>NC_140934.1:88487466-89182466 GCF_014529385.1 Adiantum capillus-veneris
CTCGCTTTTGGGATAAAATGAGAATCTAGAGCTTTCCATTAAAGCTTGGAAGAGAGGATTATAACCATACATTCTTCCTACCGTAAAGAGACATGCAAACCTTAAACTTGATTACCATAATGAGACTAAACCTTTCTCTCGTTAATGAGACAAGGTTTCCATGGAAGCTTAACCCTAATCACACAAGGTTACCATGGAAGATTAACTCTAATCACACAAGGTCACCATGGAAGCTTAACCCTAATCACACAAGGTCACCATAGAAGCTAAACCCCAAATTGCAAGCTTGTCTTTCAAAGATTTTCTTAAGTGCAAAGTCACCATTAAAGCTTAGCTTAAGAGTGCAAATCTACCTTTGAAGCTTAACTTAATGATGCATAGATACTCTTAGCACTTAACCCTAATTGAGAGGTTACCATTAAAGCTCAAACCTAAGATACAAGGTAGTCACTAAGGTTACACCAAAGTGCAAATTTACCGTTAAAGCTTAGCTTAAGGATGCAAATCTATCTTTGAAACTTAACTTAATGATGCATAGATACTCTTAGCACTTAACCCTAATTACGAGGTTACCATTAAAGCTTAAACATAAAATACAAGGTAGTCACTAAAGCTTACACCTAAGTGCAAAGTTACCATTAAAGCTTAGCTTAAGGATACAAAATTAACTTTGAAACTTAACTTAATGATGCATAAATACTCTTAGCACTTAATCCTAATTGAGAGGTTACCATTAAAGCTTGAACCTAAAATACAAGGTAGTTACTAAAGCTTACACCTAAGTGCAAAGCTACCATTAAAGCTTAGCTTAAGAGTGAAAATCTACCTTTGAAGCTTAACCTAATGATGCATAGATACTCTTAGCACTTAATCCTAATAGCGAGGTTACCATTAAAGCTCAAAATTAAAATACAAGGTAGTCACTAAAGCTTACACCTAAGTGCAAAGTTACCATTAAATCTTAGCTTAAGGATGCAAACCTACCTTTGAAGCTTAACTTAATGATGCATAACTACCATTAATACTTAACCCTAAATCCAAGGTTACCATTAAAGCTTAAACCTAAAATGATGCACATAAACCTTCCTAGTATTAAAACACATGGTTTAGGTTAATTAATCCTACTAGAAGTGAAGATTACCTCCTTTAATCAAGAGGGAAGTGGGGTTGAAGTCCTTCTTGAAGATATGTGAGGCTCAAGGAAGAAGGAAAGGGATTTAGGATGAAGAGGAAGGGGAGAGGAGCTTCTTCACAAAACCCTCAAGGGTTTGGACTTCAAGAGAGTGAAAGAGCAAGAGCAAGGTTTAATGGAAACCTTGATTTACTTAAGCCTAATCTTGAGCATGGTAAGTATGCAAGTAGCTTAGAAATATGTGTAAAATTACAAAGGAGAGGGGGTGCTTATATAGGAAATGGAGGGTAGAATACTCAATTCCTATTGGACCCCAATTCTCTTCTTAATTCTTATTGGACCCCAATTTCTTCTCAATTCCTATTGGACCCCAATTCTTTTCTCAATTCTTATTGGACCCCAATTTCTTCTCAATTCCTATTGGACCCCAATTCTCTTCTAAATTCTTATTGGACCCCAATTTCTTCTCAATTCCTATTGGACTCCAATTCTCTTCTTAATTCTTATTGGACCCCAATTTCTTCTCAATTCCTATTGGACCCCAATTCTCTTCTCAATTCTTATTGGGCCCCAATTTCCTCTCAATTCCTATTGGACCCCAATTCTCTTCTTAACTCTTATTGGACCCCAAATTCTTCTCAATTCCCATCTCTTAAGTTTATCTTCCAATCAAGTTAGTCCCTTTTTTTGCCAGTTCTCGATCTAGATCAGTTCCCACGTGGCTTTTGGCGAAGAAGTATAAAAATAATCTTAATCTTTTTGGAAAAATATAGGGATGACATAATTTTTTATCCGGAATATCCTTGTCTTTTCATTCTGGAGTAAAGTCTCGTTGTCCACATGATTTCTTTGTCGGTCTTTCTTTTTCTAAATTATTTTCTAACCTGAAAAATTTCTAAATGGCTCTAGGGTTTAGGGAGGGACCTTACACCTGCAACCAACGCGACGCTGCAGACCCCAACAATAAACACGACTATCGAAACTTCCCTCTTCAAATGCATGTTGTCGGTTGAAAAATATGCTCGGAAAGGTGAGTTCTACAGCGCCTCATGTCTATGCACCTCATGGCAATGCATGGCCAAAAATCCTTTTTTTTAGCATTGGTTGTAAATCGTTTTTCTCCATGACTTTGCTTGCAGCATCAGTGGAGTTTCCGATACTTTCCAGGTTTTGCTATTCTGCATTGCAGTTACATAAGAAATATGGATTGAGCATGGAGGGTAGGTTGCCCAAGGATTTAACAGACAAGGACCTACCACCTAAACAGTGGTCAACAATGTTCAAGGTGCCAAAGGAGAAGAAGACTAAGACCTTCCTCCACCAGGTGCATGACCACCTTTACGATGCATGCAGGCTTCTGTATCAGAATTTCTACCACGATGCCCCCTCCAACGGCGAGCTCATGACGAGATTTGTGAGGGGGTTTGCATATGAATACTGCGATGCTGCCAAAGCAAACCCCGACACCCATAAGATTTCATGGGCTTTGGTTGGGGATCAAGTATTGGGGATCAAGTATTAGAGAATGTCAAGAGCCAGAAAGGGGGGCTCAGTCAAAAAATAAAGAAGTTCATGTCCGATTATGGTGTGAAGGAAGCCCCCACATTTGAAGGGCTGTGGACGTGCTTGCGGTGTCCAACCACCCTCTACAACATATGTGGACAGCCTCTCAGCCCCTCTACATAGCATGGGTGCATAAAAGTGGTTAAAAGTTCTTGCAAGTGCTAAAAAATGCTTGAGTATTTAGCACTTGCAAACACCTTAACCACCTGCAAGCACTTTCAAGCACTTTAAAACACCTAAAAATGCCTACAAGTGCTAAAAAGTGCCTAACTTTTATGCACTTGCAAGCACTTTGAACCACCATTTGGCACATTAAAGAACTTTGAAAAACTTTCAACCACTCGTAAACACTTGCAAGTGCTTGAAGAAGATTCTAAGTGGTTAAAAATTGCTTCAAAATACTTTCAAAGTGATTAAAAGTGCTTTTTGCACACTTCAGAGCACTTTTAACAACTTTAAAGCACTTTGAAGCAATTTGAAGACCCTGCAAGCACTTGCAAGAGTTTGCAGGTAGTTGAAAGTGCTTCAAAGTGCTAAAAAGAGTTTCCAAGTGCTAGCAAGTGCCTTCCAAAGTGCTGCAAGTGGACAGATTGAGCACCTGAAAGCACTTTCAAGCACTTTTAAACACCTATGAATGCCAGCAAGTGCTAAAAAGTGTCTAACTTTTATGCACTTGCAAGCACTTTCAACCACCTGCAGGGATATTAATGCACTTTGAAGCACTTTCAACCACTTGTAAAGTCCTGCAAGTGCTTGAAGGTGCTTCAAAGTGCTTAAATTTGCATCAAAATGCTTTCGAAGTGCTTAAAATTTTATTCTACAATCACTTTAGAGCACTTTGAGGCACTTTAAAGCACTTTTGACCACTTTTAAGACCTTGCAAGTGCTTGAAAGTGCTAAAAAGAGCTTCCAAGTGCTAGCAAGTGCCTTTCAAAGTGCTGCAAGTGGATAGATAATCACTTCCAAGTGGCCTATGGTCAATAACTGTCGAGAATGTCCATTTGATGCCAGGACGGATGAACATGCACAAATGAACTGGAATTTGGCACATGGAAAAGTACGGGCACAACAGGAAATTCTTGCACCAAAAATGCTAGGTCCAACAACCAATTATAAGCAGCCACGTCGACAAGAATGGCTAGAGCAGTCTACTAACTAATTGACTTTACTCCTTGAAAAAGCTAACTCCCTGTAAAAAAATTGTTCTTATATCTAAATCTCAATATACTATAAAGAATTTTGAAAGTTAATTGTTACTGCTACTGTCAACTGGAATTTGTGTTAATTGTTGCTTAAGAGGTCAAGTGGTAAGTGTTGTTTAAGTGGTCAAGTGGTTTAAAGTGGGTGGTGGTCAAGTGGTTAGTAGTGCTTGTCAAGTAGTATAAAGTGCTTCAAAGTGTTGGTCAGGTGTTCAAAGTGTGTTGGTCGGGTGGTCCTAAGTGGTCCAAAGAGCTGGTCAAGTGGTTCATAGTGCTTGTCAAGTAGTATAAAGTGTTGGTCAGGTGGTTCAAAGTGGTTTAAAGAGCTGGTAAAGTGGTTCAGGTGGTTGTTAAGTGGTGGTCAAGTAGTACAAAGTGTTGTCCAAGTGGTTCAGGGGTTTGGTCAAGTGGTTCAAAGTGCTGGTCAGGTGGTTCAGAGTGCTTGTCAAATGGTATAAAGTGCTAGCCAAGTGGTTCAGGGGGGTGGTTAAGTGGTTCAAGGGGCTTGTCAAGTGGTATAAAGTGCTTTAAAGTGCTGGTCAGGAGGTCCTAAGTGGTCCAAAGAGCTGGTCAAGTTTTTCAGGGGGATGGTAAATTGTGGTTAAGTGGAACAAAGTGCTGTCCAAGTGATTCAGGGGGCTGGTCAAGTGGTTCAAAGTGCCGGTCAGGTGGTTTGGAGTGCTTGTCAAGTGGTATAAAGTGATGGCCAAGTGGTTTAGGGTGTGGTCAAGTGTTTGATAGTGCTTGTCAAGTAGTATAAAGTGCTAAGTGGTCCAAAGAGCTGGTCAAGTGGTACAGGGGGCTGGTAAAGTGCTCATAAGTGCTTGTAAGTCTTTTTGGGGGCTGGTAAAGTGGTTCAGGGGGGCTGGTAAAGTGTTGGTCAACTGGCCAAGTGCTCAGAATTTCTTTCAAGTGTTTTAAAAGACGTCTTTTATCATTCTACTGTGAAAAGTGCTAGCTTTTCAGCAGGGTTGATTAGCTATAATTTTAGAGGGCAGTAGTCAAGTGATCCCCCCCCTTCCCCCCCCCCAGCTTTGATGTAATCCTTACTTACTCTCTTCAATATAGTTCACTACCTCCTTTTTAATTTTACATTTAAAAAAAAGTGCTAGCTATTGTTAAAAGTGTTGGCCAAAGTCAAGTTTACAGAGATAAATCTTACAAGTTCTTCTCTGGGGACATGCTGTTATAGATTTTCTTGAATATGTCATTTGACATATCATATACATTATGCTCAATTTCCCTTGGGGACATGGAAAACCTAATGCATCGCACTAGATGGGAGTAGATTAGAGCAGGACTGAGACCCTATCATGCGCTTGCAATCCCACTCTATAACTCTTTACCTCCCAGAAAGCACGATCGACTTTCTTACGTGGCTGTGGGCATTGATTTATGAGAGTTGCATTGAGGAATGCAACAACGCTTGATGCATTATGTAGCTCCCACCCGTCAGATTTCAATTGCTCCTGTGTGAGGGCTCTTTTGACCACTGTACCAGTCTCATCGTGTTCACCCTTTCCATGGCCTAAAGCAAAGAAATTGTGCTTTGTATGCACCAAGCGCATCATGTAAGTATAAAATGTGAACAAAGATTTGACCTGAGATGAATACCAATGCATTGATTAGATCTCATTCTGCACCTTGAAGGAGTAATTCTCTGCAAAATCCACGATAGACACCACTACATCGTCAAGAGAATTGGCCAAACACTCCTTGAATTGTTGAGCTTGCCACCTGTACAAGTAGTTGTGTTTGATGAACTTCCCTAGTTTCCCTTGAAGCACGGAACAGAAACTCATCGGACTAAGCTGCTGAACCATGAGGTCTTTTCAACATTTATCTAGACCTTCTTCATCCTTTTCTTGTGTAGGAACCTTGTCAAAAAGCTTGACAGTCATTCTAGAGATACCATCACTCTCTTCAACGGGACACAACAAGAGCCTTTCAATCCCGTGATCAATGCATGTTCCCAAAAGACATTTGCTGCGGTGAAAAGCACTATTAGTTGGCTTTGGACACAATACATACTCCCATAGTTCTGTCAAGGATGAATAAGTGGTTTTTGATGCTGTGCATTTTGCTATTCCACCACTCGGACTACACACAAGACACTTGTGTTCCATGTAGCCCGTATCTTCCATAATGTATTTGATTTAAGCCTTCCTTCAAGTAAACAAACTAAACATGGTATTCACAACAACAAGTGTTGCGGTCCTTCAACCTGCGTATGAAGTATGGCTTTAGACCCTCAAAGCATCTAATTCAAGTAAACAAACTAAACATGGTATTCACAACAACAAGTGTTGCGGTCCTTCAACCTGCGTATGAAGTATGGCTTTAGACCCTCAAAGCATCTAAGGAACATCCTAATGTTAGGATTAGCCTCCTGGAATCGCATGTACAAATTCCTCTACCACACAAAAGACATTTAAAAATACTATAAGTATTGAGATCTACTTGCAACACTCACACACTCTGAAGCACTTTGAGGCACTTTTAAGCACTTTGCAGCACTTTAAAGCACTCTGGGGAACTTGAAAGTATTGTGAAGCACCACGTGAAACTTTCAAGCAACTTGTCATGCACTTTGGTGCCCTTTGAAGCACTCTGTAGCACTGTAAATCACTTTGGGGCACTATGAAGCACTTCAGTGCACTTTAAGAGCACTCTGAGGCACTTTGTGGCACTTGATAGCACACTAAACCACTTTACTAGCACTTTGGAAGCACTCTAAACTACTTGGTGACACTTTAAAAGCATTTTCAAGTACTTTGTGGCACTCTGAGGCTTTCTATGGCACTTTCAAGCACTCTAAAGTACTTTGAAGCGCTTTGAAACACTTTGAAGAACTATGAAACACTTTAAAGCACTTTTGAGCACTTAGAAAGCACTCTGAAGTGCACTTGGAGAACACTATGAAGCTCTTTGGGGCACTTTTAAGCACTTTAAAGCACTTTAGGGCACTTGAAAGTACTATGAAGCACTTTGTGGCACTTTCAAGCACCACGTGGCACTTTCAAGCAACCTGTTATGCACTTTGGTTCCCTTTGAAGCACTCTGTAGCACTGCAAAGCACTTTGGGGCACTTGAAAGCACTCTGAAGCACTCCAAGGCACTTTGTGGCACTTGATAGCACATTGAAGCACTGTACTAGCACTTTGGTGCACTTTGAACTACATTGGTGCACTTTGGAAGCACTCAAAACTACTTGGTGGCTCTTTGAAAACAGTTTCGATCACTTTGTGGTAGTTCAAAGCGTTGTGAGGCACTCTGTGGTACTTCAAAGCACTCTGAAGCACTCTAAAGTTCTTTGAAGCACTTTGAAACACTTTGAAGCACTATGCAACAGTTTAAAGCACTTTTGGGCACTTGAAAGCACTATGAAGTGCACTTTAAGGGCTCTTTAAAAGCACTTCAATTCTAATTTAAGAGCATTCTGAGAGACTTTATGGCACTCTGCAGCACTCCAAAGCACTTTAGAGTTTAAAAAGCACTCCGAAGCACTCTAAAGTACTTTGTGGCACTTTCAAGCACCATGAAGCACTTTAGTGTACTTTGGAAGCGCTCTAAAAACTATGAAGCACTTTTTAGTGCTTTCATGCACACATAGATGCACTTTTTTGGCGCTTTCAAGCATTTGCAAGCTCTAAGTGATGCACTTTGAGACACTTATAAAGCATTTCAAAGCTTTTGCAAGCACCCAAAATTACTAACTAAAGCATTGTGACACACGTTCAAGATATTCTGGCTTATATACCTGACGTAAATCGAGGAGATGCACCGGATGCACCACATGTACCCTCCTGTCGATTCTCTTTCGAACGAAATCTTTCTTGTTTGGGGAGATGCGGGTTTCCTGGCTCTCCTAGACACACACATCAAGTTTTAATAAATTTAGAAGAGTGTACTCCCTGTTTGCAGCACTTAGCTGGTCTTGGAGTTGAAGTAGACCACTTAGGTGATGGTCGCCGTTCCTTTTGGTCATTGTATGACTCCCGCTGTCTTTTATTTCCTTTTGACCTTCCATCAAAGCAGTCGGTTGTTGTTTTGGTGTTTACAACACCAAAAACGACCATTTGGACATCTTTATGGCATGTTGATGGCATTTGCCCTAGTGGAAGAGCTTTTTTCCTGAGTGGACACATTCCATCTCGTAGTTGACCTCTTTTGGATGTACCTTGTTAAATTTGGTGTCATTTGGTCACTTGGTCGGCCCGTTAGAGTATCGTGACGCTTTGTGCAGTTTTCGTCAGATAGGGACTTTAGGCTCCGTTTTGACAAACATTTTCATGGTCTAACCCTTCAATCGGTTTGTCGAGGTTATTGCCTTGCTGTCTATGAGTTTTGGCTCATTTTCGATCACCTTGGTTCAGTTACCCTTTTGCAGGTCCTGTGAAATTAGGGTTTTCTGAGCGGCTTCTGTCATAATAATCAATATCTAATTCTCCTAAATGATTTTCTCATATTAAACTTATCATTTAATGTGGGGAAGGCCAGGGGAGAAAAAGCTAGAATATTGGTTAAGCTAGCAGACCGAGAGGTAATGTCATAATAATCAATATCTAATTCTCCTAAATGATTTTCTCATATTAAACTGATCATTTAATGTGGGGAAGGCCAGGGGAGAAAAAGCTAGAATATTGGTTAAGCTAGCAGACCGGCCACAGTAGGGATCGAAAGGAGGGAAAATAGGGATCCAAAGGCGGGGCCATCTGCAAAAGAGCCATGTGCAACAATGGGCTAAAAAGACCCTAAGGTTCAGCCCATTAAGACTTCCAAAATGCTAAGGTTCCAAAATTCAAAGGTTGTGTCGAAAGGTCAACCCTATGGAAAATTGGATGATTTGTGTGTGCCCTAAAAGTCTTTGCACATCCCTACATGGGAGGGGGCGAGCCCGAAAGGTAGGGGATGAGAGAGAAAGCCACACACACACACACACAGGATCCCTTTACACAAAGGGAATGAGGGACACATGTCAGCTCCCTAGGCCAGATGCCCACAAGGTGTGCCCAATTTCTATTGGATGACCCTTGAAGTGGACCAATGAGAATTAAGCTAGAGTAAATCTAGTTTAATTAATTTAAAAACATTTAATAAAAGAAACCAATGAGAATTAAGTGTCCTAGAAGACTATTGGGCAGTCTCCCAAGGGGTCCAATGAGCATTCAGGAGCCCCATGGCTTGCCTGATTCCTATTGGCCAGGAGGCAAAGGGGTCCAATGAGAGTTTAGTTTAATTATTTAATTACCTAAAGCTCTCACAAAAGGGGAAAGGGAGACACATGTCAGAAGGCTATCACTTATGCTGCTTAATTGTAATTGGCTTGACTTGGGGAGGGCCAATGAGGCTTCAACAAGAGCAATTAGCAAGAGGGCTCGCCCAAGAGAGAGAGGGGGCTGATTTTTGCAAGGATTATCACACACACACTCACACAAGCTCATGTGTGAAGAAAGAGAAGACTATCTCTTCCCAAGCTTTAATGGAGAACTCATCACCTACTCCAAGCTTGTGAGATAGAAGCCTACATCAACACTCTCTTGGCATGTGGATGCAAATCCAACCAAGAGACAAGATTCAATGCATGCTCATCTCCTCTACCAAGCTAATTACTAAGCTAAGCTATGCTACATATGAGTGATTATGTGAGGAGATGTACATCTTTCTCGTAAGATACTCCTTCTTCCTCTCAATCTACTCTCATACCCTGCTAGCTCTCACCATCTTCGAAGGTGTGTGAGGTCTTGGGTCTGAGAATGGGGATAATTCAAGTTGTGTTTGTCAAGTGTTTTGCTTAGTACATGAAGTTTCCATCTTCATTGTGAGTGGCATAAAATGGTAACCATCTTTTCGCAACATTTGTCAGCCTACTCAACGTTCTCTTCCTCATATGTGTATATATTTTTCTACGCTATTAAGTTATCTAGAGTAAATTCCCCCTCTTCGTTTAACCTTTGTGGCGACACATACATTATACTCTTCCCAAAAATGTCACCTTAGTCATATATTTATATTACCACCCTTTTCTTTTTTGCTTTGTAAATAGAATATGCATACAATAACCAACTATATACCCCCAAACTTTCTTACCTCTTGTGAATTAGTAGTAGAAAAATAATATATCCATCTTCCACCCCATATACATAAATTCCCATGGAAATCAACTCTCCACTTGTCTTTACCAAAGATTATGGTCCTTCTCTACAAGTCTTCTATGCCCCCTACATAGGTTGCCCAATATCTCTTAAGAATATACATATAGTTTCTTTCCTTTCAAAAAGACTCCAATTGTATATTCTTTTCACAAGCAAATAATATTGGGCCCTCTTCTATTTGTTTAATCATCATAGCCTTTTGAAAAAGCATGATTCCCCTTGGATGCATACAAGCAAAGGGCCCATACAAGAAGACTTGGAAGCAAAAGGTTCCCTAGCCTAGTATGGACCTTCCAAACCAAATTACTTGGTGCATGTGCGTGAAGAATAGTGCAAGTAACATATGAGCCTCGATTCCCAATAATATCTTATGGCCCTTTTGAAAAGTGGGGTGTGGATGCAATAGGTCCCCTACCTCGTACTTCTACAGGGAAGGTTTCCATCATCATGGGTGTTGACTACATGACACGATGGGCGGAAGCAACAAGCACAACCCGAATCACAGTTGAAGAGGTATCAAAGTTTATTTTTGATCATATTTGTAGTAGGTTTGGAACACCCCTAGAAATCTTATCAGATCGAGGCCCGGGTTTTAGGGCTGACCTTCTGAATGATCTCTTGAGGAGGTTAAAAGTGAAACACCTGCATTCCACACCCTACTATCCTCAATGCAATGGATTGGTGGAAAAAGTGAATGGAATGATATGTAAGATAATTTCTAAGCAGGTTGTGGACCGGCCTAATGATTGGGATCGCCATTTGACGGTTGCTCTTTGGGCGTATAGGACATCTTTCAAGGTATCTACCCAATTCACCCCTTTTCATCTAGTTTATGGACATGAGGCACTTCTCCCCATTGAGGTAGAGCTCTCAAGCTTGCGCGTTCTTTCAAGAGTGGCAAAAAAACCAAAAGAGGTTCTACATGAAAGGATCTTAGATCTCCAACAACTTGAGCTAGATAGAGAAGAGTCCATTGATCACTACATCACCAAAGCGACAAGCCAAAGGGATAAAATCAACAAGAAGCTCAAGGGGAAAGGATTGAAGGAAGGTATGTCGGTTCTTCGCTATGATAACCGACTTGATACTCAACTCGACAAAAAGTTTTTGCAAAGATGGGAGGGAACTTTCATGATAAAAACAAAGTTTGGGAATGGTAGTTACAGATTAGCAAATTTATCAAGAAAACTCCACAAGACCAGAGTCAATGGATGGAGATTAAAGCCCTACTTTCAACGTATCAATCCGTTCATAGGTAGTCATCTGCCTACATCGTCTAAGCTCCAAATTGACATGGCTCCCTTCGGCTTGGCAAATGCTCCACCTATTTTTAAAGCTTTGATGTGCAAAGAAGAACCAGCCTTGGAATCTGAACATACCCAAGGCAACCCTCCTATCTCCGATTTATGGGATTGAGGTAATGAAAAGCAGGTCTAATGGAGTAAAAGAGTGCATGACACTCCTCCTATTGAAAAAAAAAACGTGGAAAAGGAAAAATGACAAAAAAAAAGAGAAAAAAAAGAAGAAAAAGTAGCAACACCGTCCTCCTAAAGATACGAATATCTCTAGGCTTGGGGGAGGGCTAATATGAGTGGCATAAAATGGTAACCATCTTTTTGCAACATTTGTCAGCCTACTCAACGTCCTCTTCCTCATATGTGTATATATTTTTCTACGCTATTAAGTTATCTAGAGTAAATTCCCCCTCTTCGTTTAACCTTTGTGGCGACACATACATTATACTCTTCCCAAAAATGTCACCTTAGTCATATATTTATATTACCACCCTTTTCTTTTTTGCTTTGTAAATAGAATAAGAATACAATAACCAACTATATACCCCCAAACTTTCTTACCTCTTGTGAATTAGTAGTAGAAAAATAATATATCCATCTTCAACCCCATATAGATAAATTCCCATGGAAATCAACTCTCCACTTGTATTTACCAAAGATTATGGTCCCTCTCTGCAAGTCTTCTATGCCCCCTACATAGGTGGCCCAATATCTCTTAAGAATATACATATAGTTTCTTTCCTTTCAAAAAGACTCCAATTGTATATTCTTTTCACAAGCAAATAATATTGGGCCCTCCTCTATTTGTTTAAGCATCATAGCCTTTTGAAAAAGCATGATTCCCCTTGGATGCATACAAGCAAAGGGCCCATACAAGAAGACTTGGAAGCAAAAGGTTCGCTAGCCTAGTATGGACCTTCCAAACCGAATTACTTGGTGCATGTGCGTGAAGAATAGTCGTTGAGAAGGTCAATTTTGCCTTTTCAAGCATGCCATTCCGAGCTACAGGTAAAAAGTTATGGTCAAAATAGTGTAAATCTGTCAGATTCGCAGCAAAAGGGAACTGTAAATCAAGTAAATCAAGAGGGTGAGATCTTATTTTTCCCCTACTCATCTTCTAGAAGAGCAATGAGTGTTCAAGGTCACTTGCATGTGATGGGACCAACCTAAAGATGCTTTCTAAATGCCAAGACAGACAAGTTGAGATACCCCGCAGGAGCCACCCGTAGGGCCTCATGGTGGGGCCCACCTACATTATGCACCCCTATGGAGACTTTACGGTCTAAAATGATATTTTTGGTGAATAAATATTCCCTTTTATGTACAATATTCAATGAGTGGTCAAAGGACACTTAATTAGGTCTAATCACTTACTCTAATTAAGTGTAGCATAATCCCACTCCGACACAACTATAAATAGCCCCCCTTGGAGAGACTCAAGGACACACACCTATATTTTCAACTTCATGTTGTTTCTTGATCAATGGTAGAGAAAACCCCAACTCTCCCTCTTTCACATCCTCCCTCCTAACCCTCCTCTTTGGAGGAAGTGCAAACTCTATTCTCCACTCTTTCCATTCTACAATCTCTTACTCCATCAACCCAATAAATCATTTGTAGCACCTCAATAACTTGTAAATACATCATGATCTCTCTCATGGTTATGTTAATGATCATGAAATCATCTTCAAAACTTTCAAGTGTCGCAATTCGTGATGGTTAGCCAGCGTCTGTCCTCCCCTTAAAAGGTGTGCGAGAAATCAAGTAAGTGTTCTATTCTCAATTTACCATTGGTTTGTTTCTCCACACTTATTCAATTGGTCTAAAGAAATTTCTCACTCCAAGTCTCTTTTGCTTCATTACATATGCATGTGGCTACCTCTCATGGTGATTTTATTTGTGTCACGGCATTGCATAGATGGAGATGAGCTCTCTATGAAAAGTGTGTTAGTTTGATGTAAGTGATTCTCTTGTGTGTTTGAGAGGCAAGTCTTGTGCGCATGATTTTTTGATGAGTGCTTGAGAGAGGAAGAGTTTGGATGTATTATGGGTATTCTTATGGGGAGAAGGTGAATGCTATTCCACAAATTGCATATTTCATTTTGATGCACCGCATTGGGTTGCATAATCGTTGATGGTGTTCAAGTGTCCAAAGTGTATATAGAGTAAGGGGGTTTTCAAAGTGTGTTGCTTGAGTGGGTGAGTGCAAGTGTTATTTTGATTGGTTTCCTTCTCCACTCCCAAAAGAAGGTGGTGCCCCAAGTAGTGTGCGTACCTCTTTACGAACATGTTGTGAGGGTAGGCCCATTGGTTTGGGTTTAGAGGCCCCATTTCAAAAAGCTCGCCCTCAATTGCACTAGCTAGTCTTGAAGGAACACAAAGAATTATATTGTACAATGTCTCTCTGGATGGGAGAAACCATAATACAAAGCCTTTTGGAGGGGAGACCGGCTCTATGAAAATCCGGTCTTCAATTGTTGTCAATAGCTTAATTTCTCTCTCTTTTGAAAGTATTGTCGATGCTATCTAACTAGGTGTTATGCTATTTGTTGCTCTCTCCACCCAAGCACTCTTGTAATTCTCATTAGGAATCTATTCTAATGAAATGCCCACTATGTTCATGCTAATTTCCGCTACACATAAGTTATTAGGCCATTAAATGTTACAGCTTCCTTCGTGCTTTCCGAGGTCATAGGCTTGATCCTTAAGCTATAGGCATTGTGCCTTTCAATTTTGGTTCCATTTGGTGGCCTCTAGGTCTCCCTAACAACCGGTCTACCGTATGTGTGCACAGGTTGTGATTGTGATGCTGGCGAGGTTTTGCGACTAACTGAAGTAAACAACACTTAGAGTCAGTGTTGACGAACGTACCTCTCATATCTGATCTCGATCTGGTGACCATGCGCGATGGATGAGCTTCTGGAAGTTTCAACAGCTGTAGGGAGCTCTCTCTCTCTCACAATGGAAAATGGCTCAAATGAGAGATTTCTAGCCTAGCCTCTCTATATGTAATCGAGACTCCGACACAAAATTTTCCCATCTTTTATCTGTGGCCATAACTTTTTGCGAGATGCGATTTAGGCTCACAAATTTCTTGATTTGGACCTCGGTTGCTCCAGTTCTACAATTTTTGTAGATTTCTCCTGTTGGAGGTCCCTTCATAACGGTGGTCATTTTGCCCCGTCACCTTTGCATTCCCTATTTTTTCTATGTTTTCTTTACCTTGCTCCGATCAGGCGTCTCTTCTTTTGTGTTTCCATCTGGATTACGGATTTTTTTCTATAATTTTTGCTAGAAAATGGCTAAAATAAAGCAAATAAATCCCAAAATAACCCGAAAATAGCAATTCTAACCTATAAAAATACCAATGAAAATCAAAACACTTTGTAGCTCACTTTTTTCTCGTCTATGTACATTCTCACTCATAATCGTCAACCTTGGCCTATTTTTTGCTGTTTTTAAACGTTTTTTGGCCAGATTTGACTCTCTTTATAGTCTATACACATTCCTAGGGGCTCATGTATGATGATTTGGTCCCCAATTCTGATTTATTACGAGGGCATATTCTTTTTCCCAAAATCACACAATAAAACGCAAAAATGGTTGAAAAATTGCTCACAAACATTGCCCTCTAATATATAACATGAGTTTTGAGTCCGCATTTGGAATGCCTCCCCCCCTCCTAGTTGGAGTCCTCCCGGACGACAGGGTATTATCAAGGGTATGTGCTGTGCATGGGTGTGAACTCGTGCTAATGCAGGCCTTGTAATATAGCCCTATATTCATGTGCAATCAATGTATGTAGAAAGAATTTATGCGGTGTAAGAGGAAGGTATAAGCGATTCGCTTATTGGCATTTGTCGTTGAGGTTTCCAGTGGTAGCTTGAGTTGGCTGGCAGATTTTCTTTGCAAGGAGTAGTTGTAAATCTGCCGCTCTTTGTTTGATTGTTTTCCACTGCTTTTGAATTGGCGTATGTGGATCCTTTGAAGTCGATATTGTCGTATATTTTGTTGCATTTTCTGGTGGAACATTCTTTCTTTCTCCTTTGATGACTTGGGTCATATAGATCCTTGTAGTTTTTGTTGTTGATTCTGTTTGTTTCCTCGTGCTGTTTGCATGATGTGGCTTGACATCGACAATTGTAGATAACTGCTCGATGGTCATCTTTGGCCTCCCTGCTTGTGTTGTTGGCCCGTTTTGAATTGGCAATTTTGGTCGCCATACCAATATAGTCCGTTGCGTAATCGACCGATTGACTTTGGTTCTTTGAAGTTTTGCTGGTTTTTGGTGTTTTGTCTATTCTTCTGCCCCCTTTTTTATAGGAATTAGGCTGTCTTGCCTTATCCAAACTTTGTATTTCCTCTTTTGATGTAATTGTGCCTCGGCCAGATCTGTACGCCGTACCCAAACTTGCCTGGTTCCCTGCATGGTTGTTGATTTTTTATAAGACGTTGTTGGACTTGTTACTTCTGTTTGTTGTTGGGCATATCCTTGCGGTTGTATTGACTCCTGTTTCCTCCTTGACATGTATTGGTTATATGATAAGAAGGGTTCTAAAAAGTTTTCATTTCGGAACAGTGCTTCATTAGTATCCAAATCAATGAATACCCTGTTAGCTTTCATCCATGACACTGCTAAGATACACGGCGTTGCTGATCTACTTGGTGGCAGCACATGGAATTTTGTAGTGTACTGGTGTGCATGCACTGTGATTGGTATTATAATAGACCACAACGTGGTCACCTCATCACCCGATGCTACTTTCAACCGGTGTGTCTCTGGGATCGTCCTCATTGGTCCAAGTTTCTGAAAGAGCTCAAAGCTGATGGCTCTCATTTTTGCTCTAGTGTGAAGCAATGCATATATTTCAACTTGTTTTGTGCCTGCATAAGCTTTTATGTAAGGACTACACCACGTATCTTCCAAGTCGTCAATGATGCTATCGTCCTGAGCCCTAAAGTCTGTCATGGTCTTTTCTAATTCTTCGCTTTGTATATCCACTTCGATTGTTTGGGATGTCGAAAGAGGATATTCGTCAGTCATCATTAGGGTGACCATGTTTATTGTCCTGAGAAACTGCTTTCGTTTAGCAATCCGTTCCTTGGCTTCTTGTTGTGCCTGGTCTTGAATTCTTTGTTGTTCCTGTCTATAGGCTTTTACATAATGCAATTGAAACAACATTTCCGGTGTTAAAGGTATATGATATTTTTTTAAACAACACCCACTAATCCAGTTCGGCATTTCTTTTCCATCTAGTGTCGACAGTTTTATTGCTCCGCTGGACGATATTTCTTGGATCAAATAAGGCCCCATTCCCCTTTTTTTAAAGCTTTTTGGCATGCTGTTTAAGGGTGTATACTAAGACATAGTCGCCCGTTTAAAGTCCTTGTTCTTGACATGTTTGTCAAAAAACTCTTTCTATTGTCTTTTTTTTGCATATATGGCTGCTACAGCATTGAGTCGTAACTCATCCAATTTTTCAAGGTCCTCTAACCGTTCTGAAAGTTCATGCCCCGTCCAGTCCAATTGTGTGGCTACCCTTAGTGTGGGGATCAAAAATTCAATAGGCAATATTGCATTTAACCCATATACCATATTAAATGGTGTAGCATTGAGTGTTGTTTTATATGCAACTCGATAAGCCCACAATGCCGAATAGAGCCTCTGATCCCAATCTGCTCTTGTTTCACTAACCAGTTTCGTAAGAACTGTGCACAATATTTTGTTGGTCGCTTCCGCTTGGCCATTGGCTTGTGGATGATAGGGTGCAGATTTGCGATGAATTACCATAAACTCATTTAAGAGATGTTGGATAACTTCATTTACAAAGTGTGTCCCTCTATCACTCACCAGCTTGATTGGAAGGCCATAACGTGTAGACACATATTCATATAAGAATCGTGCCGTGGTTCTAGCGTCTGCTTTCGTTGTGGCTTTTGCTTCCACCCATTTGGTCATGTAATCCGTGGCCACTATGATATATTGTGCTTGTGAACGATACAATGGTGGAGTGATAGGACCAACAAAGTCCAATCCCCATTTAACGAATGCTCGAGCACTCATCATTGGTCTTAAAGGCATTTCGTCTCTTTTAACTGGTACCTTAGTGCGTTGACATTCATCACACCTTTTCACGAATTCTGCTGCATCTTGAATCATGGTCGGCCACCATATACCTACAACCATAATGATTTTTATGGTTCTCTCTGCTGAAAAATGACCTCCTGCCATGCCTGCATGAGCTTGTTCCAACAATGGAAAGTAGTCATTTTCATGAGGAACTAACCTCAGCTGGTCATCAATTCCTCTTTTATACAATTGGTCACTAATGAGGGTATACCTATTCGCTTCGATTTGTAAAGCCTTTTGTCTGGCTTTAGACCAATCTCCTGGAAGCTCCTTATTAGTCAAATATTCCACAATAGCATGACTCCATGCGGGTGCTACTGTCACTTGGTATAATGTGGCATAATCCACAATAGTATTGGATGTGCAAAAGTCACATTTCTTGATGTACTTAGCTACATCGCCTGCCATTCCTGGCCAATACACTCCAAGTCTTCTTAGTTGTTCATACATCATTTGATTTCCCCTATGGAATCCCCCTTTTTGTGTAAGGGCCTCCTCTAGATACGCTTTGTACTCCTTTGGGCCTATACACAACCTTAGAATCCCATCGTTTCCATGATGGTACATTCTTCCCGCAAGCATTGTGTAATTTCGTGCTTGTCTAACGTCTTGCACCGTGTGTTTGTCGTCAAGATTCATTCCATATGTCAGCAGCGGAATAATTTGCTCTGACCATTTCGGTACCATCTCTATATTAAACAGGTATGCGTCTGGGAGATCATCATCTACCCCAGTAGCTTTTTCGCTATGTAGTAATCGAGAAAGGTGGTCTTCTCTTTGATGAGTTTTTCCTTTCTTAACTACTACCGTAAAATCAAAATCCAGCAACACAATGAACCATCTTACAATTCGTCCCGTGTTACAAGGTTTGTTTACTAAGTACAAGAGTGACTGATGATCCACAAAGAATGTGAATTTGTTCGTGAGCAAGAAATGCCGAAATTTCTTTACCGCATATATCATACCCAATCCTTCTCTTTCAGTGGTAGTATAATTCTTTTCTGCACTGTTGAGTTGTCTACTAGCATAACTGATTGGAAAATCCGTCTTACCCTCCCGTGGTTGTGGTAATATACATCCTATTGCAAATGCCGAAGCATCTATATGTACATGGAAGATCTTTGACCAATCTGGTGCTTTTAGAATTGGTGCAGATACCACTGCATCTTTTAGTTTCTGGAATGACTCCTCACATTCATCGGTCCAATTGAAGAGCGTGATTAGACTATACAAGGGTTTTGCTATTACAGCGTACATGTAGATAAAACGTCGGTAGTGTCCACAATGTCCCATAAATGATTGTACCTCTCGTACAGTGTTTGGTCTTGGAAATTCTATGATCACCTTTACCTTGTCTTCATTAGTGGTAATTCCATTAGCCGACACTATGTGGCCTAAGATTTTACCTTGTCGTACCATGAATACACATTTTTCTGGGTTGAGGAAAATCCTATACGTTCTGCATTTTTTGAATACCTTTCTAAGATGATCTATATGGTCTTCTCTCAATAGAGAATAGACACACAAGTCGTCCATGTAAATATCCAAGAATATTCGCAAGTATTCTTTAAAAGCATGTGTCATTAATCTCTGAAATGTGGCTGGAGCATTGGTCAAGCCAAATGGCATTACTCTAAACGCATATATGCCCCATTCTGTTGCAAACGTTGTTTTGTATTGATCTTCTAGTTTGACCCCCAATTGGTTATAACCAGAGAATCCGTCCATAAAGCTATAGGCTTGCTTGCCTGTTACTCGTTCCAGGACGTGTTCAGTGATAGGAAGAGGGTAGTTGTCCCTTATTGCTGCTGCGTTTACCTTCTTGAGATTCACACACACTCGTAATTTCCCGTTTTTCTTGGGTACCACCACTATCGGGGACACCCAGTCCATGTGCTCTATCTCATAAATAAATTCAGCCTCCATAAGTTTGTCTATCTCTTCTTTTATCCTTTTGGCGAATGTCTCATTATACGTGTATGTATGTTGTTTTCTTGGCTTTACATCAGACTTCAAAGGGATTGAATGTTCACAAATGTTAGGATCCACCCCCTTCAAATCTTTGTACGACCATGCAAATACATCTCGAAACTCCTTAAGTGTTTTGATCAGTAAGTCCTCTTCTTCCCGACCTAGATCTGTGGCAATGTAAGCAGGTCGAGGACTTTCTCCTGGCTCTAAGTCTATTTTCTTGGCGTTCTCTGGCTCATCGTAGGACTCGTTTGATTTAGGCTCCCTCATTGGCTGCTGAACCACCAATCTTCTTTCCTGAATGGTGTACTTACAAGAGTGAGGAGGTACATCTATCTTTTTACTCCCATCACTAGCGTTCGTTCCATCGCTACTTTCCATTTCAGTTGTCCAAACATTTTTAATTTTTTGTTTCAACTCATTGTATCTCGTTTTCCGTTCAATTTTTGTCATAATTGGACCACCAGAGACATTCAGTTTTTCTGTTGCAACTCTTTTTTTTGCTTTGCTGGTTTTCTTGGGTTTCAACAGTCTGGACTTAAATCCTGAGTCTTCAACAACCTTAAGAAATCTTCCTGACACTTTATCCTTAGCACAATCAACAGCATGAATGTTCATAAGGAAATGTGTCTTATCCCTAAACTCCGGCATGGGTCTCAGCCTGGTTGGTAGACTGATATGGTGTCGTTTACTCTTGTATCTTTTTTGGCGTCTCTCACTTTGGTTTGGGAAATTTTAGAAGACGTCATTGTATTGATCTTGATTGTCGTCTCCCTCCGTATTTTCCGACTTCTCGTCATCCGCATTATCCTTGTTTTCACTTTGATCAGAAGAATCATAAAATTCTTCTCCCTCCTGCTTGATTTCTTTAGTGGGGATGTCCACATAGCCCACTATCTTAATCTCAAGTTTCGTTTCTGTTTTATTGATCCTCATATTCTCAGTATCTCCATCGTTCTCGTCCTCCTCCACAATTTTGCTCAACATGTAGTATGGTATGATATCGTAGCCATTCTCATTACAAAATTTGGTGGGAGTGACTTCATTGACGCATACATCCAATGTAGCCAAAATTTGAGACCATTCTAGGGGTTCGAGCTTCTCTTCAAGAAAGGTTTCTCGTATATATGCATCGTCTTCCAAGACCCTCTCTAGTGTATTTTCATTGTGGTCAAATTCACTACATTGAGATGCCCCGCACATCCATATCTCCTTTTTCTTACAAAGCCACGCTGGGACTTCTGATCCACTAATGGTGGCTGAGTCAAATTCTTCCACAAGGGTTCTCGTGACATCATGGTAGCTATGATTTTTCATGTTTACTCGTGTAGTAGTTTCAGCATGTCTTAGATACAAATAATCATACCCCCAGTCTTGCACCATTTTGAGTTGCCTCATGAACGGCCTACCAAGGATAATTTCATAGTTGTTCTTCTTGCCGAAATCTACTATGGAAAAGGTATGTTCTTACTCTATGCCATAGGAAGATACCACAATTGCCTCAAGCAATCCTATAGGCCTTTCTATGTGCCCATCCACCATTTGCAATTTCATTCTAGTTGTTCGTATTGCTGGTTTTCCCCATTTTTCCCATAGCATTTTGGTCGCAATGGCAATGCCAGCTCCGCTATCAAGTATTGCCTTAGTCTCTATGCCATTATACTCAACTGGTAGGATTGTGTTGCCGTCTTCACCCTCACAATACTCTCCTACCTTATTGAGTGGCACTGGTCTAAAGTTGACTTTCTTCGGTTCTGTGTCATTAAGCTCGGTTTCGAAGAACTTAAGAGACATCCTTATACCAAAATTTTCAAGACATTTGCCCACTTCCGTCCACATGCTTGGCCTAATTTTTAACAACTCTACCAATGTGATTGTACACTTGACCGGAGTGGTCAACAAGTCTGTCAGGATTTTAGTGTCCAATTGATTTGACCCGCCTATTCTTTGAGAAGGTACTCTTCGAATTTATGACCTTGCCTCATAGTCCCCCATATATGATGGCAAAGTTCTGAGTGATGCTGGTCTGCTATCTTCGGATGCAACTGAACCATTATCCCCTTGAAATGATTTAACGTCTAAATCCCATGGAGGCTTATTCAAGTTCAACTCCGAGAAAGGCGCCGACTCGACTGTTTTTGTCTCATATTTTTCTTGAGCTTTTCTCACCGTTTCCCATAGCTCTTTAGGCCAATTTTCTTCCACAATAGGGGTATATGGTGGAAAATCTTTCAGTGATTCATCAGTGCTATTAGGCACGTCTCTTGCATCCTCGACATCCAACAAGGATTTAACGTTTTCTATCTTGTCGGGTATCCTTTGTTCAATTTTGTGAGGTGTTTCATTGTTTGGTGGTTTGATTACTCTATCCCCCACTTCCATAGGTCAAGGCTCCAGTAAAGCTTGTGCAGTTTCAATCAGCTGTTTGCACATCTCTAGTCTCTGTTTTTCTATCTCTGAATATGGATATGTCATCCACCTTTGCTCTAGAGTCTGTCTGTTCTTCAATCTTGCTTCATATGCTTGCAAGATTGCATCTAAGGGTTCATTGATCTTATCTACCAATACCGACCCTCTTGAGCTTGCACTTCTTGGTCCCTCCATTGATTTTAGAGAGTCGGACTCTCTTTGCTGTTTAAGTTGCTCTCGAGCTATCATTAGCTCAGCTTCTACATCTTTTTGTTTTCGCTCATGTCTAGCTTTCATTTTCACTCTTCGTTATTTCCAAGGATTATCACGACTGACGCTAGATTTGTCAGTCTTGATTTCTTCCTGATTTTCATTGTTACTCTTGGGCTGATTGTCATTTCTCCTTGCTTGGACTCTCGTCAAGACCTTAACAGGAATCGGAGTTTCATTTTTTGACCCTCCACTGGAAGGCAGCGCTCCCAGCATATTCAAGGTAGTTTTTGCTCCTTTGCTCTGGTTTTTTGGGAAATCAGGGATCAGGTGAGTAATTCCACACTCGGTGCAATATGCGTTGACCCTAATGATTTTGTCATGAGGGCAATCCCTCAGCCAATGGTCTCCACCACACTTGTAGCATGGTCCTTTAGGCTGTTGAGGTGCTCCTGGAGCTCCTCTTTGTTGGTGTGCAATTCTTTGCCCGCTCATGCCTCCGTTGGCTATGAACAACAGTGTTCTTTCATCCAAGCTATATCTTCCTTCCCCCGCTGCCTGTGCAGCAGTTGGTGGTCTTGTATTTCCTATCATGCTCCATGGTTCTGGTGTAGAGGGTTCTTCCTGTGGATAATAGACAGAGTTCGCCGCATATCCATTGGGCTCGTCGTAGTATGCATGCATAGGTACCAAATCCTTCTCATCCGACTCAGTTACTGTGGGTGTGTATCTTATGCCGACTGGTCATAATCCTGGTAGGGGTTGTTGTTGTCCCAACACTGGTTGTGGTCTTTCTACACCTACAGGTCCTGGTAGGTTGCCTGTCTGATATCTAGGTATCGATGGGACTTGAGGGGATGCCGCCTGAGCTTGCGGAGCATATGGTCGTTCTCTCACATATCCCTTGTTATAATAACACTCCTCCGTCCCATGGTTTGTCCATTTTTGTTCAATCGCACACCATTTTGGTTGTTTAGCTTGTGGTTTTGGATACAAGTTAATCTTTTTAAGCACTTCCTCTACAAGCTTCTCTTGGCTTACCGCTACTTCTCCTTTCGGTGTTGTCTTAGCAGACTTGCTTCCGCTTTGTTGCAAGGAAGAATCATCGTCAAGATCCTTGAACTCACCCTCTTTGTAGACCGCACAATTGTCCACAAGGTATAGAGCTTCCTTGGTTAAATCATTCAACATCGTGCTCCTTTTCATATGTAAGTCCTTCTGAAGATCTGCAATACTTAGTCCTTGGATAAATATAAGCATAAGTCTGGATTGAGTTGGCAGTTCTTCCACGGGGCAGAACTTAACATATCTTTTTAATCGGAGGGCTACCTTTCACACAGACTCTCCATCTTTCTGTTTGAATTTATGGATTTGTGAGACTGTATTATGAGCTATTCCCCTTTGTGAGAATTCCTTGATAAACTCGTCAAACACTTCCTCCATAGACTAAAAGTCTCTTCGCTCCACTGAGTCAAACCATGTAGCAGCATCATCCTCTAAGGTTAAACCGAATCCTGCAAATTGGGTAGGAAAGTCTAACACCTCTTCAGCTCTAATTACACGCACAAAGGCTGCTACACGATCTCTCGGATCCTTGCTTCCCGTATATTTCTTGTTTACCCATTTTTGCACTTGAGAAGGTCTAATTCTACGATGGTCTACAAATCTCATCATGGGATCTCCCCATCCTAGTCGATATACCTCCTCTGGTCTTCTGTAGTGTCCAGGTTCCTCTCCCAATGGTGCTCCTAAGCCATAATTTCTAACAGTTCTCGCAAGAGATGGTTCATCTCTCCAAACTCGTTCTAGGGGTGTTCTTCCAGGCTCAGTTGACCCCTGAGTCTTTGGATTACTCTCTCCTTGATACTATGCATAGAGTGGTGGTTCTTGTAAATCCCTTAGCCCTCGTGCGGTTTGATAACCCTCTCGGGTTTGGTCTTGTTCTAATGTAGCACTGTGTCGAAGCCATGCCTGCAATGATGGCTGAGTAGCTGGTTGGTCCTGGTAGTTGGACGTCGGTTGTC
This sequence comes from Adiantum capillus-veneris, assembly GCF_014529385.1. NCBI lineage: Eukaryota > Viridiplantae > Streptophyta > Polypodiopsida > Polypodiales > Pteridaceae > Adiantum > Adiantum capillus-veneris. The sequence goes on from NC_140934.1 coordinate 88,511,555, forward strand.
GGGTAGAATGTGAGGTAGCGTCATACTCTTCTGAAAAGGGATTTGTCAACTTGCTAGGGGTGTAGGTGGCTCTTGGTACTTCGTCGGGGCCATAGGTCGATGCTCCCGGAACTGTTGCCTTTTCAACCTCCTCTGGGAGAATACGTTTGTAATCTCGCCCGTATTTGTCAACAAAAACAATATCCTTCCCCATAGCAGTTTCATAAGAAAATAAGTAGAGAACCTTGTCTTTGCTTAATTCGTTTGGGTAGGGTTCCTTGCATCAAAAGTAAGAGACTATTCCCTCGCTTTCATGCTTGTAAATCCCTACATTCTCATTATAGGTTGGGACCCTGGTTGTTTTCTTATCATACATAAAAAGCGCTCCAGGTCGATCAATGTTAGGAGGCGGTTCTTGGGTTTCTGAAACCATTTTCCCTTTTGTCACGTTATCCCCATATCTGTTGTAATCCTCAAGGTTACTCACTATCAGATAGTGGTTCCCCTTTTTGTCTCGGAATTTGTCTCCATCATCATAGACTCGAATTATCTCTAGTCTCTGAGCCGGTCTTTCTTCAATACAAATACACTTGCGTCCCCGATAGTCAGAATAAACTAAGGCTCCCCTCGAGTTAGTTCCTTCCAAGAAGATTATAGTGAACTTGGTTTCGTTTAAAGGATGTAGGGAGGTGCTCCCCCCTGGCATTGGTCCTTCACCATTGAAACCTCATGGCTGTTGACTCCCCATCATGAAGAAGGACTTTTCCAACCAAGTGTCAGTATCACTACCCTCTTCAATGATCGGTGCTAATGGGTCTAGTCTCGTATGAGTTACACTCTCTTCGGTGGACGTGGTGCTTACTTGACTTTTGACACTTTTAGCTCCCGACTTAACAAAGGCTCCTGACCTTAAATCTTACTTGGACTCCTTCTTGTGCGGCTTTGTGATGATCTCCTTCTCGGATCTACACAAGGATGGTTAGTCTGTTCACAAGGGTTTTCCCTAAATTACCAAAAAATCTTTCAAGTATGTACAACAACCACTTAGTCATCCTTCTGGTGGTCCAATTTCAAATATGGAATAATGGCTGGGATCTATATGGAGAGTATGTCCTAGAAGTATAGTCACAAATTGCAAAATATGTCTGAATCACTACTTTCTTAGTCTATCGCCATAGACTGACAATTTTCTCAGCACAAGTCAATTCAAAATTGTGACTTCACCCTTGAGTTCCATTTACCCTCTATAGCCTATCCCTCAAGTTTTATGAAGTTTGGACACTTGGGTTGGGTTTTGGTCCCATTTTAGTATTTTAGTCAGAGCCTGATTCTCTATCTGGGCCTTAGATTGACTTTCGGTGGTCTAAATGCCTTGAAATTTGGTGTGTGTACTATATAGGCTCTGATAAAGCTCTCCCTAGGGGAAATTTGGAAGATATGGTTCTTACCAGCAGTTTCCTTAGTCTATCGCGATAGACTGGCAATTTTCTCCATTTTTAGCATTTTTCTCAAGTTTTCTCCACAGCTGGTTCAGCCTCTCCTTGTGTAGTGCATTGACAAATTTTGGCACTGTTTAGACATTTGGTCAAAGCCTTCTTGACCTTGTCTCTGAATTCAGACTCTAAAACATCAGTTTTGAAGTTTTGTGGTCAAGATGGTGTTCAGTTTCACTCAATTTTTGTGAGTACCCTTGTATTGATGTGTTAAACCTGTGGTATAAAGGTTTTTTTCCTTGTTGTTAGTCAATCACCACCTTCATCAGTCTATCGCGATAGACTAGGCAGAGAGAAACGGGGATTTAATTTTTGTCTGTTTTTGCATAGTTGTGTTCCCTGTGCCCATATAAGTCTATCCCCCAAGTTTTATGAAGTTTGGACTTATTTTGACCTTAGACTCAAGCACTTCACAAATTTCACTCTTCTATGGTAATTCACAACTCAAATGCACTTGAAGTGATGCAAATTTGATGACACTTCATCTTAAACTTGTGAATATTAGTCGTACCACCTGACACAGTCAGTTTTACCCTAGGCTAATGGTTATATCTCTTCTTGGCCTCTTTAGGTTCACTTAGTGTTTTCTTATGACAATCACCTTTTTCTTTTTGTTGGTTTTGGTCGCAATTTTTATGTTCTCTCAAGTGTTGGATCATAAATTTCAATGTCTACTTTTTTCACCCCCTTCAAGGGTATATGGTGTGGGTTTTGCTTTCAAGGCAAGCAAACAATCTTATTGTTGCTGCTTTTTGTTTGTTTTTTGCGTTTTTACAACGTTTTTCTACTCTATTTCTACACAAGTATAACAAGCACTCAAAACCAAAAACCATAACTCCACATTATCCTACTTAACTAAATCTAACTAGTCGCAGACCCTCGGCAAGACACAGGCTTCCGGGCTATCCACTAGACCTCATGATTCTCTATCCTAGATCTTGTTCTAAAAGTTTAAGCTCTCTTTAGTCAAAACTAAAGTAAGCTAACCATCACACAAGTGACGTAGATCTCCCTACTTAAGGTCTTGTGTCCCCGGCAGCGGCGCCAATGTTTTAAGGCATAACTACTCCCCTGGTCATACTCACAAGCACTACACAGACAACATACTTATCATCCGATGACACGACTAACCCGTAGGTGCACGTAGGCAATCTCGTTAGCTTGTCAGGCTGAGACCAATCTACACATACGCACTTTTATGATGCATCAATCACTAACCCTGGTAGAATGCAACCCACTCTATCCCTAACTGCTCACAACAACGTTTACACTTCCAATGAACTCGGAATCGCATCAAACCTTCTAGGCACCATCCTCTCACTAGGATATACTTACCTATAAGTCTAATCTCACTAGATTTGAACCCTATTTATCTCGAATACAGTCGCGATAGACTAACAGGTCATAATCCAAAAGTGGGCGAAACTTAAGTTCATGAGTATCTATCTGTAGCTAATCTCTTTCTCATTCCATAAAGCACTTGATTGTTGAAAACAGACACTGTTTGTGCTACTTACAAACAAAACAAGCTCGAGGAAGGATCGATCGCGAACAGCTCAAAAATGTGAATGCGTTGCGTGGGCGCGTAGCTCTCGGAGAGACTACCGCGATGGTGTAGTCACATCGTCAATCCGATGAGGGAGAAGTGCGTAGCGAAGAGGATAAGACTCTCTCCCTCTCTCTCTCTCTCTCTCTCTCTCTCTCACACACACACACACACACACACACACACACACACACACACACACACAGAGACTCGTATGACACAGGATTAATATTCAAAAATGTTATTCAAAAATGGTTCTAAGGTGACTTTATACTTTAGTCACCTTAGATCAAAAATGTACATGGGGTTCTCTTACTCATAATTACAAAGTGGGAACAAATCTGAGTCCTGACTAACTCATTAATCTTTAAATAACCCAGACGAATGGATCAAAATGATAAGACGTCTTTGACATAAAATGGGAATTTGATATGCTTTACAAGATGCCCTCATTACAACAGTTGGACAAATGGGGCTCCAACACTATGATATCAAGTTAAGGAAATGAAATCTTTAAGAAAAATTAAATACAATAAATATTAAGCCCAAAATAAGTAGATTATTAGCTTAAAATTGATGGGAAAATTAGAAAAAAGATATAGAAAATTATAAGCAAGTTACGAGAGCTTAGAAAACCCTTAGGGAAGCGGTGGAAAAATTTATCATGCCTATATAGACAAATAAGAAATTACTAGGTCAAGAATTTATCAATTAAGACTATAAATTTAACCTTGGATGGGTTACGGTTGAATACAAAGGTCAAGTCTAGATTTTGAATTATTTACCTAATGATTACACGACCTTTTTATAAGGATAAGAAGTTATGCCACCAAAAAGAACCCGAGCAAATCCTACATCTGATGATGAGGACGTAACTCCTAAACGAACTAGAGCATCGCACGACGATGAAGACGGGCCTAGTAGTAGGCCTACGGAGGAGAGTCTTCAGGCGCCAGCGTAGTAGCAGATGGCCAATCAATTCCAGGTGGGTGTCCCATTATTCAATTAAGTCTTTAATTAGTTTAAGTTCTTTTATAAGATAGCATTGCATACGTAAGAATGATAAACTGGCTGAAAATGGAAGGTAACTTCCAACGTGCATTTGTTTATAATGTAAGAAATAATTGTTTGGGTTAAAAGTAGTTGAATTAGGAAAGATATGTTTGATCATCCTTAAGACAGCTTGTCTCAAGACACCTCGGACTCCTTGGAATATTTTGATGATAATGATTGGCTTTCTAGCCACAGATAAGTCCGTTACCCCCATGAACGTTGAGTTTCTACTCCGTGTCATGTCTTGATGTTTCTACATAAGTTAGGATACCGTTTTTTATAATCCTAGGGGAGCCGCCCGATTGTATGGGCAACTGGTTTGGTGTATGGGCACCCGGAACCTTGGGTGGGGGTTTATCCACTCCGGATTTGAATAAGGAATGGGTGTCGTGTTTCACCCTTAGGTGGTCTTGAGTCAAGAAGAGTACTAGTCATGGTTATTATGGACAATGTTTTGATTGACAGTACCCTGTCTTAAGTTTAAAGATGTCTGTTTTGCAAAAGAATGCTTTCAACTGTTGTCTTCAAGGAATTACTGTGATGGATCATTAAAAGAAACCATTATTTTAAATTTTAAAACAATGTGATAATAAGATAAATGAATCTTGTGTGAGAGTGGGGTGGTAAGTGGGGATTGACTAAGTTTGTCAATCATGGACGGGTGGACCTGATTAGTCAAGTAACTATCCATCGCTGCGCACTAAAACGTTCTAGAAACTTCTTCACTTGGAGAGGAATCCACCAACGGCTGTGCCCTCACATATGTTAGGGGGGAAAAAAGCGTTGGCTAAGGAAACCATAATCTGAATGATGAAGTTATAGGGCCGGAAAAAGATTTTTTTTTGTAGGCCGTTTCAATACATTGTCCTGTTTCCGCTACGAGACAGGACTAGGTCTGCTTCTAAGGCTATAGACCCAAGCCATTGTCAATGGTAAAGGTCTATTCCTTCGATTTTTCTTGTTTAGAGACTCTGATTTTTATCAGACCTAAAGACCTGTCAAGGATCCCATCCCGATCTCGGTATAGGCAAGTTGGGGACCTTACAAGTGGTATCAGAGCCTAGGTTTCAGAGCCTGGGTTAGTTTGAAAAAATTTCGTACTATCTGAAAATGTAAAATATATATATATATATATATATATCTAAATAAATAAATAAATTTGGTTAGCTAACCAAAGGCTTATGCGTTGATAATTCAGGAAGATCCTGTGGTAGAATATCTCAAGTTCCAAGTCTTTGAGCTTATTTATGAGAGTGCTTGTCGTTCTCCAAACTATTTTTTTCGACGGAGCGTGATGGAGCTACTAATGAACGCTCACACTCCTCATTCGACTCGGATAGATAAAGGCTGGGAGCTCGAATGGAGCAATGAAGGCGGGACCTATTACATGAATGCTTGGGAAGCTAGGATGTCTTACCACGGATTTAGAGAAACTACGCTGGGCTGAGGAACTGAGAGTGGTTCAATTGTACTACTTCTTGGGTACAAACTCGAGTATCACTGTTCCCACTTATCCAAGAGGCACGGGGAAACCCTTGAACGAATGGGTATGGGATAAAGTGGTGGAGATAATTCCATATCGAAGAATCAGAACTTTTTCTCAGAATACCCCTAAGAATTTGGATCTTATAATTAACTTTCCAATTTCCAATGAGTATAAGAACTATTATACCAATCAGTTAGAAGATTGTAGAAATCTGACTACAAACACCCATCGTTTGTATCACCATATTCCAAATCAACCAACTATGCGGATTCTTTAAAGGCCACAAAAATTTACAACAAGTTAGGATGAGATACCCTAAGCCTCTTTTGTAAGGCTATCATTGTAAATATTCACCTTATGAATAAAGAACCAAATCTTTAGAACTGAGTATCTTGATCTTGTGTCGTCATAAGCCTTTAAATTGTCAGTCTATCAATCTTACAAAATCATGTAGATAATTGCTTCTATTCTTTATACCGTGCTTGTTTCTTCTCAAACAAGCGCAACCCCCCAACTTCAAAGGTAAAGGGGTCAACGTGGAACGAGATGCAGAGATATGGATCAAAGCCATGAGGCATACATCAATACAGGATGATCTTCTCAGGGCTAAGCCTCTTGCAGCTGAAGGAACCAACTCTACAAGGAACTGTAATGGATTTAGTAACTTAGGGGAAGAGCCAGGGAAAAATTCCAACCAAGGATATCAACAACGTGGAGTAGCTACAGCAGTGAACTTAGAGCAGACCTTCCCAAACGTTAGGTGCTATGGATGCAATCAAATGGAACACTATAGAAATAAATGTCCAGAAAAACAAAACCCTCGAATTACTAGTAGAGCCCTTCCTCAAAATCAAGGAGATAATCTAAGAGGAGGTAGAAATGGAGGACGAGATAGAGGAAGAGTAAGAGGAGCCAAATTTTATGCAATCATATGAGAACCAACCCTATGAATAAAAAATATAAACGAGCCACTAGCTTGGCGATAGTTAGCAATCTTAGAGCTTTGTAAACCACTATAAATCAATAATGTAAACACTTGAGTTACTTATATATTATAAGGGTATACATGATTTTCTTCTCCAAAATTACTTAATGAATCTAAAGTATTCAATCAATAAATTAAGGGTAGATCTAGCAAATGCTAAAGAGTTCTCGTTAGGAAGGAAAAATTTGAATCTTAGAAATGAGATAGTTATCAAGAAACCAACTCACATTCTTGTGCACACGATCCTTCCTTAGAAAATGACGTAGATATGAAAGTATTAAGGTACGAGACTAATAGGAAGCTGAAAAGAACTCTTGGTATGATACTTCTTAAAACCCTTTACATATTGTTGGTCAACCAGGTTAGAGCACAGAGGGGGTACCTCTGGTGTAATGGTGGAAGCTTGTGCCGAACGCAGATTGCTAAGAATGGCAAGAACACGCCGACCGCGTTCAGATTGGCAAAGCTGAAATACATGATACTTGTCGAACGATGATTGCTCTGAATGGTCAGTTAGACCGAGCGCATTCATGTTAACAAGGTGGATATATGGATCTTCTATGGAATTGATTTAACCTGGTTTTTGAGATGATACGAATGGTTTGTAAAGGTTTTTAAGATGGGCTCAATACTAAGAGTTTCTCGAGGAAAAAATTGGCTAGCAAGTAACTCCAACCAGAAACTGGAAAGAACTCTTAGAGTAATCAATAACATTTGGTAAAAGGGAAAGGTTATCCCTTCGAAGATGCCACTTGGGAGGGATGAATTTCTCTTCTCAAAGATTTTCCCAATTTTGGTTGAGATGAGGACATCTCAAATTCTTAAGTTGGGGTGATTGTAAGGTTTCCAGTTTCTGAAACCTTAAAGGTTGTATAAAGCTTAATCAAACTAATATGATTATTGAAAAAGAAATGTAGAATTCTCTGACCATGGTAAATATTGGTATTTTTGGAATCTTAAGCACAGCAAACCCCGGGCTAGAAATTTTCAGATTTAAATTCGGACAAAAACTGACCCTGCTAGTCCTCCCGGAAGATTCAATGTAAAATAAATTATCAAGAAAAATTGAAGGGTTACAGTAATCATTTAAGCATAGACTTTATTAAAGGTCTCCCAGATATTTACAAGATATTTACCAATTAAGCAAAAATAGGTCAAATTATAGCAAAATTGACATTTTAAAAGCTGGTAGGTAATGGGAGGGTCATCACTGACCTGCCAGGGACTCATTTAGCAGCAGGGGGTGTTTTTTGACTTGCTAGGGACTGCTTGAACTGCAAGCAACTGCCTTTTTCAGCCGGTGAGAGCTTATGAGTGTCAGAAAACTATAAATAGGACCCCTAGCTAGCTTCACATTTTACACAGACTCGGAGCCTTGATACTCTCTCTCTCTCTCTCATCCAGAGAGAACACTATACAGAAATCATTAGAGATTAATTTATAATTGATTAACCTAAATAGGTAATTAGCCTAATCCTTCTTAATTAGCAAGGTTATATTAAGCTATTTTGTTAATAAATCAAAGATTAGGCCTATGTATACTCATAAAACCTCTCTTAATTTATTAATCTCTGTTGATTATTTTAATTAAGCTTAGTAATATTAAGCTAACTAATTATTCTATCATACTAGGCTGAAAATAGCCAAATTAACCATGAATTAATGGTAAATATATTAATTAAGCTTAGATTAATTTGAGTTAATTATTAGAGTTGCATTAGATAGTCAGTAAGCTAGGAAAATTATCCTATAATTTTTTGAGTAATTTTACTAATTAATTAGACAGAATTACTCTATTTTTTTAGCAAATTAAATAGGGAAAATTAGTAAATTGATTTCAAATTCTATGATATATTTATCAGTGGTTCATAAGAAGTTAAGGTACCCGTAATAATCAGAAGAAGCTCAGATAATTAATCTAGCTAATTACTTTAGCAGAAATACTCTGTTTTTTGAGCAATTTAAATAGGGGAACTTATTAAATTGATTTCAAATGCTGTGATATATTTATCAATGGTTTATTAGGTGTTCAAAAATCCATTATAGTTATAAAAATCTTAGATAATTAATAATTACTTTAGCAGAAATACTCTGTTTTTAGAGAAAATTAAATAGAAAAAATTAGTAAACTGATTTTAAATACTGTGAGATATTTATCAATGGTTAATTAAGTGTTAAGAAACCCATGATAATTAGGAGAAGCTAAGATAGTTAATGTAGCTAGTCACTTTAGCAAAAATACTCTATTTTTTGGACAATTTAAATAGGGGAACTTAGCAAATAGGCTCAAATTGAATTGAGTTATTTATTAGAGATTAATTAGATGTTATGAAATCTATGATAATTATTCTAATCTTAGATAATTAGTTTAACTAATTATCTTAGTGGAATTACACTAGTTTACAGGATAAATTAAAGGGGGAAATTAGTAAATCATGTGCTATAATTACATTCTATTTATTAGAGTTGTATTGTAGGGTAAAGAGGACGTGATAATTATGCCAAGGCTAGAAAAGTAGTATAGATATTTATTTAAGTCAAATTATACTATTTCTTGATAAAAACTAAAGAGGGAAATGAGTAAATCGTGCTATATGATTACATGCTATTTATCAGAGCTATATTATATGATGAAAAGGCCGTGATAATTATGTCAAAGTTAAAAACTTAGTATAGATATTTATATAAGTCAAAATATACTAATTTTGGTTGAAATTTCAAGGGAGAAATTAGTAAATCATGTTACATGATTACATTCTATTTATCACAGTTAGCTTACACAATAAAGAGGCCATGATAAATATATCAAGGTTAGAAAAGTAGAATAAATATTTATTTAAGTCAAATTATCCTAATTTTAGCTAAAAATTGAAGATAGAAATTATATAATTAAGTTGGATAATAATAAGATAATTATCAAAGGTCAAAAATATCCTTATATACTTGTGGTAATTATACGATAGTTAATTAGTGAGGTTAGTAAATTATAATTGACCAAAAGTCCTATTTTTAGCAAATGATTAATTAAAATAAATAGACTTTGTGGTTAAAATATTTTAGAAAAATTATAGTAAGTGTAAACCTATGATATCAAGTTAAGGAAATAAAAATTTCAAGATAAATTAAATACAATAAATATCAAGCCCAAAATAAGTAGATTATTAGCTTAAAAGTTGATGGGAAAATTAGGAAAAAGATATAGAAAATTATAAGCAAGTTACGAGAGCTTAGAAAACCCTTAGGGAAGCGGTGGAAAAAGTTATCATGCCTATATAGACAAATAAGAAATTACTAGGTCAAGAATTTATCAATTAAGACTATAAATTTAACCTTGGATGGGTTACGGTTGAATACAAAGGTTAAGTTTAGATTTTGAATTATTTACCTAATTATTAGACGGCCTTTTTATAAGGATAAGAAGTTATGCCACCAAAAAGAACCCGATAAAATCCTACATCTGATGATGAGGACGTAACTCCAAAACGAACTAGAGCGTCGCACGAGGACGAAGCCGGGCCTAGTAGTAGGCCTACGGAGGAGAGTCTTCAGGCGCCAACGGAGCAGCATATGGCCAATCAATCCCACGTGGGTGTCCCATTATTCAATTAAGTCTTTAATTAGTTTAAGTTCTTTTATAAGATAGCATTGCATACGTAAGAAGGATAAACTTGCTGAAAACGGAAGGTAACTTCCAACATGCATTTGTTTATAATGTAGGAAAGAATTGTTTAGGTTAAAACTGGTTGAATTAGGAAAGATATGTTTGATCATCCTTAAGATAGCTTGTCTCAAGACACCTCGGACTCCTTGGAATATTTTGATGATAATGATTGGCTTTCTAGCCACAGATAAGTCGGTTACCCCCATGAACGTTGAGTTTCTACTCCATGTCATGTTTTGATGTTTCTACATAAGTCAGGATACCATTTTTTTAAATCCTAAGGGAGCCGCCCGGTTGTATAGGCAACTGGTTTGGTGTATGGACACTCGGAACCTTGGGTGGGGGTTTATCCACTCCGGATTTGAATAAGGAATGGGTGCCGTTTTTCACCCTTAGGTGGTCTTGAGACAAGAAGAGTACTAGTCATGGTTATTATGTACAATGTTTTGATTGACAGTATCCTGTCTTAAGTTTAAAGATGTCTGTTTTGTAAAAGAATGCTTTCAACTGTTGTCTTCAAGGAATTACTGTGATGGATTGTTAAAAGAAACCATTATTTTAAATTTTAAAACAATGTGATAATAAGATAAATGAATCTTGTGTGAGTGCGGGGTGGTAAGTGGGGATTGACAAAGGTTGTCAATCATGGACGGGTGGACCTGATTAGTCAAGTAACTATCCATCGCTGCACACTAAAACGTTCTAGAAACTTCTTCACTTGGAGAGGAATCCACCAACGGCTGTGCCCTCACATATGTTAGGGGGGAAAAAAGCGTTGGCTAAGGAAACCATAATCTGAATGATGAAGCTATAGGGCCGGAATAAGATTTTTTTTTGTAGGCCGTTTGAATACATTGTCCCGTTTCCGCTGCGAGACAGGACTAGGTCTGCTTCTAAGGCTATAGACCCAAGCCATTGTCAATGGTAAAGGTCTATTCCTTGGATTTTTCTTGTTTAGAGACTCTGATTTTTATCAGACCTAGAGACCTGTCAAGGATCCCATCCCGATCTCGGTATAGGCGGGTTGGGGACCTTACACTTTCCATCATTGAGACACATGTAATAGGTACGAACCTTACTCTAGAAATTACTACCATCACTGACACCCGAGTAATAGGTACGAACCTCACTCTAGAAATTACTACCAACAAAGGGCTTAAACAAACACAAATTTATATCTGAACCGGTATGGGATGGTAATGATGCAGTACATGTAAGAGCACATGCCGGAAGCCTCAAGAGCTTAGAGTCACATTCAAAGCTGATTAATGAGAAGTTTATCTTATGTCGAGCCATAAGGTTGCTACGCCTATAGTATGCACGGGTGTGTGTGTGTGTGTGTGTGTGTGTGTGTGTGGATGTTCTATTATAAATAATAAGACATAATTGAAGTTTTTACATTCAAAAGACAGTTGTCTTTAGAACAAAGGAGATGATAAGTACAAAACAATTCAGTCTTAGAATTAATTTTGTACAATGATTGTAGGAATGAAGCACCATTCCAATATACAGTTTAACAAAAGAATTTCCCAAATAGTAGGTATATATATGTGTAATCCACTGTTGGACAGCTTGTTAGCCAAAAAAAACATTCCAAGATAAGATAGAGTCCTTACCTACATCCATCCAAACAAGACAACAAATAAGCTAGCCTTGGATGTGTTTTACCGGTATCAATGGATTATATCGGTTGTTATTTATGTCCACCTTACAAACTTTTTTCTAACTCACGAGCTTAGTCCATAGTATTCTTGTAAAAAGTGTTTTTTTACCTATTCTCCTTTAAAAAACCCTAAGTTTTTAGTAAAATAGTGTCATTTTGATTAGAAGGCATGATGGCCTTCTAATCCAAGTGTCAAAATCCCCCCCCCCCCTTTTTTTTACTTTATATATTCTCATCAGTTTTAACAGTTTTGTGAAAGCTCTACAGAAAAAAAAAAAGTTCCATTTAGAGTTCCTATAAATATCACACCTAGTTTTTGTTTGTTTTTTTTAATTACATATTCATCATGGTAGATGTACTCCAAATCATCCTAGATTTTTCCAATCTCTTACCATAAACTTCTCTTTAAGCAATTCCAGTGACAAAGAGCCCTGACCGAACCATGAAGTTTTTCTAAAAAGATATAACATGCTTCAAAGTGCTAGTACAACATCAATATTCAAATCTATAAAGAGTAGCAACAACCGCCCAATAAGCATGCAGAAGCTGTAGTGCATAACTTATCTTTAATAAAGAAAATACCAAGTATTGCAAGAGCGTGCAATCAGGCATAGCACTAGTGCGCAATAGGAAAGGAAACCATCACTACCCATGTAAAAGCCTATAGCCAATCAAGTTCAGTGCATAGTGAATAACAAAAACCAGTGCGCAATAGGAAAGGAAACCATCACTACCCATGTAAATCCCTATAGCCACTCAAATTTTAGTGCACAGTAGAGTCAAAAAACCACCCATGGAAGTACCACTGGCCCTCCAATGTATAAGGACCATCAAGGTTTCTTATTGATATTGCTACAAACTTTATGAGAAAACCACGGTATCAAGCAAATCACGAGGTGTTATGCTGCTTAGTAAGCCATGCAAGTAAGATCGGTTACTGTCGACTGAACACTGTAATGCCAAGTAAAAATCGGTAGCCAACTCTCTTAAAGGATCTAATGTTTTATGTAGTGAAATCACCCCCAAAAAAATAGTTTATACAGAGATTACATACCGCAACAGTTGGTACCATGTGTCAAAACCAACTTAGAACAGTAATCCCGCAGTATAACAACAACCCGAAGCACCCAGTAGAAGGGTAAGCAAGTCATGCCAAAAATATCAACCTTATATACCCTCATTGATCAACCAGTACCATAACCAAGATTCCTTTATGCAAAATAGAGAATTACATCAAGCATCACCATATAAAAAACAAGCTACAGTGTTATTTACACAGAGAAATAACCCCCTTCTTTTAATACAAAAATTTGTCTGCAAAAAATATGCAAGGACAGAGAAGCCAACTTGAGAGACTTGCATTGCAAGATCCATATTTCAAAGTAACATAGCTACTCAGTTTGTACTTAATGTAACCAGAACAACAACCAAAGCTAAGTGAGGGCCAGAGATGCGCCCTTGCCTCTTTAAATAGAGGAAGGAGGATGGCCATTGGTTGATGTGATGATTATAGATCCATGAATGGAGAGACCCCCCACAGCTAGCACGAGGCCACCTAAAGGCAGAATGAGAGAGTTATACAAGGCGCCTTCACGACAAGTAATATTAGAGGCAGTAAACCGCCCCGTTTTGTTAAAAAACCACCTTGTCCCCTAGAAGGGTTAATCCCCACGGTGGATTCCTAGTGTGGTGAAGCTAAAAGGTGTCCAATTAAGCTAATGATTCTTAGGTAATACACTGTGTGTGTGTGTGTGTGTGTGTGTGTGTATCCGCCCTGTCCCAGGCACCAAACACAATGAGTTGATAGTAGGCCAATTGTGAATGGGCCTACTACCTTATTAAAGAAATGAGATTTTCCTGTTTAAAATGTAACCTAGGCCAATCATGCTGAGTAAGAGATTGTAAGACTTTATTGACAATTTGGTTTCTACTGAACCCGTTACCGCAATACTTACTTATTAGTAATTTAATGTCCTCACAGGCAAGGAGATAGTTGGAGGAAGAGTAAATGATTAAATAGAGTAGGTTGATGCAAGTGCTAAGTGCTGCTTTGTGTGGTCTATTACTATTCCTCTTAATGAACTCCAAAGGTGGCAGTTTAAGAAGATCCCTCTTCCATACAAATCTTCGGTCGTATCCACCAACATAAGGGGTGTGAAGGGAGATAGAAAGGTTAAGGAACTGAATTGAGGTGAAAAAAGCCCCATCGGGAGTTAACAACTCGTGTAAGGATGTAGGCTCAATTTTTAAGCAGTGAGGATATATAAGGTAGATTTCCTCAGGGAAAGCCTTATTGTTGATGCTAAGTATGTATGTCTGAAAAGAGACAGATTATTATTTGTATATTCCATGGTTTTAAGAAACCATTTGTATTCAAAGAATTCTAGGTAGGTATTACACATAAGTGGAGAACAGGAGAACCCCATGGGGATGCCTAGGCTTTGGTTGAAACAATGACCTCCGGAAAGGATAGTGTGTATCAAGCAGCCAAGAAATGTACTGACAAATCTTCTCTTCATTGAAGTGTAGGGGGTGTATAGAGTGCATTTTCTTTATCCACTTTGGTTTTCTGGAAAGTGATAAGTACAAAATATTCTTCTTCATTGCATTGGAGAAAGCCATTCCAATTACCTTCGACAAAACATTTCTAAGGCCAAGATCCCCACCTAGGGGAATGTTTTCATAACATTGTGTGATATCTGCAAAAAAAATATGGAAGATATGTTTAGGAAGGTTAAGAGAGACTTCAGTGGAGTTTTTTGTAATCTAGAAGGGGTTGTACTGTATTTTAAGAAAGTCGTGACATATTTCTTTTTTAGAGGCACAAAATAGTTCAAACTCAGCCAGTATTAGGTCAAGGCATACGGTGATATCTTTGGTGACATTAGTAAAGATACTACTAGAAGCGTTAGATATCTAGCTAAATTTGTGTTTATGTATCTTATAGGTGGGAAAAAGTATTGGCAGTTTTGTGTCCTGTACAATATAGCCTAAATCCTCCAAGTATCTTGAGATGTTATTGGTGACAGTCTGAATGGAAGAGTTAATTCTAATGAATTCATGCCCAGAAACACGATCACGGGCATCAATCCAAGCAAGTTTTTTGCAGATAAGAGTGGGACAATTAGGGTTTTTGGCTAACCCGACTACGAACCATTTATTAGATATCTTGTGAGAATCAAGAGCAAGTTCTGGTGTTAACCAACAGTTATCAATAGGTAACCATTTTCTAGGGATTTATGATACATTTTGAAAGAAGCATTCCTCCATAACTTTAGTTAAGTCCACTAGGACTGCCTTCTCCACTTGGAGAGAATTCACAAGGTCGGTTAAACAGCTAAGTAAAGCTGATAAAGCCAGGTAAGGCTTTTTAGGAAAGTTAGGTATGTGATTGAGCCCATTAGCCAAGATTTTTTGAACTTTGACATTGTCAATGATATTAAGATCACAAGTACAAACATGAGAACCATATGTATCAAAGTATTTGCAATATGTGGTAAATTGATTGCATGTACATTTGAGAACACATTGAAGCTGAAGAAAATCAATACTGTAAACCAATTTTTTTACAGGTTGTTGATACGACCAACCAATGAGAACATTATCGAGCAGTTTATGATTGCCAAAAAGAAGGTGAAAGCACCCACAAAAAAGAGTTTTAGGTTGTATCCAATCGAGAAGTACATTATGGAAAAGACAATGTACGTAGATAGAGCGTTGGTTTGGAGCTACTTTGTTGAGAATCCTTCGTCCACAAGGGCTTGCAGTAGCAATTCCACCAAGGGTTACATTTCAAGAAAATTCATGATGGGAGAGTTTTTACCTCTACCCCTAGTGAAGCTACCAGACTTTCCTCAGTTGGAGGAAGAGCTAGGTGTTAAAAAAGAAGTAAAAGAGCTAGGGTAGTGAGAGAATTAGGCCTTTTCAGAGCAGGAGAGTCATCCTCCTCAATACAAAGTTTGAGTAAGCTAGTGATAATTTTTACACCTTTGTAGTTAGCATAAGTGGTTAGGTAGATTCTAGGTTCATCAAATTTCAATTCCCTCAAGATGTCCAACATTAATCCACGAGAGATGTTGAAGGCAATCTGAGCAATTACAATCTGTTTAGCTTGGCCACCCAACCAGGAGCAAATAAGGGAGAGGTAAAAATCAATTAGAAGGGCACTTAGAATGGTCAATGATATTGAGGTTGAAGGGTGCTTTAATAAGTTCTCCTTTGTCAAGAAATTGCCCACCTTTTAAGATCTTGAGTCTGTAGGGAGGCTGGCAAGGTAAACCCAACTTTCACTCAAAATACGTGCTAAGAAGGCTTTGTTGGGCAGGACCCAAAGCTCATGGTCCACTCTAAAAGACTTGATCTAAATCTATCTCACAGGTAAGAAGGGAAAACCTTTTGAGATTTTTGGCACCATTTCTAAGAGGTTAGATTCATTGAGGGAACACAGAGTACTCTTGACTGCTTCAAGAGTATCACTATCCCTACAAAAGATACCACCAATTTGAAGGATAGTAGGGGTACCCAGGGTGCTAACAAAAGATGGATTGAGTCCGCACAGCTTCCTCAAAAAGCTAGAAAGATCATCCCCAGAGGAAGAGAATAGGGCAAGCTCATGTTGGTATTGCATAGAGAGTATAGGAAGTTGGGCCATGTACTGGGAGATCAAATTCACACCTTCCTCGGAGTCCTTATCTAAGGTAGCCAAAACTTTAACCCAATCATTAAAAGATAACATGTGCAAGCTAGACATTTCTTGTTTGAGGTAAGGGCCAAGTCATATATTAGTTGAGATGCATCCAAGCTATTAATACATTTGAGGACAAGAGATGTCGCCACAGAGAGGGACGCAGAAGTCAATTCCAATCCTTGTGAGACAGCAAGGTTCTACAATACATCAAAAAAGATTAAGTGAGGTTACAATTACTTACAAAAGTAAGTAATACAATCCTTGGTCTTTCTAGCAAGGAAGGGTTTGGTTCCAACTGCCAGAGCTCTTTTCAGTTTATGGCCTTTTAGGTACAACTTAATCTGTTCAAGAATATTTGCATGATTCTCAGGGCTATGTTTTATACTAATGCGGGTTGTCATTCTAAAAGGTTTGTGGTCTTGAAAGGAAATAGATAGGATTAGTTCTATAGATTGGTCCTGGAAACCTTAAACCGGCAAAGTCAAAGACTATAGTAGCTGTGAGCATGGGACCAAAAAAATATTCTAAGAAGGACCACCTAACACCAGTCAACCAAAAAGGAATTATAGACTGTGGGATCAACTTAGAGCTAAGTTTCAAAGTCAGTTTCCAAAGCCAGCATCCCGGATTTTTTTCAAGAAAAAAGCCTTATGTATAGGACGTGTCTGTAACTATTCTATTATAAATAATACGACATCATTGAACTTTTTACATTCAAAAGACAAATGTCTTTAGAACAAAGGAGATGATAAGTACAAAACAATTCAGTCTTAGAATTAATTTTGTACAATGATTGTAGGAATGAAGCATCATTCCAATATATAGTTTAACAAAAGAACTTCCCAAGCAGTAGGTACATGTTTTATCTAGTGTTGGACAGCTTGCTAGCCAAAAAAAACTTTCCAAGATAAGATAGAGTCCTTACCTGCATCCATCCAAACAAGACAACAAATATGGTAGCCTTGGATGTGTTTTACATGTATCAATGGACTATACCAGTTGTTATCCATGTCCACCTTACAAACTTTTTCCTAACTCACGAGCTCAGTCCATAGTATTCTTGTAAAAAGTGTTCTTTTACCTCTTCTTTTAAAAAACCCAAAGCTTTTAGTAAAAAAGTGCCATTTTGATTAGAAGGCCATCCAAGTGTCAGAATCCCCCCTTAGTTTTACTTTATGTATTTTCATCAGTTTTTATCAGTTTTATGAAAGCTCTACAGAATTAAAAAAGTTCCATTTACAGTTCCTATAGAGTATCACATTAGTTTTTGTTTGTTTCTTTTAATTACATATTCATCATACTACAAATCATCCTAGATTTTGCCAATCTCTTACCATAAACTTCTCTTTAAGCAGTTCAAGTGACAAAGAGCCCTGACCGAACCATGAAGTTTTTCTAAAAACATATAACATGCTTTAAAGTGCGAGTACAACATCAATATTCAAAGCTATAGAGATGAGAAAAAGCCGCTTAAAAGCTGTAGTGTATAGCCTATCTTTAATAAAAAAAAGACCAACTATTGCAACAACGTGCAATCGGGCATAGCACTAGTGCACAGTAGGAAAGAAAACCATCACTACCCATGTAAATGCCTATAGCCAATCAAGTTCAGTGCACAGTGCATAACAAAAACCAGTACGCAATAGGAAAGGAAACCATCGCTACCCATGTAAATCTCTATAGCCAATCAAATTTAGTGCATAGTAGGGTAAAAAAACCCGCCCATGTAATTACCAGTGGTCGTCCAATGTATAAGGCCCATCATAAGGTTTCTTATTGATATTGCTACAAACCTTATGATGACAAAACAAAAATGTCAAGGAAATCACGAGGCGTTATGCTTCTCAGTAAGCCATGCAAGTAAGATCGATCACTGTCAACTGAACATTGTAATGCTAAGTAAAAATCGGCAGCCAAATCTCTTAAGGGATCTAATGTTTGCTGTAGAGAAACCACCCCCAACTAAATAGCTTATACAAAGATTATATACCACAACAGTTGGTACCATGTGTCAAAACCAACTTAGAACAGTAATCCCATAGTATAACGGTAACCTGAAGCACCCAGTAGAAGGGTAAGCAAGTCGTGCCAAAAATATCAACCTCATATAACCTCATTGATCAACCAGTACCATAACCAGGATTCGTTTATTCAAAATAGAGAATTACATCAAGCATCACCATATAAAAAACAAGCTACAATGTTATTTACACAGAGAAATAACCCCCTTATTTTAATACAAAAATCTGTCTGCAAAAAATATGCAAGGGTGCAGAAGCCAACCTGAGACCTGCATTGCAAGCTCCATATTTAAAAGTAACACAGCTACTTAGTTTGTACTTAATGTAAGCTGAACAACAACCAAAGCTAAGTGAGGGGCAAAGATGCGTGCTCACCTCTTTAAATAGAGGAAGGAGGACAGCCGTCAGGTCGATGTGATAAGCAGAGCACCATGAATGGAGAGACCCCCCAGAGCTAGCGTGAGGCTGCCTAAAGGCAGAATGAGAGATCTATACAAGGTGCCTTCATGGCAAGTAATATTAGAGGCAGTAAACCACCCCATTTTGTTAAAAGACCATCTTGTCCCCTAGAAGGGTTAATACCCACGATGGCTTCCTAGTGTGGTGAAGCTAAAAGGTGTCCAATTAAGCTAATAATCCTTAAGTAATACACTTTGTGTGTGTGTGTGTGTGTGTGTGTATGTGTGTGTGTGTGTCTTTGTGTGTGTGTGTGTGCGTGTGTGTGTGTGTGTTTGTGTGTCTTTGTGTTTGTGTGTCTAAACGCTTCAGAATAAATTGTTGCATAGTAAACCATCATAGGTCTATGCTACCATTGAATTATAAAAAGAACTATTTTTATATGTATGTTATACAAATCCCACAATCTCAGTAGGTGTATAGACCTACCTGTTGAGTTGAAGCGGCTACCATAGGCTTGAAGTACGGCCCCAGGACCAAGTGTTCAGATGCTTTGTGTACGGCCATCAGTAGGGCAGCACGAATAAGATATTGAATAAGCTACAATTGAGTATCAATGACCACCCCAGGCTGAATCTCCTGCTATGCTTGTGTGTGTGTGTGTGTGTGTGTGTGTGTGTGTGTGTGTGTGTGTGTGTGTGTGTGTGTGTGTGTGTGTGTGTGTGTGTGTGTGTGTGTGTGTGTGTGTGTGTGTGTGTGTGTGTGTGTGTGTGTGTGTGTGTGTGTGCACGCACGCTCGTACTACAGCAAACGACAGTTTGTGATTGAGTGTGCTTGCATTTTTGTAGAGATTGTGATGCCTGTGCAGATGGTATTACACAATGCATGAAAAGTCTTTGCATGGAGCTATTTAACACAAAGCGGACACATGTCCAACTAGGTATGATGGCTTTACTTGTCACATTAGGTTAGGTGAGCCATATCGAGGGAGATTATAATTAGGTTTATATTTCACATGCAACAAGCCAGCTAATTAACAACAACATTATACAGGTTTGCACCCAAATATGGATCAAAAAATAGAACACTAGTATAAATTCGATTATTTGGCCTAAATAAGGCCATGTGTATATACAAGGTAGGTAAAAGATCAGGAAACCATATTGATCTATCTGAGTTAACTGAGGAGTAAAAGTCATCCAGTCACATATTGCCAAACAGATTGCTTGAAAATGCAATCCATCTATATTATTGAAAGTCTAGCAAAATATCCAAAATTATCTTCAAGTGAATTACAATGCCAGTAAGGAATACAAAAATCCGTGATTTTATTGGAAATCCGTCTTCCACTCTATTTACACAGTAGATAAAGCTTTGCAGATATGCAAACTTTTTCATGCAATACTGTATCTCTGATCCTAACAATTTTTCGATCATACATTGCTTAAAGGATTCTCAGTGGACCCCGTACTTCTTGAAGAAATTTTTGCTTGTATTTGCAATTAATTAATCATTTTAGAGTTAGACTCTCTTATGATATACGATATTCGGATAACAATAGCTTATTATTAATTTTTAATGGCTTAAAAGCTCACATCCTGTATATTATTCTATGTAAAAGCAGTTGTTTTCCCTATAACCATTTAAAAACCACCAGTGCTATGAGTGTGTGTGTGTGTGTGTGTGCGCGCGCGCGCTCGTTTGAATACTAGCGTTTGATTTTTGTCACAAGATAACTATTTAACGGTTTGTTCTTCTGCTAAATCCTCAGGGCTAACTAATGTAATAAGAGTGTGTGTGTGTGTGTGTGTGTGTGTGTGTGTGTGTGTGAAAGAGGGAGAGAGGAGAGATGGGCGAGGGAGACAGATAGAGATTGGGGGAGGTAGAATAGGGAGGGGATGGGGGGCTATAGGTGCGATGGCGGAGGAGAAAATGAGTAGAGTATGTCGCAAATACGCAACATACTCTGTCCCTTCGTTCTTTTTTAGGCGCCAGATATTATTGCAAAAATTACAGCGCATATTACTGTGATGTATTTTCAAATGGATACAAAAGTTTCCAAGGTAGCAAGGTTGGTACAAACCACCCTCTTCTATCCTTAGATTATTATGATCTCCTATCCATAGCCTTTTGATCTTTTTAATATATGTTTTCTTAGAATTGATAGTTTAGTATATTTTGTGCAAACATACTATTGAAAAATTATCTATCTACTCTAATAAATTTTTGTTGTATAGAGCACATGTTTATTTCTAGTATTTAGGAGATTTTTTTAAAAAAAATTATTCCTTTTGTACAATTGCTATTGAAAAACTAGCCATCTAGTCTAAGTACTATTGTGTATAGAGCACATGTTATTTTTAATAAATTTCACTACTCATTGCACTTTATTTAAATAAATTTTTAGTCATTTTTCTCTCTTTTTCTATGGAAAATATAGTTGGCACTTAATCCACTAATTAATTGTTTATTTTTTTGGGACACATATGGTTAGCAATGAATTTTTTGCATTATCATGTCTCTCTTTTGCGCGTGTGTTGGACGACTGGGATGATCGTGGCCCTCCGAGCAACCCTGAATCTGATGGATGGTTCAAGGAAAAACTCCCTTGTTATTGCGCCAAGTGCAAAAGGGTAATCCCTCACTTGAGGCGTATTGCCTTGGAGCACGTGGAGAACAAAGGGATTTGGCTTTCTCAAAAAAGCACTCGAGTAGATGAGAGCACGGCTCACCCCTCACTTGAGGAGGTCCCCCATTGGTCTATGTTCGGTGGTGGTGCTCTAGCATGCAAGGCTGAAAGAAAGTGACAAGAGCTATTGGGCGAAGGCATGGCGCATGGTGACCCTCTCACTAGCTCTACTTTGACAGCTTCTCCTCCCGCGTTTCAGGAGTACTTTGAGCTTGAGGATGAGAACACGTTTGACATGGTTGATGAGTTACAGGCTCACAAAAGAAACATGTGTGAGAAGGATTGTCAACAACACACTCTACGGGCATCAGCAACAGAGAACAAATTGCTGACAAGTGTCCAAACACCTCTTTACGATGATGCACAGTACTCGATGCTTTGGGCATCGTTAGAAGTCCTCAACTTGCAAGAAAAATTTGATTGGAGCAATGCAAGTGTAGATTCACTCCTTGGGTAAGTTCTTTACATGGCTGTTTATACATGGCACTCACTTTTCATGGCATGGATTGCATCTATAATAATAATAATTTTTTGTTGTAGTTTGGTGCACAAATTTCTTCCTAAAGATCACCACATGCCTCTGGATTGCTGACGAACTGTTGTTGCACTTGGCATGGAGTATGAGCGCATCCACACGTGCGTCAACAATTGCATACTATACCGCAATGAGTACACACATGCTACCTCATGTCCCATGTACAGAGAAGCACGCTACAAGACCGGAGTGAGTGGGGTGCACCTACCCCGTAAGGTATTGAGACATTTTTCACTAATCCCTCAAATTTAACACATGTTTAAACGCATGTCTACCATGGAGCTTCTCACAGGGCATGCACCGTTCAAATGATGGAATGATGTGTGTCCCTATTGATTCACCTGCATGGAGGCACATAGAGATACAATGGCCATAGTTTTGGCTAGAGCCTTGACACTTTAGGCTTGGGGATGGCAAGCAACGGTGTCAATCCCTTTGGTACCAAGTCCACTTCATGGAGCACTTGGCATGTGGTGATCATCAACTACAATATTCCACTATGGGACACAACCAAGAAGGGAAATATCCTTCTTTCCTTGCTTGTGCCAAGGAAGTAAAAGGTGGCAATTGAGTCCCTCATTGAGGAGTTGGAGGAGTTATGGAGAGGCATCCATGTTGTAGATGTCTCACTTCCAAAGGAAAGGAGAGAATCCATTGTGAAGGGAATCCTTATGTGGACTATGCATGACTAACCTGGGCTTGGAGAGATTATTGATATGTTAGTTTCATGCCCCTCTCTAGTTCCCCTCTCTAGTTTTAAGCTTCTCTCTAATGATGGGATATGTGTGCAGGTTTGTCCACATTGGGCCACAATGCATGTCCTCCTTGTGGGCCATCATTGGTGCCATAGAGGCTAGATACCTTACACAAGCTAATCTATCCAAACAACCATCATTTCTTACCCCAAGATCATAGCAAACACAAGGATCCAAAAAATGGAAATACACCTCTAAAGCGCATGATGGAAGATTGGAAAACTATTTGGGAAGAGCACTACAACAATGATCCGGCCCCGACTAATCCACCAAAAAGTATGTCAAGGTATTCTATATTTTTAAGGCTTCCTAATTCAAAGATACCCTCAACAACAACAAAACCAATGTGCTAGTCTATAGTACATAGCAATAGACAATGATGAAGCACGTAGATTTGCAACAGTATCAGCTCGGAAGGACGGATACCACATTGCGAGAGTGAGAGAGAGAGAGAGAGAGAGAGACAGAGAGAGAGAGATGGAGAGGTTACTTTAGAGAGAAAAATTTTCTTAAGGGAAAATAAAGGAGAATAGAAATACAAATATATCAATGTGAAATTGACCACCTCTTTATATGGACACAAAAGGTCCTTTGACTTTTGACCTTCATATGTCTTTTTACTTTTCACCTTCGTCTGTCTTTTGACTTTCCACATTTATTTGTCTTTTCATTTCCTAAACATGCCCTTCACTTAGGCATTTAATGTGTTTTGAAAGAATTTTTATTTTTTTGAGATTGGGGAGACCTAATGGAAGGACTTAAAAATACAACACCTCTTGGATCCCATGCACATACTCAAGGATGTACCTCACACCTTGTGGGACCACATTATTGGCAAAAAGGACTCATTGTGGGCGATGGAGGATTTGAGGGTCTTGAAACATTTCCCCATCTCTACCACTCCATGTCAAGCCCCCATGGGAAGATTTTGTTTCTTATAGCGCCATGGATGCTAGACAAAGAAGAGCTAGATCAAGTGCAGAGTACCATTGCGTCTATTCACACACTAACAGGATACATAAAAGGTCACTAAAGGGAGCTTTCACAAAACCAAAGAAAGGTGGAAGCGTTCAATTATATGGGTTGAAGTACCATGATTGGCACAAGATGCTATGGGTAAGTCTTTCTCTATATTCTCTCTTTCTCTTTATTTTCTCTATTATGTATTTTTTAGGGCACATATGATTTGTGTGTATTTGATCTCTCTCTCACTTTCTCATTTATTGTTTTGACATTGTAGTTCATTTTGTCAGTGACTATGTGCATACGCCGAGACAAGAAAGTGAGGGAAGCTATTTTCAAACTTGGAGAGCTAGTAAGGTAAACCACAAGACTCCAATCAACTAGAATTTTCTATGTGCACAATAACCTCAACTAGCACTATGTGTATTCTTGTGTGTTTTCTTGTAATTGAAATAGATTCCATCCCTTTTGCTCAAACACTTGCAATGGAAACCATGTGTGCCATTGAGGATGCATTTCCTCGATCAGTCCTTCTTAGCCAAATCCACCTCTTGGTTCACGTGGTTGAGGAGATTGCTATATGTGAAGTAGTGCATGCACGATGGATTTTTTTTTTAGAGAGGTTTTTAAAGACTTTGGGGGGCTACAATCCCAGCCAAAGGCATGTATGGCCAAAGGGTGGATCGTGCAACAGGCATTTGTTTACATCTCAAAGTATTTGGCTCAAGTTGATCCCTCAATGCCTTGCATGTGGTCAGAAGAGAAGAATGCAAGGATGACTTCACACCTGCCAATTGGAAAGGGTAGATTATTTAACATGGATATGAATCTATCCCGAGTGGTCAATAACTTTTGTACCCTCAATGCAAAGGTTATGACCAAGTGGGTGGACTTATGGACAGTGTCAAAGGCAAGGCATTTGCAGGAGAGGGAAGCATGGAAACAAGCTCATGGAGGAAGGAGGGCACCCCTAGTGCCTAGAAGCCTTGCATGTTTCCCAAATCTCATTAGTTCTGAGTGGATTCATGAGAGAATGACCAAAGAAAAATCATGTGGCTCAAGTTGATCCCTCAATGCCTTGCATGTGGTCAGAAGAGAAGAAGCAAGGATGACTTCACACCTGCCAATTGGAAAGGGTAAATTATTTAACATGGATATGAATCTATCTTGAGTGGTCAATAACTTTTGTATCCTCAATGCAAAGGTTATGACCAAGTGGGTGGACTTATGAACAGTGAAAAAGGCAAGGCGTTTGCAGGAGAGGGAAGCATGGAAACAAGCTCATGGAGGAAGGAGGGCACCCCTAGTGCCTAGAAGCCTTGAATGTTTCCCAAATCTCATTAGTTTTGAGTGGATTCATGAGAGAATGACCAAAGTAAAAGCATGTGGAGAAGACATCACCAACAAAAAATGGAACTATGCACGAGGTTGCATAGTACCAAAGGTAGAGTACTCATATACTTAAACCATATTCAAGGTAGTTTTTTCTTGATTTTATCTTTGTAATTTATAAAATATATGTTTTTATTTTGTAGTACCTTTCCTTTAACTCTATGTGATCAAAGGGTCGACACTTTTATACACGGTACCATTGACAAGCGTCATACCACCATGGAATGTGGAATCATGGGAAACTTTGACACAGATGGTGATGAATCCAGGTACTATGGGACTATTGAAAGGATACTAAAGGTTATTTTAGAACCTTGCATACCTTCATCTTTGAGTGAAAGTGGTTTTCAAGTGTGTCTAGATGGCATGAGAACGGCCTCTCCATGGTGGAATCTAGTGTGCATCGGATAGGGAGGTATGACAATTTAGTTTTTCCACGCAATTGTGAGCAAGTGAGTGACTACCTTCTTTACCCTTATTTGCTTGTAATATTAATTTTATCAATGTTACTCACTTTGAGCAATTATTGACATCATTGACATATAGAATTTGTCCTTTTGATTTAGAGGACACACCATTGGTAGCTGACAAAATATTTCTTTCACTCTATCAAAAGCTTCTTGAGCTTCTCCATCCCACTCAAAAACATACACCTGTTGAGCCCCTTTTTGGAGAGGATACACATACTGTGACAGCATCCAAAAAAATCACAACAAAAACTTTAGCTTATGTACAAAGAAGGCCAAACCTTGCGCACTAGAGGGAGCCTCCATCAAGACTAGAGCCTTTACTTTCTCCGGATCTACTTCAGTTTTATTTTGCGACACTACATGGCCCACCAATTGTGCTTGAGGTTGTGATAGCTTGCACGTCTTATGGTTTAATTGACCTCCTTCCTCATCAAGACTTTGAAATCATAGCCGCAGCTTCAATAGATGATTTTCCCTTGAACTATAGCACCCAATGTCATTATGAAAACCCTACTGAAGCCACCCAAGTAGAGACCAAATACCCTATTCATCGAGTCCTCGAAGGTGGCATAGGCATTCACCAAACAGAACAGCATCCTGCGGTAGGCAAAACATCCCCATGGGGAGATAAATGTTGTCTTTAGCTGGTCTTCAAATGCAATCCCTATTTGAAAGTACCCTAAAAATCCATCCATAAAAGAGTATCTTTGATGACCTGCCACCTAATTTAAGATTTCATCATGGAACGGCAGCGGGTAATGGTTTCCCTTAGTCAACACATTCAATGGCTTGTAGTCGACACACACCCACCATTTCCCATGCTTCTTAGTGGTGATAACCACCGGAGAAACCCACTCAAAGTCCTTCAAGGGGGTAGATGATACCTGCATCTAACAGTAGGTTAATAGGTCTTTTTTTTAATCTCCCCTAACCCCCTTAGCTTATGCGCCTTCAGTTTGTACCCTTCTTTGAGGACTATCCTGTGCTCTACACCCTTTTCTCCTCGCAGATCCTTGAACTTTGTCACAAACACATTTGGAAAAGAGGCACACATCTCGACATAACCTTCCCTCTCTTTCTTGGTCGAATCTTCATTTAGCATATAGTAGCTACCTCCTCCACACCTATGCCATGAACCTGTGGTTGCACCTCTTCTTTTGCATGGTAACCTTCTATAGTGATGTCAAACAAATTAGCATCTATCTTTAACATGTCATCCTTGCTTCCCTCCTCCTTGGTATCTATATAGCCTTCATCATAAGCTGTCTTGATCTCATACTCATAGCTTGTCGTATCATCTTTGTATTTTTCTGCCATAGGGTGTAAATAGATTTCTTTGGTCTTCAAATCAAGTGCCAACTGTCTCCCTCTCTGTTTGTCAGGCAAGGTGAACACCTTGCTCTCCCAATCCTGCTTAGCACCTATCGCAAGTAACCATGGACTACCCAAGTTGATAGGGTATGCATTATGACGTGCTTTCATTACAAAAAAAATTATTAGGCACTCAATGCCCGTCCCTTCACTCTTCTGTCTTGAGCCACACCCAAACATCCAGCCTTGGCATGGTTAGCCATCCTCATGTGTACATGTGATTTAGCTACTACTTTAACACCTATTTCCTTCATAGCAGCCTCTGTCATGATGCAAACATGTGCTCCACCATCTATATATGCATGTACATGCATCCTCAATGATCACATCCACCAGAGGAAGGACATCTACCGGGCTTTCCACTTTCAATTCCATGTTTTGCATTGCATGCACATTGCCCTTGGCCTTTGAAAAACTTGTGCTAATTCTTGTAGACCATTTTCTCAATAGCTTAGGATTCAAAGCCAACAACTAACCAAAGGTAATGTTAGCCTTTTGATTTTGAACATTGCTTATTAGGTCGTATTTGGGGTAGCCGCGTCCTAGCCTAAGTTGCATTTAACGTCTATATAACAAAAATTGTCCGTATAATTCGGTATTATATATTGTTTACACGTATTATATGCGTATATCCGAATAAAGATATTTTGATCGAAATATCTTCTATTTTATAAAAAAGGTGTCGCAAAAGTTCAAACGAACTGTCACGATAATGACATCAACGAGAGAGAGAGAGAGAGAGAGAGAGAGAGAGAGAGAGAGAGAGAGAGAGAGAGAGAGAGAGAGAGAGAGAGAGAGAGAGAGAGCAAGTAGTCAGGTAACAATTTTTGCTACATTTTTATGTTTTCTCTCTAACGATTTATTTGCTAGCGTTTTTGTTGTGGAGCTTTGCTTGCACTTGAGTGTTAGTTTGCAGGTTAGTCGCTCTCTTTGACTGTGTTGACCCCCGCACGCATGTCACAATGCAAAGAGAGAGATTTTAGACACCAGTTCTTGGCTGTGTTGATCTTTGTGACACACCACAAGGGGGGTTTAGTTTTTAGACACTTCGTCCTTGACTATTGTTGACCTCGTGTCGCACTACAGAGAGTAGCTTAGGATGTGCAATTAGATTTTCCATCTTTGGTTGTTGTTGATTACCAAGTCGCACTGCAAGGAGGGATTAGCTATCTTGCATCCTTTCTTCTTGGTTGTTGTTGACCACTGCATCGCACTGCAAGAAGTTTGGGTTTAATAGATTCTTTGTCTCTGTCTATTGTTGATCACCGTGTCGCACTGCAGGGAGGGGTTTAGGATTTTTAAATCCTTTGTTCTTGGCTGTTGTTGACCATCATGTCACACCGCAAGAAGATTGGATTTAATAGATTCTTCATCTTTGGTTGTTGTTGACCACCATGTCGCACTACAGGGACAAGTTTAGGGTTTTCAAATCCTTTGTTCTTGGTTGTTGTTGACCATCGCATCGCACTGCAAGAAGATTGGATTTAATAGACTCCTCCTCTTTGGTTTTTCTTTACCATCATGTCGGATTACAAGGAGGGGTTTAGGGGTTTCAAATCCTTCATTCATTCTTAGTTCTTGTTGATCTTGCATTACATTGTAGGAAGATTTAATTTAATAGATTCTCCATCTTTGGTTGTTGCTGACCACCGTGTCGCATTGTAGAAAGGGGTTAGGTATCTTACATCCTTCACTCCTGTTTGTTGCTGACCATCACGTCGCACTGCATGTTGATTGGATTTAATAAATTTCTCGTCTCTACTTGTTGCTAACCACCGTATCGCACTGTAGGAAGGGGCTAGGCATTTTAAATCCTTCGTCCTTGACTACTGCTGACTACCACATTGCACAGTGCAGGGAGATCGTTTTTAATAGATTTTTTGTTTTTGGCTATTGTTGACCATCGTGTCGCACTATAAGGAGGAGTTATATATGTTTAGATCTTTCATTTTTTGTTGTTATTAGTGTCCACGAAATGTTTTTTTTCTATTTACAATTATACATGTCAAATTTATATATATTCTAGACCTACCCTAATTTTATTCCAATAACCTCAGCTTAATCTCCACTAACCACGGAATCATCTCGCTACCCGCGAGGAACAAAATATATTCTTTCAACAATTCTTCTCTTTAAATGATTCTTCAAACATGATCAACCAAATCTTTATTTCAACCAGTAACAACTTATGAAATAGTCTTTTCACTAATCTATGAAAACACATGTTTGTTTCTTGTGATAAAATCACCTTTTTTGGAGGGTTTAAGGGAATCCCTATGCTTAGCTTCCCACACCAACATGAATAGCAATGCAAAATAATAAATTTTCTTGCCGGATTAGCGACATGTTCCATTACCTCCTGTGTTGGAGGTTGGGTGATTTCACTTTCTTTCAGAGTCAATACCTCTGCTTTAGTTAAGACTGGAGTAGATGATACCTTCTTTTGCACCTTTCTTGGAGGTGGAGTGACACGAGCATGCTTCGAGATTTGAGTCACTCGTTTTTGGGGCCATCATATCGAAGTAGAGAGGAGAGAAAAAGTGAAAGAGAACTCAAGAATCTGAAGGGCAACACGACGATGGTAGAAAGGGAGTTGAAGATGGAAATGGATTGAGGGTGAGAGGTTGAGGGAGATAATGTAACTCCGGCATTATGGCAAGAGAGCTTCCTCTTCTGAGAACTTCTATGTGTGTGTCTCCAAAGTGAGGGGAGAGGAGCCTTTATATAGGCTATCAAGAGACAAAAGCACAAGCTAAGAATAGCAAAAAGAAAAGAGATAAGTTCGCGCACGTTCACGGGTCCCTAAGTCGAATCTCTAAGTTTATGAGAAGCTTGACTTCCAAGAAAAGAGACTCTCACTTCTCTAAAAATGCTCCCTCTATCCTAAAAATACTCCTTCTCTTCTAGAAAATACTCCTCGTTTTCTAAAAATACTCCTTCTATCTTAAAGGTCGACTCTTATCTTTAGAAAGAGACTTGAGGCTTGAGTTCCCCATATCAACCTACAGTTTCCAAGTGAATAAAATCCATAATTAATAGTTCCAGAGTTCGATTTACGATTTGATCGTTCCGTTTGAACGCTTTATGACTTAGCAAATGGGAACCTTAAATATTTGCAAAGTAAATAGTTTTATTGAAAAATGTTGGGTATATTTCTCTGTGTGTGTGTGTGTGTGTGTGTGCACCTTTCAGGTCAAACAAGACCTCCTCATTTTCTCAAAAATGACACCGTTGTTTCCACTTGATAAGCTCAAGCTCAACCCTTTCAAAGATTCCATGGCTACCTGGTCGTTCTCTGCAGAAATTTTGTCAACCCTTCAACCCTCATCTAGAGGAGGGCAACCATTCATCACGGTCACCATCCTTTTAGATTTGGCACTTGGTATTTAGAAGCAAAGGCTTATCATCTTTAGCTTGATCCCTTCACATGCAAGGCAACCGCTCTACAGTTTTCTATTGGCATATCATATTTGGACAGAGCAGTGTGATTTCAATATTGAAGTAGACAATGTAGAAATGCCTATCTATCGTATGAATGTAAATTTTTGTGGTCATTTTATGATCTTTGGGCAGAGCAGTGGTCTATCAATATTGAAGCATGAGATCATGGTAAGACTTGAAAGCGCACTATTGCTGGCATCTTGAACATATACACTTTCTACACTAATTTAGAGAGCAATTGTGCTGAGGCACGCCTCGCTATGTGAAGAGAATAGGGGTTTTTAAATCTCTGTTCATGGCCTACTTTGTTCTCTGAAGCTAAATAGGGACAGGGATTTTTGAGTCTCACTTAATAGCCCACTCTGTTATTCATTGAATCATTGAAACAGGGTAGCATGCCATGTATAGTCACACATGGCTTCAATGCTTGATTGATGAAAAGGGAGTTTTGGGGCTAACTGAACTAGCTACTATGTTCTTTTCCAAGCTAAATAGGAACAGGGGTTCTTAAAACTTGGACGATCATGCTATTTTTTCTTTATATTTCTTGATATAAAGCCATTGGCGGTCGAGGGGCTTACTTGCATCAACCTCCAAAATGGAAAGGAGTGCCCTTGCAGTAGTGGGCAGGGTACTTGATGACTCCAAGGACATTTGTGCAGTTCTAAAAACAGTGTCTACCATTGAGAAGCAACAACTACCTACCTCAAGTGATTGTGCACCAGCGAGGCAACAAGACAGTGGGGGGTGAGAGAGAGAGAGAGAGAGAGAGAAAGAGAGAGAAGGGGGGGGGGGGGGATTGAAATCGCTTTGTCTCCACTCCTCACTTCTCCTTGTGTTAGTTTGTGCTACATCATAGTGCAAGGATCTTTAGCAATAAGTAAGAAGTAAGATCAAGTGATCGATATTCTTTTTATGTTAGATATGTAAAATCTAAAGTAATCAACAACAAAAGTTTTCATTCGGCACTTGCATTTTTTACCTACCTTGAGATATGCAATGTTGTTTCTTTGAACCAAAATGACATGTTATGTGAATTATGCTTACAAATCACTTTTGACATTTAACTGAAACATGCAGTTTCACATCTGTACAAGCATAACAAAATCCCTATTGGAGCGAGCTTTCAACGTTTCATGCTTGCAAAGGCAGCCCAAAATCCTTAATATTTCAAAACTCAAGACATGCCCATCATTAGAGTTACACACTCTTCATTTCAATGAGTACCCACTATCTTATTTCAACCAATAAACATTTTTGACCTGTCAAAAAATGCTTGAAAATACAACTCAACCTTTTTCTCTATTTTAGTCAGCAAAAAGAGAAGGTATCTCTATAGCCTTTGCCCTTTGGGTAGGCCAAAAAAGATCAAATGACTGTCCGCACGCTCGTGAGAGAGATAGAGAGCAGCCAGATCCCGGTGCGGGTGATCAAGGACGTCTACGTCGACGGTTGGAGAACTCATACTGCTGCGCCATAGCTAGATCCCTCTGTGGCTCGCTCCAAGCCTATGAAGAGCACCTTCTCCTCAACATCTATCAGTAGAGCAGAGGCTGCACCCAGCATCTCTCACAGTTGCAGACAGCCTTCTGGTGGGTGCCGATGGCAATGATGAGAAAGTGCCATGAGGCATCTGTGAGGTGACGTTAGGGAATGAGCCTGTTTTGGCAATGAGGAGAAAACAAGGGCGCCATGAGCCTGCCATGAGGTATGAAGAGCTAGCAAACACGTCAGGTAACGACCGTAATGAGGTGTTAAGAGCTAGCGTACACGTCAGGTGACGACCGTAATGAGCAAGCGGCCACCATGGAGCAGTCACCAAGAAGTGACAACGGCAAGGAATAGAGGCGCAATATTGAGGCATACGTGACAGCCAGTTGGGTAGTCACAATCGTGGTCGCTTGAATCTTGCTTTCACAAAGTTCACAAATAGCACGATGGTGAAAATTACTTCACATACATACATATAAACAAAACGACAAATTTCAGCAGTGCAATACATATAGAGGCCCTGGATTCTCTCTCATGATGTCTCTCTCTACCCACTCACCTCAGAAAACTCTCGACGAAGACCACTTCAGGCTACTTCAATCCCTACTTCTTCTCACAGGGCTTAGCTAGCGCATGTGCAAGGGCGCTATCGTGCAGCTCCGCTCCCATGCTAAGAAAGATGCTAGAAAAATGCACATCAAGTTTTTTGAAGCCTTACATGATTAATGAACAGTAGTTAAGGCCTGGTAACAGAACAAGTTCAATGCTTAATGTATGCCAGATGCGGCTTCAAAGGGCCAACTAATGCCTTAATGATGCCAAAAAGGGCAATGCTTGAAGTGAGCACAGGTGAGAGTTTGTGATCTAGGACTGTAGTGCTTGAAGTGCTCTATCGGCCTGTCTTTACGGCTCGTCGATTGGAGCTACGATGAAGAAGTTATGGCACTTTGAAGTTTAAGTCGATTGCAGATCCGTACCGGATTGTGCAACTGCAGCTGAGGTGATAAAAATGGAATGAATGCACGGGCCTAAAGTGCTCACTTTGTGGAGCGCGTCGGTCTTTTCAGATCAACGATCGGAGTTACGGTTGCCAAGATATGGGTCGTTAAAGATTCACCGCGGGCCGGCTTCGTATCAGTCCCGTCCGCTCGGTCGGAGTGCCATCTGGGAATTTTTTGACTTCGACCAAGTTTTGGAACATCATGCATCAATGTTGTGGCTGGTATGTTGTGCCTATTGGAGATTGCTGATAACAGGAAATGCCCAACAACGCTATGGCTTAAGTGCAATCATCTATACTGTGTCGTGGAAAATGGCAGCAAAATTCACGATGATAATATTAGTCAAGGACTACTGAAGTTGAAAGTTGTGCATGTCTAATGTGGTGCCGTTAAGAAAGCACAAAAAGCTATTAATGAGCTCATCGTCCGAAATGATGTCTTGTGGAGTGCATTGAGTACAGGAAATGCCAACCTTGCCGGTTCCTTGCTTGATATGAATGTCACATGTTGTGCGACGCAAGGCCTTGTGGACATATATGTTCAATATAGTGCCATGGAGGACAATATCCCCAAAATGCAAGCAGTCGGCTACCGACTATGAGGCTCAATGGCCGCCCGGGAGCTTAAAGCCGCCCACTAGGGCCGCCCAAGGGGACATGCTTAGTGGCTGCCCAATGGTTACTCCAATGGTGGCCGCCCAGGTTGCTTGGAGGAATGGCCACCCGAAGTTGGAAACGAAAGCCATTAACACAATGGCCACACATTGTGTGGGAAAGGAAATAAAATTGAGAGAGCATGGCGGGCGAGCAGGAAAGACGACAGAGGCGGAGTTGAAAGAGCTCGCGTAGCGCTCTCTGATGCCAAAACGACGACGTGCATGAAGGGAAGTTTGCTCATCTCTGCAATGCGACCACATTCGGTGCTACTCTTGTAGGGTTTTGTGCATCTCGACGGCGGGCTTCCACATCATCGAAGGGAGTCCCATGCCACGTCAGTCACGACACCGTGACTGCGTGGTGGGGCCTATTTTAAGGGGTGAATAGGGTAGGAAGAGGGGAGAAGGCAATAAGCGAGGAAGGAGCAAAAGAGGAGGGAACCAAGGCGAGAAGAGCTGGAGGCAAGGAAGAGGGGAGAAAAGTGGTAAACAGGTCTCTCTCCTTTATCTCGAAGCCAACTAAGAGAGGTGGCGAGGTCTCTCCTTGATCTCGAAGCCAACCAAGAGAGGCGGCGAGGTCTCTCTCCTTGATCTCAAAGACAACCAAGAGAGGAGGCGAGCTCTCTCTCCTTGATCTCCAATCCAACCAAAAGAGTGCGAGTTCTCTCTTGCTCGACAATCAAAGCCAAGCAAAGGCTTTGCAACCAAGGCACGGCTCTCTCTCTCGGCTTAAGCAAGGAGAGAGCAAACAAGGCTCGTAAGCAGTCTTCGGGGAAGAAGGCCAAGGTTAGGCAAGCAAGCAGGACAAGTTTGTGAGTTCGGAGCAAGCCGACCATGAAGGGAAATTGGAAAGTCTAGTGCTAAAGAAAAGGCAAGATAGTGTTAGAAGACAAATCGAACAGATGGAACCGTCACATTAGGATTTTTCTCGTCAGCAGGCCTAGTTTAATTATTTCTTTTTGATGAGTTGCGGAGCCGTTAACGGCCCAGAGTATTCTGTAAGGGGAGTTTAAGCTCCTAAATCGTCATTAATTTCAATTAACGGTGTCGTTAACGACACTTCTTTATAATTGTGCATCAATTTCGTCGGTGTTATCAGTTTTGAGCAAGTTTTGTGCGTCGATAGCATTACCAAGGGATTAAAAGCTGTGGTATTGTGCGGTGCGGAAAATTTTTGCTCTCAATTTTTCCACAGTCAGCAGCCCGGTGCTGACCTGGCTTAAGTTTCGAACACATATCCCCCAAGATCTGGTGAACCCGACGCGAAAACCGAGCCGGGGTGGGAAAATTGTTGAAACTTATGTCTACACCACAAGAGGCAGCCATGCAGCATATGATGCAGCAGTTTGCGGCATACATGCAACAGCAACAAGCTGTCCAGCAGCAACATAATTTGCAAGAGCGGATTCGCAAAGCTCGGCAAGGTGTTACAAAAAAGCAGCAAAGGTTTGAGGGCCGAGATATTTCAAAATTTTGCAATTTGTATGAGAAGTCTATGGAAGATAATGGTATTGAAGACCAGGATTCAGTGGAAGGATTTCATCTGATTGCAGTACCGGAACTTAGGGCCCGGATTAAAGAAATTCATGCGGCTCAAGGACCAAACTGGCAGGATTTTAAGAAGGCGCTGCAAGAGGAATATTTTTTGGAGGATTCTCAACAGGTGACCAGACAGAGTTTTATGAAGTGGGTGCAGAAGAAGGGTAAAAATTTATCTGCATACATATGGGCTGCAAGTTTGTGGTAAGGAATGTGATGATGGTACAGGTACAAAGGGCCAGTGGTGGCCATATGCTTTAAAGACAACAGAAGCAGGTAAGGTAACATATGGGAAGTTACGCCAGGTGGGTAATTCAATTCGAGAAACTACTGGGTGGACCGATCCAGTGGATTCTCTTTCAGTATATGCTTATATTGCTAAAGCTCAAGCCAATGAAGCTATGGTCAAAGAGAATCGGAAAAGAGATGAAGAGGTGGCTGGGACATCAAAAAGGCAGATGAGATCCAGCAATAAGAAAGAAGAAGTGCCAGCTCCTAAACCTGCTCTGGAGGTGGTTATGGAAGAGGATCCAAAGGACAAGAGGCAAGGTAAGCCTAGAGGACCCTCGTATAAACTCAAGTCTGATATTGAACTAGCTACAGATTTGAAGAAAGTTTTTGAAGAACGTATCCTAAATAGTAAAGTGGAGCTCACCTTGGGGGATATTCTTGGAATTGCTAAGCGCGAGTTCCACGAAGAGATCATCGACATTATAAAAAGGAAGTGACAAGTATCGAGTGATCAAGAGTCAGATCCAGTTAAAAGCCAAGTGGTTCGTCACATTGAAGCAATTTTGGAAGACTATGAAGAGTACTTAGCAGATCTTGAAGAAGAAGAGCTAAAGCCTATGGTGGTTCCCAGCCCGATTATACTTGAGGTAAGAAACATGCATTTTAATGACGGTGAAGATGAAGAAGTTATACCCAAGAGTCACTTTTCGAGGACTCATTGGGCAAGGGCAACGACAGAACAAGTGGTAAAGCTCGGCGACATTGAGGAGCCGGTCTTAGCCCTTATAGACCATGGTTCGTAAATCAATCTCATGGCAAAGAATTTTCACCAAAAGGGGAAGTGGCCTATTGATGTAGATCACGGGTGGCGGATTCGAGCTGCCAACATGCTTCCTGGAGATCTTTATGGTGCATGCTCAAATGTTAAGGTAACTATTGGGGATGTCTGTGATGAGCAGAACTTTTTTATACAGGAGCATTCCTCCTACCCATTGATTCTGGGACAACCCTACATTACAGCTATGCAGATGGAAACTAAGGTGCTGGATGATGGCTCGGCCTATGCCAGGGTTCGAAGCCGGGATGGTAAGAAAGCGGTTCAATTTCTAACTATATGTGTTGATCATGCTAGAAACAAAGACAATTTACGTGATCGTCCAATGCCAAAGATACGTAAGGAGTTTAAAGAACAAAGATTTGCTCAGGATTTTCTTGGGGTGCTACTATAAAGAGGGACTTGGTGGTGCAAGTAAGGATAAGTTCTCGCAAAGAGAAACCTTCTCTTCAGGATTTCTAGGGTTGACATATGAGGGTTCAATATCTTACAGGAAATTTAATGATTTAACTAAGTGGGAGAAACAATATATTTCAAGCATTCAAAGTGACTTGCAGGGATGTGATGTGCTAGAACTGGATGATGTGATATCAGGAATCTTCGAAGAGATCTCTTATGTTGATACTATGTCAAAGCTTGAGGATATCAAGCAGAACAGGTTAAAAAGTGGAACTGAAGTTGTTAAAGTGCACTCAATGGACATGTATGAAGAGCTGGACATATATGAGGCACTTATGCATATTGAGGATGACTTGGATAAAGAAGTTGAAGCACAGGTAGAGACGAAGTACAAGACAGTTGCAAAGAAAGTGAGACCTGTGGCTACACCTCTACCAGAGGGAAGTGATGAAGTAATTAAAGAAGCTTCTCGACCACCTATGCTCAAAAATCCTAAGAACATTGGGCACAAATTCACTAAAGAGACATTGCAGCAGCTGAAGGTGGGAGAAGATGGTTTTCTCAACGAAGAGGAAATCAAGTGTTTTCAAGGTATGCTCCAAAAACATGGTAAAGCTTTTACCTTTGAGCCAAATGAGATTGGGTGTGTGGATCCAAGTGTTGTAGCACCTATGGTTATATTCACTGTTCCTCACATGCCATGGAGCTTACGTCCTATTCCAGTTCCTAAAGCTCACTTGCCAAATCTTATCAATTTGCTTAATGAGAAGATACAAATGGGAATCTTGGAACCTTCATGTGCGCCATACTCTAACTGATGGTTCACTGTTCCAAAGAAAAATGGTACTTTAAGGTTTATACAGGATATGCAGCCTGTTAACAAGGTAACAATCCGCAATATGGGTACCGGCCCAATTGTGGATGAATTCGCTGAGGCTTTTGCAGGTAGGTCAATTTACTCTATGGGTGATCTTTATTCTGGATATGATCAATTTCAGTTAGCTTTGGAGAGCAGGGATCTTACTACGATGCGTACACCTCTCGGATTGGTAAGGATGTCTACTCTGCCTTAGGGTGCTACTAATTCTGTAGCTCATATGATGAACGGCATGAATAAGGTATTAAGGGACTTATCCCACATGTTACTATGCCTTTCATTGATGATCTACCGATTAAAGGCTGTGAGGAAATCTCAAAAGATGAGGTAAAAGATCAGAGGGGGTGCCGACAGTTTGTTGCTCAACATATTGCTAGCTGTAATGCTATTTTATCCAGGCTTGAAGAAGTTAACCTAACACTTTCAGGGAAAAAATCAACTTTTGGTGCCAAAGAGGTTCTAATTGTAGGGCACATGTGCAGTCCAGAAGGTAGAAGGCCAAGTCCGACTAAAGTTGAAGCTCTTCAAAAGATGAAGGAAACGTGCTCTTCGGTTAATGAAGTTCGTCGATTTCTGGGTACATGTGTTTTCTATCTTATTTGGCTACCACATTTTGCTCATGTTGCAGAAGTGCTTTATCAACTGTTGAGAAAAGGTAAAAGATTTGTTTGGGAAGAAGTTCACACACGAGCTATGAGGAAATTAAAGAAGATGCTCCTTGAGGCTCCGACCTTGAGGAAAGTTGACTACAAATGCGGAAGGCCAGTAATCTTAACAGTTGACACTAGCCCGACAGGTATTGGTTGGGCTATAGGTCAAGATGATGAAGAAGGTAACAGGTATGCGGTTTGATTTGTAGCAAAAGTGCTCAATGCTCGCCAAAGAGGCTACCCACAGGTTAAGAGAGAACTTTGGGGCGTTGCTACTGCTCTAAGGTTTGATAAAGAATACTTTATTGGAGCTTCAGTCGTGGTAGAGAGAGATTGCTTGCCATTGATAGGGATGATTGCAAATTGCTCTACTCCGGATATTGCTATGCTACGATGGATAGTCTATATTAAGTCTCTTAATCCTGAATTTTGTCATATTGCAGGTAGAGATAATCCTGTTGCAGATATGTTATCAAGAGCTAGATTTTAAGATGAAGAAGAGATGCTGACCACGAGTGATGATGTTGGCCTGAAGTTCTATTCGTCTTCTTATCTACGTGCAAATTATGGCAATATTGCTCATACTTTTGAGGTATTTTCTGAAGAGTTTTATGAAGGAGAATGGATTTTGATTGGTCGCTACCTTAGCACTCTTACTAAGCATGAAGGGTTGATGGATCAAGAGTACAAAAAGATCAGGAAGAAAGCTTACGGCTATTTTTTGAAGGATGGCCATTTATGGAAGCAGCCAAAACGCTCTAAAGGAGTACCGCAGCGAGTTGTTTGTGATAAAGCGACACAACAGCAGGTTATCAAAGAGTTTCATGAAAGTTTATGGGTTGGACACAGAGGGGTCTGGGCAAATTTTTTCAAGATTAAGGATCGTTACTGGTGGAAAGGTATGTATAAAGATGTGGCTCAGTTTGTGGAGACATGCCTAATATGCCAACAGTATTCTAATGTGTGACATCGAGATGGATTGCATCCCACCTATCCACTGGCTATGCACTACAAGTGGGTGGTGGACCTGATTACCATGCCAATAGGTGTCTGGCAGATGCGGTATATTGTTCTTTCAAGAGAGGATCTTACTAATCAGGTGGAAGGCAGAGCTTTGCGTACCAACGCTACCAGTTCCGTATGCAAGTTCTTGCTTGAGGATGTTATTTCCAGGTATGGATGTGTTGGTAGAATTACTGCTGATAGAGGAGAGCTGGATGCAGATGAAGCTCGGGATTTCTTTGCTCGCTTGGGCATTAAATTGGCTCTCACTACAGCATACAATCCAGAGGGTAATGGTAAAAGTGAAAGTGGGCATCCGCCTATTGTTAAAGCTTTAGCAAAGGCATGCATGGGACATATTGGTGATTGGCCTAAACTCCTACCATTTGCTTTATGGGCTGATCGAACTACACATAGTTCTGTTACAGGTTTTATGCCATTTGAGCTAATGTACGGGCAAAAACCCAGTATGCCTACAGAGGAAGCGGTTATCTCTTGGACTGTAATGCCATGGGAAGAAGGTATGTCTACAAAAGATTTGTTTGCATTGCGCATACGCCAACTTGAGAGACGTCAAGAAGATATTGAACAGGCTAAAGTAATGCTTAAGGAAGCAAGGCTGAAGAACAAAGCAGTGTTTGATGGTAAGCACAGACTACGACCTCGTGTTATTAAATATGGGGATTGGGTCCTTGTATATGACAGTAGCCTGGAAAACCAGTACACTGCTATGTGGAAAATGGTTAAACGATGGTTTGGACCATATGTAGTACTTCATGTTTATGATAATGCGACCTACAAGTTATGCGACCTTGATGGCACTCAGCTCAAGGTGCCTATTGTAGGGAAAAGAGTTAAGTTGTTTAAGCAACGAGATGCTGAGATTAATATTGGAGACTTCAACACAGATCAACCTCC
Organism: Adiantum capillus-veneris; assembly: GCF_014529385.1. Classification (NCBI taxonomy): domain Eukaryota; kingdom Viridiplantae; phylum Streptophyta; class Polypodiopsida; order Polypodiales; family Pteridaceae; genus Adiantum; species Adiantum capillus-veneris. The sequence continues at coordinate 88,551,739 of NC_140934.1, forward strand.
TGAAGACAATGTTATGTATGCATTACACGATGAGTCTGATGATGCTTTATCAGTACGTTTGGCACAGACCAGAGGCTGTGCAGGTTCAGAGGGGGTGGATGTCGTGAAGCTCCGCTCCCATTCTAAGAAAGATGCTAGAAAAATGCACATCAAGTTGTTTGAAGCCTTACATGATTAATGAACAGTAGTTAAGGCTTGGTAACAAAACAAGTTCAATGCTTAATGTATGCCAGATGCGGCTTTAAAGGGCCAACTAATGCCTTAATGATGCCAAAAAGGGCAATGATTGAAGTGAGCACAGATGAGAGTTTGTGATCTAGAACTGTAGTGCTTGAAGTGCTCTACCAGCCTGTCTTTACGGCTCGTCGATTGGAGCTACGGTGAATAAGTTATGGCACTTTGAAGTTTAAGTCGATTGCAAATCCGTACCGGATTGGGCAACTGCAGCTGAGGTGATAAAAATGGAATGAATTCACGGGCCTGAAGTGCTCACTTTGTGGAGCGCATCAGTCTTTTAAGATCAGAGATCGGAGTTACGGTTGCCAAGATATGGGCAGTCAAAGATTCACCGAGGGCCGGCTCCGTATCAGTCCCGTCCTCTCGGTCGGAGTGCCATCTGGGAATTTTTTGACTTCGAACAAGTTTTGGAACATCATGCATCATTGCTTTGGCTAGTATGTTGTGCCTATTGGAGATTGCTAATAACAGGAAATGCCCAACAAGGCTATGGCTTAAGTGCAATCATCTATACTGTGTCGTGGAAAATAGCAGCAAAATTCACGATGATAATATTAGTCAAGGACTACTGAAGTTGAAAGATGTGCATGTCTAATGTGGTGCCATTAAGAAATCACAAAAAGCTATTAATGAGCTCATCGTCCAAAATGATGTCTTGTGGAGTGCATTGAGTGCAGGAAACGCCAACCTTGCCGGATATGAATGTCACATGTTGTGCGACGCAAGGCCTTGTGGACATATATGTTCAATATAGTGCCATGGAGGACAATATCCCCAAAATGCAAGCAGTCGGCCACCCACTATGAGGCTCAATGGCTGCCCGGGAGCTTAAAGCCGCCCACTAGGGCCGCCCAAGGGGACATGCTTAGTGGCCGCCCAATGGTTACTCCAATGGTGGCCGCCCAGGTTGCTTGGAGGAATGGCTGCCCGAAGCTGGAAACAAAAGCCATTAACACAATGGCTGCACATTGTGTGGGAAAGGAAATAAAATTGAGGGAGCATGGCGGGCGAGCAGGAAAGACGACAGAGGCGGAGTTGAAAGAGCTCGCGCAGCGCTCTCTGATGCCAGAACGACGACGTGCATGAAGGGAATTTGCTCAGCTGTGCAATGCGACCACATTCGGTGCTACTCTTGCAGGGTTTTGTGCATCTTGACGGCCGGGCTTCCACGTCATCGAAGGGAGTCCCATGCCACGTCAGTCACGGTGCCGTGACTGCGTGGTGGGGCCTATTTTAAGGGGTGAATAGGGTAGGAAGAGGGGAAAAGGCAATAAGCGAGGAAGGAGCAAAAGAGGAGGGAACCAAGGCGAGAAGAGCTGGAGGCAAGGAAGAGGGGAGAAAAGCGGTAAACAGGTCTCTCTCCTTGATCTCGAAGCTAACCAAGAGAGGCGGCGAGGTCTCTCCTTGATCTTGAAGCCAACCAAGAGAGGCGGCGAGGTCTCTCTCCTTGATCTCGAAGCCAACCAAGAGAGGTGGCGAGGTCTCTCCTTGATCTCAAAGCCAACCAAGAGAGGAGGCGAGCTCTCTCTCCTTGATCTCCAATCCAACCAAAAGAGTGCGAGTTCTCTCTTGCTCGACAATCAAAGCCAAGCAAAGGCTTTGTAACCAAGGCACGGCTCTCTCTCTCGGCTTAAGCAAGGAGAGAGCAAACAAGGCTCATAAGCAGTCTTCGGGGAAGAAGGCCAAGGTTCGGCAAGCAAGCAGGACAAGTTTGTGAGCTCGGAGCAAGCCGACCATGAAGGGAAATTGGAAAGTCTAGTGCTAAAGAAAAGGCAAGATAGTGTTAGAAGACAATTCGAACAGATGGAACCGGCACATTAGGATTTTTCTCGTCAGCAGGCAACCTAGTTTAATTATTTCTTTTTGATGAGTTGCGGAGCCGTTAACGGCCCGGAGTATTCTGTAAGGGGAGTTTAATCTCCTAAATCGTCATTAATTTCAATTAACGGTGTCGTTAACGACACTTCTTTATAATTGTGCATCAATTTCGTCGGTGTTATCAATTTTGGGCAAGTTTTGTGCGTCGATAGCATTACCCGAGGATTAAAAGCTGTGGTATTGTGCGGTGCAGCAAATTTTTGCTCTCAATTTTTACAGACGTAGCAGCCCGGTGCTGACCTGGCTCAAGTTTCGAACACATACCCCCCGGCAACGTGTACTGACTTGAATTACCAAGTGTCCCCCATGGCCCGTTGCATGAGCTCATTTAAAGCATGGCCAGCAAGTTGTGTCTTCGTTAGGAGTGAGAAGCCACTTGTCAATGCAGGAAGGAATGGAAGCCATGCTTGCAGCGGGGAGCACGCGCACCGATTGCCCCTCTTTAATGCCTTCCATGCAGATGGAGCATTCCTCTAACTCATCTCTATAGCTGCCAGCTGCTTCGTTACGATAATCCATAGACGGCATTTGAAGAAGCTCTACGTTTGTTGCTTATCATACCAGTGGAAATGTTTATGCACCGCACTTACTGTGTATCGACTTAAGTGAGCAGGTCTACAGAACCCCCTTGGAGGTCGCCTCTCTTTGCGACTACTTAGCAGGATTGTAGATCGAACTGAAAAGGGAGCGTATAAAGTGATAATTCCTTCCAAGCCGATGGAGCACTCCTCTAACTCAACTCTACAGCTGCCAGCTGCTTCGTTACGATAATCCATAGATGGCAGTTGAAGAAGCTTTGCGTTTGTTGCTTATCATACCAGTGGAAATGTTTATGCACCGCACTTACCGTGTATCAACTTAAGTGAGCAGGTCTACAGAACCCCCTTGGAGGTCGCCTCTCTTTGCGACTACTTAGCAGGATTGTGAATCGGACTGAAAAGGGAGCATATAAAGTGAGAATGCTAGGTCGTCAGTAGGATAGCCGTCTTCCGGCTCTCTCTCTCTCTCTCTCTCTCTCTCTCTCTCTCTCTCTCTCTCTCTCTCTCTCTCTCTCTCTCTCTCTCTCTCTCTCTCTCTCTCTCTCTCTCTCTCTCTCTCTCTCTCTTCCCCTTCCCTCTTTGCGTCGTTGTGTGGCCGTAGGCTACAGGGAACACTGGCCACTTGAAGGATCTTGTACCGGGGGGGGGGGAATCCCTCCCCCTTTTATTATAGTATAGATAGATAGATAGATACCTCAAAAATGGCAAGTCAATGCCCTCCACCAAAGCATCTAGCCTTAACTCCTTTTCACATAAGCTTTTGCAAGCCCAAAATGTGCCATAGGGTCACACGAAGCCTGAGGTGGGCATCGAAATGCTTGGCCTTTTCCTCGTTGCTTCGACTTTAAGAAGAGGCGAGTGATGATCATCAATAACTAGTTCTAATCTATTCTACAATGTCTATCATTCTCTCTTCTTTGGGAGCTCCGCATCTCTTCCACAGGTATTTGATCTTATGCTTCATATGCTATGGTTATGGTTGTTTATGCCTCGGTTTTCTATGGGGAAGGATGGGTTTACCATCTTGATTGATAAGAATGTTTGATCAATAGGATGATTTGATGACCATGGTGTCATGTGAATTTGCTCATGCGTGTTTTCCTGGCATTAACATGGTTTACCATACTTTGATATATGATGATTTGGCCACTATGTGAGCATGAATGGCATGGTTGTTTCCTTTTCTTCTCTCTCAGTTGTCGATCTCTCTATCCTTATATCTGGATGCCTCCTTGTTTTGCTATGTTTTCTGGGGGTTCAGTATCTGCCAATTAGAGATGTTATACACTCTTTGGCATGTTTAAAGACTTTAATATGTTGATGGTCTCCATTAACAGAGTAGTATTGGTACTATGAGCTTTTGGGTGTTGCCCAATGTGGAGCTTGACAGGTAAGCAAGGTCTTGCACTTATGAAATGATACATTTGTGGGATCTATACTTGTTGATTGATGATGTTGTACAACATTATGAGGGACCTCTGTCTTTTTTTTCCTTCTCTCTTTCTCTCTTATCTCATTTTCTCTCTCACTGAGGCTTTCTGTTTTTGTCATTGTTGATAAATATAATTTGACTGCATAACCTCTATGTTCATGACATGAGCCTCCTATGGATTTTTGATAGGGATACAATGAGATTAATTAATAAATAAAAAGGTATGGCTCATTTTGGTACTTGATAGAGAAGCATGGTTCTAATTATGTTGACTGATGTGGCTAGACAACAATGTGAGGGATTTATGTGTATATTGATATAATTCTCTCTCTCTCTCTCTCTCTCTCTCTCTCTCTCTCTCTCTCTCTCTCTCTCTCTCTCTCTCTCTCTCTCATTGCTTGCTTTTTGTTTCTATATTGATGATAAACATCATCTGACTGCATGAGGTTTTTGGAGTGGATGGATATACATTTGTTCATGCATTGGTACTCATTTGAATTATGAATAAGGCTACTTGAGTTTACATGACTGATGGTGATTGACATTAGGTGTGTTCTCATCCCCACAAGCTAGTTCTGGATGTTTTCTAGCATCTGCTCTGCGATGAATGGTGATGGAATATTGCAGTTTCCTTGAGAAAATACTCTTCTGATACTATTAGCATATGGCTTGGTTAAGGATATGTGAAGGTTACTTGTTTCTATGTTCATACCAGACTTGTTGCAATGGACAAGATTGGTTTGGACCATTTTGTAGAGTTTTGTCTACAGTCTACCTGTAATGTACAAGGTTGCTCATGTTTGTACTCTTCTCCATGCTTTGTCTTATAGAGGAACCTATATGTAAGATGGGTTATAACCCTTAAGAATTTTTTAGATCTAATTTGTTGGGTAGATGCACTGTTTTGGGTATAGATGACTGATACAACATGGAGAGTATCTTTGGTGCTTGCTCTGGATTGCATACTATTGATTTTTTGGTCTAGACATCTTTGTTAGTAGAATGTTTCTAGTCTGAAAGTGGCTCTAAGCTCAGATGAGTATATTTGGGTGTCCTTACATGAACAGGTAAGTATTGTGTATACTAGTTGTTTAGACAACGTTGTTGCAGAATGAAGATTAGTTTGATATGAAAGGGGTACACTTGGTATTGTTTTGGATGCTACACTAGACCTGATGTTGTTTTGATACACTCAATTAGGTTCTTTTGTGGGATTGTGTGCTTGATTCTGTCTGGCATCTTAGCACATAATAGAGAACTATTCTCTCATCAATAGTACATTGGTGGAACATCTCTCTCTCTCTCTCTAACTACACTATACGCACACACACACACACACATACACATACTCTCTCTCTCTCTCTCTCTCTCTCTCTCTCTCTCTCTCTCTAACATGTTTAATGGCTCACCACTTGGTCATACTTGCATCACCCTTTGGGTGGACAACTATGATATGTGGATGAGCTCATTGATACCTTTAAAATGCATTAGAACTAACATCTCTGTTTGTTCTATTTGTATGGATGAGGTAACAGGGCTCTCCTTACCTTTTGGATGCTGCTAGTATGGTTTTTAGTGGTGTTATGATTCAGATTAACGGATAATCTATAAATTGTTGTAATTTTATCAATGGGGAACATTGTTCCTAGACTTTAGAGTACTTACTTGTAGATTGCAATGTTTAATGTACAAGTTATGTCCCCTTACTTGTTGGTGTTTTTGGTTTATGAATGTTTTCATATGTGTATTAATATAGGTGTAGTAATCAAACAAGGACACACACACACACACACACACACACACACTTGTCATAATGGAAACATATCGAATCTTGAAAGCTCGAAAAGACGTATAACTGTTGAAGTTGGCATTCCTTCCAATGGTACTGACCCATGAGTGTCTATCACAACCAAGACCATAAGGAGAGGGACTGTATGTAAGAAGAAAGAAATAAAACCACATTATTCATGATCCTTATTCAAAGTTACACAAAATCCCTCATTTTTGACATCCCCTACCCTTTACCCCATTGTTTGCCATCTTAATATGACTTCTATTTTTTTGCTTACCTTTGTGCTCAAACTTACTCTCCTCTATTAGGCGTTCTCTATGTGGCTACATTATATAGATAAAGAACAAAACACCATCTCTTCCTCTACCTCATTTTCATTCACACATCCTTTCCTAGAATGGGCATGCCACAAAATAGTTCAAGGTTGCACCTTCATGAATAATTTGTAATTGTCCTTCTTGCTCTAATGAGGCTACTAGTAATTATCATTCTCTACCAATTTGTAAGTATCTTTAAAAGATGTTGAAAACATTTATCTTATCGTGACATATGCAGAGTTTGCTTTTCTTTGACACCGCTTTTCTTCTTTCTTTCGTTTTTTTGTGTCTTTTTCTTAGGTATGTCGCCCATTCTTAAGCATTTAGAATCTCAATATTCTCTAATTTGGACTAGATAATATAAAATTGCTTATGGATTCAGTCAAGGAAATCCATAAGTAAAATTCAAATACATATGCTTGATAGTAAGTTGGTACGGGCATCTATTTTTGTTTGGGGGTGCTCTTGTTAACTGGAATAAATATGTTGTTAACTTGTTTGTTAATAAACGACACACGTTTTTAATTTCTATTCACTTTCTTGTATTTTTATGAATAAATTTTGATTGTTTTTGTGATTATTGAGGATGCAGCTCCTAGAAGAGAATTATGCTTGCATTCATATTGACATGGGAGTGGAGGAGAATAATTTCTAGCTAGAAAACTTTTGATTGTTTTTGTGCTTGTTATTTTGACATGAGAGTGGAGAATAATTTCCAGCTAGAAAACTTTTGATTTATCTCCCTACTCTATGATTGAGGTAGGAGCCATAGAGAGTGCAATGACAAGCGCCACAGAGAGTGGAGGAGAATACTATCTAGCTATCCTAAATTTGATTTATCTCCCAATTCATCTTAGGAAGGAGAATATTGTCGTTGGTGTTTGTATTTCTTGTGGGGGGAAGAATAAAAAGAAAACATTGTTCCTCTTTTATACGACCCAAGATTCACTACAAGAAGCTCTTCATATTAGCGACGCTCACACAGCGACGCTCCAAAAAAAAATTCCCGACGTCGTTATGAGCGTCGCTATGAGCGTCGCAAATTTCTTTATAATTTTGCGACGCTCATAGCGACGTCGGTTGGGGTAAAAAAATAACCGAACGCGTCCAAAAACTCAGATCTCAGATCTGAGTTTTTCAGCGTCCTCAAGCAAGGAGCAGGTAACGCTCTCTCTCACTCTCTCTCTTTCTCTCTCTCTCTCTCTCTCTCTCTCTCTTTCTTCTTCTCCACACACACACACACACACACACGAAGAGAGGAAGGAGAGCCAGGTATGCTCCTTCCCTCTCCTCATTCTCATGTTCCCTTCCCCTCTTTCTCTCTCCCTCTCTCTCTCTCACACACACACACATACACACACACACATAGTGTTTTTGAGAGAGAGAGAGAGAGAGAGAGAGAGAGAGAGAGTACAAACAAAAACAAAAACGCACACACACATACATAAACAAATAATGCACACACACATTGAGAGAGAAAAAGAGAGAGAGAGCATGCATAAACAAAAAACGCACGCATTGAGAGAGAAAAAGAGAGAGAGAACATGCATAAACAAAAAACGCACACATTGAGAGAGGAAAAGAGAGAGAAAACATGCATACGATCCAAAAAAACGCACACACATTGAGAAAGAAAGAGAGAGAAACTAATTTAACGTCGTAGGAAACTAATTAAAATTAAAAGACCTAAAGATCTAGCCGACGAGGAGTTGAACTCAAGACCTATTATTCAAGAGGGAAATGGCATAATCAATCTATCATACTTGGCATGGGTGATAGAAAGGTTATACCATTTATCTCTTTTTATTGGCACACACATCCACACACGCGCACACACACAAGAAGAAGAGAGTTATAACGTCGTAGGAAACTATCTTAAAAGACGTTAAAGATTAGGTTATATGTAGACTTACATTAAATTAGATTTAGGTTTATTTTTAACTAGATTTACGTTTATTTAAGCTAGATTTAGATTTACGTTATATTAGATTAGATTTAGGTCTCCATAGACTGCGATGCCTGCATGAAGCGGGTGAAGAAAGCCCTCAATGGAATATAGGGTATTGCTACCTTCACTCATGGTGGGCTCCGTCGATCCAAAAGTACTGGTGAAATGTCTTCAGAAGATAGGGAAGAAGGTGGATCTTCAGAGCGGCAAGAGTCACTACATCCCCGACACAATGACCATCTAGACAACCTCTAGTCATTAGACTTACGTTAAATTAGATTTAGCTTTATTTTTAGTTAGATTTACGTTTATTTAGATTTACGCTTATTTACGTTAGATCGAGTCCACGCAAGAATTACTTACGATTTAGGGTTTAGAGTTAGACGAACAGTGAAAAGATCTACTGTGAAAAGATGTTAAGATGAAGTGAAGTGCTACAGCTAGAGAAGAGGCAAAGGGGTTTTGTCCACTACATGCAGTATCATGTAGACGTGGGTGTGTAGATTTCTTGTACCCACAAATATAGGTATTGACCAATAAAGACGAGATTATAACCCGGTGGTTCTGATCTCCGTGCACCTCTAGACCGAGGTGTGCGAGGATTGGACATGACTAGAGAATGTAAGGTAAAGAGAGAGAGAGAGAGAGAGAGAGAGAGAGAGAGAGAGAGAGAGAGAGAGAGAGATAAGACGAAGAATGCCAATAGAATATTAAATTTGTTGTCCAGGTTATAAGTTTTTTATCCTCATTATGAGTAGCGACGAGGATGTGGGACCGTCCAACCGAAACACCTATCTCTCAACGAGGGTCTTATGTCCTTGTAATCAATGCAAGCATGCTGTGCGACGGACAAGACGTGTTTCTTTGCAGCACGTTCGCGAATTTGGCGAGTTCGATCCATCTATTATAGATCGAGTTGTTGCCAATTATAACTCGTCGGACTCTGACGCTGGCCAACAAGCAGCAATCTTGCAACCCAATAGACGTGTTCGCAGGCGCTTTGGTCAAGCAGCATATGTGAGGCCACAAGATGTAGCCTCTGACAGCTCGGGGGATGATCATGCAGAGCACATTCCCAACGAGGCAATGTTTGAGCCCGAGATTGATGAAATGATCGAGACGATCATGGATTCAGAAAGGCTTATCTATGATGATATGAAAAGTGAAGCCGATACGCCATTGTATAATGGAGCACGTATGTCTAGACTGAAAGCACTCCTGGTTCTTCTCAACATGCAGGCAAAGTTTGGATAGAGTGACACTAGCGTCACAGCGCTTTTCAGGTGATCTATTACAATTAGTTTACTTTAATAGAACTCTAAATGTATAATGATCTGATAGATTTTTACACGACTGTATCATATTTTTATGTTATGTAGATTGCTGAAAGAGCACATACTACCAGCTGACAATGTGATGCCAGATTCCCGAGAGGAAGCAAGAAAGATTTTGCGAAACTTGAGGATGGATTACAATTCTATCCACGCTTGTCCTAATGACTGCATTCTTTTCAGAGGGGAATACATAGACATGGAGAAGTGTCCGAAATGTGATTCCGAAAGATATCAAGTAGATCTCCACGGGACAAAAATTCCACAAAAGGTTTTGTGACATTTCCCTCTGCTTCCTCGCATCAAGCATTTCTTCGAATGTAAGTCCATGGCCGCCCTAGCATCATGACATGAGGAGAATAAATCTTCGGATGGTGTGCTACGAATTCCTGCAGATTGCGTAGCGTGGAAACATATAGATGGAACATGGTCGGATTTTGCCAGGGAAGCTCGAAATTTGTGCTTAGGCCTGGCTATGGATGGCGTAAATCCATTTGGTCAAAGATAAACATCTTACAGTGTATGGCCCGTTGTCATCATCAACTACAACATTCCCCCGTGGTTGACTACGAAGAAGGGGCACCTATGGCTAAGCTTGATTGTGCCAGGGCGATATAAAGTGGGGAATATGTATGTGTATCTTCGTCCACTATTGGAAGAGCTACAACAATTGTGGATTGGCATAGAGGTGGTGGATTTGAGCCGACACACAGGACGATGGAATGCTTTGATCAGAGGCATTCTAATGTGGACCATGCATGACTATCCCGGGCTAACAGAATGCTGAGGTGATCTATTGACACTCCTCACTCAGACACTGTAAATCTTGTTTTTTCCCATAGTTGATCTATTATCATGTGTATACATGCAGGGCTTCAAACAAGCGGATACAGAGCATGTGTCACATGTGGACCTAGACTGAATGCACGTAGGGCACCCTCACTGAAGAAGCAAATCTACGAAGGTCATCAAGCGTATCTTCCAGAGAATCATGTGTTACGCGACGGCTTTTTGGGAAGAGAGCCACCAAGGATGTCTGCACAAGCATGGTTAGAGCAGAAGGAGATGTGCGATGACGGATTGCCTCCAGGGATGAAGAGACTATCTCTATGGTACGAGTTACCATACTGGCCCCGACTCATGATCAATCACTTGCTCGATCCAATGCACATATTCAAGAATGTGGGTAATCTACTATGGGACCATTTGACCGGCAAGAAAGATACTTTGGGAGCCAGAGTTGACCTTAGAAATGTGGATCGTATGGAGCAATATTGGCCGCAAACAGCGTCTGATGGATCGATAAAACTCCCTAAAGCACCATGGATTTTCACAGGAGCCCAAGAACGCAAAGTAAAAGAGACCATTCGATCTTTGCGGACCCCCACTGGCGTAATGCACTCGCTCCGAACGTGTTTTACTAAAGAAGGAAAGCTTACCGGTTTGAAGTCACACAATTGGCATAAAATGTGTCAGGTACGTTTATAGTGGACTTTAATATCATTGCATAAAATGTGGACTTTAGTATCATTGCTGCACATACTTTACAGTTTATTTTACCGGTTGCCATTGAGGGATGTTTGTCTCTCGACATCCGTAACACAATCTACAAACTTGCAAAGTTGGTGCAATGGATCTCACAAAAGGAGATCAACGTATACTCCATACCATTCGCCAAACTAAATGCTGCGGAGCTTGTGTGCATGTTTGAGAAACATTTTCCTACTACAATGCTAACCATTCAGGTGCATCTTCTTGTTCACATAGTTGATGAGGTGGAAATAGCTGGCACAGTTCATTCCAGATGGATGTTCTTCTTAGAGCGTTTCATGAAAACGCTTAAGGGATATGTGCATCAAAAGGCACGTCCGGAGGGTAGCATGGCAGAAGGTTGGTTGGTATCAGAGTCCCTAGTGTACATTGGAGAGTGGCTAGACGGATTTGATAAATCCCGGGACACGCTATGGCGAACCATAGATGATGAGCGCATATCTGGGATTGTCATGTGCAATCTCGGTGTTGAGAAGAAGATGACGGAAGATCTAGAGGCTAAAATCAACCGATTTTGCATGCTTCACAATCTAGTGATGCAAAAGTGGATTTCACAATATGAGGATGCAAAGCAAGAGCGACAAAGGGCACGAATCGAGTGGAGACGGGGAAGACGACCACCGATGCACTATCCAGCGGTTCTGGAGAGCCTACCAACCTTCATGAGCTTAAGATGGTTGCACAACCAATTAAAAAGCGCACAACAATGCGGTGACGAAGTGACTGAAGAAGAGTGGGAGTACTCTCGGGGTTGCGCGACCAAGGTAAGTTTGCAATGTACGACTAGCAAGTGACTTTATTTATAAAAGTTTGAACAGCCACTCATAATCTTTGTTCGTTGTAGTATAAGTCATACACAGCAGCATGGTGTAAAGGTCGACATTTTAGGGTGGAACGAATCGACAAAAAGCGTTTTACTCAAGATTGTGGAATCATGGCAAAATTTGAACAGTCTAGTCGACGACGTTCCTCTGATGCAGATCCTGTGGTGGCAGAACTCACTTACTTCGGCACGCTGCAAGAGATTTTGAGGATCGATTACAGAGGATTTTTTGTCGACTTGTTCGACGTGCAATGGTTCAAGATAATCATGGAGGGTCGCAACGCTACTGTGCGTAGAGGAGAGTCTAGTTTTCTTGAGGTGGATTCTACTAAGAAATGGACTGACCTAAGAGACACTTTCGTACTACCCGAGCATTGTGAACAAGTAAGTATGTAAATAGTTAACATCCCCCTTTTACAAGTTATGTGCTTGAAAGCTCTCATGTAAGTTATGTGGCTCTGGCAGGTAATATTTCATCCTACAAAGTCTACATCAAACTGGTGGTACGTCATAGAGGTAGCCCCTCGTAGTGCAAGGACGTATGAAGGCTACCATGTGCCAATCACAACGACATCAACGGAGGAGATCAGAGAAGATGCTCAATTAGAAGCCGCTGCGGTGGTGCCAGACGAGCATCAAGATGCTACTACTCTATATGGGGTGCATGCAGAGGAGATACAAAATGAAACAGAGGATACGTGTTTAAACGGAGAGCTCTATATAGATATAGGAAGTTATGCTGAGTTATGCGAGGATGAGAGAGAGATCTCTTAAAGCCACAAATATTGTATTTGAACAATTTTGCTCCGTGTTGTAAAAGCTCTGGCTCTCTAAGTACCTTCCATGGTGTATAACGCTCTTTTCTACTCGCGCTCACATCGTTTGATTGAAAATTCTGAGTTTTCGACTTGCCTCTTCTATCACTCGATTCATTGCGTCATTGTATTTATATGCATCATTACGTTATTGTATTTAATGGTCTTTGCGTCATTGTCTACTCTATTCATTCAATATTAAGTTTAAATATTCGTGTGTTTAATGCAGGTATGGATGATGAGGAGTTTCTTTCTTCTTTGTCACCGCAGCAGAGACAGTGGTACGTGGAGCGTCATCGCTCTGGCGCATCATCGCGCGTTCCTACTCCATCCGCATCTCCCTCTCTTTCGGAGCATTCGGCGCGCTCCGAAGCTTCGGCGTCGACGAGACGAGCTTCACACTCGTCTAGACACCGGCGCTCTAGTGGTGGCGGTAGCGGTTGTTGTGGGGATTCTGCCACCGATGCCTCCACACCGCCTCATGTTCGACGAGGCTCTTTACCCTCCCCTTCTTTGCCCACCCCCACACCAGCCACAGCATCGCCATCTACGCCAGGTTTTGCACGGCTGACTGTTCCTAGAAGCTACACACCTCTACCTACTCCGCCAGGAGCCACCCCACTCGACACTCCTCGCTTCGGGACCCAGACGCCGGTGGAGACACCTGACGTCCGTACCCCCATCGACACGCCGCTAGAGACCCCTGCCGGGACACCCAGGTTCACGCGTCACCGGCCAGAGGGCTTGCCTTACTCCGTCGACATCAGCGGCGGCATCATCATGGATGATGACGACAAGAAGGTGATCTCGCGCATGCGTGGTCTTTGCTCTCAGCTGTTTAGACACTACATACTAAACAAATGGAGTGAAGTACCAAGTGATTTAAAAAACAGAGTCATCAGCATACTTCATGATGAGTTTCCCGTTCCAACACGGGATCAGCGCTTCAATGAAGACCTGGTGAAGATTCGAATGCGCGAATACTGCAAACACAAGCGTTCCGAAGTGCAAAAAGCAATCAAGAATGGGTGGAACAGGCCAGATTGGCTGGCCAAAGAAGATTGGAAGAATGCGAAGAAAGCAGCGCGCGAGAATCCCGACAAGTGGAAGCAACAAAAGGATGCAGCCAGAGCGCGAGTAGAGGCAGGGAGCTCGCACCACTTGGGGAGCGGTGGATGGGCATCATTTGAGGCCGATTTTGTGAGTGTTTTCACATTGCTCTTTATGCATGTTCGATAGTTTAGGGTTTATGAGTTTTTTAGTTCTAACATAATGAAATCTTTGTATGTTTTGACAGTGGTGGATGACAGGACGTGATCCCACACCGTACGAGCGCGAGTACGTAGGCAGGAAGGGCTTAAACGCCCTGATGGACATTCTCAGTTCTCGTGGCGGCATGGTTAGTATTAGGGTTTACTCTTTTTTATTTTTTGTATTGTTTTATAAATGTCGTTATATGTTTATACTTACTGAAAGCTGTCTTATTGTCTTTTTTTGCAGAATCCAACAGGTACGCCGCTTGGACGCGATGAGACGTCTGACTATACGACGTCAGTTTAGCCGTAGCTAGATAGCATTAGTTTAGGGTTTCTCATAGCTTATGTATCATGAGACGGATTTTATACGTCTTTTTGAACCATGTATATTATTACATTTGTCACCGGAGTTCCTGTTGCCAATCAATTCTTTATGCCTACGATGTTGTACAATTGTCATTATTACATTTGCCAATCAATTCATTTTGCTTATGATGTGTACAATTGTCAATTTTGCAAACAATGCGTCTTGTGGGTGACTATTTTGGGTCTATTATCTACTTTTGCACTTTTTTTAAAAAGTGAATCAAGTACAATATGGTTGATGGGTGGTAGGGCATTCAATGCCCTGCCACCAAAAAAAAAATCTCTTGGGCGTCGCTATAAGCATCGCTATTTATGGCTCTGTAGCATCGCTATGAGCGTCGCTATAGTCTTCTGTGGAAACGTCGCTATATGCGTCGCTATATAGCGACGCTTATAGCGACGCCTATAGCGACGCTCTCGTAGCGACGCTCGTAGCGATGGTTTTAGCGACGCCGGGGGTTATAAAAACCCAATGTATTTCCGTCGCTAACAGCGTCACAAGAGCACACAACCTCTTGTAGTGATTGTAGAGGTTTAGGAGGAAGCATAAATAATTCCTTTTTCACTGGTCATGGATGCCATATCATGTTTACAATGCCACGAGTCAAGTAATATGTTCTAATGTATTTCTTGAAAAGCCACCATTTCTTTACCTAGGTCTTCATTCTTGGTGGGACCTTCTCTCTATGTTTGGGACATTTACTATCTTCCTCTTCTTTCTAATTATCTACCAATACATGCATCAACAAGAGAAGCTCATAACCACCATCAATTCCAACTTGTAATGACATTCTTTTCAACAAGATTAATACTCTTGAGTTGCCTTAGTAGTGATTATTTATGTATTTATATTAGAATCTATGTTTGTTTGATTCAAATATATTACATAAATAATCATCAGATAGTGACAAAGAAGTTATTGAAACACATATAAAAACATATTTATGCAAGTAGAAAGTTACAAACAATAAGGATGCATACGCCTTGACTTAATTCAGGATAAGATTTAATATTAGACTAACCATTACTACTAGATAGTATGGCACTCAAAGGGCCAATATATATTAATTACCATGAGGATTACTATGCTATGAGTGATATAACAGTGCCAACATAGGCATACCTCCTTTGTAGTACAATTTTCTTTTGCAATGTGTGGACTTGATGTAGAGATTAGATACTATTATTAGTGAAACTTTGCCAGGAAGTGTTAAGTAGGTAAAGGATCAAAGTATTGTTTTATCATTTTTTACTTGATAAAATCAAATGGTTATGGGTAGAAGCATGTTAACATGTCATTGAATATGTTGTTCCGGACAGTGCTAGTTACTTGTGATTGTTAGCATATACTGAAACAGATGGGCAAGTCCTTTGAATTTCAAATGTTCCATAAAAAATTATTTTCTCTCCTTATGTGCTTCTGTATTCAGTTACTGAAGATGAAGTCGGGAGTCTCTCTCTCTCTCTCTCTCTCTCTCTCTCTCTCTCTCTCTCTCTCGTTCGTTCGTTCTTTGCACCGAGCATCCTGCCTCAGAGATGAGTTGTCAAAGCCGAGCTCTTTCTCCCATTTTGACACAGACCTACAGACCAGCAACCAACATTATTGTTACTAGATCCAATGATGGAAATGGAGTCGTACTCTAATGTGATGGTAGGAAAATCTTGTGTGTAGCCCACCCACTCCAAATGAAGTCATTGTTTTTGTTGGTCACATTTATAATTTTGGAGGGAATTTGTTCATAGTATGTGTGTATTACACATACTATGAATTTGTTGTGGTAAGAAAATCTTGTGTGTAGCCCACCCACTCCAAATGAAGTCATTGGTTTTGTTGGTCACATTTATAGTTTTGTGAGGGAATTTGTTCATAGTATGTGTGTATTACACATCAAGTGTTGACAACTATACATTTAAGTGATTTTAAGTAAGTAACATATTATGCACGTCTATAGTTCTCAGGACAGACAATGAATTACAACTCCCAAGATCTAGCTCTTTCTGTAATGAGGAAATATGAGAGAGTAAGAAAGAGAAACAACGACAGCAGAAACAAATAAAATTTGAGCGACAACATCATGCCCTCAACAATGAGGAGAAAAAGAAAATCTCCTCCAAGATTTTGAGAGCTTTCAAGAGTAGGACTGAAGGTTTTAGTACAGAAGCAAAGTGGGAAATCTGGAATCTTGTTACTCGACATCTACATTTTGGGTGATCCATGATGAGTCTTTCGAGGAGGAGGCTGTTGTACAGGCCTTAATTGTCTCCAATGTCTACAGCACACTGGCTATCGTCAAGAAGCCAGGTTCCAATGAGGAGTTGTTTTTGAAGAATATAGCATTGGAGATGATGTTGAATTCAAAGTAAAACATGCTTATTGCAAAAATTTACAGGGTCCTAATTGTCAATCAGTGCACCTTGCACAAAGCGAGATCACGATAGGCGAAGCCTAATGTTGATGGTCGATTGTTTTCATTGGTTGCATGTCACAAGCAACACCATCATAGCCCTATCACAGATGAAATTAAAGAATTGGTCTACACATTTTTGAAAGTGGAGACTTGTATTTCACCGAACAAGAAGGATGTTTGTCGAAAGAGGATGGGGAAGAAAAGGTACATAGAACACTTTGTGCACCTCCTAGACGAACCTCGGGTGATCAATCAAATATTTGTACCATAAATTATGCATTTTATGCATTGCATCTCTAGTGCATAGTAACTTGTATATGTTAATCAATAGCATACTGATCTATAGACTTTTGCTAGTTAGCATATGGACTATGCTAGCTAGCATATGGAGTATGCTAGTTAGCATGCTTTGGGTTCTAAATAGCATATAGAGCTAGTTGGTTAACACAATATGTATGCTAATTAACATACATGGTATGCTAGTTAACATCCCTAGTATGCTCAATTGCATGATAAGTACGATGTCTAACAGAAAGTGATTATGCTAGTTGCATGCCTTGGGTCTAAATAGCATATAGAGCTAGTTGGTTAACACAATATGTATGCTAATTAACATACATGGTATCCTAGTTAACATACCTAGTATGCTCAATTGCATGATAAGTACTATGTCTAACAGAAAGTGATTATGCTATTTAACATATGGAGTTTTCTAGGTAGCATGTGGAGTATGCTAGTTAGTAGGCCTTGAGTTCTAAATAGCATACAGAGTTAGTTGGTCAACACAAAAGGTATGCAACACTACAAGAGGTACTTAATATTAGCGACGCTCGTAGTGCGACGCTCAAATGTGAAAACCCATGGCGTCGCTATGCACGTCGCTAAATTATAAGTAACTTATCGACGCCTATAGCGACACCGTTAGGGGTAAAAAAATAACCGAGAGCGTCCGAAAACTCAGATCTCAGATCTGAGTTTTCGGCGCGTGCTCAAGCAAGCAAAGGTAACACGCACTCTCCCTCTCTCTCTCTTTCTTCTCCACACACACACACACACACACACACACACACACACACACACACACACACACACGAGGAGAGGAAGGAGAGCCAGGTATGCTCCTTCCCTCTCCTCACTCTCATGTTCCCTTCTCCTCTTTCTCTCTCCCTCTCTCTCCCACACACGCACACACACATTGTGTTTTTGAGAGAGAGAGAGAGAGAGAGAGAGAGAGAGAGAGAGAGTGAGAGAGCACATGCATAAACAAAAAATGCACACACATGCATAAACAAAGAATGCACACACACATTGAGAGAGGAAAAGAGAGAGAGAGCATGCATAAACCAAAAACGCACACACACACACATGCATAAAAGACATATTTAGGAAATTTGGGAATTATTCAAGTCCCATTTTTTAATAATGCTACTCAAAAAGTTCTCATTTTTGTATAGTTTCAGCTATCATCTATATGTAGACACACTCAATTTAATTTCTTTTTTTGATTAGACAGCGCCTTCATTTTGACGCATTTTAGCTATTTGAAGGAGCCCATTGTTTAATAATATTCTCTAGATGATGTGATCATAAACTTTGCTCTAGTCATAACATAATAAGGACTTTATATTAGGGTTCTTTGAGGTCAACTATAGAAGGATTTTGATGCTTGTTACCTATAAAAAACACTCCTCTTTAAACAAGTTTTCTAGATACAAAGTTGAGCATTTGTTAAAACACGGGACCTTTTTTAAGAAAAAAACATATATTTGGTTCTAGTTAGACGAGAGAAAGTAAATTTATAAAGGAAACCAAGCTATCTATAGCATAGAGATTTTAGATATAACAAGCACTTTCTAAAGTATTGACCCTCTGTCATGGCATGTACAAAAAGTTGTGCAGGCTCGAACTTAAGTTCGAGTCTCCACACTTTGCTTGAACTTAAGTCCGAGCATCTCTCCTTGCTAGGTAGAAGGTGTGGAGGCTTGAACCTAAGTTCGGGCCTCTACCCTTGCTAGAGATACAAAATTGGTAGAGGCTGAACCCATACTAGGCAGAAGAAGGTGTGGAGGCTCGAACTTAAGTTCGAGCCTCTACCCTTGCTAGATACAAAGAGGGAAATATGAATGAGAGAGAGAGAGAGAGAGTGTGTGTTACAAGTCCAATACCAATGATGATTGTCCAAGCGTTCCTCTACTGGAAATATCTTCTTAGCATTGTGCCTTCCAAGTGCTTTGACCCTCTACATTGTTTGCTCGCAGAAGCTTGTAGTAGATGGAGGATCTTTATCATGTCACCGTGAAAAATAGCAAAGCCTTGGTGTGATTCGTTCATAAATAGGCGTTAAAAAAGGGCCCTCAAGCTACAGGTTTGCCTTGTATGAGCACCTTCAATTAGAGCTCTAGTATGCTATTAGTGACGAGTAAGCAAAAAAACTTATAATATACAAGATTGTACCTTTGTGAACGCTTAGCATGACATGCTTTTATGTCATGCACCATAGTGAACGCTTAGCATGGCATGCAAGCAACAAAGTGCACAAATGCGAAGAGAAAACGACACCTTAGAGTAATCTACACAAATTGGAAGTGCAACTGGCATCACACATAAACTACGGGAAGATCTTGTATGCAATCCACACAAACTGCAAAAAGATCTCGTAAAGCGTGAGTAAATACACTCGCAGATAGAAAAGTGTTTAAATACTCTCGTAGGAAGAGCTAGTAAGCAATAAGAAAAGTGTGTATATTCGCAGATAGAAAAGCGTTTATATACATTCACAATTGCTACTAGCGTGATAGAGGAGTGCTTAGACATGGCAGGGGCGGAAGAGCAGGCATCGCCCACCACCCTTTGCAGTCAAAGAGGCCTAAGCTTCGTGACTGCAGATGACTACGAGCACCATGGACACGCACAACAAGGACGACCCAAATCCAATCAGTGGCCACCAACTAGACAAACTGGAAGGGCAATGGACATCGCACTACAAAAACTGCAAAAAGAGCTCGTATCCAGTTTGATCGAGCTTGTATCAACAGGAGCAATGCCTTCCCTACAAGCAAAAGCTTTTACCTGAGATGATGAAGGTAAGGCTCCTCGCATGGTAAGAAATAGCAGTGCGGCATTGACGACTGTAGAAAGAGCTTGTATGCAGTCCGAGCCCATATGAATAGGAAGAGCGCATGGCCTGGAAGCGAAACCTTGGACCTGAAATGATGAAGCTTTCATTTTTTGCTTGACATGATGAAGCTAAGGCACCTCGCGTGGTAAGCAGGATCATTAACGGCATGCCCCGATCATAGTCATCATATTTGACGTCCGCTAAGTTCAAAATTGAAATTAAAGTAAGAAGTGTGTGCGTTTTGAGGATAAGCCACGTGCAAGAGGGATCGAGCTGAAGTTTGTATGAGAGGGATCGGACTCAAGTTCGTATGAGCAAGATTTCGAAGCACACTACAATGGAAAGCAAGCCTTTGAAGCATGTTGAAAGGGACTGTCCTCAAATTTAAGTGAACTTGCAATCAGCACGTGAGAGGTATCGGGCTCAAGTTAGTACGAGCAAGCCTTTAAAGCATGCTAAAAGGGAGAGCAATCCTTTGAAGCATGTTGAAAGTGATCAGCCTCAAACTAAAGTGAACTTGCAATCAACACGTGAGAGGGATCGGACTCAAGTTCGTATGAGCAAGCCTTCGAAGCATGTTGGAAGGGAGAGCAATCCTTTGAAACATGTTGAAAGGGATCAACATCAAGTTTGAATGCTATGGATTGGGTTTAGAGTGTGGTCTACTTCAAGTTTGAATGAGCGATTCTTGGACGTATGCTTTGGCATTTGGACTCCGAGATGAGCAATCCATTCAAGCATGATGAAAGGGATTGGCTTCAAGTCAGAATTAAAGGGGGCAACTTCTTTTTTGAAAGGGATCAATCTCAAGTTTGAATGAGCAAGCCTTGGAAGCATGCTTTGGAATTTGGACTCCGGGAGTATCCTATGGCCTAAAATTTGGGAGCGTGCTCCAGTCTTTAGGCTCTCCAATCTAGAGTGCTTGTACAATGGCCCTTAATATCAAGTTTGAGCCTTCTTGTCACAAAAGTTGGGTTCTAGACAATAGGAGGATTGTCATCGATGACCATGTCTACAGTGTACAGAAGCTAATCCCCAAGAATGTGTATTGTAACACTAACCTATAGTTTGGGCCTAATGTTGTGTTTTGATGCAATGCCTACTCCTAGAGAACTGCCCGTCCGATGAAGGTGGAAGAGTAGTCATTTCTGAAAATGTTTGTAGTTCTAAGACTCAAAAGCATAGCATCATGTGCAATTTCACTAGTCCATGCAAACCATTGAAAACTACATACAAAGACAATGTGTAACTTAGAACATTGTGCACCTCTTCTCAAGAAAAAGAGAACAAGAAGAATTGTCCCGTTTTTGTGCATTTTTCCCAAAATTCCTTAATCTCTCTTATAAACAAAGAATGCACACACACATTGAGAGAGAGAGAGAGAGAGAGAGAGAGAGAGAGAGAGAGAGAGAGAGAGAGAGAGAGAAAGATATAAAACAAAGAGAGAGAGAGAGAGAGAGAGAGAGAGAGAGAGAGAAGAAGAAGAAGAAGAGAGTCTTAACATCGTAGGAAACTATCCCAAGAGACCTTAAAGATCTAGTCGACGAGGAGTTGAACTCAAGACCTGTTATTCATGAGGGAAATGGCGTAAACAATCTATCACACTTGGGTGATAGAAAAGTTATAACATTTTTCTCCTTTTATTGGCGTGGACACACACCCACACACACACACACCCGAGAAGAAGAGAGTTTAATTTAACGTCGTAGGAAACTAATTCAAGAGACCTTAAAGATCTAGCCGACGAGGAGTTGAACTCAAGACCTGTTATTCAAGAGGTCAATGGTATAACCAATCTACCACACTTGGGTGATAGAAAGGTTATACCATTTTTCTCTTTTTATTGGGGCACACACACACACACACACACACACACACACACACACACACACACACACACACACACGAGAAGAAGAGAGTTTTAACATCGTAGGAAACTATCCCAAAAGACGTTAAAGATTAGGTTAGATGTAGACTTACGTTAGATTAGATTTAGGTTTATTTAAGTTAAATTAGATTAGATTTAGGTTTATTTTTAGTTAGATTTATGTTTGATTAGATTTAGGTTTATTTACGTTAGATTTAGATTTACGTTATATTAGATTAGATTTAAGTTTATTTAGGTTTACTTATGTATTTAGATTTACGTTATATTAGATTAGATTTAGGTTTATTTACGTTATTTACCTGTTATTGAAGAGGGAAATGGCATAACTAATCTACCACACTTGGGTGATAGAAAGGTTATACCATTTTCCTCTTTTTATCGTTTAAGATAAGGTTAGATTTAGATTTACGTTAGATTAGATTTAGGTGTATTTAAGTTAGGTTAGATTTAGGTTTATTTTGAGTACACCGAAGGATTATATTGCCTACGCGTTTGAGAGTGGTGTCCCGGCCACTGCGTCGGAGATGCTTAGGAGTGACCCGAACACTGCGTCGGGGTCACCTAGAGGCCTGGATGATGAGCATTATCGGACAGGGTTGCTATAGTTCACGGGAGGGACATGCCAAAGTGATATGACTACCTCATCAATCGTATGTCCGATGAGACCATTATGACCCCTGAGGGGAAGCAAGTGATGGGCCGCATACAACAGTTGTGTAAACAGGTTTTTTGACACACTGTAGTCTGTCATGGTCTCTTGGAGGGATCAGGATAAAGCCTCTAAGGATTATCTTATTTCGACGCTGCATTGGGGATAATCCCGTCTTGATGCAAACTCTTGCTGGGTCACTTTGCTGCCACCACCTGTCTGGATTGGTCCTCTCCTCCCTAATACATTTGACGATGCTTGGATGAGGAGACACTTGGATCAGGAGATGCTTAGATGAGGAGATGCTTGGATCAGGGAGGAGAGGACGACCAATCCACACAGGCAGTGGTAGCAAAGTGACGCAGCAAGAGTTTGAATCAAGACGGGATTGTCCCATCACCTAGGGAGTGGTGGCTGGGCCAGCTTCGAGGAGAATTTTGTCCCAACACCTGGGTCATGGATCGACGGGGTGGAGAGGTGAGAGTATTAAACTCTTGCATTGAAGTATTTGTATATGTGAGTCCCATTCACATCTACACAGCTAGTAGCCCCATTGGTATGTCTTTTACCCTTCAATGGAACAAATCACCACATGTTCAATTAGGTTAGATTTAAGATAAGATTTTGGATTGAGTTTTTATATTAGAGTCTACCTTCAAGATTACGGTAAAAAAATTAGAGTGAGACGAACGGTGAAAAGATCTACTGTGAAAAGATGTTAAGAAATGGTATAGCTAGAGAAGAGGCAAAGGGGTTTTTTCCACTACATGCACTATCATGTAGACGTGGGTGTGTAGATTTCTTGTACCCATAAATATAGGCATTAACCAATAAAGAGGAGATTATAACTCGGTGGTTCTGATCTCCGTGCACCTCTAGACCGAGGTGTGCGGGGATTGGACATGACTAGAGAATGTGAGGTAGTTTACAGTGTGAACAAAGAGAGAGAGAGAGAGATAAAAGACGAAGAATGTCAATAGAAGATTAAATTTGTTGTCCAAGTTGTAAGATTTTTACCCTCATTATGAGTAGTGACGAGGATGTGGGGCCGTCCAATCGAACCACATATCTCTCAATGAGGATCTTATGTCCTTGTAATCAATGCAAGCATGCTGTGCGATGGACAAGACGCGTTTCTTTGCAGTACGTTCGCGAATTTGGCGAGCTCGATCCATCTATTATAGATCGAGTTGTTGCCAATTATAATTTGTCAGACTCTGACGCTGGCCAACATGTAGCAATCTTGCAACCCAATAGACGTGTTCGCAGGCGCTTTGGTCAAGCAGCATATGTGAGGCCTCAAGATGTAGCCTCTGACAGCTCGGGGGATGATCACGAAAACCAAATTCCCAACGAGGCAATGTTTGAGCCCGAGATTGATGAAATGATCGAGACGATCATGGATTCAGAAAGGCTTATCTATGATTATATGAAAAGTGAAGCCGATACGCCATTGTATAATGGAGCACATGTGTTTAGATTGAAAGCGCTCCTGGTTCTTCTCAACATGCACACAAAGTTTGGATGGAGTGAAGGCTAGTGCCACAGCACTTTTCAGGTGATCTATTACAATTAGTTTACTTTAATAAAACTTTAAATGTATATTGATCTGATAGATTTCTACACAATTGTACCGTATTTTTATGTTGTGTAGATTGCTCAAAGAGCACATACTACCAGTTGATAATGTGATGCCAAATTCCCGAGAGGAAGCGAGAAAGATTTTGCGAAACTTGGGGATGGATTACAATTCGATCCATGCTTGTCCTAATGACTGCATTCTGTTCAGAGGGGAATACATAGACATGGAGAAGTGTCCGAAATGTGATTCCGAGAGATATCGAGTACATCTCCACGGAACAAAAATTCCACAAAAGGTTTTGCGACCTTTTCCTCTGCTTCCTCGCATCAAGCATTTCTTCGAATGTAAGTCCATGGCCGCCCTAGCATCATGGCATGAGGAGAATAAATCTTCGGATGGTGTGATACGGATTCTTGTAGATTGCGCAGCCTGGAAATATATAGATAGAACATGGACGGATTTTTCCAGGGAAGCTTGAAATTTGCGCTTAGGCCTGGCTATGGATGGCGTAAATCCATTTGGTCAAAGATCAACATCTTACAGTGTATGGCCCGTTGTCATCGTCAACTACAACATTCCCCCGTGGTTGACTACGAAGAAGGGGCACCTATGGCTAAGCTTGATTGTACCGGGGTGATATAAAGTGAAGAATATGGATGTGTATCTTCGTCCACTATTGGAAGAGCTACAACAATTGTGGATTGGCATAGAAGTGGTGGATATGAGCCGACACACAGGTCGACGGAATACTTTGATCAGAGGCATTCTAATGTGGACCATGCATGACTATCTCGAACTAACAGAATGCTCAGGTGATTTACACTCCTCACTCAAACACTTTAAATCTTGGTTTTTCTCAAGATGATCTATTATCATGTGTATACATGCAGGGCTTCAAACAAGCGGATACAGAGCATGTGTCACATGTGAACCTAGACTGAATTCACGTAGGGCGCCCTCATTAAAGAAGCAAACCTACGAAGGTCATCAAGCGTATCTTCCAGAGAATCATGTGTTACGTGACGGCTTTTTGGGAAGAGAGCCACCGAGGATGTCTATGATATGAGTTACCATACTGGACCCGACTCATGATCAATCACTTGCTCGATCCAATGCACATATTCAAGAATGTGGATAATCTACTATGGGACCATGTGACCGACAAGAAAGATACTTTGGGAGCCAGGGTTGACCTTAGAAATGTGGATTGTATGGAGCAATATTGGACACAAACAGCGTCCGATGGATCGATAAAACTCCCTAAAGCACCATGGATTTTCACGAGCCCAAGAACGCAAAGTAAAAGAGACCATTCAATCTTTGCGGACCCCCATTGGCATAATGCACTCGCTCCGAACTTGTTTTACTAAAGAAGGAAAGCTTACCGATTTAAAGTCACACAACTGGCATAAAATGTGTCACGTATGTTCATAGTGGAATATATCATAGTGGGAATTGTGTAACAAATTCGTGTGTGGACTTTAATATCATTGCTGCATGTGTTTTGCAGTTTATTTTACTGGTTGCCATTGAAGGATGTTTGTCTCTTGACATCCGTAACACAATCTACAAACTTGCAAAGTTGGTGCAATGGATCTCACAAAAGGAGATCAACGTAGACTCGATACCATTCGCCATACTAAACGCTGCGGAGGTTGTGTGCATGTTTGAGAAACATTTTCCTAGTACCATGCTAACCATTCAGGTGCATCTTCTTGTTCACATAGTTGATGAGGTAGAAATAGCTGGCACAGTACATTCCAGATGGATGTTCGTTTTAGAACGTTTCATGAAAATTCTCAAGGGATATGTGCGTCAAAAGGCACATCCGAAGGGTAGCATGGAAGAAGGTTGGCTGGTATCAGAGTCCCTAGTGTACATTGGAGAGTGGCTAGATGGATTTGATAAAGCCCAGGACATGCTATGGCGAACCATAGATGATGAGCGCATATCTGGGATTTTCATGTGCAATCTCGGTGTTGAGAAGAAGATGACGGAAGATCTAGAGGCTAAAATCAACCGATTTGGCATGCTTCACAATCCAGTGATGCAAAAGTAGATTTTACAATATGAGGATGCAAAGCAAGAGCGACAAAGGGCACGAATCGAGTGGAGACAGGGAAGATGACCACCAATGCACTATCCGACAAGTCTGGAGAGCCTACCAACCTTCATGAGCTTAAGATGGTTGCACAACCAATTGAAAAGCGCACAACAGTGCGGTGAAGAAGTGACTGAGGAAGAGTGGAAGTACTCTCAGGGTTGCGCGACCAAGGTAGGTCTGCAATGTACAACTAGTGACTTTCTAGATGTTTGAACGGCCACTCATAAGCTTTGTTCGTTGTAGTAGAATTCATACACAGCAGCATGGTGTAAAGGTCGACATTTTAGGGTGGAACGGATCGACAAAAAGCGTTCTACTCAACATTGTGGAATCATGGATAAATTTGAACAGTCTAGTCGACGGCGGTCCTCTGATGCAAATCCTATGGTGGCGGAACTCACTTACTTCGGCACGCTACAAGAGATTTTGAGAATCGATTATAGAGGATTTTTTGTCGACTTGTTTGACGTGCAATGGTTCAAGATAATCATGGAGGGTCGCAACGCTACTGTGCGTAGAGGAGAGCCTGGTTTTCTTGAGGTGGATTCAACTAAGAAATGGACTGACCTAAGAGACACTTTCGTACTATCCGAGCATTGTGAACAAGTAAGTATGTAAATAGTTAACATCCTATTTTAGAATTTATGTGCTTGGAAGCTCTCATGTAAGTTATGTGGCTCTGACAGGTGATATTTCATCCTACAAAGTCTGTATCAAACTGGTGGTACATCATAGAGGTAGCCCCTTGTAGTGCACGGATGTATGAAGGCTACCATGTGCCAATCACAGTGGCATCAATGGAGGAGATTGGAGAAGATGCTCAGTCAGAAGCCGTTGAGGTGGTGCCAGAGGAACATCAAGCTGCTACTCTCTATGGGGTGCATGCAGAGGATCTACAAAATGAAACGGAGGATATTTGTTTAAAAGGAGAGCTCTATATAGATATAGTAAGTTATGCTGACCTATGCAAGGATGAGAGAGAGATCTCTTAAAGCCATAAATATTGTAGTTGAACAATTTTGCTCTGTTTTGTAAAAACTTTGGCTCTCTAAGTACCTTCCATGTTGTATAAATCTCTTTTGATTTTGCGCTCATATCCTGGGCAATCCATGGCCACATGCAGCTCCACCACCTGGTTTTTCGATTGCAAGATTTGATTGTGTGCGCTCTCTCTCTCTCTCTCTCTCTCTCTCTCTCTCTCTCTCTCTCTCTCTCTCTCTTTCGATTGAAAATTCTGAGTTATCGACTTGCCTCTTCCATCACTCAAGTTGAATAGAAGAAGAACGTGTTCTGTTGTTACTGCTAGCCTTTGAACATTCCAAAGCTACAAGCACCTTCAAGTTCTATGTCAAAAAAGAAAGAGATAGTTGGGATTCTTGTACGATTCTACGTTGTCGTGCTGTGGCACGTATATAGTGGGAACGATCATTAAATGATTTATCTTGTGACTTTTTGATGCATAAGTATACTTCATATAATACTCATACGCATAAATAAAAGCTTTCTACCATACTTTAGTATTACCCTTGAAGTAATATAAATGTACATTACTATTAGAAAGTACTACAAGAGAAGTATCAATGATTGTTCCTCTTTTTGTCTGGGGGGAAAGCATTTGTATATTTCTTCTAATATCTCAGCTATACCCTCCCATATATAAATTATTTTCTTCTTTTCATATTTATTTAATAATATAACCCTTCAATAATGCATACCTTCTTGGATACATACAAGAGGGAAGGGCCTACTAGAAGACTTTATGAAAAGGAAGATCCAAAGCTTCTTGGACCATCCCAATTTGAAAATCCTGACCTAAGGGCGTGGAGAAAATTCCAAAACCAAGTCAAGCTCTTTTAGTAGGCCAATTTTTCCTTTTGAAGCATGTCAATCCGAGTTACAGGTCAAACGTTACAGGGAAACCAGTGAAAACCCCTCTCACAACTACACTGCAAGAAGAGATGGTAAACAGGTGAATCAAGTGAAAAGAGGTAATCTTGGTCTTTTTCCATAAAATAAGATATTTGGAGGATAAAATACATAAGCATGTGAATGTGACACCTCAAAGATGCCTTGAAGGACAAGACACACAAGTTGGGACCCCCTGCTGGAGCCACACAGAAGATGCCTAGGTGGGGCCCACATACATCATGCACCCACAGAACATTTGATTTGGGCTAACTCTTTAGCCTAATCAAGTGATTATGTAAAACATAGCTCACTCACCCATAAAATGGGCAACCTTCTCTTCATTGAGGCAAGTGAGTGAGTGAGAATAGCCCAATTCCATAGTGACACACTCATCTTAGTGCCACACTTTCTCTTGAAGAAAGGCTGAAGTCTTGCCTCATCTTCTCTCTCCATTAAGGTGGTGGCGATTTCTCTCATGTAAGATATATGCTGCTAGTTTTACTTTCATTTGCATATCTAGTCCAATACTTGTCTCTAACTCTATCTCTATCTCTCTTTATCTATCTTTAATACCACCACCACACTTAGATCTATCTCTAATTCTATCTTACTCCTCCTTTGATCTCTCTTGTTGTGTCCTAATTGTTTCATTGTTTAGGAGAAGAGGAGACAATGATCTAGAGGATGTTGATGAGGAAGAAGAGAAAAACACAGGTGAAGATCAAAGTGAACATGAAGCTCTGGAATCATCCGGTGAAGAAGAAATCAAGGAAGATGTACAAGAGGTCTGATCTTACAAAGAGACAACGTGGCACATACCGAAGGATGTGCAGGTTTAGAGGGGGTGGATGTCGTGTTGTGGCACGTATATAGTGGGAACGAGCATTAAACAATATATCTTGTGACTTTTTGATGCATAAGTATACTTCATATAATACTCATATGCATAAATAAAAGCTTTCTACCATACCTTAGTATTACCTTTGAAGTAATATAAATGTACATTACTATTAGAAAGTACTACAAGAGAAGTATCAATGATTGTGCCTCTTTTTGTCTGGGGGAAAAGCATTTGTATATTTCTTCTAATATCTCAGATACACCCTCCCATATATAAATCATTTTCTTCTTTTCATATTTATTGAATAATATAACCCTTCAATAATGCATACCTTATTGGATACATACAAGAGGGAAGGGCCTACTAGAAGACTTTATGAAAAGGAAGATCCAAAGCTTCTTGGACCATCCCAATTTGAAAATCCCGACCTAAGGGTGTGGAGAAAATGCCAAAACCAATTCAAGCTCTTTTAGTAGGCCAATTTTGCCTTTTGAAGCATGCCAATCCGAGTTACAGGTCAAAAGTCACAGGGAAACCAATGAAAACCTCTCTCACAACTACACTGCAAGAAGAGATGGTAAACAGGTGAATCAAGTGAAAAGAGGAAATCTTGGTCTTTTTCCATAAAATAAAATATTTGGAGAATAAAAGACATAAGCATGTGAATGTGACACCTCAAAGATGCCTTGAAGGACAAGACACACAAGTTGGGACCCCCTGTTGGAGCCACACAGAAGATGCCTAGGTGGGGCCCACATACATCATGCACCCACATGGAGCCTCAACGACCAAAAATGCTGAATTTCATGATATTTTGAGTCCTAATATTGCCCATTTTAAGAAATATCCAAAGAACATTTGATTTGGGCTAACTCCTTAACCTAATCAAGTGATTATGTAAAACATGGCTCCCTCACCTATAAAAAGGGCAACCTTCTCTTCATTGAGGCAAGTTATGAGTGAGTGAAAATAGCTCAATTCCATAGTGACACACTCATCTTAGTGCCACACTTTCTCTTGAATAAAGGCTGAAGTCTTGCCTCATCTTCTCTCTCCATTAAGGTGGTGGCGATTGCTCTCATGTAAGATATATGCTGCTAGTTTTACTTTCATTTGCATATCTAGTCCAATACTTGTCTCTAACTCTATCTCTATCTCTCTTTATCTATCTTTAATACCACCACCACACTTAGATCTATCTCTAATTATATCTTACTCCTCCTTTGATCTCTCTTCTTGTGTCCTAATTGTTTCATTGGAAGGTATTCAAGAAGCAACCTTGTCGATGTTATGAGTACAACCTTCTTGCGGGAAACAATTATGAGCACAAGGTTAGTAACCATATCTTCATCTTCCACAAGCATCTCTCTCTCTTAAGGTTCTCATTCTCATCCACAAACTCTAGAAGCTCCTTGCTACAAGTACTTCTCTCCCCGCAGTATCCTTATTGCCTAAGGGCAAAAATAGGGCTTGGGAGAGAAACTCTCTTCTTCTTCTCCTTTCATTTCTTTCACACCTTTATCTTTGAACATACTAAGTATATCATTGATGAATAACCATAATCCACATAGAGGTAATTTCTTTCAATTCCATTCAGTGCAATCTATTAGGGTCAACATTTGGATTAGTCAAAAGATTCACTTTCAGCAACGCATAGTGTTTCTATTTGGTCCTGAAAGGCTCAACGAAATACTTCTCTCACCAGATCCCATCATACTACCTATTATTGACTATGACTTCTCTTTTGATGTGAATGTGGTTATTTTATTATGAATCAAGAGGATTTGTACTCACAACTAATCCCAATCGCTAGACAAAACATATACATTATAGTAAGCACAAAGCTACAGTTCCAAAGAGCAATCCGCAGCTTATTTGGACAACAAATATTAAATATCATTAAATCATCCATTAACCCTTTTATCCTACCCATGATACGATATGATCGTAATCTCGATGTTTTCATTTTTGTTTTGTTCTGACTATCTTTCATGAGTTCTCTCCATCACGTGTGTGTTTGTAAGGAAAAGTGAGCGGCTTCTTTGGCTACATTTCCTCTTTAGCTCTAGAAGCTATGTTATCTACATATTAGATCTCTCTCATAACGTTTGAGCTTCCTCACAAACTCTCACAGCAAGAGGCCCGGTGCCTTCCTGGCAAGACCGCCTACTTCTTGACAACGTTTTGAACAGTTTTTCTCCGTTTTATAATATATATTGTGTTCACATGGCTTTTTGTCC
Source organism: Adiantum capillus-veneris (assembly GCF_014529385.1). Taxonomy (NCBI): domain Eukaryota; kingdom Viridiplantae; phylum Streptophyta; class Polypodiopsida; order Polypodiales; family Pteridaceae; genus Adiantum; species Adiantum capillus-veneris. The sequence goes on from NC_140934.1 coordinate 88,582,762, forward strand.
ATTTCTATTTATATGTGTCATTGCGTCATTGTATTTAATGGTCTTTGCATCCACTCTAGGTACATATGCTCTAGGTATGTTCTCACAAGCAGGGACGATGAGCACTGCGCTCCGGGTGCGATGGAGACTGAAGATGCAATCACGAAGGGAGTGATCTATCTCTGCTCATAGATACATCTCATCTCACCGCTAGATCTAATTGATCGGGTGAAAGAGATGCTAAGAAGCACTACTACTACTTACTTAGCGTCTCTTTCACCCGATCAATTAGATTTAGTGGTGAAAGAGACGCTAAGAAGCACTACTACTGCTTCTTAGCGTCTCTTTCACCCGATCAATTAGATTTAGTGGTGGGGCAAGCAACATCTATGAGCAGATACGGACTTCCTTCGCAATTGCAGCTTCAGTCTCCATTGCACCCGGAGCACAGCTCTTTTACAAACTCACCCTCATTCAACGAAAACTCTCTACACAGGAATCCCTCCTCCTATCTCTCTCTCTCTCTCTCTCTCTCTCTCTCTCTCTCTCTCTCTCTCTCTCTCTCTCTCTCTCTCTCTCTCTCTCTCTCTCTCTCTCTCTCTATCTATCTATCTATCTATCTATCTATCTATCTACTTGTCCATGTTTTTTACTCCATTCATTCAATATTAAGTTTAAATGTTCGTGTGTTTAATGCAGGTATGGATGATGAGGAGTTTCTTTCTTATTTGTCACCCCAGCAGAGACAGTGGTACGTGGAGCGTCATCTCTCTGGCGCACCATCGCATGTTCCTACTCCATCCGCATCTCCCTCTGTTTCGGAGCGCGCTCTGAAGCTTCGGAGTCGACGAGACGATCTTCACACTCATCTAGGCACCGACGCTCTAGTGGTGGCAGTGGTGGTTGTTGTGGGGATGCCGCCGCCGATGCTTCCACACCGCCTCATGTTCAACGAGGCTCTTTACCCTCCCCTTCTTTGCCCGCCCCAACACCAACCACGGCATCGCCATCGACACTAAGTTTTGCGCGGCTAATTGCCATTCCTAGCGGCTACACACCACTAGCTACTCCTCCAGGAGTCACTCCAGTGGACACTCCTCGCTTCGGGGCTCGGACTCTAGTGGAGACACCTGACGTCCGTACCCCCATCGACACACCGCTAGAGACCCCTACCGGGACACCCAAGTTCACGCGTCGGCGTAAGAGGGCTTGACTTACTCCGTCGACTTCAGCGGCGCCATCATCTTGGATGATGAAGGCAAAAAGGTGATTTCACGCATGCGCGGTCTTTGCTCTCAGGTGTTTAGACACTACATACTTAACACCTAGAGTGAAGTACCGAATGATTTGAAAAACAGAGTCATCAGCATGCTTCATGGCGAGTTTCCCGTTCCAACATGAGATGACCACTTCAATGAAAACGTGATGAAGGTTCGAATGCGTGAATATTGCAAGCACAAGCGTTCCAAAGTGCAAAAATCAATCAAGCATGGGTGGAATAGACTAGATTGGCTGGGCAAAGAAGATCGGAAGAATGCGAAGAAAGCAGCGCGCGAGAATCCCAACAAGTGGAAGCAACAAAAGGAGGCAGCCAGAGCGCGAGTAGAGGCAGGGAGCTCGCACCACTTGGGGAGCGGCGGGTGGGCATCATTTGAGGCCGATTTTGTAAGTGTTTTTGCATTGCTCTTTATGTTTGATAGTTTAGGGTTTATGGGTTTTTAAATTCTAACATAATGGATTCTTTGTATGTTTTGACAGTGGTCGATGACAGGACATGATCCCACACTGTACGAGCGCGAGTACGCAGGCAGGAAGGGCTTAAATGCCCTGATGGACATTCTGAGTTCTCGCAACGGCATGGTTAGTATTAGGGTTTACTCTTTTCTATTTGTTGTATTGTTTTATAAATGTCGCTATATGTTTATGCTTACAAAAAGCTGTCTTATTGTTTTTTTTTGCAGAATCTGATAGATACGTCACTTGGACGCGATGAGACGTCTGATTAGACGACGTCAGTCTAGCCGTAGATAGATAGCATTAGTTTATTTTTGTCATACCTTATGTATCATGAGATGACTTTTATATGTCTCTTTGAAAACCATGTATATTTTTTCAATAATGACAATGGTGTTGTAAGTATTACATTTGCAAAGTTTAACAATCAAGTGATTTTGCCTATGATGTGTAAAATTGTCATTGATTTACTTTCATCAATTCACGCTTGTCAGTTCTGTATCTTTATTTTGCAAACAATACGCACTATGGATGATGGAGTTAATGGTTATATTGTCTTGTGGGTGACTATTTTGGGTCTATATCTACCTTTACACTTTTTTCCAAAGGTGAATCAATTAATGAAACATTCAATATGGTTGATGGGTGGCAGGGCATTCAATGCCCTTCCACCAAAACATTTTCCTCTCGGACGTCACTATGAACATCTCTATATAAGGCTCTGCAGTGTCGCTATAGACGTTGCTATAGATGGCCTGCAAACGTCGCCATAATCGTCACTATAGGTGTCGCTATATAGCGACGTTTATAGCAACGCATATAGCGACTGTTATAGCAACGCTTATAGCGACATTCTCGTATCGACACTGTTAGCAACGGTCTTAGCGACGCCGGGGGTTATAAAAACCCAATGTATTTCCGTTGCTAACAGTGTCACAAGAGCACACAACCTCTTGTAGTGCAAGTTAACACCACTTATGCTAATTAACACCTAGTATGCTCACTAGCATGATGGGTATGCTATTTAAGGCAAGGGTTATGCTAGTTAGAACTAGCAGCTTGGCTAGGATGCTAGTTAGCATATGGAGCATGCTAGTTAGCATGCCTTGTGTTCTACCTAGCATACATAGTTAGCTAGTCATCACAAGATGTATGCTAATTAACATCATTTATGCTAATTAGCACCTAGTATGTTCAATAGCATGATGGGTGTCCTAATGTGTATACTCGTTAGCATAGTGAGTATGATAGTTAGCATATGGACTATGCTAGTTAGCATATGGACTATGCTAGTTAGCATATGGACAGTGCTAGTTAGCATATGAACTGTACTAGTTAGCATATGGAGTATGCTAGTTAGCATGCCTTGGGTTCTAAATAGCATACACAGCTAGTTAGTTAACACAATATGTATGCTAATTGACATACCTAGTATGCTAGTTACATACCTAGTATGCTCAATTGCATGATAAGTATGCTATCTAACAGAAAGTGATTATGCTAGTTAGCACATGGAGTTTTCTAGGCAGCATATGGAGTATGCTAGTTACTAGGCCTTGAGTTCTAAATAGCTTACATAGTTAGTTGGTCAGCACAAAACGTATGCAAGTTATTTAACACTTAGTATAGTCACTAGCATGATGGGTATTCTATTTAAGACAAGGGTTATTCTAGTTAGAACTAGCAGTTGGGCTGGGTATGCTAGTTAGCATATGGAGTATGCTAGTTAGAATGCCTTGTGTTCTACCTATCATACAGAGTTAGCTAGTCAGCACAAGATTTATGCTAATTAACATATTTTTTTCTAGTTAACACCTAGTATGCTCAACAGCATGATGGTTGTTCTAATGAGTATGCTAGTTAGCATAATGTCTGTGCTAGCTAGCTTGCCTTGTGCTCTACCTAGCATACAGAGTTATCTGGTAAACACAAGATATATACTAACTAACACCCTTTATGTTAGTTAACACACACTGTTGAATGCACATTAGAATGTTGATTTTTCTATTTAACACTATGACTTGTTTTCATGAAAATGTTGGATGTCCTAGTTAGCAATCTGAATACTGATCATCATTTGGATGTTGCAGGTTGCTTCTTTTGTAGATTCAAGGAAAAACATCCAGATTGCAATATTGGCATGAGAATGTTTGAGATGTTGAAGCCATTCTTTTGTAGGCGGCTAAAGGATAGATACACATGTTGTTGTTGCAAATACCATGTGCAAATGTCCTTTTTGAAGGACACACTGAACCACATGCGCTCTCGTGCTTTTGGGCTGCATAGAGCAGGTTGTGATTGTATATGTAGTATATGTGCCCCAGGTGAGAACATTATCAAGGGTTCCTTGGCATCACATCGCACGTTCATAGGTGTCACACATATGTGGGATTTTGTTCTCTGTCCAAAGCCCACATATGAAGTTTTCCATAGAAGGGAATGCCTTGTGGGAGAGTGTTTGACATGTGGAGTAAATAGGTTGGAATTATGTTGCTTGGAGATAGCAAAGTCAGGTAATAGTATTAATGTGAAAGTATTTGCATATGTACAAGCTCAAGACAAGCCAAGAAATAGTAACAAAAGAAAAGATTTTTTTCACAAAGAAATGCAGTGCTGGGGGTTTCTTCAACTCTTGAAGACCAAGTTGGAGCTCTTTATCATTCATAACTATGTGGCTCGATGGCAAGGACAACAATTCAAGGATTGCCTTCTTCTGTTTCCGGATGATGTCGTCGTATTAGTTGTCGATTTTGCAGAGAATTATGCCTTCAAGGAACAAAATGAGATTCAATCAATGCATTGGCACTCTAGTCAAGTAGCCATTTTTGTACACATAACATACTACCACAGGGTAGGGGAGGTAGTCAAAACCATCTACTTCTTCATAGCAAATGACAAAGTGCATGACATGTTGTTCATGCAACACCATGGCTGATTACAACAAGAGGGTGTCACTCCTAAGCAACATTGGGTGTGGTCTGATGGTGCGGCCTCGCACTTCAAGGGAGCCAAGCCTTTTTACTTTGTTGCAAGATATGGTGCTCACAGAGATGGGGATGAGCTGGTTCTTCTTTGGATCAATACACGACAAGGGAGAGCATGATGGTGAAGGAGCATTTCTAAAAAAAACCTTGACCCATGAACAACTAAAACCTAATGGAGCTATTTTGCGGTGTGCAGCTGATGTGGTTGCTTATTGCCAAGCCAACCTATCGCAGGGAGCACCTTCACACTATCCTTAAAAACAAAGGGAATGTGCCCGTGTGTTCCGGGAGGTTAAAGAGGGGGAAGTGAACATGGAGGTGAAGTGGAATTGTGCCACTGTGGAAAAAACTCGCTCTCTGCATGCTTTTTGTGGTCACAACCCTGGGAATCCAACTACCCTTGCAACAAGAGACTTGGCATGCTTCTGTGATGCATGCTTGTACGGAAGATGGAATCGCTACGTCAATAAAGCTCACCTGTAGCCTTGGGATTATCATGATGAGGTTGTGTCAGATTTTGAGCCGGAAGATGAAGCAACCACCTACGATGACTTCACGTACTAAGGCCATCATGATGTGTTGAGTAGCGCTCTATGTGTTGGCGACACATTTGCTGTAAATCCAGATGCTTTGACCAACGACGAGGATGTGGATTTCTACCTTGTCAAGTGTGTTGCAACAAAGGAGAAGGTGGAGAAGAGGTACCTCGATGAGTGGGGAAATGCAATTGAGGCTCATATGTTGTACAAGGTCTGTATTACGAGCAATTGGATGCATACACCTTCAAGCTAGACCACAATCAGTCCATCGTCCACGTACTTTTACATCTAGTACGATGTATCAAAATACCCATGGAGCACATCCCAAGGAGATGGCAGGTGTACACAATCAACCCAGAAATCTATAGAGCAATCTATAATAGCATGTCCTTCAGCTTTTAAGTTGTAATCACTGCATCTTCATTATACTTCCTGCTCGGAGATAATGCAGTTTTATCAAAAACTTGGGTATCTTTTGTCTCTTGTGTCTCTTGTGTGCTTTGTGTATACATAGCTTTGGTGTCTATCACAGAGGGGTCTCAATTTAAGAGAGATCATTTTGTAATGTCTTTCAGTTTCTTCATCAGCCTCCCTTTGTCTCCTACGCAAGGCTTCCTTACGATGGGCCTCATTGCGCTTTTGCATTTCTGATGCTAGCTTCCTGATCACTTCTTGTGAAAACAAATCTGGGGCAGTATCAAACGCATTTTCAGCTATATACATTGCATGATCCTCTGATTGCATCCATAGGAACAACCAGCTTCTTTAAGTATCTATCAGGAAGTTTTGACGTTGTTCTTTGGTCTGGTCCTCTATCTTAGGAGTAACAAGCTAACTTCCTTCAGGGTTCTGGGGCACTTTGCACATACTATCATTAATAATTAGACTGTTTTGGGGCCCAAAGTTGCAGTTCTTCCAGAACAATCTCAAATCCTTCAAGAATACAGGCTTATTATAAATCTGTCAAGGCTAGCCACTACAATGATTCTATGAAAAATAACCTCTCAGCTTAGCCCACTGCTCTTTGAATAATGTTTCTAATAATGCATTCACTTTAGGTACCATGTTGGTGCTCCATATATACATATGGAAAAGGCAGAAGCACCAATCCAAAAATTTATGGCTGTCTCTGTGACAAAATACATACCTCCTATCTTGCACATTGTACTTTATCATTTCCCCTGCATGTTTAGGGGGGATGTCACCATGCATTGGCTCTACAACTTGAACAAGCAGGCCATTTAAATCAAGAACCAAAGCGCGCCCCTCATCTGGAAACGGATTTGGCACTCATATTGGGTCTGGCAGTGCATACCACTCAGCAAAAATAACTTCCCCCGAGGGATGAACATAACTGAAGTACTCAGTGATTTTTGTTAAGCGTTTAAGATAGCTATCCAGGCGCTTCTCAATCTTGGCTTTTTCTTTTTGTAGTTGTCTTGCCTTGGCAATATGCCGCTTTTGTATGGTTTTGCATGCAATGGCATAATTCAAATCATGCAGGGCAACTAACTGCAGTTTCTCTTGCCCTGTGACACAAAAATGGTATCGAATAAAGGCATCATAAAGGACAAGCAAAAACTACTGAACTGTTGCATAGTAAAATAATATTGAAAAGAGTTTCTCCATTATAAATATCCAGAGAGATATATGCCACAGAGTGTGGAGCTTGCTAACACTACATAACTTGGATACAACAAGAAACAGATTCATCATAATTTCTTGCAAGCACGTGAGCGGATGTCTTTCTTTTCACCTCTGCTGTGTTTGTTGATATCATCCAGGGTGCTCGGAGGGGCAACACATATCTCATCCCCAAGATCTTCCAGAATCTGTTCCAAGCCACCTTTTCTCTTTAATTTCACTTTGTTTACAAAACCCTGTAGGGGGTTGTCATCACCAGCATCTTGTGCAGTCAACCCACTGTCAATCTTGAAACCTTCCTCTTGAGCACTCCTACCTTCCTCTTACACACTCCTAACCGTTTCCTCTGAGATGCTTGTTTGATTATCTGTAGGGGGTTTGGGTTTGGGATGAATAATAATGTTAAAATCTTCGTCGTCATCATCTGTTTCTTTACCATCTGCAACAGCCTCGTGCGTTGTTGCATGCTGTGGCGTTACATCTTCCCTTTCATGGTGTCTATGTAGCTCATCAGATTCATCATTACAGAGATTCTCTTCTATCCTTTGATTGACAGGTGTCTTGTCAGGTTCGCATCCTGCATCATTGATACTTGTGTATTCCATTCACCCGTTAATTTTCATTGATACCATTATGATTGCTTGTATGCATAGTGTGACAAGTAGAATTCCATGTATGGTAGGCATCTATATCATATAGACATTCATAGTGTCTATGCTAGCTATGCTAACTAGTATACAAAGTGTGCTAACCACCATGATCAATATGCTAACTAGCGTACAAATATTCTAACAAGGAAGTGTGAATATAGTGTGTATGCGAACTAGCAAATAATGTATGCTAATTAGCATACATAAAATGTTAATTAGCAAAATTGTGTGATTCTAATGGTATTCTTATCATTGATGGTGTGCTAATTAGCATACATGCTATGTTAATTAGCATACATGGTATGCTAATTACCATACCATGTATGCTAACTAGAAGATAAGTTAAGCTAATTAACATAGCGTCTCTGCTAATTAGCATACCATCTTCACTGGTTAGCATACTCTGCGTGCTAACTAAAATACACATTACGATAACTAGCAAAGAGGTATGCTAACTAGCATACACATTATGCTAGCTAGCTCAGAATGTATGCTAACTAGCATAGAGGTATGCTAACAAGCATACACATTATGCTAGCTAGCAAAGAAGGTATTCTAGCTAAACTTTGAATGCTTGTTAGCATGCACCAAATGCTATCTAGAATACTCAGTATGCTAATTATCATATCTTATTTTCTAGTTATCATACTTGCATGCTAGACATTATACACAATGTTCTAATTAGCATAAAAAGTATGTCAATTAGCATATTATATATGCTAATTACCATACCTTGTTAGCTAGTTAGGACTCTCTATGTGCTAACTAGCAAACAAGGTATGTTCATTAGCATATTTAATATATCAATTAGCATACTTTTTATGTTGATTAGAACATTGTGTATGGTAGTTGGTAAACTTAGCTATGCTAATTAGCATACCTTTTTTCTAATTAGCATACTTGTATGCTAGCCATCATACACAATGTTCTAACTAGCTTAAAAAGTATGCTAATTAGCATATTAAAACTAGAATGGTGACAGGACACTTTTATGTCCTTGGACACTTTTGTGTCCTATTAAGTGACCATTTTGCTTGAATTATTTGAAGAGTATGAAAATGAATTTCTAGGTGCTATATATCCACAAAGTTGCCTTATGAGCTTAAAAAAAATTAGCCTTCTTTTTTAGTATTGATCTCACCATTAACCTTACCCTTGCACAACATTTTTGAACCTAAACTGTGTGAAAAAACGGGTCCTGTTTTTGGCTTTTTTTTTCAATTTTTGGCAACTATACCACTCTAAACTTCATGTTTGTGAGGTTAAGATGGCTAGAGGTTAGGCCTTCATAGTTCTCAACATGTTTTGATGCTTGTAGGGAGAGCTAAGTGTTTAAATTGAAAGTTATGACCAATTTACAAGAATTGCATAATCCTGTTTTTTGGCCAAAATTAGCACTTTTATGATTTTTTTGGTGGCTTTCTTGATATCCAAATTCAATTTTGATTGTGTAAGTGTAATGTATAACATAAAGCTAATTTTCCTTGAGTTTCGGGGGACCTAATATGCTATATAGCATAGTATATGATGATGGTTGAGTTTTTTGATTGGTGAAGAATACGATACATTTTAGAGTAGCAAGTATAACTTTCTCAATATTGCTAGTTTCTTAGGCCAATTGTGTGTATTTTGTAGGTAGTAACCATATATAATCATAGACTACAAACTTGGCTAGATATTGAGTAGTTTCTATGGGTTTCTGGAGGTCATAATGCTAAACCCAGTTTTTTCATGTTTGCTGTATTTAGCACTTTATCATTGCCCCCAAGGTTCCAATTGTAAGAGATCCATTATCCTTTTGACATGCTCCATGGCTCCTTTTGAATCCAGAGGCCCAAAGGGAACTAAGAAAACATGTATATAGTATCTGTATTGAGCGTGACTATAGAAACTTTGATGATAGGTCCGCAGAATGGCAAAACTGCAACTTTTTGTACCTCTTTCTTTTGCCCAAAAAAACATTAGTGAGGTAAAAGAAGCCATATGTTTTGGTCACCAACCCATTGAAGTTAATGGGGCATTTTATCTCATGTCCTACAAAAATCTCCACTCTTATTTATATGCAATCAACCGTAAGAAATTGCTGTTTTGGGCAAAATGCACTGGTCCATCAACTTTGGAGGCTTGTAGTGACCAAGGGATGAGAAAAATTACAAGTTTCTCATTTTTTTCCATATGTAGTAGTTATTGAACTATAAGCTCATGAAAGGATTTTTCAAAATGAGTGGATCTACTATGGTTTTGGAATTTTTTCCCAAAACCCTGAAAGGACACTTTTATGTCCTGTTAGGTTACTATTCTAGTGTTAAATATGTTCATTAGCATACCATGTTTGCTAGTTAGCACATTGTGCACTAATTAGCATATTTAATATGTTGATTAGCATACTTTGTTTCTAATTGGGAAACTCTCTATGCTAGTTAGCATGCATACTTTGTTAACTAGCATAGAAGGTATGCTTATTAGCATACACAATATGCTAACTAGCATTAAAAAAATGCCAACTAGTATTCACAATATGTTAGCTAGGATAACTAGCTGTGCTAACTAGAATACACACTATGCTTACCACCATGACAATGTATGCTAGCTATATCTCATAGTATGCTAACTAGCATAGCTAAGTTTACCAACTACCATACACAATATGCTAGCCACCATACCCACTAAGCTAACTAGCATACCTTCTATGCTAACTAGTATACACATGGCTAGTGTAGGAATCAAGGCTGGATAATTGTTCCTTAACACTATCTTACCAGAACTCTGTGTGATTGGAGGTCCTTGCCCTGGGACCTTGCCACACCATTCAATTGGTATTTTTTGCTGGCAGGTGGAAGCTCTACATTTGGTCCCCAGGGAGCATGCAGTAACAAAGTAGATTAGGTGATAGGTATGCTCACATGGAATTTTGACCATTTCACTAATTTCGTGTACTTCTAGTGGCAGACCACAACCAGTACACATGTTACTTGTTATCCCATCACGAACCCCTCCTATACACTCTATAAAAGTGTCCATAGCTATCTTGCATAGGGCAGTGGGGATGCAGGAGCCTTGTATCATCCTACTTATCTGCATGAGCAATTGCAATTGAATATCGCAGGCGTGCACTTTTGCTTCTTCCACCTCCACAATAATCTACAAACCAATCAATAATCTACAAACCAATCAAAATAGAATCATGGTAAGTACATAGGATAGTTGTGTGCATATTCAAAACATAAGGTTCAATCACAAAAACCATCGGCACTTACACGAAGACAGGTTATGTGAGGAAACCCCAAACCATCCAGTGTCCCTTTCAATGTCTTGATATTTACCTTGAGCTCTATTTCTCTCCTTGCATCCACACTGTCAATGAGGCCTAAGCAGTGCAATTCATACTCAGCATCATGAAGCTTCTATCTCATAGCAAGTACTACAGAGCTGACCATATCATGGTTTGCTTTCAAAACCCTTGCAGCTTCAAGCTCCTGACCCGCATTCTTGAGCTGCTGTTTAGCATCCTAAAGTTGATTTCTGAGATGGTCACTTGCACTCATGATGTGCCTCAAATCAGAGAGCCCAAAATATGATAGGCTTGTTGTCACTTTGTGAGAGCTGTTAATAGAGAGGGGTGTTGCCATGGTAGCAGAGACAGCATTTGGAGCTACTTGGCCAACTCAATCGTTTGTTTCCACGGAGCCCTCCTCTCTTTTTTGACTTGAGAGGTGGGTAATACGCAACCTCCAGTTTTCAACATGGGCATCGTAGTATCCCTTTTCTCGAAGGTCATGCAAATGCTGGATAGCAAACTTAGCCCAATTAAACTGCATGATTGAGCCATTTGCAATTTCCACTGGACAGAATTATTTTACGAAACCCTTCACAAAAGTCATAATTTCCATGTTGATGGGGGCCTTCTGGTACACCATGTAGTGCAGTTGCAGTACTTGATCGTACATGTCACTACGAATGGTACTGCATTTGAAGCGATATCTACTGTGATCCTTTGCCTCTCTGAATACACTGAACCACTCCACATCTGTAACCTGCTCCCACTTCACCAATTTGGGGTCAACACCATCCATGGAGAGGCCATGGAAAACATTAAACTCTTTTGTTGTTATACAAAAAATTTCCTGCAGTGGGATGTTCAGCTTGGGAGCTTTCCATCAGCATGCACACCACACATGATTATAAGATTAAAACCTTATAGAACCCCACTAGAATAGGGTTGTCAAGTAATTTCTACATAGTCAATTGCGCGGGCTCTCCTTCGAATGCAATCATCTAAGCATGCACCTTGAATGCCTAAGGCAATGCACAAGCACCTGATCAGTGTGAGAGAATCCACAACAAGATTGCAGCCAAGGGCTACTGCAAAAACAATCATATAAGCTGAGTGAATAATCCTCTATGTTGATTGCAGCATATGCTTAGCAACACAATATTCTCATGGTGCGAGGATTCACTAACAGAGTAGTAGTCAGGGATTGCTAGAGAAACGTGTAATGCTTTGCTTGATTTACAACTTCCAAATGTGGCCCCCTCATTGAAGAGAGAGAGAGAGAGAGAGAGAGAGACAGAGAGAGAGACAGAGAGAGAGTACCCAAGTCTTGCTTCCCCTTCCCTACATGTATGTACTTTGACATTGGGGATCCTTGGGAATTAGAAGCCTTCAATCTTTTGTAGGGCGGAGGAGAAGCAACAGAACCTTTGCCCCTCGACTTCCTTCTTGGTGGAGTACTGTCAAGAGAGTTGACGGAGGTGGTTGGCTCCAGTGGTGAGCTATCCTCCACTTGGGCTGACTATTGGCCTCTGGCTGCAGACCTGCTTGCAACACGCAAACGCTTTCCTCCCTCTCTCTGACCTGTGGCACCTGCACCGTGCTTCCCTCCATGCTTCATGACTACACCTCTACTTCAATGTAGCAACTGAGCTTAACTGTACGCGATTTTAAAAGTATTACAATTCATTTTTTTGAAGTCCAAGTATACACTTTGTATAGTTCATTATGGTGTCCCACACACTTGAAAAAACATGACTGTCCTATCCATGTGTTATGCTCACAAGATGTGCTTGTTGGCATATGTTAACTAGCAAAAAAAGTGCGACACGTTAACATGCTTTCACCCTTATGTAGTTAAGTTTTTTTGTTTCCTATGCCTTGGCTTGATTCATGTGGTTCAAACGAGGAATTGAGTTCCAAAACTTGCCAAAACCATGACTACAAAAATATATTGACATGTGGTAGTGTATCCTTTTAAAGGCTTTTAAGATCTTGGAAACATACTTTTGTTGCAAGATGAAGATACCATTCGATTCCTACCAAAACAGGATCTTGAAAGTATACTTTTGTTGAGAGATGAAGATCACATTGGCCTCAATCCCTAGATATTAAGACCTCTTTGAGTTGATTGATATAGTTTCCCTCCATGTACCATCCCCATGGTAGGCAGCTAGTACATACATCAAGGGATTCTATTATACCTTGCTAGTAGAGATGTTCACCACAACCTCCTTGACCTTCACCGTCTTGCTCAATTAGGGAGGTATCTACTAGCTTTGCCTTCACTATCATTTTATGTGTGTCTTCCTTGCCCCTCTATTCTCTCCTGTTCCTCCACTTCCCCTACTAAGATAGACAAAGATTGTGTGTTTATCCCCTCTAGAGAACAATAGGGCATAAAGAGAGAGTATTCCTTATTCAATAATATGTGGCCCAACTCTAGAGACCATCACCATCTACTGAGGGAGATGAAGTCTCCAAGATGGGAAGAAAAGAAAGGGAGAGATAGTGTGCGAGTGAGTGCAAGAAGCCCTAGAGAGGATAAAAGCATATTAGACAGAGAGAGAATTTCCCAAATATGAGATATTGATGTGTGTGCTTAAAAAGTTGAGATGAGATATGGGGAAAGAGCAATGGATGAACATCTATGAAATCTCCTCTCACGTGTTTGATATCAAGGTCTGCCCATGATGGTCTCTTGCACAAGATATCCCTCCTCATCCACATTTTGTTACATTTACACTCTCTCTCTCTCTCTCTCTCTCTCTCTCTCTCTCTCTCTCCAAAAAGGGAGGCTTCCATTGATCCTTTTTCATCTCCCTCTTCTTCTTCACCTTCTTCTTTGCCTCTCACCTTCTTGATCTCAAGGTTTCCAACGATTTACTTCATAATGGGCAAAGTCGAGCAGATAGTCAAATGAGGGAAAACTTTTTTAATGAGGTGGTTTAAAAGCCTTTTCACCTTAGCTTAAAGTGGTAAACAAGATTTCTGACTAGGTTTTCCTTCAAAATTATAAATAAAACTTGAGTTTTTTTTAAGATGATTCTTTTCCTAGGCTTTTACCAAAGTTGTACAAGTGGACTAGGAGACGGATTTGGAAGGAGGGATGCATGGTGCACCCATTGATTAGCTAGCAGCTTGACACAATGTTGAAACTCTAAAGAGGAAGTTGTAGGCAGAGTGGATGAATTATTGGAGCATATAATGCTTGCATCTTATTGTTGTGAGAGTAGGGCTTATGTATAAGCTTTCAACACGTGTATATCCCCCTCCATGGGTAGGTTTTTTTATAAATATCGATGTGGCACCCTCATGAACCTGATGAACATATTTAACGTTTGTGTAAACAATGTGTTTAAGACAAAAGAGTACACATGTGTACACAACCACCTCCCGCTGCTACATAGACTTGAACACACAAATTACGCTATCAATAGACGAATGGGATAGCCACTACCCACCTGCCCACACACGTGCGTTCTTTCAATTAATGAGTTTAAACAAATATAACCTATCTACAATGTTTAGGGCGCAAGAAAAGGCACTTGATCAACTCTGTGATCGACACAATTGGGTATGTACTATGTGTAGCTCAAAAGGGTGCCACATATCATTAGCCCATGGGTGGTGGGCTACACCCATGGAGAAGAGAGGTAGCATTGTGTGTGTTGGTGGCTAAGCGTATGCATGAGTTGAATCGGCTATCTAAAAAGAGGTGAATATAATGGAATTGAGCATTTTAAAAGTATCTTTTTTTTTGGCATGCCTGTGAAAAGCCCTTAAAATTAGTTGGCATTTTTGGATAAGAAAGCATCATAAAGAAGCCCATTATGGGCTTGTCCTCTCTCTCTCTCTCTCTCTCTCTCTCTCTCTCTCTCTCTCTCTCTCTTTCCATGTTCCCTATGCATGATTTAGAGAGAGAAATAAGGCCATGGATATGAGCGAGTGTATAGGGATATGAGAAAACTATAGTGAGTCTCCGACTATCATTGTCTTCTTAGACCTCATTGTCACCTCGCCTTCATGTACTAGTGCCTCTTAGGTTTCTTCTCCTACTACCTGCATTGCAAGGGAATCATTCACACCATATCCTAGTAAGAGAGAGCATAATTGGTGTCAATGCTCACATAAACAATCTACACACACACACACACGTGTCACTTCCAATAGCATCTTAAAAATAAAAAAGCTTTTGCATCTTTCTTGGTGGCAGCCACACCTTGTGTAAAAAAACGTTTTAAGTAGTTTCTTTAGATGAATCCTTTTGTGCTCTTGATGGTTTCTTGTAAAGGCGGTTTTCCTAACATGCTTCTGCATGACTCTGTGCATAAAAAAGAAGGTGGTTTTCACTAATACCTCTGCATTACACTTTTTAGGTGACATTGGGTAGTTGCAACCTACATGTGGCCCTACTCTGAAATGACGAAGGTGATAACCGAATCTGTTGCTTTCAAGGAATGGTGACTTCATGGACTTGTCCTTCTACACACTTGGGAGGACTGCATCTACTATAAATAGAGGACCTTGTTGGGAGGTGAGCAGCTCTTTACTTACTAGTTATTTGCTTGTATTATAGTTTTCATGGCTCTGCCTCTTGTTTCTTATGGACATCCCTCTACAAATCAAGTTTACAGCTTATTGAAAGATCTTGTATTTTGATTTCAAAGGTTGTTTATATGTCTCAATGAGGGAAACCCTAATCCATTTTCTTAAAAATTACCTGTTTAAAGTTTAAATGGTATTTTCTTGCCTCTTTCTTGCACACTCACTATCACTCAAATGCATTAGCGTTCAGGCGTTTAGGCATTACACATACGTATTAGGCGTTAGTGTTTAGGTGTTACATAATAGCTATGTGAATTAGACATTAGCGTTTAGAGGCATTAGTATTTAGGCGTTTAGCATTATGCATACGGCATATGAATTATTCCACACACACACAACCTATGCAATAGGTAGAAGAAGCAAGGAATGGGTTCAATAAAACATGCACAGACACTAGTCCAACTCATTCATTTCCCACTACATAAGCTAGCATATAAAAACCTGATTCTAAACTCTCTTAATTCATGTTTAAAAGGGCATATTGAATTAGTGAAAATTGGGCACAAACTAAGCCTAATTTTAGTAAATTTTATGAAGAAATTTGTGTAACGCTTAATCTTTATGATGCATAAGCAAATACTCCTTCATCTCAACTAATAGATACACATATCAAAATTAGCTTGTATGCACTTTATCGTAGTCTCAATTTAAGGGTTAATTTGATCCATGAAGAATAGGGAAATACATAACTATTTAGTCATGATGAATCACTTCAATTATGAGTAATTAATATGCATAATTTAACATTAAGATTAATCCAATATAAGAGATTAGTTATGGGATTCAAAGAAGATAATCCAATTAGCAAATTCCTAATTATAAGAGTATAATCTAAACCTCTTATCTCTAGTTGCAAAATTCAACAATTTCACTATAATTTGATTAGATTATGTGAAGCTTCAAAACTTAGTGTAATGGCAACATTATCCATGATTAAATAGGTCTTAAAAGTTTTTTGTTATTAATCAACTTACGATTAAAATTTAAATTTCCTTTCTATACATTTCTATTTTCATGTTATAACTATGAAATTTTTAATTATGTATGTACTATGAAAGTATAAAAACATTTAAGTACATAAAATATTGGTACATTTGTGAGATTTATTCATGACCTTATGAAAGCTTGCTACCTTCTTAGATTTTTAATTTCTGATTCCTTTTCATTGGCAACTTTAAACCTTTTAAAGTCATGGGGGATTCACCATGAGTGTTGTATGGGTATCACATGGCTGTAAGGGAGGGGGGTTTTAGTAAGGAGGGGAGGTATTTTTTCTAAGGTATGGTCCATATATGGGGAGATTTTTTTCGTATATACAGGCCCACAATAAAGCATTACTACTGAGGTTAAATATACATTATTTTTTATGTGTGAGTGTGGTATGCAATCTGGTATTGATAGAGTGAGGATGAATAAAGGTTTGTGAGATTTGTACAATCTCTTACATGGGTGGGTTGAGTGTACTATTTCCTACTCCTTAAGTATTATTTCTAGAGTCTCTTGTGGTGTTTAAGTTTCCAGATGTGTGTGGGCGGTGCCCTAGTTTTTTTGTGTCGCTCCAAGCTATGTGGATGGTCTTGCTAGAGAGGATTTGTTGCTCTCTAGTCCCCTCCATAGTTTTTGGTGCACCCACTGAGGAGCTTTCCTAGGTTCCTTCAGTCACAATATGGCAAAGAACAAAACCTCTCTCTCTCTCTCTCTCTCTCTCTCTCTCTCTCTCTCTCTCTCTCTCTCTCTCTCTCTCTCTCTCTCTCTCTCTCTCTCTCTCTCTCTCTCTCTCTCTCTCTCTCTTCTTCCGCTGGAGACGAGAGGTTAGGCACTCATAATTACTATAAACGTATTTTCGTCCGGATACTATATATTAAAATGAGGTTTTTTCCTTGGCACGTGGCAACACCACAAGCAAAGGACAAAATCAATCAATCAATCTCTCTCTCTCTCTCTCTCTCTCTCTCTCTCTCTCTCTCTCTCTCTCTCTCTCTCTCTCTCTCTCTCTCTCTCTCTCTCTCTCTCTCTCTCTCTCTCTCTCTCTCTCTCTCTCTTCCCCCCGGGCTGTCTCCCATTGGAGACGGGAGGTTAGGCACTCATAATTACTAAAAATGTCTTTTCCTCTGGAACCCAAGGGAGATTGGCCCATTGCCGCACATTGAGTTGTTGCAGCATCCCGTTGTTGTTGGTGAGATTATTTAGGATTCTTCTCCATATCAAGTTTATGGCTTAGAACCCAACAATTTCGATTGGGCAGGAGCTTTGAGCTTTCATAAGTCCTGGTATGACATGAAACTCAAAGACAAGTGTGCACGTGCGTGCATACACACACACATACGTGTGCACGCACCTCAACACACACAAACCCGTCACATACACACATGTATTCATAGGCATGCAGGGGGTGCACGCACACACATGCACACACACACGTGCACACATGCACGTACACAACACATACATAGGCAAGGACATACACCACCTACACACACAAGCACACACGTGCACATGCACACACTCATTCATACATGCAAACATATCGGTGCCAAGCCCACGTGTGAAACCTATCAAGAACCTCCCACCATTCTTTACTTGGTGAGCCCAAAGCTCTTTTTGCAGTATCTGAACGTAGGAGCCACCACGTGGCATTAGATTTAAATTTTTTAAAAAATGTCACTACCATGAAAACATCCACGTGAAAAGCTACCAAGTGAATAAAATAAAACAACCACTCTGCTTTGCTCAATTGCTCTCGTACAGAAGCAGTTCCATCTTCTCCACAAGCAGTTTGCAGGTTACAACTCGGAGCTTCGTTTGCAGGTTTGCCCTCCCCATCGGCATATTCGAATCGTCCTTCTTTTGCATTGAAGTCTCAATACCTGATTATAAGCCTTAACGATCTTAGCAGCTTTGTGTGCAACAAGACCCAGTGGCTAGCTGAACAATATGTCCAGCTTCAACTATCTTACTCAGCTCGTTTTTGTAGGTGTAACTAGTTATGGACAGCATTATGCCGCTCCAAGTATATAATATGATGCAGATTCAACAACCATGTGCCCTCGGCCATCCTTCAATGTTCATGGAAATGATATGCAGTAGGTCCCCATGCCTAATTCTCAAGATTCACACCAATTCTTTTTTGTGCAGTTTGCATGTGCAGTAGTAAGCCGGGCAAAACCGGAAAGGAGTACGAGAGAACTTTAAAACCCTGGATATATTTCGTAGATCATCAAGTTGGAGGGTACTTCGGATGCTTGCCGACATGATGCACTCTCAAAGATCAGATATTTCATGCGATCAACCAATGGCAGAGGTCTGTTCTAGTGCTACTGAAACAGAAGATAAACAAATTTCAATCGATGTTCAGTTGACCTAATCTGGAGTCGAACCACCAAAACTCATTGCCTTCGTAGTCCCATTCACGACATTTTTCTGTTGATGCTATCAGGGTGTTGGCGATGCAGACGAAAGAGGCCAAAGAAATGGAAAGAATAAACATCAAAGATGTGGACATGAGGGAAAAAAATCTTAGCCAGATCAATCACACCGAAGCTTATGATGGTTATCCTCAACTAATTAAGCCAGCGGCTTCAGTGATAGATTCTTGCACTTTTAGCAGAGAGTGTGAGTGCATTAGTGGCAAAAAGCTCATTGGGGAACATTGCCACTAGTGCAATGCATGGTCTGATGAGATGTTGACTTCAGTCACACTCCTCGTCCAACTATGTTGATAGCCTCTCTCAAAATTTGATGAGGCAAGCATTTCAGAACGATCTTAGACAAACAAAACATCTCTCATGACAAATTCAATACAGAATATGGTGTCCGTTGGAGTTGGTTAATGTGTAGCTCTAAGGAGATGCAGCAGCATTGGCATTGCAACAGAAGTCAAGTAGTTAATCATGCAGGTGCCTACACTGCCAACCAGGATCAAAAAAATAGTCAAAGAGAAGAATCAAAAACTAATTCTTTTTTCCACACAAAGAGCTTTGATGCTGGAGAAGCCAAAGAACAAGGACTACGGAGTAATGGCATTTCTGGAGATATGCATACCAATATGTCAGCATGTAGATTAGCCTCCAATGGTAGTTCACTGCTGGCCATTCAACATTTGGGTGGGATAGCAAAACTTTATAGACAATATGGCCAATATTGAGGCCTATAAAGAGATTCTCTTTCTAAACCACATGCAGGCGGCAGCCAATGCGGCCGCTGTTGAGATTAGCAACAACAGTGTATTGCAATGTTGCTCTTCAGCAGATGCATAAGAAGCAAAAAATTCTGGTGGTGTGGATTTGAACACATAGCAGTTACTGCTTCAAAGCTCCCTTCTTGCCAATAACCACAATTTGGTGGTGGATCCTATGAGCAAAGGTCCATGTACGCAGCAGCTATCGGATCAAGTTGAGATGGTTGCAAATGCAGACATCAATTTGGTATCGATACATAACGCACGTTAGTCAGCAAGGAGGCAAGAAGACACAATTGCTAACCAAAGCATCTTCTTACAACTTTGAGAGAGAGATAAGGTAATATTGATCATAGGACATAGAGCACAAAGTTACATCTGCATGTTTTGTGTATGGCAAGGAGGACATGTATTCACAACACTCCATGTTCCAATTGCACAAGCGCGACCCCAACTCGGCAACATTGCAAGGTTCGTTATCTGCATCCAATTTTCCATGTGCATGTGTTTGCTTGGTGCAACACATAAACGCTACGGGGTAGGGCACGACTTTCGTTTCTTACAATTTTTTGGAGAGACCACAGTGCCAGCTCTCCAAATACTTTTGTATGGCACCTCTATATGACGTGCACAATATACTTTGCACTTTCGGTGTGACGTTTCATTGCAAGACGATATGTTTAACTATTCACGTTGCTTTTTTGTAGCTTGAATCACATATGGGCCTGTAGATTTGACAATCAAAAAGCAGGAGTACAACATTGCTAGCCAGTAAAGCACCTCATTGATTGTTGCAGTTCATTCATGCTTTATCTACTTGCTTGTTTTGGAATTTTCCACATTACTTCCTTTGCTTTGGTTTATTTGGATCTCGTTTTCAGAACTATACACTCAATGTCGATCAACATCTACACATGAGTTACACATGCAACTTTTTGCATACGGTTGCTTGCCAAATTATGTGATGTATTACAATAGTGAATACACAAATAGTGAATGTGGTGTATCACAGTAGTGAATCCACCTTGTGCATCTTTGCTTTAGCTCTAAATAATTTATACCATACTAGGTGTCTAAATAACTGATGTGTGAAAACTGGGGACCAGACCATGGAACTCTCCACCCAACCGTACCCTATATAGGCCCTGCCTGCTAATTATAGGGATCCCCTTGACCGCATGTCCATCCTGGCCCCTGGCCCGACATGATTCCAATTGAAGACAAAGAGAGACATTGCTGGAAAACAAAGAGAAGAAGGAGAAGATGAAGAGAGAAAAGAAGGAGAGAGAGAGAGAGAGAGAGAGAGAGAGAGAGAGAGAGAGAGAGAGAGAGGGAGGGGGGAGAGAGAGAGAGAGAGAGAGAGAGAGAGAGAGAGAGAGGATGAGGTTAATCCAAACCATTAAAAAAATTTGAAGATGAAGAGAGACAATATTGGAAAACAAGGAGCCGAAGGAGAAGAAGAAGAGAGAAAAGTAAGGGGAGAGAAAGAGAGAGAGAGAGAGAGAGAGAGAGAGCTAAAGAGCAAAGCGCACCCAACTTGAAGCTAGCTTACAGTCCATATGCTAGGTCATGGTTTGAAATCACTACATGGTATAAAGATTGGATTGCAATGTGACATCTTTGCTCACAATCTAGAAATATGTCTCTGCTACACGATGGCATACCCCACGTGTATAACGATAAATGAGGTTGACAGATAAATGAAATAGACACTCCTGTTTCCCTCACTTCAGTATCATTGTTATGGACTTTGTCATCGAAGCGGCAGCAACAAGGCTTAGCAGCATTGTATCTACAATCCATTACCATTTCAAGATACCAACAACGAATCAACGATATCCTCTCTCTACTCATGAGACCGATGAGCGATAATTGGACATAAAAGAGGCAGCTATTAAAATTATAGATGAGCTTTCCATGTTAACCCAAACAATTTTTTATCTTATCGTAAGACAAAATATCAATGTAACAAGCAATAAATTGGCAGATCCCTTCAACAACAAATGTGTTCTCTTGCTCGGTGATCTTGCCCAACTACCCCCAGTTTGTAGTCACGCACGAGAGCTTTGTAACACATGCCATATCACAAGCTCGGTCCATTGTCTACATGCAACTTTGTACAAGATGTCATGCTCTATAAGACATGCAACGGACCCTGAATTGCTTCAGTTCTTCACCATTTTTTGTGAGAGAAAACCAATCGTATATGAGATCAATTGTACCTTGGGTGGATGTATTATATATGAAGCGCATGTGCGTGACTACATCAACAACTCTACTAGATGATTTGTACTCACATGTCGGACGTCCAACACTATAACAACCTTGCCGTGAATAAATTGTACAATCAAACTGACATTACAAAACTTGAAATGAAGATGAACATGGGTAACATAAATGTCCTTCAGTAGTGGCTCCTAGACCCTAAGTTCAATGAGCTAGATTTGATCGTAATTTGTGTGCATTGCATGATCATTGAAAACATCGACTTGACAATTGGTGCGGAAAATGGTGCAACATGCATTTTTGATGCTATAACGTAGAACCAGAAGGTGAAGTTACATGTATCGTTATCCTCATTCATTGTACTAGGAATAACTACAAAAGAAGAAAGGCAAAACACAAACAACTATAAAAGAAGAAAGGCAAAACACACTCAAAATCCACCTTCAAAAATGCGAGCCGACGTGTTGCGCTACCAAACATTCAATGAAAAATTTCTTTTTGAAATAATTTCCGTTTGCAAGAATTTACCTGTAGCATGTATACTAGAAAAAACAATTCATCTGTAGACATAGTAGTACAACCTCGCTTGGATATAATCTCAAATGTAACCACCTATAATCTCTAATAATTGATGCACTTAACTTTGTCTCCTCCCATAAATATTATAGCATTTTTCAAGTGTATATCCCTTTCATGCAATGATGCCCTTCCCAAATTAGCCTTGCTCTTGTTCCCTTCGGTGCTAGCTTCTAAAAGTCAATTTGCATATGACTTGTTATATTCTATAGATTTTATATAGCAAGGCCCACCAAGCAAGACTAGTTTTGGGCGCCCTAAAAACTTCGCACTCTTCTTCTTCTTCTCTCTCTCTCTCTCTCTCTCTCTCTCTCTCTCTCTCTCTCTCTCTCTCTCTCTCTCTCTCTCTCTCTCTCTCTCTCTCTCTCTCTCTCTCTCTCTCTCTCTCTCTCTCTCTCTCTCTCTCTCTCTCTCTCTCTCAGGACTAAGTAACACCCAGCCTTTAATGGGGGGTGGCAATGGGATCAAGGGTGGGAAGTGGGTGCACGGCTATTGGGGGGATTTGAAGCGTTTGTCACTTGAAAACTAAACCTGGACAGCGTGCTGGCCTGGCAATCCACCTCAGCAAGAACTAAACCCGGGACACGCATGCCCGCCTGGCGGTCCACCTCAGCAAAACTTAAACCCGGACAGGCAGTCCCACATGGCAGGGTTTGGGAGGTAAACATGGACAAAAAAGGGATCCGTGTTGGCAGTCCACTCAGTGCTTGGAGGGGATCCCTATCATTTTGCATGCATGCATGAGGGGGTGGCATGGGGGGACAGCGAAGCTGTAATCGCTGATGTGCAAGGTATAGCCCACGGGCCATGGAGGCGGTTGAGGACCCGCAGAAGGAAGGGGTTTTTGTGTTCAAGCCGAGGTTGGCAAGTGCTGCATGGATCAATGAATGCATATCCTATTTCTCTTTTGCTACACACACACACACACACACACACACACACACACACACACAAATTTAATAGGTTCCCCGACATATACACACTCAACCATTTGAATGAATTGTTGTGCTAATGGTTGTGTTCCTGGCAGTAAGCACCCCTGAAAATGGGGCGATCACCCAGAAAAAAGCCAGGAAAGAGTACTCGTGTGGGAGCTACTTCCTCTCGCATGACACGGGTCAACTCCATGCTTCTCAACTAAGAGGAGGGCTAATCCCTCAGGGGATGGAAAGAGTCAGGTACCTGAGCATGTGGATGGGGTCAATGAGGCTCATGAAGAGTTGTTGCCTTCTCAAGAGGAGAGCTTCAATAGCCCCCCATGTCTCCTGGTCAAAAATTTCCAACATCTCCGGTGAGAAGAAGCCCGCGGCTGGTCATGCATAATCCACCCACACCTCCTAGCCTCAACAAATGTCTGTGGAAGAAGATGGCTAGTTCAAGTGTTGATAATGCCTCCTACAACGAAGAGCTAAGCAATGATCCTAATGGCATAGAAGATAAAGCACAAGCAAAAGGAAGAGGAAACAAACATTGGTCCTTGCAGATTCTATGTAGAGATTGAGCTCCCCGATGGAAGACCAGCACACCAATGTCACGCAAGTGAGGATTTCCCCTTGTGTTTGGCCTTCATATTCAAGACATTGAGGATGATGACACACCTCAAGGAGTCTCATGATATTAACATAGAGATTCCAAAGCGTCCTGGAGGTCGGCCCTTGCACAAAGAGACAAAGAGAAGAGCTAATTTGCTGCCTAATTCTGAGGTTAATGCTTGGAAGAAAGCAGCCATGAAAAGGTTCGCCAGTACATTTTAGAAGTTCAATCAAAACTACAAGCGATATCAACACCTCATGCACATTTGAGAATTACAAGTATGGAAGGAGCTTGGTGGACAGTACAAGAAGATACACCTCATGCACATTTGAGAATTACAAGTATGGAAGGAGCTTGGTGGACAGTACAAGAAGATGGATGAAGCTTCCTTTGTTGAAGAGTTTATCAGTGGGAGGATGAAGCAATACATGGTGGACAAGGCTCGCCATCTAGGACAAATTCAAAAGAGAATTGAAGAAGGTTATGATGCACATGTGAGTGTCCTAATTTGTTTCTTCTTTGCCTCATCAAACTAAGCATGCATATTACATTGATACTGAGGATCCCTTCCAGTTTTCTCCAAAGGGTGAGGAGGATCTTGATATAAGTGTAGAGAAGACTTTCCAAGCTAAGGATACAAGAGGAGATATTTCCGAGTCTTTAGGCAACCTCAATCTTGATAAGGTTTGTGGGAGGTGCTTCTACATTTATGTCTCTTGTGAGAGGAGGGTTCATGACTTATTTGTTCACAAGGATGTCTTGTTTATGTCATTTAAATAATGAGATGCATGCTACCTTTTAGGACCATGTACTTACTTCTCCATCCAAGAAGAAGCTACCAATTCGGAGAGGCAAGTCTTCCAACGAGCCTATTGATGTAGGATCACCTGATGACTGCTCTTATATGGCCCTTAAGTTTTATGTCTCATATGGACACTTGTGCTTGGAAAAGACGGGGAACGAAATCTTCCCTTTGTCTCCGACACGGAGCAACCAAGCACTTTATTTGTATGATTTACATAGAGACATCTTCAGATTTTTTGGCTTTCTTGTGCATGATAGTCATAACATTGCTGGCTGTGACCTATTTGCACTAGATTAACTTCGCATATGGCCATCAGATTCAACTCCATTCAATTTGGCATACACGTGGACATGGATGATGAGGTGTTGCGGTTCATACTACTTAATGAAGCCTCAACAAATAAAATGAATTTATTTACAATATAATCTTTTGATGTTGATCCTTTCTTGTATTTCAATGTAAAAGTACAAGGATTTAGAAGCATAACTTGTGTTTCTTAATAGGTGGATGGAGCACACTATAGCACCACCGGATGTGCTAAATCAAGTTATGTTTGTTGATTCCATGTGGGTTCCAGTGGCAGAAGCAAGTCTAGGTAAGCATGATGGCATACATGTTATGCAAAACTTCTTTGGGGAGAAGGATATAAGCCATTGTGTGCTAACCATTTTTCCGATTTTTATGAGGTAATGGCAATACAGATATACATATGTTACATTTCCCTAATGTGAGCAATTCCCTAAAATTTGTCTTCTTGTCTTCGTCGCAGAAAGTATTGGACTTTATGTGTGATGTACCTTTCCACACATATGAAGATAACGGGTCTAGGTGGAAGAAAGCACCAGCTTCTCTTTTATGATCGCTCGGTTGTAGTGCTCCGATGGATGTTATACCTTTTTTGCACAGGTACTAGCATAATTGTGTATTTGGATTTTGCAGGTAGCTATGTCTTGCAGTCTTACATATGATTCATGTACGGCTATGGAGGCGTTGGGCCATGGAGCAAGCAATCTAGCAGTGAAACGTGCATTTCTCGAGCCCTGTAGCGAGTTTGAGATTAAAGTGCTACAAGTATGATTTAGGTGTGCTCTTGTGGCTGCTTAAAAACATGGATGTCCCTGATCATGTCATGGATTTGATGCAGGGCCTGCATCAGTCGAATGGGATTGACTGTGGGTTCTATGTCATGGCGGCCATTAGATATATAATATCCTCTTGCCTTGGAGAGAAGAGTAAGGGATGGGTATGGTGCCATAACTCCTATGTGCTTGTCTAGTTGGTCCATGTCTCTTCTATGTGCTCTTGTGACTGCTTATGTGTTGCAGTAAGGAAGAAATGGTTTAACCATGATGACATATTGATGCTGAGGAAAAATCATCATGAATGGTGTCTTCAGGTTGTGGCAAAAGACTAAGTTTACTGTTTTGTTGGGAATGCTTGTCGGAAAGTGCATTGCCTTGGTATAGGCAAGTTACTTATGAGGCAAAATCTCCATGGATGGTGTCTTGAAGTTGACTATCACTCTATGTAAACGGTGTTATGAAATTGGGACATGACAATGTGATATTACTATTACCCAATTTTGCTTGTCTTTGCTTAACTCTTTACCCAATCTTTACCCAGTCTGACATGATGTCTGGTGCAAAGCTCATGAGAATGTAAAATCTTTCCGGGCTCATGAGAAATGCTTGGCGGTTCGATAAGGTCAACTAACACACCCGTGTCAATGACATTATCATTCTGTCCTAGATGTTTTCATAAACGCCTAACATGAAAAAGAGGATGAGCTTGTGAGTTCTCTAGAAGAGCTAACTTATAGGCCACTTGACCTATACGTTTGAGAATGGTAAACGGTCCACAATAGCCTGGTGAAAGTTTAGCAACTTTTCCCATTTTCAGACTTTTTGAATGCTCCGGAACTTTGAGGAAAACCTTGTCTCCTTCTTCAAAAGTAGTAAGACGACGATGCTCATCTGCGTACTTCTTATATCAATCTTGAGCTTGCTTAACATTTTGTCGAGCAACTTGAAGCATGTCAAAATGGTCTTGGATAAAATCCTTCGCTTGTTGTATCTTCTCCTTAGCCGACCGCACCATAACGGGTGATCTAGGTTGAAATCCATACAAAAGCATAAATGGACTAAACCCTGTAGTCACATGCTTTGAACTATTATAAGCAAATTCCAATATAGGTAAGTAGTCTTCCCAATTGGTTTGCTTCTTGCTTATGTATGCTCGTAGCATATCCTCTAGCACTTGGCCAATAAAATTGTTGTTGAACTAAGGCATATGTCTTACGAATACCTGGATGACCAGCACTTGAACTATCGTGACACTCAAATAAGATTTGGCGCCTAGTGTTTGAGTCCTTTGGAACACATACTCTACCCTTGCGCAGTAAGTAGCCATCATCAATGGAAAAATTATTCCATCGCTTAAGCTCTTCCTGAGTAGGGGTGGAGCTCTGTGTGTTTGAGTTTATATCTACGCGTGCAGAGAGATGCTGATTTGGCTTTTCAGAGACATGTGAGTGTGAGGATCCCTATTTAAAATTGCACTCCACACTTTAGCATATGATTGATCTTGTGCACACTTTCCACGTCATGACTCTAAAAATCCACTCTTTATTTCCGTGAAAGCAAGTGAATTAGTCTGAGGCATCCGACTTAGTGCATCCGCTACTACATTATATCGCCCCTTGCGATATCGTAGCTTAAATCATAATCTTGAAGGATTTCTGCCCATCTAGCTTTACGGGCCTTCAAGTCCGTTTGAGTAGTAAACCATTTGATACTCTCATGGTCAAAAACTACTTCAAACTCGGTACCATATAAATAGTGTCGTCACTTTCGTAAAGCGTGAATTATGGCATAGAGCTCTCTTTCATAGACAAAATAATTTTGTTGAGCTCTATCTAACTTTTTACTTTCAAAGACTATAGGTCTTCTCTCCTAGAGAAGTACTGCATCAATTGCTTTATCACTAGCATCAGTCTCTACCACACACAGCTTAAGTGGGTCGACGATTGCTAGGATGGGAGCAGTGGCTATAGCTACCTTGAGATGTTCAAAACTACGCTTTTGGGCTTCTTCCCAAGAAAAGGTTTTACCTTTTTCTTTAAGTTGATCCGTCATAGGAACAATGATTTTGGCATAGTCATGGATATACTGTCGATAAAATCCAGCCATGCCTAAAAATATTTGAAGCTCCTCAACCGTGTTGGGATGTGGCCATCAAAGAGTGGCAGCGACCTTATCAGTGTCTATCTTGCTGCCAGAATAAGAGATCACATTAGCGAGGTAATGTATCTCTGTTTTAAAGAAACTCCACTTTCTCTGCATAGCATACAACGTCTTGCCCCGTGAAGTTGATCAAACAACTCATCGATTGGAGGCAGAGAATACTTGTTCTTGATGGTTATCACATTTAATCCGGGATAATCTACACACATGCGCATAGTACCATCTTTATTTTTTACCAATAGGATTGGCGATGCCCAAGGCGAAGTGCTAGATCTAATGAAACCATGATCGAGGTAGTCAACCAACTTACTCTCAACCTCCTTGGATTCTTTAACACTCATACGATAAGGTGGTTTACTCACTGGTTTAGTACCTGGTAAGAAATATATGCCATGATATACATCACGTGTAGGGGGTAAACCCGGTGGTAAATCACTTGAGAACACATCACTATACTCCGTGAGTAAGTGAGTTAGCGCCAACCATGGATGCCCCACCTATGCCCTCCACAGCGTACGACCAAGGAAAACTCGATTGGCAACTCCACTGCATCGAGACTGCGAAGGCTTCCGTTGGCACCGTTGGGTGCTTGCGTAGGAAGGCCCGCTTAACCCTTGCATGAAGGAGGGTTGAACCCACCCCATAAGGGTAAGAGGCCAACACTTTACCATCAAGCTATCGACCCTTGTTGTGTATAACAAGGAAAGATAGCATACTTGTGTTGAAAGGAAAACTAAAAGGAAAGGAAAAGCTTCAAACTTCAAGGAAGTAGCTTCACCCTTAATTTTCACTTCTTGGAGGAAGTCAAGTTTTCCTCCAAAAATTCTTTTTTTCCTCAAGGAGGTAGCTTCAAAGTGAACAATAACCTTCACAAAAACGACAGGTTTTTGTAAAGAATCAACAAAGGTATTCTTATAACGAGCAACACGTGAAGCGCTTAAATTTCTGCAAGGCGAGGTTTGCATGCAACACAAATCGTGGAGCATACAAAGCACAAAGACTTCAATTTCACAAGGTACAAGTTGTCGTTTTTTTTTCTCTCTTTGCATTAGTGTGTGTTTACCATGGCTAGTGAGGATATGCCACCTACACACATGTTTGTTTTTCAGCACGTAGATCAAAATCAGGGCACCACGGGATGACGATGATCTAGAAGATCATGGCCTTGTAGGTATGGTTGTTGTCAAGACTTTGGAAAATCGCCAAAGCATACTTGAATGCAACCTCTCTGCACTTAATGCAAATGTTACAGATCCTACGGAGTTACTTGTGAAATTTATGAATTCACTGATGACTCAAGGAGCCACAAGTGGCACGGTGTCGTGCTGTGACACGTACATAGTGGGAACGCATGCTACAAGATCTATCTTGTAACTTTTTAGATACATAATTATCTTTCCTATAATGTACATATACATATTTAAGTATAATAATAAGCTTTCTATCTCATCCTATTATTTTTCTCAAGGGTAACCTATCCTTACTTTACCATCAGAAAATACTATGGGAAAAGCATCAATAGCTCCGCCTCTTTAACTTGGGGCAAAAAGCATTGATTCTTTATTTATACTATCTCATTATCATCTCACACCCTAGCTAGATTCTATATCTAGGGTAAACTCCAATATATATATATATTCTATGTATTTTTTATACTTTTCTTATATTTATTTTTAAATAGCTACTAGGAGGGAATCAAATCCTAGTGGGACACTAGGTGGCATGATTTCAAAGATACACTTATTTTAATGCATTATTGCAAGCATGATTACAAAACTTTGTCAAGGAGCAATGTATGCTTTCATATGGCATGAGGTGTCCTTTGGAATTAAATGAAAGTCTAGGCTAAGGGGACCACGGGAAGACTTTTGTTGCCAGAAATGGACCCTATTTTGATGAATTTTATACACAAGGTTCCAATCTGAATTGGAAAATGATTTTAAAATGAAAATCGTAGCTAATGAGCTGAATTTTCTTCCCATATTTTTACTTTTTTATTTTGGAGCCACGGTTGAGGAGATATGATCAAAATACTGGACCCCAGTCTGCCCACATCATGCAGGGACAGCTCATTTCCAACTTTTCCAATTCTTATTCACACTGGCTCCTCTCTTCTTGTGTAAACCCTTGGGATTTCCCTTCACCTATAAAAGGGGACCTCTTCTTCCTTGAAAAGGAACTCAAGCATTCAAGCCATTGATGAGAGGAATTCTTGAGGGAGTGAGTAGTAATGCCTTATTGTACTTAGCCATTAACATAAGCCTAAGCCTACACTTTCTCCTAGAGAAAGACTAGCCATCCTTGCATGCTATCCTTGGAAGATCAACTCTAATCAAAGAAGGACGTGGACTTGGCGTATCAATCAAAGTTGAATTATCCCCTCTTCTTCTCTCTCCATCAATAATGGTGCCGAAGGGTTTGTCAAGTAAGATGTGTTCTACATTGATGTTTTCTTGATTTCTTGTTGTTTTCATTTTCATCTCTAATCCAAAATATATATATATATATGTATCTAATCTCATCTCCTTTGCTACAGACGGAAACGTCGCGAGCCCTGCAATATAGCAAAAACCATATACTACAAGCCATGAAACGAACAAATCTGCATACCTCGAATCACACGGCGCATAATCCAAGTTGTACACGAACAGGGAGAGACAAAGAGCAAGACAGTGCACGTGCAGGCGCACCTCTTAGAGCGGAGTGCTATGCCGGTACGGCGAGAGAGAAGAGAGAAGAGATGAGAAGAGCAACACAAACACTGGGTGCAATCTCCCCCCGTGCAAGAGTGACCATTTCCCTCTTGCACGTATTTCATTTATAGATTTCTTCAATGGTCAATGTGGGTACAAACTGGCCGGCCGGTTATAAATGGCCAAAGCTCATAAAGAGCCATTGAATAATAAAATGTACAATATATATTTCCAGTCGCATAGGCCTAGCTCGGTCTAGTCTTTTCCACCTGTCAGCTGCAATAAATCATAAAATATCATTTCTATAACATACCTCTCCGTTGGAAAGCAACTATCCTCAGTTGCGAAGATAAAAATCTTCCAACAATATTTGTCAAAAACAATGATTAGAAATCTATATCAAATAGTATAAGAAAAAATCCATAAAATTAAACACATTGGTTATGCATGCCGTCATCCACATACTACCTATTCTATTGTCCCATACCACTAGAATAAGCAGTATATGTCATACCCTGATGAATCAAGATATCATTGGTCACACTCATCATCAATCTCATAATGTCAAGTCTCATCACATAAACAATTAATAATCACCAGATACCAAATCCCAATCCAATTCCAATTCCACAATATAAGTCCAAATCCAAATCACTTTCATTATGTACCCGGGTAACAAAATCATACCAGTTACAGTGGTGGGCAGCCACTGCAGCATGATTTTGTGATTGGTGTTGCCTCATCCGGCGAGTCTACACCAATAAAGCGTGCTGCCTAAATCGGCGAATCTGCACTCATGCTGCCTAAATCGGCGGATCTGCATTGGATTTTAAAAAAATAAATCTGAAGTTTATCAATGTGCTGCCTAAATCGACGGATCTGCACCAAGATGAGTATTTACGCACTACCTAAATCGGCGAATCTGTGTGTTGGTGACCAATGGACTAGGCAAGACATAAAAAGATAAAACACGTACTACCTGTGTGACACCACATTGGAGTGTAGTTGAATAGCAGAGTACTTACAAATTTTTATTCACTAACTCAAAACACTACAACTCATATGAGTAGGTGCATAGCTTAATGCCGAATCCTCTCAATAGAATTCACATACAGTGCAAGCACAAGCCAGAACTTTATGGATTCTTAATTTCATATGCCATAAGAAAATGCAAGGAAGTAAAAGATGTTTTTCCTTTCAAATTTTCCAAAAATATTATCTCTTTTGCAAACTGCTTGACTTTGTGTCCTTAAATATATGCACCAACAAAAAAGATATACGTACCTGGAGGTGGTTTGAAGATGTAACTAGTATCCAAATCGTCAAATGCTAAACAATTTCTTGAAGCAAAGGTCAACAACAAAATTCATCATTTGAGTAATGTTATGCAAGTTAGAACAAACCAAGTACAAATGCCATAAAGTTCAAATCGTACAGATGGACGTCAGATATCGGTGAGGTGGATTGTATATGTGAGTAAGTTTTTAACCCATTGATTTTTGTCACAAGAAAATTAGAAGCTAGTAAAAATTTCACCAGTGGTATTGAAACTAGGTAAAATAGCAAGACATTGGCTAGATTCCATGCTTTCCTTAAGTAAATCGGCAAACTTGTAACAATTCTGGTGTGAATATCTGAAAACATTTGAGTTTTGACCTAAAAACAAAAGAGCTTTAGGCGTGCCTTATTGTCTGCAAAATGTTTTTAGCAAGCCCTAGTCAATTAACAAACATTGCTATGAGTACTCTGATCCAAAGAGAGTTTCGCGTGAAAAATTTCGTAGGAACTACTTTCGATGGTCATCTTTGAATGGATACAACAAACACTGAAATACCAAGAGACATAGTAGCGCTTATCTCCACCCTAAAAATAGACACACAAATTTCACACTACGCAGCCACGAACATTAACTTCAAGCTATGAGATACCATATAGAACACTTACAATATGTGTGTGTATGTGTGAGTGTGTATGCGTATAGCATTGGAATTGACGAGTGATTGTGTGTGGAGGGCAAGACGTCATCAACGTGCGAGGTTGGGGAGGATCGAATACAAAGGTAGGGTCCGCCACGTGGTTGTAATATTGATATCAATTAAGGTCCAAAAGGGAAGGGGAAGAGGGGGGCAAGAGAGTTAGAGCTGTATTGAATTGTTATATTAACCATCCTCAGAATGCTAAAACTATGTATGAGAGAAAACTAATGCAATCCTTGTGTATCTATTTCAATGCCCGGCAAACGCATTGTGCAAGAAAGTATTGCATTGGTTGCCAAAGAGCTTTGTCGATGTCCAATGCTGTAAGGAGTCGTAATGGGGGGGAAAGAGAGAGAGCAAAACGAAATGAAATGTTATATTACGTGTCTTCAAAGTCCTATGGGACCAAACTCAGACAATCTTTATGGATCTAATACAATGTCGGATACAAAATAAAATGAAGTAAACTAAAAAAATTAAAAATCTTCAAGCTGAAATCATCATCGTCATCGTCAACACTGCCCAAGGATGCCCGGTAGCGGCCTGTTGTCGCTGAGAAAGTATTGTGTCCGTCGTAGAAGAGCTTTGTCCGTGTCTGTAGGTAGTCATACTGGGAGAGAGATAGGGAGATTTAATCAAGATTCTATGACTACAAACATGTACAATCTCCATGGTCTCCAGTTGACAATGGAAAGGAACAGCCCAACAGAGAGAGTGTTGGACACAAAGAATATCGCGGCATACTGAACACAGGTTACAATAAGTTCAGGCTGGTCAATCGTACACAGAAACACGGTAGCATCATTCACACGCTCCTTGTGTCACATGCTAACAGGTTCTTCACAACAACTTCTTCACGGTATGTAAGTTGCAGTGCTTGATACGGAAGTGAACTCTTGTCTAGGAAAAGAACGCATTGCTTTGAAGATGTGAGAGCGATGCAGCAATGGACTTTTCTTCACCCATAAGAAGGATGGATATCCCTGCTATGGAATCAATTAGGTGAGCTGCTGGCAAAAAGTCCGAAAATGTGAAGCAGATCCCTCGCCCTGCATCAAACTTCGCCAAGAAGGTAACGAGGCCACCTTCAAAGCGTGTGTGCACACCTCCCAAGATATGCAGAATTGCAAGGCGATCCTTGCATGAGAGAGAAGAGGAGATGCACGGATATGAAGAGAGGGAGAAGGAAGGAGAGGGGGGGGGGGGGGGGGGGGGGGGGGGGGGGGGGGGAACGAGCTCAAAGCGAACTTGACTAGCCTTACTCGCGCAAGAAAGAGAGTAACAGACTGTGATGACAACAGTTGTCGTGCGAGTGAAAGTAGGGAAGTTGGTGGACACCATTGTATGGCAGCACCCTTACTCATGCAATCACCCAGCATTCAACCTCCACCCACTTCCTGTGCGGCTCTAGCAGTAGCGAAAACCACACCCCTCCATTTTTTTTATTTTTATTTCTGGCTGCTCGTCATAGGTTCTACTGCAAGTCAGCTAGCCGCCTGCATGCCTTTTTGTGGGTGTGTGGGTGTGTGTGTAGTTGTTGGTTGGTAGGCTATTGCACGACTGGCTGAGAGAGAGAGAGAGAGAGAGAGAGAGAGAGATTTTGTGTGGTCGCCTGTGTCTGGGGTGTCGAAGGCTGCATTTCATGCAACGGTGGGAAAATGTTGGCTGAAAAACACGGGCTTTGGTTGGTGTAGAAGGGGCGACTCCGGGGGTTGGGGCGTTGACGGTCATGCATGGAAAGATAGAGGAAAGCGGAAAACCCTGCAACTCTTAAGGCCCATCCTGATATAAGCTCTCAAGCGCTGCTAGCATAGCATCCTCTGCTCAAACAATGTCGCGGGCGTTGGTGGGTATGCCATGTCATCCTTCTGAGTTCGAAATTGTTTCCGCCAATGACTGAGTGGCAAGGCTTGTCACATGGCAGGGTTTGTTGTGAGCCACCGGCCTTGGGTCGCCTTGGGTCGCTCCACTGCATTGCACAGCTAGCGCCATAGTTTTTTTTTTTTTCCCTTAAAGCTCATTCCCACGGCAAGCTCCCAATTGCATGGGACTGAGCCATAGGTTGTTTCCCCCAACAATTTTCTATCTCGAACATCTACTTCACAATGTTCGCTTGGGTGTGCTTGCTACAGCGCAGAAGAAATGAGAAAGATCTGTGCTCAAGCTCCTTGTGCACTAGCTCAAAGTAATGTTTTTCAATTCATTCTCCATGATCGTTCTGTGGCCACTCTCTCCTATGGGGTCTCTTCGAAACACTTGCTATGCCTAGTTAGCCTTTTTACATCAATCATCTCAGATCTACTATACGCCTAATTTCTAAATCAATATGCAATGTCGATGATTCTCAGATATACCAATTATACTCTACAATGTACACTAATTATGTAGCCATACAAGCTTTCTTTATCGGAGAGAGAAAAAAAATAAAAACACCAATGATTTTCTCTTAATAAGAAAATATCTGCACCATTTAGGAGTAAAATTATCACACAAAAAGAAACACGAACTTAGCTCAATCCCTTGGAACTCTCCATAGGTGTACTTGTATCATTTGGAACGTAAATCTGAGCTCTGATACCACTGCTACAGACGGAAACGTCGCGAGCCCTGCAATATAGCAAAAAGCATATACTACAAGCCATGAAACGAACAAATCTGCATACCTCGAATCACACGGCACATAATCCAAGCTGTACACGAACAGGGACAGACAAAGAGCAAGACAGCGCATGTGCAAGCGCATCTCCTAGAGCGGAGTGCTACGCCGGTACGGCGAGAGAGAAGAGAGGAGAGATGAGAAGAGCAACGCAAACACTGGGTGCAATCTCCCCCCGTGCAAGAGTGACCATTTCCCTCCTTCACGTATTTCATTTATAGATTTCTTCAATGGTCAATGTGGGTACAAACTAGCCAGCCGGTTATAAATGGCCAAAGGTCATAAACAGCCATCGAATAATAAAATGTACAATATATATTTCCAGTCGCATAGGCCTAGCTTGGTCTAGTCTTTTCCACCTGTCAGCTGCAATAAATCATAAAATATCATTTCTATAACATCCTTAACCAAACCTATCTCTCTCACTCTTAGTAATTCATCCTCTCTACAAATTTTAGGTTCTCCTTGCTACAGGTACATCTCTCCCCGCAGTATCCTTATTGCCTACGGGCAAGAATAGGGCTTGGGAGGGAAACTTCTCATCTCTTCACTTCTCTCATATCTACATTTTTCTCATATCTACATTTCTCACATACTATCCTAGATGAATAACCCACATGATGATCATTTCTATCGCTTTCACTCTGTACGATCTATTAGAATTAACGTATGGATTAGCCGTAAAATACACTTTCAACAACGTATAGTGTTTCTCTTCGGCCCTGAAAGGCTCAATGAAATACTTCTATCACCGGATCGCATCATACTACCTCTCATAGACTATAACTTTTCTTTTGACGTAAGCGTAGTTATCTTGCTATGAACCAAGAGGATTTGTACACACAATTAATCCCAATCACTAGACAAAATATATATATTATGGTAAGCACAAAACTACAATTCCAAAGAACAATTCGTAGCCTATTTGGTCAGCCAAGATTGAATGCCATTAACTCATCCATTAACCTTTTCATATTACCCATGATACGATATGACCATAGCCTTGATGTTTTCATCTTCGTATTGTTTTGAAATTCTCTTTTGTGTTCTTTCTTTGTGTGTGTGAGTGCAAGAGAGAGAGTGAGTCTTCCTTGATTGCACTTCTTTCCAAACCCTAGTCTTCATGGCATCTATGGTTTAACTCCTTCATATAGTTTTTGTTGAGTTCTCTCACAAACTCTCACAGCCATAAGCCCGGTGCTTTCCTGGCAAGACCGCAAATTTCTCGACATATTTTTGGTGAACCCGACGCGAATCTACTAGGGTGAGAGTTTGTGGGTAACCATGAATGATCATGTAGAGCAACAGGGTATGCATTTTGACCCAGCAACAATGCAAATGTTTCAAGCATTTGCAATGTTCATGCAACAACAACAGGCTACTGAAAGAAGGGAGATTTCAGCAACGAAGGCCATACAAGCGGTCGTCAATAGAATGGATCAGTTCAATGGCAAAGATGTAACCAAGTACTTACGCGAGTATGTGAAGGAGATGGAGCTGCATCGCGTGTCAGAAGGTGAGATGATTCAAAGCTTTGAGCTAGTTGTTGCTCCAGAAATTAGGGAGCATGTTAGGGCAATTAAAGATGGGCATGGGAGAAATTGGGAAGAACTCAAAGTAGCTTTAAAGGAGGAATATTTCATGGAGGACTCGGAGAGAGTGACCAAAAGGACATTCTTAGAATGGGTAGTCAAGCCAAAGCAAGGACTATCAATAACAGAGCTACTTAGGGAATTTGAGCGGCGCTATGCACAACTCACTAGGACAGAAAGGGCCACACTAGATGTAGAGAAGACAGATCTTTTCTTACAAGCTGCAAGTAAAGAGTTTCAAGAAAATTTGGAGCTTCTTCTTGAAGATAAAGATGTTGAGCAAGGACTAAAGACCGACTGGAATGAGGTTGAAGGTTCTGTCTTGCCAAACGACAAAGAAGAAGGGACAAGATGGTAGTAAACACTACATGTCCTTCCACCTCAACTTTTGACAAAATGGTAAAGCCTACTTTTATCACTCCTAAGTTTGATGAGTCCATGCTAGATGAGCTTGTGAAGGGAATGCGTGACTTGAAGGTGAAGTTTGCAAAGCTTGAAGAAAAAGGCCAACCATCAGGGCCACTTCCTAGGCAAAGACAACAACGCCAAAGAAGGGTTTGTTAATAGATGTATTTGGTGTGATAGTACAGACCATGTAAGAAGGGATTGTGATGATTTTAGTGATGCTTTGTCAAAAGATGTTGTCTTTTTCAAGGATGGTAAAATCCACTTAAGAGAGACAGGTCTACCCTTGAGAACTAACTTTGGGAAGGGGGGAATGCAAACCTTAGTTGAAGATATGGCAACCAAGCTTGCCACCTCTTCAGTTGAGGCAGCTACTTATGGAGTAAACATTGAACATTTTTGTGATGAAGAGGTGAGTGACCATCATGGTCAAATTTGGCCAAATGTCATGCAATTAGCTAAAAAGGGAAAGCTTACAAAAGAGATTCTACATGAAGCAGGTGATTGCATACGTCTAGAAACAGGATGGAATGATCCACTGGACTCATTGTCAGTGCATGCCTACATTACAAAATGCCAACAAAATGAGGCAATTGTAGAAGAGAAGCGCAGACGTGAGAATGCTGATAAAGGACCATCAAAAAGAGCTTCTAGAAGTGGGGGAAGAAGCGACTCAATGCCTTCTCAAACACCCTCAACACAAGGAGCATCTCCACCTGAAGTACTCATGGAGGAGTCTACAACAGGAAAGAAGAAAGAGCCAACGAAAGGTAAGACAAAAGGCCCGACTTATAAACTACAATCTGATATTGAGGTTGCTACAGATTTAAAGAAATTCTTGGAGGAAAGGATCTTGAATAGCAAGATTGAGTTTACTCTGGGAGAAGTTCTTGGCATTGCAAAGCGTGAATTCCATGAGGAGATCATTGACATCATCAAGATAAAGAGGCAAACCCTTGCTCAAGTTTCTCGTCCACAGGTTGAAGGGGAAATCTCAAAGACACAAGGGATGCAATTGCAAAATAAGGAGAATGATGGAGTTGTGGTAGGATGCTACCAATCTAGTGGGAGAGTGAAGCAAGTGTATTTCTCAAATGATGATGAAGAAGTTGAAGATATTCCTAGGAGTTACTATTTACAAAGTCATTGGGCAAGGGCTACTATAGAAACTTTGGTCAAGGTAGGTGATCTTGAAGAGCCATTTTTTGCCTTGATTGACCATGGTTCAGAAATAAACATAATGTCAAAGAGTCTCTACAACAAGTGCAAATGGCCGATGGACACAGATCATGGCAGGATGGTAAAAGTGGCAAACAATTCATCCGGTGAATTGTATGCAGCATGTCCAGGTGTGAAGGTAACAATAGGTGATGTAAAGATTGACCAAAACTTCTTTGTACAGGATACATCTTCATATCATCTCATCCTTGGACAGCCCTACATTGTGGGAGTTCGAATGGAAACAAAGGTAATGGATGATGGTTCAGCATATGCTAGGATACGTACCAAAGATGGTAAACGAGCTGTCCAATTTCTCACAGTTTGTGTGAACCATGAAAGAAATCGTGACAACCTCAGAGAACATCCTCTACCAAAGGTGAGCAAAGAGTTTCATGATCATAGAGAAATGATGGGTTTTGGCCAAGTACCATTGTAAAGCAGGATTGCAGTGGTACAGAAAGAAAAAGGGTCTCGCCTGATCCAAAAATAGGTGAAGCGTTTTCAACGAGCTCCTTGGTAACAAAGAATGGATCAGTATGTTTTACAAAACTTCAAGATTTGAAGAGATGTGAGAGGCAATATGTGCATAATGTACAAATAGGCATGAAAAAGAGTGGGTTGCTAGAGCCTACTGAAAATGTTTTGGGTTTGTGTGAACAAGTTTCTTTTGTAGATACTATGGGTGAGCTTGATGCTATAATGGGGTCTAGTTTGCATCTTGAAAATGAAGTTGTGGAAGTTTTCTCTATGGAAATGTATCAAGTAATAGAAGCCTTTAAAGAAAGCCAAACAGTTGGCCCAGAAGTCCATGTTGAAACTAAATACAAGAGTGTAGCAAAGAAGGTGAAACCAGTAGCTTCACCCTTACCACCCAACAACAGGGAAAAGATTGAGCAGGCTTCTTTACAACCAAGTTTGAGGAATCCTAAAAAGATTGGGCATACCTTCACAAAGGAGTCTTTCCAAGACTTGCAGATTGGTCGCAAGGAGTTTCTAACACAGGAGGAGACAAAGTGCTTCAAAGAAATGCTTTCAAAGCATGGTAAGGCTTTTGCATTTGAGCCACATGAGATAGGATGTGTTGATCCTTCTATTGTAGCTCCTATGGTAATTTTCACAATACCTCATGTGCCTTGGAATCTGCGGCCTATTCCGGTTCCAAGGACTCATTTGCCAAAGTTAGTAGAGCTACTGAATGAAAAAATCAAAATGGGAATCTTGGAGCCTTCTTGTGCTCCATACTCAAACAGGTGGTTCACAGTTCCGAAGAAGAATGGTTCTCTACGCTTCATCCAAGATATGCAACCAGTGAACAAGGTGACAATTAGAAACGTAGGTACAGGTCCAATTGTGGATGAGTTTGCAGAGGCATTTGCAGGGAGGGCAATCTACTCAATGGGGGATCTCTACTCAGGGTATGATCAATTTCAGCTTGCAATCGAAAGCAAAGACTTGACAACCATGAGGACATCTTTGGGTTTGGTAAGGATGTGTACCTTGCCACAGGGAGCAACCAACTCGGTTGCACATATGATGAATGGGATGAATAAGGTCTTACGTGACTTTATTCCTCAAATCACAATGCCTTTCATTGATGATTTGCCTATCAAAGGATG
Organism: Adiantum capillus-veneris; assembly: GCF_014529385.1. Classification (NCBI taxonomy): domain Eukaryota; kingdom Viridiplantae; phylum Streptophyta; class Polypodiopsida; order Polypodiales; family Pteridaceae; genus Adiantum; species Adiantum capillus-veneris. The sequence goes on from NC_140934.1 coordinate 88,622,889, forward strand.
TCAAGAAAGTGACAAAGATGAAGCTTTGGATCTCAAGGGATGTCGCAGGTTTGTGGTAAATCACATAAATGATTGTGATAAAATTTTGTCTAGGTTGGAAGAAGTGAATCTTACATTGTCAGGGAAAAAGTCTATGTTTGGTGTCAATGAAGTGCTTATTGTGGGGCACATGTGCGGGCCATATGGTAGGAAACCTTGTCCAACAAAGGTAGATTCCATCCAAAGAATGAAAGAAACGTGCACTAGCATCACTGAAGTTAGAAGGTTTTTGGGAGCATGTGTCTTCTATGTTATTTGGATTCCACATTATGCACATGTAGCTGATCCTCTTTATCAGCTGCTTAGAAAGAATCAGAAGTTTAAATGGACAGAAGCACATATAAAATCCATGAAAAAGCTAAAGGAGTTGCTCCAGTCAGCAACAACTTTGAGAAAGGTAGACTATGAGTGTCAAAGGCCAGTAATTGTGACAGTAGACACCAGCCCTACAGGGATTGGATGGGCAATAGGGCAAGATGACAAAGAAGGAAACAGGTATGTGGTAAGATTTGGAGCAAAGGTGTTAAGTGCTCACCAAAGAAACTATCCACAGATAAAGAGAGAGTTATGGGGTATGGTTACAGCCTTGAAAAGTGGGAAAGAGTACCTAATTGGTGTATGTTTGGTTGTAGAAACAGACTGTCTACCACTTCTTGGGATGATTACAAGCTGCTCAACTCCAGACATTGCTATGTTGCGGTGGATTGCCTACATTAAGTCCTTAAATCCTAAGTTTAAGCATATTGCACGTAAAGACAATACATTGGCAGATATGCTATCAAGGGCAAGGTATGAAGATGAGCCACAAATGATTGACGAGGGAGATGATGTAGGCACAAAGTTCTATTCTATCTCTCATGTCAAAGGTAACAATGTCTGCATGACTAATCTACTTGAATCATTCTTGAAAGAGCTTTGTGAAGGTGATTGGCTTCTTATTGGAAGCTACTTGAGTACTCTAACAAAACAGGATGATTGGTCTGAACAAGAATTCAAGAGGATACGCAGGAAAGCATATGGGTACTTTTTGAGGGATGGTTACTTGTGGAAGCATCCTAAAGAAAAGGGTGCTACACCACATAGGGTTATATGTAAAAAAGAGACTCAAGTAAAGCTCATGCAAGAGTTTCATGAGAGTCTATGGGTTGGACACAAGGGTGTATGGGCAACCTTCTCCAAGTTGAAAGAAAAATACTGGTGGAAGGGTATGTATAAAGATGTATCTCAGTTTGTAGAGACATGTGTAACTTGTCAAGTGTATTCAAATGTTCGACATCGTGATGGAATGCACCCTACATATCCACTAGCCATGCACTATAAATGGGTTGTGGATCTAGTCACAATGCCTCTAGGACTCTGGCAGATGAGATACTTGGTTCTTGCACGAGAGGACCTAACTAACCAGGTTGAAGGAAGAGCATTAAGAGATAAAACCACAGAAGCTGTGTACAAATTCCTTCTTGATGAGGTGATTTGCCATTATGGTTGTGTGGGAAAAATCACTGCAGATAGAGGTGAACTGGATGCCAAAGAAGCAAGGGAGTTCTTTTTTAGATTAGGAATCAAGCTTTCTCTTACTACAGCTTACAACCCTGAAGGCAATGGAAAGAGTGAAAGAGAGCATCCTCCTATCATCAAAGCTTTGGCCAAGGCTTGCGAAGGAAGAGTTGGTGAGTGGCCAAAACTGTTACCATATGCTTTATGGGCTGATCGTACAACACATAGCTCAGTAACTGGCTACATGCCTGCGGAGCTAATGTATGGTCAAAAGCCAGTGATGCCGATTGAAGATACAATTCCCACATGGAATGTACTACCTTGGCAAGAGGGGCTTAGCAGGGAAGATCTCCTTGCACTGCGTATAAGGCAGCTAGAGAGAAGACCTGGAGACATTAAAGCTGCAAAATAACGACTCAAAAATGCAAGGTTGAAAAACAAGGAATACTTTGATAAGCAACATCGACTCAAGAGCAAAGCAATTGACAAAGGTGACTGGGTTTTGGTGTATGATAGTAGCCTTGATAACCAACACACAGTCATGCGTAAGTTTTCAAAAAGATGGTTTGGACCGTATGTTGTAGAGCATGTGCATGAAAATGATACTTACAGCTTGTCTGAACTAGATGGTACAAAAGTAAAGATTCCCATTGCAAGAAAAAGGATCAAAATGTTTAAGAGAAGAGGAGAGAATGATCCAGAAGATGTTGATGAGGAAGAAGAGCAAACCACAGGTAAAGATCAAAGTGATGATGAAGATTTGGAATCATCCAGTGAAGAAGAAAGCAAGGAAGATGTACAAGAGGGCTGATCTTACAAAGAAATAATGTGGCACATACCGGAGGATGTGCGGGTTTAGAGGGGGTGGATGTCGTGCTGTGACACGTACATGGTGGGAACGCATGCTACAAGATCTATCTTGTAACTTTTTAGATACATAATTATTTTTCCTATAATGTACATATGCATATTTAAGTATAATAATAAGCCTTCTATCTCATCCTATTATTTTTCTCAAGGGTAACCTATCCTTACTTTACCATCAGAAAATACTATGGGAAAAGTATCAATAGCTCCGCCTCTTTAACTTGGGGCAAAAAGCATTGATTCTTTATTTATACTATCTCATTATCATCTCACACCCTAGCTAGATTCTATATCTAGAGTAAACTCCAATATATATATATATTCTATGTATTTTTTATACTTTTCTTATATTTCTTTTTAAATAGCTACTAGGAGGGAATCAAATCCTAGTGGGACACTAGGTGGCATGATTTCAAAGATATACTTATTTTAATGCATTATTGAAAGCATGATTACAAAACTTTGTCAAGGAGCAATGTCATGTTTTCATATGGCATGAGGTGTCCTTTGGAATTAAATGAAAGTCTAGGCTAAGGGGACCACGGGAAGACTTTTGTTGCCAGAAATGGACCCTATTTTGATGAATTTTTTACACAAGGTTACAATCCGAATTGGAAAATGATTTTAAAATGAAAATCGTAGCTAATGAACTGAAGTTTCTGTCCATATTTTTACTTTTTTATTTGGATCCACGGTTGAGGAGATATGATCAAAATACTGGACCCCAGTCTGCCCACATCATGCAGGGACAGCTCATTTCCAACTTTTCCAATTCTTATTCACACTGGCTCCTCTCTTCTTGTGTAAACCCTTGGGGTTTCCCTTCACCTATAAAAGGGGACCTCTTCTTCCTTGAAAAGGAACTCAAGCATTCAAGCCATTGATGAGAGGAATTCTTGAGGGAGTGAGTAGTAATGCCTAATTGTACTTAGCCATTAACATAAGCCTAAGCCTACACTTTCTCCTAGAGGAAGACTAGCCATCCTTGCATGCTATCCTTGGAAGATCAACTCTAATCAAAGAAGGGCGTGGACTTGGCATATCAATCAAAGTTGAATTATCCCCTCTTCTTCTCTCTCCATCAATAATGGTGCCGAAGGGTTTGTCAAGTAAGATGTGTTCTACATTGATGTTTTCTTGATTTCTTGTTGTTTTCATTTTCATCTCTAATCCAAAATATATATATATGTATCTAATCTCATCTCCTTAACCAAACCTATCTCTCTCACTCTTAGTAATTCATCCTCTCTACAAATTTTAGGTTCTCCTTGCTACAAGTACATCTCTCCCCGCAGTATCCTTATTGCCTACGGGCAAGAATAGGGCTTGGGAGGGAAACTTCTCATCTCTTCACTTCTCTCATATCTACATTTCTCACATTCTATCCTAGATGAATAACCCACATGATGATCATTTCTATCGCTTTCACTCTGTACGATCTATTAGAATTAACGTATGGATTAGCGGTAAAATACACTTTCAACAACGTATAGTGTTTCTCTTCGGCCCTGAAAGGCTCAATGAAATACTTCTATCACCGGATCCCATCATACTACCTCTCATAGACTATAATTTTTCTTTTGATGTAAGGGTAGTTATCTTTCTATTAACCAAGAGGATTTGTACACACAATTAATCCCAATCACTAGACAAAATATATATATTATGGTAAGCACAAAACTACAATTCCAAAGAACAATTCGTAGCCTATTTGGTCAGCCAATATTGAATGCCATTAACTCATCTATTAACCCTTTCATATTACCCATGATACAATATGACCATAGCCTTGATGTTTTCATCTTCGTATTGTTTTGACATTCTCTTTTGTGTTCTTTCTTTGTGTGTGTGAGTGCAAGAGAGAAAGAGTGAGTCTTCTTTGATTGCACTTCTTTCCAAACCCTAGTCTTCATGGTATCTATGGTTTAACTCCTTCATATAGTTTTTGTTGAGTTCTCTCACACTCTCACAGCCATAAGCCCGGTGCTTTCCTGGCAAGACCGCAAATTTCTCAACAACGGTTGAAGGGAACCAAGCTCGCACGACTCAAGGAGTCCAAAAGACAAGTGCTGCAAAAGATGCAGAAGGTAGCAATGCATTACTTAAGAATATCACCATTCTTGAGTTTCATGGGGAAGAGCGTGATCACAACAAGGATGCGTTCAATACGTTCTTACACAAATGGAGTGATATTCATCGATTGAGATACACCTCAGATATAAAGACGGCTGTGGAAACAAGTCTATCTCTTAAAGGCAAGGCCTATAAGTGGTGGATGACATTCCCAATAGATGCTCTTCCTCCGTCTTGGGCTGCGTTTCAAGCTTCTTTCTCCAAAGAGTTTTTGGACTCTAATGAAGAAGATAAGAGTTGGTTAGCATGGGATGCATGCCGCATGTCTGGCCTCTCTCTCACACAGTACCTTGTGAAGTATCGGGAAATCATGTTAAAACTAGAAGGTCTAGATGAATTCCAAAAGATACGGGGTTTTAATAGGGGTCTTGACAAAGACTATCGTCTTCATGTCAAGACCCAACATCCAAAAACTTTGGAAGAAGCCATCAGTCATGCCCAAAGATATGATGATGACCAAGAGAGAAAAGGAAATGTTCCCTACTCTAAGAATACTTTTGCTAAGAGCAATGTGGCTAAGAGCCAATGGCGAGGTAGATCTCCCACACGTTCCAAGAGGAATAAGAGACAATTCACCTCTCCACGCACATAAGAGGCTAAGAAGTCTAAGCAATCACAAGATACTCCACGTGGTTCTCTCAGCAATGCTGATTTTGAGCGTGCAAAGAAACAAAATTTGTGTTTTAGATGTCTTTCAGACCAAAATAACAAGAAAGATTGTTCTCTTCTGCAAGGCAAAGAAAAGGCCATGCACACGCTGCAACACTTCACATTAGATTCATCTCCTAAATATTGTGATGTAAAGGTTCTTCATATGGAAGAAAAGCACAAGTATTGTGTGCCTGCTTCAATGTGACAATCCACCTTTGGCCCCATGATTTGATTTGCATGCATGGCACTATTAACGGACAATGTATTTGTATTTTAGTGGATGATGGTGCAACTCATATCTTCTTGAACTATAAGCTAGTCAAGAAATTGAAGCTTACATAGACTCCCTGCTCTTACAAGTATGTGGTGGAGCAGATGTCTAGGAATGATAAAGAAGTATGGGACACGGTAGTTCAAGGGGTTGAGCTTATTGTTCAAGATCAACAATGACCCTTGACTTCCAAGTTATGAACATGGACCGTGCTGATGTAGTTTTAGGACGGGAGTGGATGCATGGTTTAGGAAACACATTGCACACTACGAACACAACTCCTTATCCTTTATGGCCAATGGTAAACATGTGTTTTTTCTTGGTGAGAAAAATATACCATATGCACCTCTTATATGTACAGCCGAGCTTTCTATTTTGCAGAAAGAAGATTTAATAGATGAAGTCTTTTTGTTGTTACTGCTTGTCTCCAAGTCTTGTGAATTCTCAAGAGCAAAGTGCGGTGAATTCTAGTTATGGTATGCAAAGTGCAATGAATTCTACTGATAAACAAAGTGTTAACAAATCTAACGAGCAAAGTGCTCTCAATTTTAATTCTATAGAGCAACGTGCAATTGTTGTAAAACAAACATTACAGGAATTACAAGATTATCCATCCCAGCATAACTCTAGTTTACTTTCTCCTTTTGCACAACAAAAGCTAACTCACTTAGTCACGGAGTATAGTGATGTGTTCTCAAGTGATTTATCACCGGGTTTACCCCCTACATGTGATGTACAGCATGGCATAGATGTCTTGCCAGGCACTAAACCGGTGAGTAAACCACCTTATCGTATGAGTGCTAAAGAAGCCAAGGAGGTTGAGAGTCAGTTGGCTGACTACCTCGCTCATGGTTTCATTAGTCCTAGAACTTTGCCTTGGGCATCACCAATTATATTGGTAAAAAAGAAAGATGGTACTATGCGCATGTGTGTAGATTATAGCGGATTAAATGCGATAACCATAAAAAACAAGTATAACCTCAGTGCCGTCGAGTTGGTGGTTGAGTTTGCCTTGGTATCCCGCCTTAGTCATGGGCTGTGGAGGGCGTAGGTGGGGCGTCCGCGGTCAGTTGTTGCTGTCTGTCCACATGTGTTGTGCACAGGAAACTGTGCCCGTCTTCTTTTTGCTACACAACAGAGACGTCACCGTCTGCGGAACGTGGGAGAGAAGTAGCGCGTCGCATGCAAATGCAACCCGCTTTTTTCCTTCTCCAAAAATAGCTCAGATACCAGTGAAAGGGCGGTGGTAATGTGTGTCCTAGCCTCCACCCAATCGTTCTATCTTATAGCCTCCCCCTAGCGTACACACTATCCGGTTGTGCCAATGGCCTTGCTCGTAGAACCCATGTCCTTACAGCAGTTATTTCATAACGTGCGCCATCTCTACCCATGTACATGCTTCCTTGATCATTGACCCAAGGTGCCCTGTCAAGGTCTGAGAGTATGTCTACAATTTTAACCATGCAATGGGTCTTTAAAAATCTTTGCACCTTGAGCATTGGTGTACACGAATTGAAGTTTGGTATTGAAAGCAAGTCCCTCTTCCTCGTGAGTCTCAAATGGATTGACCGAGATGGGACGAGTGAATGTAGAGGCCTGCGGGTGCATGTCTCGTGATTCCTTGTGGTCCATGGATATCCTACTTGAGTTTCTTGAGATCGTCTCCGAGTGGGAATTGGACGAGTCCTCAACGATGTTGTCAAGATTTCCTATGGACGGAGTACCTTGGGTAGGCACCCTAGATGCTTCTTTTGACCCTAAAATGGTTCCAAATTGGCGTCCGGATCACAGTTCCATGTGCGAGATGGATTGATGAGTCTTTTGTTTTGTTTAATTGTAACAACGCTCTCGTTCAGCAAAGTTAGAAGGACGATGCTTTAGAAGCATAATGCGATCTTGTGTTTAAGCCATGAAGGCGTGAACCACCCCTCCCTAAGCAATGCTCGAGTGAGCCTCGCACCTAGCCACACGTTTTTGCTTCGAACCCCAACAGCATTGGGAACTAGGTTTGGGAAAAGACAGATTGGATTTAGCCACGAATTTGTTCAAGTTTAGTAAAAGTCTGCCCAAATTTACGGGAGGAGGCAAACGATCCTCTTCAAAAAATCAGTTTTCCCGAGCACTAGTCCATGGGAACATGGCTTTTTTTAATAAAAACTTAGCTATCCAAGCTTTTATTTTTTTCTTGACTTGAGAGGTCTTGCTTCTCTTTCTCACGCCGGTCTCTCTTTTACTCACTCTCCAGTCAACACTCCGGTGACAGAAGCTCTCTCTCCCTTACTCCGCAACACAAAGCATGCGAACAGGACGAGCTCTCTCTCCTTTCCACTTGGCTAATGCAAGTTGGGAGTCAGGAAGTGGGTAGGATCAGGGCCCATGTGAACAAGCTCTACTGCGGGAATAAGCCCGAGAAAACAATCCAAATGTCAAGAAATAACAGGTTAGACTGAGCCAAGAACTTGTTCAACTTTGGTAAAAGCCTCCTCAAATTTATTTATGGAAGGAGGTAAACAATCTTCTTTGAAAAATCAAGTTTTGGTTGTATTTTCTTATATGAAGTACCGCCTTGTCTTGAGGTAAAAAGGCTTTTAAATCGCCTCATTAAAAAGGTTTTTCCAAGCACCAGGTGGAAACGAGTTCAAAAAAGATTTTTATTTTTATTAAAAAAAATCTCTTTTTCTTTCTTTCATTTAATGTTTTGACATGTCTACAATATGAGCGGTGCTCTCTTTCTCATTTATTTTATTGTTTTGACTATCTCTCCCTCTTTAATGCGCAGGCAGCGGCTCTTTGCACACAATGCCTCTCTCTCCCCCTTTGTCTACAAGCAGCAGGCCTCGGGACTAAGTGACGTGGGCATGGGACGGTGGGACCTATGACGAGAGATTGTGGGCCGTAGATATGGAATGCGGGTACCCTAGATTACTTTTGTAATCTAGAGTAAATAGTAATCTAGGATACCCGTGTTTCGAAAGTAATCTAGGGTACCCCATATTGCGGGCATGGGTTTTGAAACCGTGACCTCACCCATGAGAGGCGCATGCCCTAACCACTTCGCCATGCACCCGTTCTGAAGCGTCGGGGCCCTAATTTACTTAAAACATGTATGCAAAGCGGTGACAGCCAAAAGTAATCTAGGGTACCCTAGATTACAAAAAGTAATCTATGGTATCCTAGATTACTTTCGGCGTCGCCACCCACATCTACGGCCCACAATCCCCCCATCGTCGATCCCACCCTCCCATGCATGTGTCACTTAGTCACGAGGGGCTGCAAGTGACGGTTGTAGGCCCTCTCTCTCACAAGGGCAAAGTCTCCCTCTCACCTCACTCTCTTTGCATTCTACGGCACTGCAGCTCATGGCCAGCCGGCTCTCTCTCATGCACTGGAATTCTCTCTCTCTCCTTACTTTCTTTTACTGCAGCAGGTGGCAGCCCTCTTCAAACTCTATTGCTTTTGGTGTGCAGGATCTCCCTCTTCAGCTGAATGCATAGTAGGCGGGCAAGGTCTCTCTCCTCTCTATGCACAACAAACAGTCACTCTCTCTCTCCAGCTTTTTCCAGCCAAAGCTTCAAAAGCTCTTCTTTCCCTCATGCTCTTTACTACAGGAGACACGCTACTTCTTTTACACAAGCGGCAGGCAGCCCTGCAGCAAGGCCAAGCACCTTTTAAAAAATGCCACTCCTTTTTTGTGTTTTGCAAGGGAAGCTCACTCCCTCTCTCTCTTCTTTGGTTGATTTCAGTAAGCAGCCAGCTGAGAGCTACTCTCTCTCTCTCTCTCTCTCTCTCTCTCTCTCTCTCTCTCTCTCTCTCTCTCTCTCTCTGTGTGTGTGTGTGTGTGTGTGTGTGTGTGTGTGTGTGTGTGTGCGTGCAGCAGAACACAGAGGCCCTCCAGCCATCTCTTTTGCAGACGATGCGCACAACTTTCCTTCTCTCTCTAGTTTTTATGCAGGCAGCACCCTTTCTCTGTCTTGTTTACTCAGCACGACACGAAAATCTATCTCTCTGTGCTTTCAGTGCCTTTGATTAAGATTTTAGTTCTAATTTAAACCTTTTGAGTTTTGTTTTTCTTTGTTTCTTTCAGTTTTCACTTTTGTTTTTAATGTTTTGTTTTTGGCTTTGCTTTGTTTTTGTTTTCGTTTTCTTTTTTTTTTTTTTTGCTTTTTGGTTTAAGGGTTCGTTCTCACAAAGTTTAAAAAAAAGATAGTGAGGTTGTTTAAAGTCCACTCCCGTGCACACTAAAAAACCACAGTGCAACTCAACTTGAGACTCGTTCCGACGCCAAGAAAAAAACAGCAAGATCCCTCTCACTTGTAGGGGTGTTTCCCTCGCAAGAAACAAATTAGCGAGATCTCCCTCTCTTTTAAGAGTGTTTTCCGTGCAATGCCAAGCATTCAATGAGATCTTGAACCCACCGCTTTAAGTGGCCCTGAATGTATGTAGGTATGCTTGTGTGCGTGTGTATGTGTGAATGAGTGCATCTAGTGGAGCGTGTGTGCGTTTTTTGAGTGATGTGTGTGTATATACATGTTCATGAGTGTAATCTTAGTGTGTGTGTGTGTGTGTGTGTGTGTGTGTGTGTGTGTGTGTGTGTGTGTGTGTGTGTGTTATGAAGTGTATGCATGTGTGGAAACTCGCTTAATGAATTAAAATGAGTGCATAAAACATCTGTACCAAAGCATAAACAAAATTGATGAGTGGGTGAGTGCACTCACAACGATTTTTATGTGTGTAGCTTGATGGTGTGAGCTCCAACAGCCCTCCCCTTGTTTGCCACCCAAGTAAGCACCAAACAAAAGCAAAAACTTAAGCAAACGTAGGCAATAATTAGCACACGAAAGTGAACAAAACTAAAATCATTTAAGCTACTTAGCCCATAGGATCTAAGAAAATAAGAAATAAGCTCCTGGGATTTCTTGACCTCTTAATGTCAAGAGCTTTTTTTCTTCAATTTTCTTTCCTTAATCTACTCTAATCTAATGCGACCTTGAGATCCCACACCCAACCCGCGTTCCTAAGATAGTTGAACTTAGTGGTAAGCAACAAAATCACTCAACTAATGTAGGTTTTGTGTCCCTGGCAGCGGCGCTAATGGAGAACCGTGTTCCCTACCCTTGCAAGATAGCTTAGTAGAGTTCAACCTCACATATGCACAATGTCATTCGAGGAACGCAACCCGATTAGTGCATGAAAGGTTTGCCGTTGTGAGCGGGATGAAAACACACACAGCGCTTCTATGATCACCCAAAACACACTCTTGGGATAATACACACACACACTATGGGGCACCACTCTGCTTACACAACCCACCTGGCCGAGACAGGGAACACATCAATGGAGTGAGAGGAGAGAGACTATCCTTTTGCCCACTCAACACAGAGACACACACACACACACACCCAAAAAACTCAGCTCAAAAGAGGAATATTTCTGATGTTTAGATACAATTGAGCTTGAGCCAACACCAATGGGGCAAATAGCTCACACAATATGGATGAAATATGGCAGATACAATCACAAATTTGAACAGAGGCTTCGCTCATAGGAGAAACTTACACAGCCAAAACAGCAAAAAAACAATGAGGAATTTGGCAAAATGGACAGCACCATAGCGTCCGGAATGGCTAAAACCCCCAGCCTACAATATCGAAGTGCTCAAATCCTGAGCAGTTTATGACCAAAACAGACTCCAAAAACAGCAAAAACTCAGTTGCGACTGTTCCTCCTCTTCTCTCCACGTTTTGTTGGTCCTTTTCTTAGGTTTTTTAGTTTCCACACTTCACTTTATCCCTTGGGCACCTTTGGCCTTTTAGTTAACATCAAACGGACCCCGAACATGCCAAAAAATAACCACGCAGTGCATTTTTGTCACCCTTCTACATCCATCCCCACACCTGGCACTCAACTTTTTCCAATAATGCATCCGCAATCACGTGAAGTGGCCCCCAAATACAGTTTTTATGATGACCTTTTTGTATAATCATCATAATAAAACATTCACGTTGTGTCCGTACTTATCCATGTGCAAGTCTTGACCCCATTCGACCTCCTGACTCCACTAGATGCCATCTGATGCACCTGCTTACCTCATGTCGTCGGCCCGTGGATAGCTTCCTTGAGAAGTTTTACGTGCTACCAACTCCTCATTATTATAGAAAAAACACACTGGTACTAGTGATAATGAAAATCGATGTACTATGTACACGCTGTCAACTTGTCCTACCTGTACACATGTGGGCCCCACGTAACTACCTAGCTCTGAAAAATGGGTAATCCTTTATTCGATGCACCATGCATGTGTATGTACATATCCGCAATCACTTCTTTCAAAAAACTCCTAACATAATTTGCATATCCCCTAGCGTGGTAGATCATTCATGATCAGCAGCAGCAAAAAGAGATATGAGACTTGCCGCGTCATACGTCTCCTCATCCCTCACAGACATTCCTTGTTCTGCAGCAGACAACTCATCTTGCTCAACCATCTAATCTAGCATGATATAATTTAAGACGCAATCCATTTACCCTTGACTTATGTAAAATCCCATCCAGGTTAGCCAGCTGATATGTACCATTCGAAAAACACTCCACTACCTTGAAAGGGCCTTCCCACTTAATTTGAAACTTCTTTTGGAATGTCTTGTCCAGCTTAATGTTGTAGCGCAAAACCAATTCATGTTTCTTGATACCCTTACGTTTGACCTTTTTATTTATCTTTGCTAAAGCTCTATCTTGCATCTGTCCATAATGCTCCAATGCGCTCATCCTATCCAGCTAAACCTCTTGTAATTGTAAGAGCCTCTCTTTGAATGCATCACTACACTGCCCAAGCAACTTCTCTAACATCTTGACCACGGAAAACTCTACTTTCATAGGCAATAGTGCTTCCTTTCCATATACCAAATGAAATGGAGTAAACCCTGTACCTGTCTTCACCGAAGTACAGTAAGCCCATAATGCACTAGGCAATTCCAAATCCCAATTCTTTCCTCAGTGCTCTATCACTTTCGAAAGAATTTGTACCAACTCACCATTGAATCTTTCATTTAATCCATTACATTGTGGATAATAAGGAGTAATATGATGGTGCCTAATCTTCATCTTCACGCATAAAAAGTCTAATAGATTAGCTCTAAATCTTGGCCCCTTGTCCGAAAATAGCTCTAGTGGCACCCAAACTTGCAACATATTTCATCGTACACAAATTTTTCCACATCCTTTGTAGTGATTTGTTTTACTGTTATAGCCTCTGCCCATCTAGAGAGATAGTCCACTGCAGTCAAAATATAGCTTTTGCTTCTGCTTGTGGTAGGTAACGGGCCTATTGCATCAATCCCCCACTTTTCAAACACATCAAACGCCATAATGGTATTTTGTAGCTCTGGCTTCAACACTCTCTTCCCAAATGCTTGACACCTATTGCAAGACCTACACCAATGGTGAACATCCTTGTGCAAACTAGGCCATACATACCCCTCTTGCAAGATCTTATGCAAGGTGATCTTTAGAGCAAAATGTCTGCCACATGCGCCTTCATGATTCTCTTCCAACACTCTATAATGCTCCTCGCGCCAAGGTACACATCTCAACACGAGATCAACCCCTTTCATGTATAAGACATCACCAATCAATTTGTACATGTATGCTCTACGCACAAAACCATACTTCTTAGACTTCTGAATGTCCTTCAGAATGATTTCTGTTAGCAAAAACTGCTCTTCTTGAGCCAAACTTTCTCGGCCATGATAAAGAGGTAAATTTGGTCCTCAACACAAATAGCTCCCCAATCATTCTTTGAGTTGCTTCATGTGCCTCTCCATTTAGAGCACGTTCAATGTGTCTGATGCTCCATGCTTTGAACTTTTTTAACAGGCCTTTAATTCTGAAACACGTTTCCTTCAATGAGGTGTTCTTGCTCTTCCACACACCCAAAACACTTGCTTCACAACTAACAAGGCATCACCTTTTATGCTCAACCTTCTAATCCCATGCTTCAAACAAATGTGTAATCCAGCTTCCAACGTAGCATATTCAGCCTCATTGTTACTATGCGCATCCAATTTGAACCCTCTCTTACATACTAGCTTCCCCTCTGGATCGTAAAGTGCTATACCCCCTTAAGCCGCATCATGGCTCTTTCTGTATGAGCCATCAAAGAACAACAAATGTGCATTGCTGATCTGTGGCACTTCTTCAACTAGTCTTTTCACCACCTCTTCCTTAACAAGAAGGGGATTCTCCTTGTAAGTTAACAAATCAGCTAGGGTAGCTCTTGTACTGTCTTCCACTAAAAAAGAGAACACAAACTCTTGCAGCCCAATTACCCATTTCTTGACCACATTTGACATGCTAGTGCCATTAATTAACCATGGCAAAAATGCATAACTCGTTAAGAAAACAAAAGGTCGTGGTAGCAAGTAATGATGAAATCCTTGATAGGCAAATATTACACTCGCCATCACTAGCTCTACTTCCGAGAATTTTCTCTCTGCGACCAAATTCACTTGACTTGCACAATACACTGGCCTCATATAATGGCTGCCCTTCCCCTTTTGCAATAGCATGGCTCCAATGGCATTATCGCCTACTAATGGATTTACATAAAACGCTTGCTCCCAATCAGGAGCCTGCATGGTTGACAACCCCCCTAACACCTCTTTCACCTCTTGAAACACTTCTTCACACTTTTCATCCCATTGTAATGGATCATGCTTTTCCGCTTGTTGTAATGGATAAAGGAGCTGTGAAAAAAATGGAATAAACCGTGTCATGTACTTCACTTTGTGTATAAAGGTTGCCAATTGCTTCGTACGAGTCGTAGGTGATGGAAGAAGAATAATAGACTTAACCTTGTCTGGATCAGCCTCAATGCCATTTTTTGATACCATGTGGCCCAATAAATTCACCCTTGGTTGTGCTTAATGACATTTATTTGGATTTAGTTGTCCTCCACATTCATCATATCAATCCAATACCATCTGCAGCTTCTCATGGTGTTCAGCCCTACTGCTGTAGACACAAAAGTCGTCCATAACGGTTTTAACCCAACTACCAATGAATGGTTCCAATACCCAATTTTCTCTCTCTTGATAGAAAGATGGTCCATTTGACAACCCAAATGCAAATACCATGTAGCAATAACAGCCCCATGGCGTAATGAAAGTTGTCTTTGTTCGATCTTTAAGAGCAATCTTCAATTCAAAATAGCCTAAAAAACCATCACACACACTGTACCTCTCATAACCTGCCACCACTGAATCCAAGATCTAATTGATAAGTGGAAGAGGATATGGGTTCTTCTTAGTGGCTGCATTTAAGGGTTTAGAATCCACACAAATCCTCCACTTCTCATCCTTCTTTGGACTGACTACTACTGGACTCATCCATTCTGTGGTTTCCACTAGGACTATGAACCCTGCCTTCAATAACTTTTCCACCTCTTCCCGCAAGGCTTCCATCTGCTCTTGATCCATCCTTCTTACCCTTTGTCGCACTGGCTTAGCACCTTCTTTCAGCTCTATATGCATATTTTCTCCTTTGAACCCTCTAATATCTTCATATGAAGTAACGAACAAATCAAGAAAACTAGTCAACATGTGCAAATATATCTCTTTCTCCATAGCTGAGAGGTCTCCACTGATCATTTGTGTCATCAATTCTTGCTTCTTTGATAATTCAACCTTGGTTTGCATCAGCCTTTCAATCACTTCATAAGGCCCTTCACTTTCATCTTCAGTCTCATTTGCAAATGCAACTAAACCAGACTCTTGGATTTCTTTGTCCATTAAAAGAAATGCGACATCAACATCCTCATCACTGCTAGTAGTACTATCATTGTCCTCATCAATCACTGTGGAATAGTCTTCATCACTAGACTCATCCTCATCTTCATTAAAGCTCTTCAAATACTTTCCTTGTGTCCATATTATATAGCTTCTTGGCACCTGTCTTTCCATAGAGGCTAATCATACCACGTCTCCAATCTTGAACAGCTCCCACTGCACGTAACCATGGTATACCCTAGTATAATAGAATATGCTCCCAACCCCGCTGGCATCACATGAAAATTAATCACCACCTTTGCATCATACACCTCCACTTCTAAGCTCTTTACAACACCCAAACATTTTACTTTTTGATGGTTTGCCAATCTGATCCGAAACCCTCACACCCCAGTCACTGTAAGACCCATCTTCTCAACGCATGAGTGTGTTATGACACATATTTGGGCTCCACCATCAACATAACCTTGTCCCATATTTTTTCTTTTGTGCCACACATCTAGTATTGGGAAAATGTCTGGTAGCTCATTCATCGCCAACACCTTCACTGAACCTCTCTTTGGTTCTTTCTCCATTGGGTTAACCATCCTCTTCCATTGTCACTTTAGCTTAGGCGCCATCTCTATAAGCTGCCCAAAAGTAACATCTGCTTTCCTTTTGTCAGATCCTCCTTCAAGCTTCTTTTCCTCTTTGCCTTGACATCTTCGCCTTCATGGATCTCTCCCTTCTTCTTACTAAGACCTTGGGCGCTTCTTCGTTCCTTATCCTGTGTGGTCCTCTTCCCAATAGGCATCATTAATGTATCCTCCAGCTTTGCTGCCTTCTCCAAGGTGACCACACTTATCACTTTTGTCTTTTCCTTTTCCTCTTGGGTTAACCCATTGTTTCCTTCTTCTCCCTTAATTTCAATGCCATAATCATTTGACCAAATTAGCACCTCCTTGGAAATGGATACATGTCTCCCTCCATCCTTGGTGGCTTATCACATTGCGGGCTGATGTGGCCTAACTCTCCACAATTATAACACGTGGGCGTCTGCCTCCAGAGCCTACCATTGCTTTGTCCAACACCATTCCTGGGTTTTTCTTCACCTCCTGACTGATTTTCAAATCTCCCCCGATCTTGATTATTTCCCACAATACCTAGCATGTTTAGGCTGAGATTCTTCATTAAATCTACCACTTACCTCATGTCTTGCCTTAGCCCATCATCTTGCACTGTTGTAGTGACCACTGCTGACATAACTTGAGAAGTAATAGAAACCATTGGTTCATGATGAACCCCTAGCATGCGACCTTGCAAAGAATCCATAGGCTGAAACTCCAACCTCCTACGCAAAGACTCTACTCCTAGCTGACTCATTCTTCTCAGCTTCCACTCTTTGTTCCTCGCTACCTCTAGTGCAGCTTCAGATGTCCTATGCTTCTTTAGCTCCACTCTCCAACTTATATTCTCCCAAAGACCAACCAAGAACCTTTCCTTCTTCATCATGTCAAGTGGGGGTACCTGTGGTTCTAAGGCCTTGCACATCCTCTCCCATGCCATTGAAAACTTACGTATGTATGCATCTACTGGCTCACCTTCCCTTTGTACCAAACCCTGTACTTCTTGCCACACTTTGTCGGGATCTTCTGTCTTCACAGACTCCATTTCCAATCCATGCCTTAGATTGTCCCAACTTAATCTCACAGGTGGATCCGTCGCACGCAACTCCTCTTCAAATGCTTTGGACCAAACTCGTGTGTCACTCTTCAAACAAATTTGGAGAAGACGTAACATTTGTGCAGGATCGTGAATCTGATTGCTAATGCAGGCAACCTTCATATTTTCCAAAAATTCTTCCACATCTTCATCACTTCTTCCATGAAATTCCGGATAAGAGAAAGCCATGGCTACCTAAGTTTTAATGCGTTAAGAACCCCTTCTAACACAGGTGCAAGAACCCAAACTTTTACTAACTCAATCCCCAGAAACATCAATGGAGCTCATCTTTAGATAAGGACAAATACATGCACATCAAATGAGTTTTCATAGTTAATCATCAGAATTACAATAGGCAAAGGGCATTCCAGTATCTCTCTTAATCTTCTTGGCCCGAACATAAAGACTATACGTTGCTGGAAAAAAATCTTACTGGACACATGAACATTTACCTGGATTCTTTGTGTTAAATGAAAAGGAGTGAGTTGAGGTCCGTTTTGATCATCCATTAAAGCCAACCATGCAGCTCCCAAGAAAGCACACCTTACTTATCTTCTGATTTTGCCAAAATTTCAACAACATAACAACTCAAAAGACCAAAAAACCAACCATCACAACTTGGAAAAGTTTTGGCAGAGTTTCCCCAAAAGTAGAGCAGTAAGAACCCAGAATATAGATTGTATATGTATGCATAACCTGCCAACAATAGAACTCAAGCATCAAGTAGGAATCACTAGTACATAGCCTATGGCAAGGTCACGAAAAGGGTGCTCCAGCCATCTATATCACGGAAAGGATCTCACATTTGAGAATCCCCCAGCTCAATAAAACCTCACGCTATCGACCCTCTGACGAAAGCTTATGCAAATCGTGTTTAGTCAAGTCTTAGAAATGACTATCTTCCTGACCAAGTCTCAGAAATGGCTGGGACTACCCAATAAAACTAAGTATGGCTCCACAAAGACGTACAATGGCAATATCCACAAGTAACATACAATACAAGACAATGCGCTCAAACAGGCACCAATTGATGCATACCCATGGCAACTGCAAGAAACTCCCACTTGCTAGTGTAATCACTCTACTCCAGCTACATGTACCTGTGTGAATCACCTGTACCTGTACCTATCCCTGTAACCTGTAACCTATAATCTACAATCTGTACTCTCGAAGCTGACGGTACTCAAAGAAGATCCTTCGTGGGGGCACCAAAGAATGTGAGCGGGATGGAAACACACACAACACCTCTATGATCACTCGATGCACACTCTTGGGATAATACACATACGCACACTATGGGGCACCACTCGGCTTACACAACCCACCTGGCTGAGACAGGGAACACACCAATGGAGTGAGAGGAGAGAGACTATCCATTCGTCCACTCAACACAGAGACACACACACACATCCAACAAAATCAACTCAAAAGAGGAATGTTTTTTATGTTTAGATACAATTGAGCTTGGTCCAACACCAATGGGGCAAATAGCTCACATAATATGGATGAAATACGTCAGATATAATCACAAATTTGAACAGAGGCTTTGCTCATAGGAGAAACTTACACAACCAAAAAAACAGAAAAACAGTAAGGAATTTGGCAAAATGGATAGAGCCATTGCATCCGGAACGGCCCAAAACCTCAGTCTACAATATCAAAGTGCTCAAATCTGGCCTCGAATGAGCAGTTTATGGCCAAAACAGGCTCAGAAAACAGCAAAAACTCAGTTGCGGATGTTCCTCCTCTTCTCTCCATGTTTTGCTGGTCCTTTTCTCAGGTTTTTCAGTTTTCACACTTCACTTTATCCCTTGGGCACCTTTGGCCTTTTAATTGACCTCAAACGGACCCAAACATGCCAAAAAATGGCCACGCAATGCATTTTTGTCACCCTTCTACATCCATCCACACTTAGCACTCAATTTTTTCCAATAATGCATCCCGCAATCACATGAAGTGGCCCCAAAATACAGTTCTCATGATGATCTTTTTTCATAATCATCACAAGAAAACATCCAGTTGTGTTCGTACTTATCCACGTGCAAGTCTTGACCCCATTCGACCTCCTGACGCCACTAGATGCCATCTGACGCACCTGCTTACCTCATGTCCTCAGCCCATGGATAGCTTCCTCGAGAGTTTTTACGCGCTACCAACTCCTCATTATTATAGAAAAAACACACTAGTACTGGTGATAATGAAAATTGATGTACTATATACACGTTGTCCTACTTGTACACATGTGGGCCCCACATAACCACCTGGCTCTGGAAAATGGGCAATCCTTTATTCGATGCACCATGCATGTGTATGTACATATGTGCAATCAATTCTGTCAGAAAACTCCTAACACCATGTGTCGGAGAGCACAAATGTTAGCCTGATCACTAGAACCCTTTGATTAGCACAAGACTCATTCACCAACACATTCCATACCTAGTTCCTAATGAGAGAAATGAGTTATGCAAGCAAGCATGCATCACACACATCTCATACTTCTCCATTTCACACGGCCAAGCAAGAGATTAAAGCTTAGCATGCATTAATTAAATATTAATCTTCTATTATATGAGAGGGAGAGATTAAGAAGTAGACATGAACCATCAATCATTCATCAATAGAGAAAAAGAATCTTATGAAAGCTTAAAGAAAGTGTAAAGAGAAAGAGCTTGAGAGCTATGGAGATGGAGCTCCTACTCTTCTCTTGGCTATAACTCAAAAATGAGTGCAAAAAAGCTACTCTTCTCACCCAAGCCCTCTCTTTTAAAGAGATTTTCTCAACTTGTCAGCCCGGACACTACACACTAAAATTTCACATTTGCACACTAAAAATCCTCCAATGGGCCCAATAAAATCTACAAGCTAGAACCCACTTGTGAAACATTAAAACATATACATTTAGCCCTAAGGTGTTTTTTACGGGCATTCCATCGTGAGTACTTCTTCCAAGCTGGTGTCCTGGCCGATTCTCGTCCATGGTTGCTACTAGCGGCTTGATCCCAGAACAATATATATGTATGTGTGTGTGTGTGTGTGTGTTTGTGTGTGTGTGTGTGTGTGTGTGTGTGTGTGTGTGTGTGTGTGTGTGTGTGTGTGTGTGTGTGTGTGTGTGTGTGTGTGTGTGTGTGTGTGTATGTATATATATATATATCTATATTATATATATATATATATATATATATATATATATATATATATATATATATATATATATGTTGTGAGTAAGATCCTTCTCCTCAATAGCTGACTTAGTAAGAAGATCAATCCCATTGGACACAAACTTAGAGGCAATGATACGGTTGCAGAGTTTGCAACAAAACAAACCTTCATAATCCTTGTATGTTTTTGGATGAATACATACCAATGCTAGAGGATTATGATGGCAATGAGAAGTCGATGTAGAAGCTTGACTGGCTTGAGAATCACATGAGCCGAAGGTCATCTGATACACTGGCTTCTCAATTACAACAGCAATATGTTTTCTGGGATTGGATCTACCTAAGACTTTATATTGCACAGTAGATCCAAGTTTTTGAATATTTAAAGCAATGGGTTGTTGGACCTCATTGAGCAAAGTCTTAGAAATATCCAGTTTCCATTCTGTAAGAAATTTGACTTCTTGGCAATTGACCATCTTAGATAGACTGCCTAGAGTGGTATCATCTACCTTTGTGACAATGTTTTGGCCATGGATTTAAGATTCGTGATCCTTAGCTAAGAATGTAAAACCAAAAGAAAATTTTACTCCTTTCAAGGGTTTTGAAGGGTAGTAAGTCCTTGGCCACTTGAGGATATTGAGGAGCAATCCATTGCAAACATCCAATGAAGGATTGGACTTCTTTGCGATCCTTGAGTTGATTGGGAAATCTTTGTAGCTTTTGCAACACATATTCTTTCACTTTTATACATCTTGCATAGATTTCAATTCCCAAAAAGTCTACCTGTGGTTTGCAGAGTTCAATCATTTTTAAGCTTAGCATCAGCCATGTCTTGTGCAGCTTCTATATGAACAATTGAAGATGCTTGACATGGCTCTGAACATCCTTAGGATAGACCAAAATTTCATCAATATACAGAAGTACAAATTCTTTACAATCAACAAAGATAATTTCTATTCTTTCTTGACAGAAAGAAGGGGCTGGTTTGAGTCCCATAAGAAGCACATTCCACTCGTACATACCTTGGGGGACGACAAAAGTTGTTTTATATCTGTCTTGAGGCTGGATTTTGAATTGCTAGAAGCCACTCTTTAGGTCAAACTTGGAGAAGACCTAACAATGCTTTATTCTTCGTAGCAATTCATCTTTAGAGGTAGAGGAAATCTTTTATGTTCTAGCCAATCATTGATGGGTTTGTAATTAATCAACAATCTCTTTTTCCCTCTTTTTTTTTCAGAGTGATTATTTACATAAAGGGCCTGACATGCAAGTTCATTGTTGGATGGAGCAATTAAGCCATGTGCAAGAAGATAATCTTAAGCCATCTGCAAGAAGATTATTAATATCTTCATGGCATAACTTAGTATCTTCTAGAGACATACCAGGATATGTACATTTAAGCCCTGTATGCTTAGGGTCACCTGGCAAAGAGATCCAATATTCTTCTTTGTCCCAAAAGGCTAGTGGGTTGTCACTTGTTTGTTGTCGGTTGAGAAGCAATAATCTCAAGTTGTGTGGAGTATTTGGTTCTTTCATCAGCAAACCATAGTAGAAACCACTCATTTTTGTGGGGATTTGGTATCATGAGAATGACTCCCCCCAATAAAAAATATCCACGAGGCTTGGTGAGGACAGTTTACGGAAGACCATCTAGAGAAAACTGAATAGAAGCACGAGGTAAGCTGAGAAATCGGATCAGCACCAAGGGTAAGATCTATATTAGGATGGGGATGTAAATATAAATAAATTTGCATCTTGGCATTCCCTAAGGCCAGCTTACAAAGAACAATTTTGTTGATTCGACCTTTGGAATTATCAGCATATGAAATAGTGATTCCATAAGACAGACTTTGTACAAGGTGTACTAGAACCAATGCTTGGTTGATGCAGGAAATAACAGAGCCAGAATCCCAAAGAGCATCTAATTGAAATGATTGTTCTTGAGGAAATTTAATCCATACTTCAGAATAGTATGCTCTATTGTAGGCTGGATTGAATTGAAGGATATGGCATCCATTGATATTGCGTTCAGGGATCCATTCAGCTGTTGGTTCATTAGCAATTTCTGCTAACGTAGCGAGTTCGAACAAATGTTGAACCGTCCCATAAACAAGATCCAATTTAGCTTCAGTGACTGCAAGTTGAGATTGGAAGAATAGCAATTGATGATGTAGTTGCTCATATTTAGCGTTTACCTATTGGATGGCTTCCAAAATAGCTTTATCATTTTTGCTACAAATTTGAATGTAGTCAGCAGCTTCATTTAGAGGATGTAAAGCTGATGAGGAAGCTTGAGGCAGGGCTACCAAATCAGAGGCTTGATGTCGATGGTAGTGCTCAACCTGATTATGCATGGCTTCTTTTCTGTGAGGATGGGTTGTAGGTTTAAGTCCTGGATGCATAAATCTTTTCCATTCAGCTTGTTGGGCAATAGAATTTGCCTGCTCGACCATATTCCTGAATAGGGACAGTGGAGTATACTTTTGTTGCTCTTTGCAGGAAAGATTTAGGTTTAGAGGTGGTTGCTCCTGCCAGGATTCTGTTTCATCAAAGGAATTAAGACTAGAGCTCGAGGTAGATACCTTTTTTCTTGTGGAAATGAAAAAGGCTTATTAACCATATTGGTTATCTTGGGCTCGCTATCGTCTGAGAAATCTGGCATTTGAATATCTTGAGAAGAAGTCGATGTAGAATTATCTTCAGGTTGTTTCTGATCAAAATCATATTTTACATATTCTGCAATAGGAATGTCGTTATGTTGCAGCATATTGCAATAAATGACTTCATATTCGTATTTGCCTTTAAGGACTGCATTTCCAAATTTTCTTTTCCTTTCAGGACATTCTGGGGCAATATTTCCCTGCTTATTGCAAATGTAGCACTTTACCTGCTTCCTTTCTTCTTTACTGAGCTTGCGTTTGCGGCGTGCTACTTTGAATCTTTTCCCATATTTGTTTTTTCTTGGTTTAATCTTGCAGTTACATTTTCCTTTATCTTTGCAACCAAAGTTCTTCACTTTTGTTTCCTTGTCGCGGAAGTGAGAGTTAAATCCTTTGACTTCTTTGATGTTCTTCTTCATCCTGATTTTGGCACATTCTATATCAATGAAAGCATTTATCTGGGCTATGGAAATATTTCATCAACATGTAGATCAGCTGCTTTATTTATTCCTTTTATTAGATTAGCAAATGACTCAAGAAAAGAGTTGAGATAGTACTGCTTATATTCTTCTTTGAAGTACCCTCCACGAAATTGATACATCAAATGAGTCATATGTTGCTAATATTTTTTAATCTGGGTTAAGTCACATACATTACTTTTGAGAAGGCTTCCTTATTCGTCTCTTGAATCTTTGTGGTTGATCCAAGGAACTGCATGACTAAAGCTGCAAAAAAAAAGTGATATGACATTATCAAAATTTTCATCACCATCCGGCCCTCCTTGCATATTTAGGCTATCTGCATAAAGATCATCCCACCATGCTTGTAACAATCCTTAAAAACCTATTATGATCATAGAGACTGATTGTCTCTATGTCAAATCTTTGTAATAAATTCCATAATGGCAAGAGTTATAAATAAAAGACTTTCCAGACCTGATCCTGATTTAATCCATCAATGTCTAGAATTGTCATGTCTCCAATCTTTGAAACTCCCTTCAGAGTTGTAGAAGAAGATGATGACAGGGTTTCAATCTTTACCTCTTCTATCTGCATTTTGATAGGATTCAAAATCCAAACTTCATCTTCATAGTTGATGTCTAAAGAATTATCAGAAGACTCAGAGCTGGAAATATTTGAGGAACAAATATATCTAGCTCATCCAATTTCTTCTCTTCATATTCAACACAACTGTCATCTTGAAAAACTATCCATTGCACATCTTGTGGTAAAATGGTTCGGACTACCTCTCCCATTTCTTGACTTTGCTGCCATGGTTGTATCTCGGCATTGCTTCCCCAATGGTGACATGGATTAAACCCATCTTCGATGTCTTTTGCCATAAAAGGCGACATTTTTGGAGGAAATCTAGATATAGAAGTAATCACTGGTTCTTGTAATACTGTGGAAAACATGCAAGGAAAATCCTTATGTTGTGAGCCACTACCAAAGCTAATGGCTTGTTGCAAAGTGGTCTACTGCTTATCTTACTGGTGCTTTGCCTTTATCAGAAGTAGATACCCCCCGGGGGAAAAATATGTAGGAAGTGGAAAGTTTGGAGAGTACCTGATATTGCAAGAGGGCAATCTCTTTAAGGCATTGGCATGCCAATTAGAAGTAGCCTCCAAGGGTTGAAGTCAGGTATTGGCAGAAGGTAAAATATAAGGAAGACTGTGAGTTTCGGAGGAAGGCATTCAACAAAGGTCATAAGTTTATGCACATAGGCTATATATATATATATATATATATATATATCTATATATATGTATGGATGTATGTATAGATACATACATACATACTTACATACATACCGACATACATACATACATACATATATATACTAAGTTGTAGAAATATAAACGACAAACCAGGTTAGGAGGAAACACTGGGTGTGGGCCCATGGAGGTTTGTGTGTACCTGCTTTGTTAAGACTAGCACCAACCGCCATAGTCGCACTCCATTTTTATCTTGTACCCCCCTTTCATAGTGGAGAGTCTTGGACAGAAGAGTCGATTTTGGCTTTTACTTGTTCTTAGATGATTCGCTTTGCCATCTAGTTTTCTACTGAAGAAGTTAGCCCAGTGCATTGGTGCAATGCGTAGAGGCCAGATACGCCTTGTCGAGGATGTTAGATTCCAGATTCTACTCTATCCTCTGCATCTTTACATGCTTAGATCTGAGATTCATGGTCTATGGACTAGGATGCTTCTATGGATTTCAACACATTTCCTGGTGGAGCGCATTTCTGTCTCTAGCTCTTTGTGTCGAGAGCATGCCCGTTGCCAGGAGATTTTCTTTGTAGCAGAGTGAGTGTAATTTAATACATTTCATACAATTATCATATTTAATTTACTACAAGAAATGAAACTTTTTGCACAAGCTCTTATTGATGGATTCTCTTTTTTACAAAGGATAAAGTGATCATTGTATAAAATTCTTTCTCCATGTGATTATGAAAATGTGAATAGCATAACTTCTTTCCGCTTTCATGATAGGAAGATTCTAAAGGGAGTGAGATATCAACGCTTTATTTAAAGCATTTCTAAATATCCCCATACATACTATTGTGCACTCATATACACAACTTTTATTCTCAATTTTCAATGGTCTAAATTTTAATATTTATTTAGGATTTTGAGAATTTAAAAAAGAATTTTCTAGCTTACATCGTGTACACACACACACAATCTTCTCACTTTACAATGTTTTAAACTTCAATATTGATTTCAAAATGTGAGACTTTTAAATAATATAAACTGACAAGGATAATTTTACTGAACTGACAATTCAAAACAAGTGGGGAATATCTTCGGCATGGTGGTGGCAGCGAGTATGTTCTTCATCTCTGATACCTGATTTGCTGAGTTTCTGACCTGTGGCGAGGGCCTTGTAAAGGATAAGCCATCATCGGTTGAGAGTGACATGAATAGGCTCTTTCAATGGAGGAAGGAGCATTGGAGGAAAATCGAGCTTAGTACCTACTTTCCAGTGGAGGCCCTTGGGGGTAGGGTTTTTGCAGGACAGAGTCCAGAGCAGCTCATTTTTAGGAAATTGAGTTAGCCTTGACTAGATGAGTTGGACCTCCCAAGGTTGTAGAGGTGCTTTATTGAGAGGCTCAATGGTGATCATCCACCTATGTTCTGTAGGGTTCCATATGTTAGCCCACCTTTTGATTCCTTTGTTGTGGATTCTGAGGACAGTTCAAATATGTTCCATTTCAAAGGGCTATATTGGTGGGAGTGACCACAGATAGAGTCGATGGCTGAGGCCAGCTATCCTTAGAGGACCAGTTTATTCTGATCAGTGGGTGGTATTTCTCCGAAGCTCCCCACAGTGATTTGGTCAGCTCAGACCCTTTGGGAGAGATGGGGAATTGACCGAAGAAGATGGTTATCCAAGAAAGGTTGTTCCATCCTTTCGCTCCTTTGAGGTGAAACTGCTCCAGGTCTCTGAAGAGAAGAGTTGCCCATTCCTCCTCAGGTTGAGCTAAAGCTCGAAGGATAGATCTGGCAGCAAGCTTGTTAGCCCAACAGCCTATGTTAATCACCCCCAGGCCTCCTAAGTCCTTGGGTAGACAGCATGTGGGCCAATTAACTTTAGCTAGTCCTTTCTTGTAGGGATCTCCAGCCCATAGGAAGTTTCTACATGCTTCAGTGATGTCTTTCAGGTGATGGCCAAGTGGTCTCAAGCAGGAGAGGAAGAAAAGGACGTAGGCTGACAGAAAATGCTTGATCATGAGAGCTCTTCTTGAGATAGAAGCTTGAAACCCTGCCCATCTATTAAGTTTGAGAGCAAATCTGTCCTTGATCTACTGCCATCTTTGCCCCAAAGTGACATTGAATCCCATGGGGATACCTAATAGTCGAAACACAACTCCTCCTTCAATTAGTTTGCACCCTTCGCGAGGATCCAGTTAGGGATAGGAGAGCTTGAAGACCTGACTCCTGTTTTTTCATGATTGATTTTGGATCCTGAGGCGGTGCAAAAGATGTTAAGACATTCCCAAAAGTTTTCCAAGGACTGGTTGTCGTTGTAAAGAAGAGCATTGGTGTTGTTTGCAAACTGTGAAACGCATTGTTGTTTCCTATTAGAGAAGCCACTCCTTTGATGAGACCTTTATCCATTCTGTCTTTGATGAGCCAATTAAGGGCATCAACTGCAACTGTAAATAGAAGAGGTGCAAGGGGGCAACCTTGCCTAACTGATCTCGATAGGATAAAAGGCTCTGAGATGGCATTATTGATGGCGATCCTTGCAAGCGCTTTCCTCATGAGCTTTTTCATAAACCTTATCAAGTTCGGACCAAACCCCATCATAAACAAGATTTCCATGATGAAGGTCCATTCCAACTGGTCGTAGGCCTTATCGAAGTCCACCTTTACAAACATAAAGTCCTGACCTGTTGCTTTGGCATGCTCGATACCTTCCCACAAGGCAATTATTGCTTCTAGGATTCTTCTTCCCTTGATAAACCCCTTCTGCTCCTTGCAAATCCACATCATTAGACCAGTGGTGATCCTCAGGGAATTAGCCTTTGCAAATATTTTGAAGGCTGATGTCAGCATGATAAGGGGACGCCAGTTAGTCAAATTTTCTCTAGGACCTTATTTGTGGAGCAGTTTGATTATCCATGTATTTATAGATGTTGGTAAAGCTTGGTGCTTGATGGATTCCTCACAGACCAACAAGAGCATAGGGGCTAGAGTGTCTCTAAAAGTGTAGTAGAATTCTGATGGGAGCCCATTTTGACCAGGTTGTTTTTTTGTTTTAAGTGCGTCAATGGCCCTTTTAATCTCTGGAGGTAAACTGGGGTAAACTGGAGGTTTTCCTCCTGAGAAATGGCAATGCCCACATTGGAAGTGAACAGGGGAATGATCTCTCTTTGATGTTTTCTCCTAAGACTCTTGAACATTTCTTTGGTTGGTTTGTCTACTTTTCCTGCCCACCAGTCCCTAAAGAAAGAGGCCGAATGGAGAAGTGTGAGGTCCTTCTCAGTTCTGAGTTGATTCCTGAGTGTGGTAATTTTGGATTGGGCAGTCAGGTTGCTATTGGTGTCAGATTCCAACAACTATTGTTGTATATAGCATCTTTTCTTCTTTTCCTAATCATGTACACCAACTTTCTGAAGTGAATAAGAGTAGCCTGCAAGCGTTTTACTACATTGACCTAGGCTTTGGCACGAGTTGAGCCTTTGGAGAATTCTTGGATCCAAATAGGTCCCTGAACTTCGGGGAGCTTGAAGAGGTTGGGGTCAGCGTAAAACCAGTGATTTATGATTTTAGTGGTTTTGTCATCTATAGTTATAAGCAAGGGGTAGTGGTCTGAGGCACAAGAGGTGAACTTGCAGGGGGTAGTGGTCTAAGGCACAAGAGGTGAACTTGGGTTTGGCTTTTATCCTATTGAAGTCTTTAGCAAGGGGGAGGCTGATGTAGCACCGATCTAGTCTTGCTTTCCTTGCAAGTTCTCCCCTGGAGTAGTTCTGCCACGTGAAATCCCCCTGGTTGCCTACATCCCAAAGGTCGTGTTTGGAGATGAGGGAGGTCCGGGCCGTTTTCTCAGTTGAAGCGATTACACTACCTTGATTCCTAAATTTATCTTCTTGATTTTCTACCATATTTAGGTCTCCAAAGAGAATGGTTGGGCCTTCCAAAAGGGCAATGTCCTTCCGTATCTTTGTGCGATTGACCACAGAGCCATCAGCGTATACTGAGATGAGGGTGGCTACCCAATGTTCACCAACGACCAGATCGTCTTCTACCCAGGACTGCTACCCAGTGTTCACCAACGACCAGATCGTCTTCTTTGACTTGCCAATGAGAGGGAAGCCCCAGAGCTGTCCCACCTGAGCCTTTCGGGTGGTTAGAGACCCACCATTTGTGAGTTTTAGAAATAGACTCCAATCATTTCAACAACTCACTGCCAGTAATTTTAAGTTCTTGAAGCCCAATCACCTCTGATGGGCAATTGAGAAGCCAGTTCTTGATTTTTTTTTACTTGAGTGGGTCAATGAGACCCTTAATGTTCCTGGAGAAAATTCTCATTTATTGGTTCTTCGGTCTCTTCTGTTCTTATTCTGGATACTCTTGGGAGAGAGCTGGGTGACAGACAGATGGGTCCTTTTGTTGTCCTTTTGGACCTCCATGGGGGAGGGGCTAGCAGTATCCTTTGGAGGAGGGGCAAGGGGGATATTTTCTTTGTTAGATAGTTCCCCATTGTTGGACTTATTCAAGTCAATGGACATCTCTTTGTCCAGAGCTTGGACTTGGTGCTCAAGTCTAACAAAGGGTCATCATCTTCCTCAGAGTCTGGACATGAGAATTCTGCCACCTTCGAGTCTTCCCACTCTAGGAGGGGAGCCAGCAGAGCGTAACGGTTGGGTTTTCTCTCTGAGGAGGTTTTGGGTTATTAGTTCTGGGCCTGTTGTTTCTACCTGCCGAGGGGTTACGTGTGTTAGCTTGAGTGTTAGTAAACTGGGGTCCATTGTTGTGTTGGGGTCGAGGCTAGGGTTGAGGGATAGTCTTGGCCTCTGGACTAGGGTTTTTAATCGGTCAATCCCTTACAAAATGTCCTTTAGTGCCACAGTGGAAACAGGCCTTGGGTAGGTACTTATAGACGATTTGTTGCTCGAATGTTTCTCCATCATTAACATCAATTGTGATGGCGCGAGGTAACTCTTCCGAAACATTCATCTCAATTAGAGCTTGCGGATGCCAAGACGGGATGTAGTCACCTTTGGGTCTCCCTCCTAGAACACGGCCTAGAGAAGAACCTATGACTCTTAAGATGGTTGTGAAAGAGCAGAGGGAGATTCGGCAATTCAACCCACACAGGGAAGTGAGTCAAAGCATCACACTCGGGATTGTAGTCTTTGTTCCATTTGAATAGGCATAATGGGGAGGTTCTAATGAGCCACTGGCCAGAGCTAAGAACCCTTAAGGCCATTTCCACAGTCTTGACGATAAACCACATATTGATTTTTGGGAAGGCCCTGCACAGTTTCAACTTCCGCGCCTATCAGTCCCCATTGGTTTCTAATCCACCCTTTCAAAACCTCTACTGGAGGTCTAGGTCCCGCAATCATACCAATGAGAGCACGACCTTCTAAATCAGACTGAGCTCTCCGGATTTAAGCAGAAGGTAGTAGGACAGATGGCTTACCTCCTGCATCTGTCTGATGTTGTCCTCGAGAAGTGTCTCCGCCGCCTCCCTCGTGATGACTCTCCTTGGGGAGGGCCATGAGGTCTACTCTGACTGCGAGCTGGGAGCTCTTGGCGAGTGGGCGATTGAGAAAAGAAGCCTATGCCATGGCGAAGGACCCTCGCCTCAGCGAGCTGCACTGTGACGTCTCCAGGGAGGACATTGAGGGCCTGACGGAAAAGAGCATTGAGAGACAGGTGGAGAGCTTGAAGTGGGGTAGTAGTTATTGTGAATGAACGACTGGTGCGAAAGAAACCCCGAGTGCCATGCATTAGAGGGGGAGGTTGAGTGAGCATGCATGGCGGAAAGGGGGGGGGGGGGGGTTGCTGAGATGACAACTCGCCCCCGATGAGCGAGGAACGTGGCGAGAAAGATACTCCTGACAGGCTATCCCGTTGCCATAGCTAGAGCTAGAGCTAGGGCTTTTTCCAAACCACCATTGGTTGGCTCCTTTTCCTGGTGTGGAGAGTATTAAAATTCGCAAATCGGTTTTGGGGAAGTAATATTGACCCTCATATGTGGGATTTCAAAATTAAAGAAAATCATTATTAATTCCTAGAATTATGATCATGTAGATTTGGGTCGAGCAAGTGTAAGAGGAGCCTATATATGTAGGCACCTTGGCCCCCATGCGTATACATCTTGAGCATTGAGCACACACACTTACTGGCCGGGTCATACTGGGTCCTTTTGCAAGCATTAATTAATTACTCATTGCGATGCCAAGAGAATCTTGCAATTCTAAATGAAAATCGAATTGGCCTGTCGCCATCAACCCCCCCCCCCCCCCCCCCCCCCCCCCCCCCCCCCCCCCCCCCCCCCGCGCGCTTGTAGCCATCCCCATCGCCATCTGCCTTCGTTCGGCCTGACAGACACCCCTCAGACAAAATACTCCCCCTCCGAAGCCTACACTGCATCTCTGTGTTTGTCCATCGCTGCCTTGCTCCCTCTCTCTCTCTCTCACCCACACACACACAATTTCTGCTCGTCGTGCCCTCCCCCACGATGCCCTGCTCTTGGCATCTTCTTTTGCCTCACGATGTCCTGCTAACCATATAGATAACAATCTCGGAAAATCACCTGCTGTTCCTTACGAACGTTATCCACGGGCTTCCACCTCCTCGCCTCATCTCCTTGCCTACCGCGTCTTTCCACCTGCTTAATCAGCGCGCCACAAACACAGAGCTGCAAAAGAAAAAGATATATTTTTGCTCACTCCATGCGTCAGTAAGGCCCTCGCCTCATCTGTCCTTTTTTCACTCTCTCCAGGTGTCACCACCTTCGCCTCCCACACGAAAATTTCGAAAATTGCAAAGAGGAAATTGTATAAAGTTAGGTTTATTTTTTCGGTTTTTACAGTATTTTTCTCTATTTTGATTTGAGACGGAGTCTCTCCTTTTTCGCTTGGCCTCAAGCGACGTCCACATGCCACCCTCCCTTCCACTTACTTTACCTTCCATCCAAACCTTTGCAAAAGCATCTTCGCTGATTCTTACAAAAAATACAAAAAAGATTAGAGGGACATACTTTGTACATTGTGTCTATCACTCTATTCTCTTGATCATTCCGCTGCAGTCTCTGACATGGTATCAGAGCACAAGGTTCCTCGGATCCATCTCTAGCTCTGCTGGGGCTTCAATTTCTGAAATCCTGTGAATCGACGGGGCCAATTGTGGTTTGACATTAACGTACAAGAGAGCACATTCCGCTTATGATTGCTCGACAAGCTTGAAGGTGTGAGATCAGTGGGATACCTGATAGTTGTCGATCACAAGTGATGGAGGTGGGAGTAGGGACTCCTTTGGTTAGGAAGAATGTCCCTGTCCGGGTGTCAGTGATGTGTTACCCTAAAGTAAGTCACATCCGACTAAGCGAGAGACAAGGAAAACTGTGGTTGATACTATTTAAGTAGAAGCTGCAGCTATCGGGGTCTCGGCGTTCCACTTCATACAATCTTGTTTCCTATGCCCTTTGGTGTGGCAATAGAGAACATCGCTGCTCTGACATGTATGTCTTCCGCTCATCCTCGGAGAGAAATCCACCAAGAACTCTGTGTCAATGCAGCGAACTCGTCCTCCAAATCGATGAGAAACTGGGGAGGCAAGAAGCGCTGCTTGAAGTCTAGACAAATGTGTCCGAGTAATACTGCGGCAGATTTGTTGAGGGGTTTGTATGATGCTTTGCCCAATGTTTCCACCATGTGACTGCCTCGCCTGTGAGATGAGGGGCTGCCAAGCATACCCTGTCCTGTGGGTCCGTGAGCTTTGCCAATGGAAAATGGATCGCAAATTGATGGATGAACTGCTCAACTACTGTATGGTCGCATTTGCCATCATATTTGGTGAAATTTCGCGCGTTGCGAACCAAGGGTTGACTTGCTGTACTGCTACAAGAAGCACTTGGCGCCTTAATGGCTGCCACGAGCTCCGATATTTCCTGCTTTCGAAGTCGACGCTCTTGACGTCGTGCCTTCTCAAACTGCTCCAACATTTGTTGTATGGGGTTCACTTCTACCGTGGTACGGTAGGAACTTCTGTCATCATCCTCTGCATTGGAGTTGGACCAAGTAACATGAAGGCATAAAGTAGAAGGAAGTACAGACCACACTGAGAGGACATCACAACTCCGAGAACATTCCTAAGGTGTCTGAAGATACAAATAACATGTGGATCTCTTACAATGAACCTTGCTCCCTAAAAAGCCATTATAAGTACCTCATGACAGCATAATTGAATTGTCACCAGCTATTTGATGTGGCATAGATAAAGCTGCAATCAAATGTCCAGAAGCCACAGGCAGCTTCATTGATGAAGCGTTTGCAGGTTGGTAAGCTCAGTGCTAAATCCCTCAAGAACCCGGGCAGCTAGCTTCTTGGGCTGATGCAGGCGTGTGAAAGATGGCGAAATTACAGCTGCACCCTGAACGGAATCCGCGCTGATCTTATAGTATGCCTTCGCAGCTATGATATCTCTTTCCAGCTGGACAAACTTGTAAGTAGTTTGCTAGAAGGGTTGTTCGTAAGCCTCCTTGGGCGCCTGTAAAATGCTACAGAGGAGCACAATGCAGTGCTTCTAGTCTCTTCACCAATCACTATGTGTTCATACTGTTCAAACCCAACATCATCGGCTGTTGTGGTCAAGACACGCCCTACAACAGGAATATGGAAATTTTGTCCTTGCACCCTCATAAGGATACCTATATCAGCAAATTTGGGGGTGGGCTTAGGCTTCATGTACTTACCATGCAAGCTCGACATGCTGCAAAGCTTTGCTACATTTTCCAAGGTAGGATTTGGGGCATATGGAAGCACTTTGTTAGTAATGGGAGGAAAGATTGCCACCCCATAAAGCTTCTCATAGAATAGTGAAAAATTTTCTTTGCTGGATCTCTCCGCGGTCCGTGACAATGATAATTGCAAGTCTTCCACCCGATCATCAAACCTTTGAATCATTCTTTGTTCAAAATCATCGAACCAAATCATTCTTTGTTCAAAGGCATCGAACCAGCGCTCAAAGGCATCAAATTTACTATGAAGCCTTTATACTTCAGAGTGCATGGCACTACAGATTTCCTTGGTTATGACCTGATACTCTCTCTTTCTGTTTTGTTCCAACACATTTGCAACGCCTGATGCAGCCTCTTTCTCCTCCACTTGGGACATGTCATTCACTGTTAATCCAACATCTGGAGGAAGATGGTACTGAAGAGGAGGAGGAAAGCAGAGAACAGCAGCATCTGGAGGAGCATGGTACTGAAAAGGAGGAAAGTGGAAAGGAGACCCAAGTGGAGGAGGAGGCTGCATCAAATGTTGCAAATGTGTTGGAACAGATCAGAAAGAGAGGGTATCAAGTCGCAACCAAAGAAATCTGTAGTGCCATGCACTTTGAAGTACAAAGGCTTCGTGGCATATTTGATGCCTTTCCTACTTTTCTCCTTTTCAGTACCATGCTCCTCCAAATGCTGCTCTTCTCTGCTTTCCTCCTCTTCAGTACCATCTCCAGATGCTGGATTAACAATGAATGACATGTCCCAAGTCTCTCCACATACACAATCTCACGTTTTAAAGCCTCATCCCAGTGTCTTCCTGAGAAGAATAGATGGGAAACTTGAGCTTTCCTCTTGGGGTTTAGAAGCTTGATGGTCATCCTCATAGAGGATGGTATATCCAGCAATGTTGTAGCATATCAGACCTCGTGTCTCCATGAATCTAATGAAGCTTGGTACGGCCATACTTTTCGAGTCTCCACCTCTCAGTTCTTTGAAGATAACTGATCTCTGAGAACTTCCTGGTTTGTTTTTCTTTTCTTCTGAGAGATGCTCCTTCTCCTTGCTCTCTTGTTTGATCAACTCTTCCTGAAGCTTCAAGCACTCCTCCTCCCGTGAAAGCACTAGGTCATAGATCGGATTGGAGGCGTTGTCAACAAAAAGAGGCTGCTCCAGTGTAAAATGTTTGCCTGATTCCTGATGGACACCAGACATCTACGAAGCAGTCAAGATTGTATGGCGGGCCGATGCGGAACAGGTCAGATCTCTGAAGGCAGAGATCTCCATCTTCATGGCGTCTCGAACCAGAAGGTCTTGGCTTTCTTTGGCAACCGGTGTTTTCAGTTGCACTTCCCTTAAATCCACGAAGGACACTAGTTTTTTTTTCTCTCTTCCCTGCTGCGCCTTTCTTCGTTGCCATTCGTGCTGTGTGAGAGAGAGAGAGAGAGAGAGAGAGAGAGAGTGAGAGCCTCAAGACTAAGTAACACCCAGGGGTGGCAATGAGATCAAGGGGTGTGAAGTGGGCGCACGGCTATCGGGGGATCTAGAGCGTCCGTCACTTGAAAACTAAACCCGGTGGCATGTTGGCCTGTCGATCCACCTCAGCAAGAACTAAACCCAGATAGGCATGCCCGCCTGGCGGTCCACCTCAGCAAAAACTAAACCCGGATTAAGTAACACCCACGTAGCGGGGTCAAAAGGGTGAAAGGCATCCACGTTGGCGCGTGGGAAATCGACATGCATGTAGGAGAATTCAAATTCGGACGATTGCAAGGTTTCTAATTTTTGGGTGGCCTTGGAGGTTAACTGGAAAGAAAAGGGAGAGGATGGACATGAATGCATGTTGGGTGGAAGAGGAGGTAATGCAAGGCAAAGAGAGGATCAAAGACGCTTACAACATCGATCTCAATGTGACCTGGCAGGAAGAAGAAGCCATGGAGGGTAACTGGCAGGAAGAAGTAGCCATGAAGGGTAAGATGGGCCTATACCTGATTTGAATGAGGGTATAGAGGAGAGCAGCGAATCTGAATCAAATTCAAGCCAAGATTCTGAGGATTTGTTGGGTTTTAATAATGGTTGGCTGAATGAAGGGAACTCAAGCAGTACCGACCATCCAAAAGCTGGAGCCCAGTTCCCTCAAAAGCAACCATGTGGGGCCTCAAATGGGGACTCAATCCACATGGTCAAACCTATGATCCCGTCTCATGATCCATCCTTGCATCTTTCTCACCACTTCTTTAGTGTGATCGAGTAAGCTACGACCTAATGCTTCAAGATATGAAGGGGATTTGCAACCCAAGTTTGGCTACACTTCGAGAAGTAAATGTCCATGACATAAAAAGATGGAACAGGATGAAGAACAATCTATATATTCAAGGATCCGAACATGATGGATCGAACAAGCTCTTCTTGAAGATGCCTCTCCTGGCAATTGCACCAATTGAGCAATGGACATCTATCATAGAAGAATGTCACATTGATCCGCAAGGGGCTCACTTTGGCATGTGAAAAAGTATTTGATATTCTCAAATCGGAATGGTGTACAGATGTGAGAAAGCATGGCATACCTATTTCCTTTATCAGAGACGTGATTAGATCTTGCAAAGTGTGCAGCAAGGATCCAACACTCCCTCCCCAATTGCTTATGTCACAAAACTCCCTCCCCAATTGCTTATGTCAAATAAGGTTGAAGAAAAGTTGAATGCTGATGAGAATAACCCAAGTGAGAAAATTTTAACAGATAAAGCCCACATGAATGATGCGCTAGAGAGAGTATTGCGCTTAAGCATAAGGTGAGACTTGTCAAGATAAGATCAGCCCAAGTAAGTTTTGGTAAGGTAGAGGACATCTACGTTTTTCATCGTGGTGGTTCAAGAAGGCATCGTGGAGGAGACAAGCACAGAGAGAGAGAAACAAAGAATTGTATGTTAAGTATGGAGCCTGATTTACCCTTGTAATTTTCTGTGGTAAAAGCGCACATTTGTAAGGCCCCCGTTATGAGGAGAAGCCATCGTGCGTGAAGGAAAATCACTCACCAAAAATAAAAATTTTCACGGACAAGAATCAGGGGCAACTTTAAAGCTCCGCCCCCGAGACTTTTTTTTTCGCCGGAATATTATGGCCGGACGGCGGCCGGAAAGTGGTCGGAAAACAACCGGTCGTTTGGCCGGTGGCCGGTAGTCAATGGCCGATGGCCGGTGGTCGGAAGTCAATGGCCGGTGGCCGGTGGTCGAAAGTCAATGGCCGGTGGCCGGTGGCTGAATTCAAAAGCGGACTTGTCTTCTCAAGGGCGGCCACACATGGACGGATTGGAGGGTCCGATTTGGACTTATTCGCACAAGGGCGGCTACACATGGTTGTCTCTCATAAGAGAGGGCAGCCCTTTTGGCCTATAAAAGGAGGCCATTTCTACACACATTTCATAGTGTGAAGTTGATGCAACAAGGTGAGTGTGAGGTGGTGAGAGTGAAGCAAGGCGGGAGCTCCATTAAGGGTATAATCCCTTTGTAAACTACTTCTTGTTTTGAAGTACTAAAGCCATTGAGTGGCTGCTTTCCCGTGGACGTAGCCCACATTGGGTGAACCACGTATATCGTGTGTACTCTCTCTCTCTCTCTCTCTCTCTCTCTCTCTCTCTCTCTCTCTCTCTCTCTCTCTACTCTATAATCTCGTGTATATAAATCTGTCTCTCTCCATTAAGTAATCTACTCAATTATCTATTTAGCTACGTCTTATTTCCTA
This sequence comes from Adiantum capillus-veneris, assembly GCF_014529385.1. Taxonomy (NCBI): domain Eukaryota; kingdom Viridiplantae; phylum Streptophyta; class Polypodiopsida; order Polypodiales; family Pteridaceae; genus Adiantum; species Adiantum capillus-veneris. The sequence goes on from NC_140934.1 coordinate 88,659,849, forward strand.
ACAACTGGTATCAGAGCAAGGTTTGCTCGTAGCTAAATTATCTCAAGGAAAGGATTCCTTGAATTGAGTGAGAGTTATGGCGGAGGAAGGGAAGCTCAAGATTGAGAAGTTCAAAGGCAAAAACTACCAACATTGGAAGATGCAGATTGAAGACTATCTCTACCAGAAGGACCTCTATTTGCCACTAGGCGGTCTTGCGAAGAAGCCCGCAACAATGGCAGATGAAGCATGGATTGTCCTTGATCGAAAGGCACTGGGAACAATCCGGTTAATCTTGGCGTCAACGGTGGCCTTCAATGTTTCGGAGATGAAGACCACGGAGGACTTGATGAAGTCACTTGACGACTTCTACGAGAAACCATCGGCATCCAATAAGGTATTTCTTATGAAGCGTTTGTTCAATCTAAAGATGACAGAGAATGGTTCAGTTGCAGAACACCTAAATGACTTTAACACAAACATAAGTCGACTTCGATCAGTGAAAATCAATTTTGATGACGAAGTGCGAGCTCTCCTTATACTATCATCTCTACCGGATAGTTGGGACAGCCTTGTGATGGCTGTAAGTAATTCTATCTCTGGCACAAATACTCTTAAGTTTGATGATGTTGTGGGTGTTCTCCTACGCGAGGAAATGCAAAGGAGAAGCACAGGAGAATCATCAAGTGCTGCATTATCAGTGGAAACAAGAGGAAGGCTTAAGGAGAGGTTCAAAAACCAAAAGGGTCGTGATCGCTCAAGGCGGAGCAAGTCACGCACAAAGTCAGTTCTTGAATGTTGGAACTGCGGCAAGAAGGGCCACGTCAAGAAGGATTTCTGGTCCAAGAAGAAGAAGGAGACAGAGTCTCAAGACAACAAGCCAACATCGGAGGCCAATGTGGTAGGTAAAGTAGAGCAAGATGCTCTAATTCTCTCATTAGACAATGTGTCTAATTCCTGGATAGTAGATTCCGGGGCTTCATTCCATGCGACACCACACAAGCGACATTTCCAAGACTACACCAAAGGTAATTTTGGGTATGTATACTTGGGAGATGATGAAGCTTGTGAGATTGTCGGCAAAGGTACAGTTTCTGTCAAAACTGCTAACGAAAATGAATGGAAGCTTAAAGATGTTAGGCATGTTCCTTCTCTTCGCAAAAATTTGATCTCTACAGGACAATTGGACGATGAAGGTCACAACATTGCATTCGGAAACAAACGGTGGAAGATCTCAAAGGGATCTTTGGTGGTTGCCAAGGGTGAAAAAGTCGGTACACTTTACTTGTGTACTGTTAGCACGCAACCTTCAGCTTGTGCAGCAACTACAGAAGTTGACAGTGCGGTGTGGCACTACCGACTTGGGCATATGAGTGTCAAAGGAATGCAAATCCTTCAAACAAAGAAGCTTCTACCAGGTTTGAAAGAAGTGGACTTAGAGTTCTGTGAAGATTGTGTTTATGGTAAACAAAAGAGGGTAAAATTTCAAAAATCAGGAAATGAAAGAAAAAATAAAAAACTTGAGTTGGTTCATTCTGATGTTTGGGGTCCTGCAAGTACACCATCACTTGGTGGCTCATTGTACTATGTAACATTCATAGACGATGCGACTAGAAAAACATGGGTTTATGTCATGAAGAATAAATCCGATGTATTTTCCATATTTCAAAGGTGGAAAGCCTTTGTGGAGAATGAAACAGGTACCAAGGTTAAATGCCTCAGATCCGACAATGGAGGCGAATATTGCAGCCAAGCTTTTGAAAGCTTTTGTGCTAGCAATGGCATTCGGAGGCAAAGGAAAACCCCAAGGACACCTCAACAAAATGGGATTTCAGAAAGGATGAACATGACAATCATGGAACGAGCACGAAGCATGCGGCTACATGCAGGCCTACCGCTTGAGCTTTGGGCGGAAGCTGTAAGTACGTCTGTGTACTTAATCAATCGGTCACCCTCAACGGCATTGGATGGGGGAGTTCCAGAAGAGGCATGGACAGGTAAACCGGTGAATTATGCATTTCTCAAAGTTTTTGGGTGTGAGGCTTTCATGCACATAGATAGAAGCCTAAGATCAAAGTTAGATGCAAAGTCCAAAAAGTGTTTCTTCATTGACTATGGAGAAGGAGACTTTGGGTATCGCCTATGGAATCCTGAAGATGGTAATATCTTAAGGAGTAGGGATGTAATTTTTAACGAACAAAATATGTACAAAGATTACTTGGAAAGAAAACAAACAAAAGAAACAGGTGATGAGTACATGGAGCTTGAGGATGGTGAAGACTCAAGGACTGCAAATGGTGACAATGTGCAACAACGTCAACCAAATAAGGAGCCTCAACCTATTCCCCGAAGATCTACAAGAGCAAGTAGACCTCCAGAAAGGTTTGTTCCTTCCTTCAACCATCTCTTGATCTCAGATTCTGGAGAGCCGGAATCATATGAAGAAGCTATGCAACATGAATCCAAAGAAGAATGGACGAAGAGCATGCAAGTCGAGATGGACTCACTACATCGCAACCAAACATGGGAGTTGGTTGAGTTGCCTAAAGGTAAGCGGGCACTTCAAAACAAATGGGTGTACAAGCTAAAGGAAGAAGAAGGTGGGAAGAAAAGGTACAAGTCTAGGCTTGTGGTAAAAGGTTTTTCTCAAAAGAAAGGTATTGACTTCAATGAAATATTTTCTCCTGTTGTAAAAATGAACTCAATTAGGCTTGTCTTAAGCCTTGTGGCTGCTCATGATCTAAATCTCGAGCAAATGGATGTAAATACGACATTCCCTCACGGTGACTTAGAGAAGGAAATCTACATGCTTCAACCAAAGGGGTATGAAGTAAAAGGTAAGGAGAAAATGGTTTGCAGATTAAAGAAGAGCTTGTATGGTTTAAAGCAAGCATCAAGACAATGGTACTTAAAGTTTGATCGATGGATGTTGGATCATGGATTCACAAGATGCAACTCGGATCACTGCGTCTACACGGAGAATTTGGGAGATGGGAAATTCATCATCCTAATGTTGTATGTTGATGACATGTTGATTGCAAGTGCTAACATGCAGGACATCAAAGACCTAAAAGAGGAGCTGTCCAAATCTTTTTCAATGAAAGATTTAGGTGCTGCAAAGAGGATACTTGGTATGAAAATATCAAGGGACAGGACGAAGAAGACAATAAAGCTATCTCAAGAAGATTACATCAAGAAGGTACTAGAAAGGTTTGCAATGCAAAATGCAAAACCAGTTTCTACACCTTTGGCTGGTCATTTTAAACTAACGAAGGATATGTGTCCAAAGACACAAGAGGAGATAGCCTATATGTCTAAAGTTCCATATGCTGCAGCGGTAGGTTCTCTAATGTATGCTACGGTCTGGACAAGGCCAGACATTGCACATGCAGTGGGAGTTGTGAGTAGGTTCATGGACAACCCAGGTAAAGAGCATTGGCAAGCTATGAAGTGGATACTTAGGTATCTAAAAGGGACAACAACAAATGCTTTGTATTTTGGAGGAACTGATATTTTTCTAGAAGGGTATGCTGATGCAGATATGGCAGGTGACAAAGATACTCGAAGGAGCACTATTGGCTATGTGTTCACGGTTGGAGGCACAGCAGTAAGCTGGGCTTCAAAGCTGCAGAAAGTGGTTTCACTTTCTACCACGGAAGCAGAGTATGTAGCAATGACTGAGGCAAGCAAAGAAATTCTGTGGCTTCACAGATTCTTAGAAGAGCTTGGATTCAAACAAGACAATTGTGTCTTGTACAGTGATAGCCAAAGAGCTATCCATCTTGCGAAGAACTCAGCCTTTCATTCAAGGACAAAGCACATTGAGGTGAGATATCACTTCATACGCACTCTTTCGGAAGAGGGACAACTAAAGCTAGGAAAGGTGCATACAAGTGAAAATCCTGCAGACATGTTTACAAAGGTGGTCAACAAGGAGAAGTTGAGCTTTTGCTCATCTTCAATCGGCATTCAAGGATAAGAAGCCAAAATGGAAAGCAGTCACAGGTTTGGTTTGGAGATCACTCTCCAAGCGGGAGATTGTTAAGTATGGAGCCTGATTTACCCTTGTAATTTTCTGTGGTAAAAGCGCACATTTGTAAGGCCCCCATTATGAGGAGAAGCCATCGTGCGTGAAGGAAAATCACTCACCAGAAACCAAAATTTTCACGGACAAGAATGAGGGGCAACTTTAAAGGCCTCGGGGGCGGAGGCCCCGAGACTTTTTTTTTCGCCGGAATATTATGGCCGGACGGCGGCCGGAAAGTGGTTGGAAAACAACCGGTCGGTTGGCCGGTGGCCGGTAGTCAATGGCCGATGGCCGGTGGTCGGAAGTCAATGGCCGGTGGCCGGTGGCCGAATTCAAAAGCGGACTTGTCTTCTCAAGGGCGGCCACACATGGACGGATTGGAGGGTCCGATTTGGACTTATTCGCACAAGGGCGGCTACACATGGCTGTCTCTCATAAGAGAGGGTAGCCCTTTTGGCCTATAAAAGGAGGCCATTTCTACACACATTTCATAGTGTGAAGTTGATGCAACAAGGTGAGTGTGAGGTGGTGAGAGTGAAGCAAGGCGGGAGCTCCATTAAGGGTATGATCCCTTTGTAAACTACTTCTTGTTTTAAAGTACTAAAGCCATTGAGTGGCTGCTTTCCCGTGGACGTAGCCCACATTGGGTGAACCACGTATATCGTGTGTACTCTCTCTCTCTCTCTCTCTCTCTCTCTCTCTCTCTCTCTCTCTCTCTCTCTCTCTCTCTCTCTACTCTATAATCTCGTGTATATAAATCTGTCTCTCTCCATTAAGTAATCTACTCAATTATCTATTTAGCTACATCTTATTTCCTAAAATTGTAGTTGTTCTTTCAAGGCACGAGTGCAATTCAAAGAAGAAGTTGATGAAGTCACTATTGTTCTCCATGCTATGTATCACTGCCATGTTCCTACCTCTCGGCTTGACTTATACTATCTACCGGTTCATCCACGAGTGCTTCACTGTTGCATGGAAGATTACTTTGATGTGGGTAGATCTCGCCACGTTGCCAAAGTGTCTGTCTCAAAACAAAACTTCCACATGCAACAAGTGCCTCCAGTAGATTGCGTGACTTTCCAATTCTTCATGATCCCAAAGGAGGTCCGACAGCTCGAATATAGCTTGCGACTTCAAGGTAGTACTTTTCATTGCTTATTCTCTCAACCTATATAGCATTTTCTTGACCTAAGATATTTTTTTTTAGGTCGAGAATCAGAAAATGATTGGTCTGGGATATATATGGAGGCTTTGAAAGTTACAATCTGGTGGGAAGGTAACTTCTTTTACAGCAATAGTTTCATTTTCACTTTTATATGTTGTCCTTGCATCCTTATGTAGATGCTTGCTGCTTTTGAAAGGTTTCATATGTCCATCCATACAACCAAATGCATTGTAAGACATCCAGAAGCCATTTGTTATCATCATTCAAGATAGTTGGATGCCGGAGATGTGTATTCCCTTCTATGACATAACGCATGGGCTGTGGACAACACATTCAAGACAAATGTGTATGGGTTGCCATTATATGCAATTGTTTTGCCTAATCAAGCTGGGATTGGATTGCCTATGTGGTTGATGATGTGCACATGTGACACTGGGACATGTCAGGAGAGCATTGCCTTTGAATTGACCATTCGCATAATATTTTCAAGGATGGGTAGCATTCGGCCGAATGCAATTATAATAGATAAGTGCCCTCAAGAGTTGAATGCTATCTTGAGAGCCATTAGGGATGATGATGCTTGTTGGGCTCAAAACAATAGAGGGTGTCGAGTGCAAGTTGCATGACATGTCTTGCTCTACTGGTTTCATGCCAAAAAAGCTTGGGTAGAGAATCTTTTGCCCCAAGTGCCAAAAGACTTGCGAGATCAAGTATATTTCACGATGTTTTATGCATTCAAAGTGTGAGGATGATTTCGAAGCTCGCTTTCAGAAACTCTTATTGGACTACTTCGAGCATGCAAATATTCAGGTGCTCAAAGTCATGTATATGGCGTGAGCGTTGGCCAAGTTTGGGCGCTTATTTCTCCATGGCAATGTGGACACTACAAATCTGGTGGAGAGATTATGGCAATATATCAAGTACACTTTGTTGGCTGCAAGGATAAATAGGTTGGTGCTTGACCTATTGCATGCACTTATTGGTGATGCAAGGAGTGGAACCTCGATGGGAGGAACTCTATTGGAGTTCTTCAAGCAAAAGCAAGAGCTAGGTGAGCATTAATCATTCTCCTTGCAATTTTATATCAACTACTTTTGTTAAACAAGTTCATTGTGTGTATGTCAATAGTGGACTCTGAACTTTTGTTGTGTATGGCTCAAGCAAGAGTGTGACCAAAGCACTAGCTGGTGGGGAGAAGTTATTTCAACGATATGAGTCTAATCCACCTACTCTTCACGTGGTGAACGAGTCTACATTGCTATTCAAAATCCAAAACATGTCTTCGGACACTTGGTATCACGTGAGTTTACAACCCTCCTATTGTGATTTCCCATATTGGTTCTCCCAATGCAAGCATCTATACGGAGTGCGCCTAATACTACAAAGCCATTTTCCGATGCTACATGCAATTTTGCCTATTGTGGATAGTTTGTACATGCAATGGTTGAACTTCCTACAAAGAATGGAATGCAAGAATGTCCTCAGGCTGTGGAGGTAGAGAGTCGTTGTGATGGCACAAAATTGGGTGTTGACATGCATAGCTTTGAGCAAGATACAGACAGGGTTGATACGGAGATTGTTTCTTGTATTGATGAGTTTAGAGATATCTTGCAACAGCTTCCGAATAATTTTTCCACATGGACATTGGTGCGAAAGTAGGTAGCTCTTGGACAACTGAAGATCTCTATGGAGAACCTAAAAAACCTCCATGAGCCAAAGAAGGCGAGCATGCCATGTAGAGGTAGCATTAAACAAATTCAATCCACTGTCACACAAACACGGCTTGGGCATGGCAGGCTATCAAGTATCATTGATCCTCTTTCGGATGCACTTGATGGTAGCCCCTAGCCAAACAAGACTAGGAGACTCACAGGTTCACTGAGGCACAAACACCAACGAGGGTGAAGTCGTGTGCACTTCAAAAAATGGTGGCATATTTATTGTCCTCATTGTTGTAGTAAGACTCTTCTTGTTGATGAATCTTGCATAATATGCTGCCATACATGCCATGCTTTGTTGCCTTTATCTCAAAAGCATTTGGGTGCATTTTCTATTGCTCAAATCATGGACCACCTGGTGCAGTTATGGGATGGCAACAGCTCAGTCAAAGGTTCTATTGCGTGTGACTATGAGGTGTCACTTGAAGGAAGTGAACGGAATTTCATAGTGAAGCTTGATGATGGCAGAATCTATGAAAAGGTATATGCATCAAGAATACTCATAACCTTTATGTGATGAACATGTAGGGCCTTTACATCCACCATTATTGCAGGATCAGCCAAGAGGAGGCTTGTCAGACATGCAAGCATTATGTGTGTGTTGTGCATTAGCCATGTAGGCATTTTGAGTAGTCATTGCGGCATGTATATACAAACTGGCCTTGTTTGTGTGTGGGCGATCGTGGCCTTCGTGGTGATCTTGTTTCTTCTCATGGGTTTTTATTTTTGCTACAAGAATTTTTGTTGGGATGTAAGCGAGCCCCATGTCAAGTTTATGCATTGCCATTGTGTGGGTTTATACAAGGTCCTTGAGAGCAGGTTTATGGATACAATCAACCATGCATGACTGAGGTTTTATTTTTGTTTCTTGTTTATACAATTTCCTTGAGAGTTTACGGATTGAGAGCAGGTTTATGGATACAATCAACCATGTATGAATGAGGTTTATTGTTGTTGCTTGTTTATATACAAGGTCCTCGAGAGTTTATGGATTGAGAACAGGTTTATGGATACAATCAACCATGCATGACTGAGGTTTTATTGTTGTTGCTCTTTTATACAAGGTCCTCGAGAGTTTATGGATACAATCAACCATGCATGACTGAGCTTTATTGTTGTTGCTTGTTTATACAAGGTCCTCGAGAGCATTTTATGCACACAATCAACCATGGCTGAGGTTTTATTGTTGTTTCTTGGAATGCATACTACCAAGTGCAAGAGAATTAGGGTAGAGTATAGACACAAATGATAGAACCAAAAGTGCAATTGACTCATTAGTGAATAGCTCTTAAATAGGCTTAATGCTTTACAATCATTGGCTATAGTGGTTGCATCCTCTTGCTATTGGACCATGTCATCATTTCATCTTTCCTCGGTGGTTAGAGGGCTTGCCCATATGGTGCCACAAGTTGGGCTTACTGAAACATAATCCTTTGAAGATGCTTGAGGTGTGTTGTGGACTTGATCTGGTGATAATTCTTAACATTCAAGGTAATGTCACACTACGATAGGTTCACAAGGGCTTGAAGAATGAAATTGACCTCAACCTGCCTCCAAAATTTTTCCTCCACTACAACATGTGAAAGGTAGTATGCTATTGCATTTATTCCTTTTTTGTTTGTTATTGCCACAATACTTTGGTTTAACTATATGTCGGGTTAACTCTGTCGGGTAGGTCCCTTAAAGAAAGGAGAAGAAGATAGTATGTGTAGAGATAAGAGATGATCGATTGTTTGTTGTGTAGTGCAACTTCTAATTCAATACATGATCCTGATACAAAGCACCACAAATCACTAACCTTCAAGTTTATAACAAAGTTGTAGGCAACATGTCTGTAATTGTTATGCATACGTCAATGCAATATATTAATAATTTTCTTGAAAATATATGGAAATGACATACCGCATCTAAGTCTAAGAGCTACAAAGACAAATTAATATAAACTTTTGTGATGACTTAAGTGCAATTTGATGTTTTACGTACAATTTTGTGGATTAAGACAAATATAAGAATTTTGGGAAACATACACAAAATTGGGAAAAACTTGAGCTCACAGCCACTTAAACAATTTGCAATACCCAACATGAGTATGATCTCATTATATCCAAAATTATTTCTAGCCCATCCTTACATCCAAGTTTGGAAAAGCAAGAAACAAAAATTTTGATTTGCCTATTTTCACATGCAAGGCATACAATGTGGCCACTTCGTGGCAACAAGTGATAGAAACCTCCCACAAGTTCATGAGATAATCTTTCATATAATTCAAACGACAATTGAACAAGACTTAGGCAAGTTTGCATGTGACTTGAGTTGTTTTTTCTTTGCAAGATTTAGAAGGACAAAAATGCAACAAGACAGTCATGTTAATTAACTACTCATACCACATTGTCGGCATACTTTCAATAGACCATGTAGTGCTTATCAATTCCACTTATTGGACTTTTTTGACATACAAATAATACAAAGTCAGGAGACCCTCCCTTTCTTAGGTTTGTTTCTAATCCCACAAGAGAAATTGAGCATAGATATTTCAACATAGACAAAACATAGTGCAACTTCAAGACTCTCATGTTACTAAACACTTAGGAAAAGGAGAGCTTAAACTTAGAGCGTATGTTAAACTATTATTCAAAGGGCAATAAGGATCACAAGTTTTGTATTCCATATGTGGAAGGGGAGTATGGTCAGGGGTTCTCATTCAAATTATGTTTTTGAGCTTTTATTCAACACAAGAATGAACAAACTGCAACTTATCTTTATAAGTTGTCCTAGCACTCAAAATTAAACTTGAGAAAGCAACATGCCCACTTGAACAACTCGTATGAAAGAAACAAGTACTACAAAATAGAGAGGCGCCTTGACATAAAAGGGATGCTTTAGCAAGGCATGCTAGGAGATCCTGCTCAAATGGGGTGCCTTGACATGAAAGGGTACTTCACCTAGATATCCATAGATGATTTTCTGTGCTAGATCTTTACAAAGTTGTTGCAAAAGAACAACTCAAGCTCATGGTCAAAGGAAGAGGAGTTCGAGTAGTCTTCCTTTGGGCTTTCTTTGTACTGTTTTCATGTCTATTATAGTCTGATGCAAGATAGTGAAGGTGTTATATGGCAAGTATGTAACCTGTTTTCTAGAGAAAATCAAAATCTGGTATGCCAATGCCAATGATGAATAGGTTTTGAAAAGGATGATGGTGATGGGAAAACCAGGACAAGGCGAGCTAAGCTTTGGCAAGGAAGGTCAACAAGGAAGGTCAAGGACCATGGAGCGAGATGTGAAGCTTTCACTCTTGTTGATTGGAATAAACGGCAACCGAGTGGATGGAGGTCTTTGCTACACATGTGTAGTCAGCTAGTACTCAAAATATGCTATACATCTAGAGAGCCAAACCATCACCCATGCTTCATCGAGGCCTAGTATTGACGCTCATGAAACATGTGTTTGTTCATGTTGAAACAATTTTTTTATCTAGGTGTAGGGTAGAAGAGTCAATAAATTATTGAAACTATAGCTTTTTTTGAAGGTGTAGGGTAGAGGACCCAATAAACAGATGGTCACCAATAAATAGACAAATTGACCCCCAATTTGGAGACAAAATGTTGGAGTAAGCTTGAAATCTTGCTTATGTGTCCTCTTGTGGTTTGTTAAAAATGCTACCGTCACTAGGGCTTGAGCATCTCAAATCTCTCAAGGAGCCTTGAAAATTGAGTTTCTCAAATAGAGCATTGAGACAAAATCCAAAAAACATTAATCTTGGGATTATCTAATTTGTTCTTCATGCAAAATCTAATGCAATCTACACAATTAAAACATGATTAGATATGCAAAATCCCCCCACCCCAAATTACTACTTTTTCAACTAGATGTCTCTATACTAGCTCCTCTACCCCCTGATCTTTAGTATCGACACAAATAGAATCCTTCTACATTAAGGTATACTTTATGTTACTTAAAATAGCGGGTTAGATGATTGGGTCTCCATATTTGAAAGTGAATATGGCTTCTTTAAGGCTTAAAATCCTCTTGATATGTTAACCTTTTTTGTGTTTTTTAGTTCACCAAATAACCTTGTTTCTATATTCACAAGGATGGTCTAGTTAGGAACACTCTGAGGATCAAAGTTGAGTTTGGGCTTGCATGCCTTCTATAGAGTAAGTAAAGGTGGAGAGTTTGAGCCTCATCATTTTTTATCGCCCGTACAACATTGGAGGCTCGAAGTCAAGTTTGTGTCTTCACTCCATTTTACATGGGGAGACACCATGAGGCTAAGATTCAAAGCTAAGCCTCAAGCCATGTTAAGGTAGTAACATGATAAGGCTCAAACTTAAGTTTGAGCTTCCCCTCTTGTTACATGTGAGAAACGAATGAGGCTAAAAATCACGATCACGTCCCAACCTTGTTAGGGCTCAAACTCAAGTTCAAGCCACTCCATCTTATTTTGGGGGAGGCTAAGGTTGAAAGTTGAACCTCCAACCATGTTAGAGTACTAACCGAGTAAGGCATGAACTAAAGTTTGAGCCTCCACCCCATGTTAAAATGGAAAAACATCATGAGGCTAAAACTTAAAGTTGAGACTCCAACCTTGTTAAGATATTAAAATGATGAGCTTCAAACTTTCACCCCATCTTACAGGCAAAAACACCATGATACTAGAGGAGTAACATGATGAGGTGCTCAAATGTCAGGCCTAGGGTAAGATCGGGCAGGCCAAGGGCCAGGATATACATGCAGTAGATGGGGTCCCTATAATTAGCTAGGCAAGGCTTATATAGGACACAGTTGGGTGGAAAGTGGCATGCTCTAGTCCCCTCAATGTTGCATTGGTATCAGAGCTTAGTGGAGAGGAGAGCTATGGAGGAGGGGGAAAGGTAACCTTGCATGGCGATGCATGGTCTCTCTCTCTCTCTCTCTCTCTCTCTCTCTCCTCTTCATGGCGACCTTGGGAGCCGTGAAGGAGCTGTGACCTTGGGTGTTTGTGGGCCTGGCCCCTTGGATACAAAGATGTGGAAGGATGAAGGTGCTGCAAAAAATGGGCGGGAACCACCTCTTGGAAGGGAAACAAGCCGGGGTACAACTACCACCAAACCGATCGTGGCTGGGCTCTACAGGATTGCATGGACATGAGGACAATTTTTTATTTTAGCAGCACCCTCGATTGGTGCTCGTAGCCGTAGCTCTAAGCCCAAAAATCTTGGCACCGACTGCTGTTCTCTGTTCCATGCCATGGTGATACAAATTTTCACACTCTTTGCTTATTTTGGCACCCAAGGATTCCCTAGGGTCATCCTAAGGGACTTCTCTCATGCAAAGGCTAGCAACGAGTTCAACCAAACCCACATGCATTAGCATGTAACACAGGCAACAAGCAAAGTGTAGAAATTTAGCAAGCAAGCTCAAATGCAAGGCATGCGAGTAGCAAAGTACAAAAATTGAAATTCAAATTTGTCAAAATTGTCGGCAATTATTCGAGGGCAAGGTGGGGTAAGCAACTCTCATTATTTTTAACACGATCTTTGGTTTCTTTTGCGAATCGGGCAAGGCCCTCGATAGCACGGCAATGGATTTATTATATAAACTAAGTAATGGTATACAAACCAACCAACAAATCACCATGGTATGGACCATGGTTAAGACTACCACAAAATCTTGTACTCGAGCAAGGCTCGAGATTTTGTAGGGCACATCCACAAGGATACAAAAAGCGTGGCATGAAGGGCCATGCAACATCCAAGAGATCGACAACATGGCAAGTCAAGTCGAGTGATTAATGAGGTATGTATAGATTTTTAAGTTTCTTTGACAAATTTTCATACCATGCTGCATAACCCTATCATGCAATAGAGGTGAGTGCACTTTAAGCACTCCAAGCACAAGCACAACTTGTGACCGTTACCACATAAGCATTAAAATTTTGATGCATACATTATTGGCAAGGACCAATGATTAGTTTGCAAACCCAAATCAAGCACAGCTTGAGTACAAACCACCTCTCTAGCATCTCAAGGAGATTGGCACGGCCTATTGCTAGACTTGATGACGGGTGCAAAGCTGCTCGACATGGCCGGCCACTTGTTACAGCTTGCGAAGCCGACAGGGGTTTCTCTATTTTCATATTCTTGATTTTCATTTTTGTTAGGACATGGTTCCTAGGCAAATTATTTGAGAATTCTTGTCATTCAAGACAAAAGCTACATGGTCAAGGACAACAATAATCAAGCCAAGCAGGTACAAGGTACATACCTTGCAAGTATTTTTTTGCTAAGTGGCCAAGAATCTCTGTTAGCTATGAGCAGAAGAACTCCATGAGTAATTATGTGAAGCAAGGCTTCAATTTCGACGTTTGGCATCAATGTTTCCAATGTTTGGAACCTGGTACATACGACAACTCTCTCTTGTGCAGTAGATATGGCTTCGAGCAAGTTTTTCCTTCAAAATTTAAGGACAACTGGCTACGTCATGATAATCAGATTAAACAATTTCAAGTTTTTCTATGTTTTGACATTCAAATTTGACAAGGATTTTTTATTGTCCAAAGCAAAGTGATTTAATAATGTTTATGAGAAGCAAGGATTCTAACCCGTGCCAAGATCCTACCTTTGACTTCGAAAGAACAAAATTGGCACACAGTTCTAGGCATCTGGCAAAGGGAGGATAAAAACTCCCAATTTACATATGACAATGGCAAATTGTGATGCATCCATGCTCGATTGTGCAAGGCACTTCTGGTAGTAGCTCAATCTATAGGGGACATCAATGTTGCCAAGGGCTTATACCTCTACATGCATGACATGCTAGTGAGGTAGATATAATTCCATCTCATTCCTGTTTATGCTTTTGCTATAACACCAATTGCTCTGTCGAGGACAAGGTAATTTATTGATGTCTTTAAAAAAAATTATTTGTGTTTATTTTGTGGTTGTCAACAAACAAAAATTCTACAAGGAACCTAATTTAGGGACTTAATTCACAAGCAAAGTGCCATACTTAAATCACTCTGGTACAGTCACAACCACATACAAGGTAGGTGGATCAGGATGTGACTTATGTTATCTCTCTGTATGAGAGCGTCGTACAAGTAGACTATGATACGATTATAAGATAAGCTACCAAATTATAGTAACTCAAGGATTTTCCTTGCCCCCGTATTCTCTCTCTCTCTCTCTCTCTCTCTCTCTCTCTCTCTCTCTCTCTCTCTCTCTCTCTCTCTCTCTTTCTAATTCTCTGCGAGAAAAGTGAAATTATGTCGTATGGTAACAAGAAGGGCTAAGAGCCATCTATTTAGGAATGGCTAAGAGTTATCTATTTGTAATCCATCAATGACTGCTTTCAAGATCCAAGAATTCTATCCAGTTGATTACCCATCAATTCTAATGGACAAGCAAGCGTCTTGCCAATTGCTAATTTTTTGGGTGTTATTTTAGCACTACATACTTTAAGTGTGAAGATCAAGTTGAGTTTTTGAAAGTCTTAAACTCGTAAAAGCTTATCTCTACCAAGGTGTAGATGAAGCAAGCATTTTCGACAACACGACTGTTCACAAAAATCCAAGATTATGGACTTTCAAGTCTAAAAAAGATCCACTTGTGCATACAATTCCAACTTAAATGGGTCTCCTATTTTTTCTATAGCACTGAGAGTGTCTATACAAGCACAATTTTGGGGTAAGACCCAGCTCGTGATTACTAAATCACTTACTAAGTGTGATGATCAATCCTTAGAACCTTCACACTTGCACTTTCAATCAAGGAAAGAAGTCCACAAGCTGTCAAGGGGTAGTGGACAAGTTCAACTTCCAAAGCTAACTTCAATCATTGTTAGACATGGTAGACTATGTTGGTCACCGTTGGTTGCTAGGTTGCACAGTTCTCATGCAAAGTCTAACCAAGCGGGTTGACATTGCAAAAGCTAACCAAGGGGTTTGGATTGCAAAGGCAACACCTAGGGTTTTTCCAATTGTTTCTTTTAGGTTTGCAAAGTGCACATGACTATGGGTAAGTGCATGATATGTTCAACCTGCAGGTATGCATATGATTTGGTTTTGTTCTCCTTTTGAATATGCTTTTCTTGACTTTCTCAAGTCAGATGAATAAGTTTGAATGCTTTCATATATTTTTCTCTTCAGAGACATGACAAGGTTGTGTAAGAGAAATTTTTTCTGGCCGCAGTGTCCTAAATACAGTTTTGTATTATGCAGTTATGGACCTATATGTAGGGTTCTCTTTGACACATGTTGTCACATGGGATACAACATGGTCTATCAACTCAAGGAGTTTGGTTTAGCCAGTGTGGAGCAAGGTTAATGAGGGTCCCTCTCACTCATGTCGCTAAGTGTTTATAGTTACCTCCACACACAAGTACATCTCATACTTGAAGGATGTTCTTTTTTTAGACATTCTTATTTGATACATATTCCACATGTGGAGAATATGAGTCTTTGGACTGACACTGGCACATGCTAATTCAATGATGTGTTGCAACAAAGTCCCTAGGTGCTGGTCAAATCCATTTTATAGACCATTTTGAGCACATAGTATCAGGAACAATTTCAGTGGCCAGGAATTGTTGGGAACTTAAAACCAATTGTTAAGGTTACAAGTGCTGCTAAACAACATTAACAAAATGGTTGTTTATGAATATTTCAAGGCTATGTATTGTTAATGAAATTGTTTCTTTTTTTGTACCTAGAAGTGACTTACATTTCACATTCTATTATGGTTCAAATGTTTCGGCAAGGCTTGCAAATGATTGTAGTAGAAAGTATCTAGTTTCTTTTAAGAACTATTTACACTCCTCTTTTATGTGTGCTATGAGCACCATATTCGCAAGAAATATTGGCAAGTATGATCATGGATATGTAGGTTTGGATATGTTTTGCTAAATGCATGCACACTAGGTGTTATGGGCCCTAGGGTTTAACAAAGGCTGATTTGGAGCGGCACATGCACATTCAAGACATAGATCTAACAATCACCAATAGTAGTCATGGCTCGGTTTGGGTACTTGTGGATCTTTCAAGTTAACCAAGATGGTTATTTATAACATTGTTGATTTCTCAGCCATGTTGTAAGGTATTGTGATCCTTGTTTAGAAGTCATTTTGAAATACTATCTGTAAACAAAGGGGAAACACATCTCAGCTATATCATTTATCCAAAGAGGACAAGCAGATTACAAGTGTAATATTGTGCTAAAGGATATTCAAAGCGCGTACGTTAGCACCAAGCAATCCAATTTGTAAGCATGTATCACTCTAGTTTGAGTTTGCTTACCATAAAGTAAAGCACATTTGCGACTAGGTTTAGTCCTCTTCATGTGTAATTCAGGTTCTCAACCTTGAACACTAATTATGGTGCGGTTGTTTACTAATGAAAATTGATAACAAGCCAAGGGATTATACTTTGCGGATAAGTGACATCATCTAGTTACTTTCATGGAAACATCTTAGTTGTGATAACTCATTTAGCATACTCAAGTCAGTTCTAAATGCAGTCCACCTACTATGTTGGATATGGGCCAATTAAACGAGATGGTTTCAAAGGGATAACAATGTGGAAAATTAAAGATATTATTCTTGATTTCATTGAACCTCTTAATGAATTGTGTTCTGGTCCAACAAATAGCTGGATCCATGAAAGGGTGCCACTGCGGAAAACATTAGTGTTCTTATGATGATACAACCACTTTTGTTTTCGAGGAAAAAAATGCTTCTCCAAGGGGAAGTAATGTTAGGCCTAGGGTAAGTCCGGGCAGGCCAAGGGCCAGGACGAACATGCGGTATAAGGGTCCCTATAATTAGCTAGTCAAGGCCTATATAGGGCACAGTTGGGTGGAAAGTGGCATGCTCTAGTTCCCTCAGTCTTACATCCAAATACGGTGCTTGTGCCTCCATCATAGCTTATGAGGAGAATAACCATGAGTCTCAAACTTAAGTAATTTGACTCTCCAACCATCTTATCAAGAAAGAGTAGTCTTTTTGTTTTTTGTTTTTTGTTTTTTGTTTTTTTTTTTGGGGGGGGGGGGGGGGGGGGGGGGGGGGGGGGGGGGGGGGGGAGTTGAAATCCTATTTCGAGTTGAGCCTCCAATCCTATTAATGAGACTTCTGGGAGAGTCTTTTATTTCTTCTACAAAAATTCTTAATTTTCTCTTGGGAAGAAAAGTTTGAAATAATCAATCCATCCTAATATGCACACAAATTATCCGCTTCTACTACGTTAAACAATTTTGTAAAGCTAGGAACATCTGCATCTTTGAAAAAGGCCATTCAATAGCAAGATTTGATGAGATTGTTAATGAAAGTAGGGCAGTGATCATCTCTAGTATCAAAAAAAAAAAGGAATCGAAAGATTGAAATCTAGCAATCAAAGTAGGTTGGAGATCTCCTAGACACCAAAATGTAACTATCTAGTAACTCTCGATCCTCAAAGACAGTGTCACCCCGTTTGTGTAATGTGATCCCTCAAGGCATCGTTTCTGCTTGATAATTTTACATCTCTTTCTAGGTTAATATTACTCTTCCATTCACAATTGTATGGCAGAAACAAATTTATTTTATTAATTTAGGATGGGACTCGTAGGATGGGACTCAACTTGTTCTAGGTCCTCTTAGGGAGAGAACCTAGGGAGAGGTTGGAAATTAAGCTGAAGCTTCTCCTAGTCGTCATAAGTTCTAAGTTCTCTTAGGGAGAGGTTGTAAATTAAGCTCAATTCTCTCCTAGGACAAGACTAGAGCTTAAATTTTATGAAAACCAAGGAAAAACTTGACTAGCTATAACACTCAGCGAGCGATACATTTACTTTGCCAAAGTTAGAAAAGGTGAGAGAGAGGAATATCTCTAGAGTGTAATTAAGGGGGGGAAAGGGGGAGGAAATCTTGCAAAAGAGGTTAACACCAAACACGTTTCGCAATTGGCTCTTTAGTGGTGTCAACCATACAAGAGGAGTAGGAGGGATTAAATAGGTATCCACCTGAGGGAGGAGAGGTTCCCAAGGTAGTAGGTACAGAGTTTAAAGAGGAGGAGACCTCTTTAATAGAGGAGAATTAGCTCTTTAAATGGGGTAGGAAAAGGAGGGAAAGAGGGAGGTTTAAAGAGTGTTTTTTAGGGGTGCAAAGAGAAAGGGACTATGACAAAAAATTTATGGAGGAAAAGGAGGGTAGTAGGGGGGGACTATGACAAAAAATTAATGGAGGAAAAGGAGGGTAGTGAGGGTGGGGGGGGGGGGGTATTTTAAGGAATGAAGGGGAGGCAAGGAAGTGGGGGAGTGGGGTTCTTTTTTGAGAGAAGGTTGCCCAGATTGGGTGCATTTAGCCAACAGATGACCGATTTGGAAATAGGGGGGAGTTCGGAGTTGTTTACAAGAAGCTTAGAAAGAGGTTGGTTAATGGAGCAGGCTAAGTTGAGTTTGCGGGTGAAGGGTGAAAAGGGGATTTTGACGATGGAAGGTGGGGCATTCTTATGGTTACCCTTTAAAAGGAGAGAGGGCCTAAATGCATAGGTTAGATAAAGAAAGCACGCTTTCAAAAAAGGTGCAGGGTATCCTTTAGCCCTCAGTTGATAGAACAAGAGATTGCAAATAGAAATAAAACCCTCAAGTGAGTTTTCCCTAATGATATACCTCTTGAGCTCCAATAAAATAAAAGCAATTTTCTAGTGGATAGAGTGTCAAGATTGCCACGGGATGTAGTTGTATGAGTTAAAAGGTTTTTGGTGGAAATGTGTGTCCAAAATCCCTTTAGAGGAAAAGGAGGGCCCTTTAAAAAATTGTATGTTCAAAATAAAAGCTTCCGGCGAGGAGATGAAGGGAGTGATCTTTATATGCTCTTGGAGAGGATGTCCATACTCAAGGAGGTGCTTTTCTAAGCTAGCGGGGGGAGAGGGGGGCATCCCACACTCCAAAAGCGTCGTCTATGAACCTCTTAAAGTATAGGAGAGAAGCGGAAGAGACAAGGTTCCTGCCTTCTTCCAAAGAGCAAAGAAAATGACATGCATATACCACCACAAAATTGGACCCCATAGCGGTTCCTTTAACTTGATGCCAAAACTTTCCTTTGAAAGAGATGTAGTGATGGTTGAGAATGAGAGAGGCAAGGGATAGAATGAAGTTGACTTTAGGATAGGGAAAGAGACCTAGGATAGAGCTTTTCAGAGCGTTAAGCCCTTCCTGGATAGGAATTCTAGGGTACAGGGATTCAACGTCAAAGGTAAACAGAGTGACATGGGGGGAGAAGGGGATAGAGGCTAAGTCTAAGATAAGAGAATGAGAGTCCTTGACGTGTTGTTTTTAAGCTAAGAGTATGGGGAAGAGTTCCACATGTAGCCACTTCGAGGCATTTTCTAAGATATAAATAACCCTTGTAGGAACAAATGGGGCGGCCTACAAGGACAGGTTTATGAATTTTGGGTCACCCCGTTTGTGTAATGTGATCCCTCAAGGCATCATTTCTGCTTGATAATTTTACATCTCTTTCTAGGTTAATATTACTCTTCCATTCACAATTGTATGGTAGAAACAAATTCATTTTAAAATTTTATTTTATTAATTTAGGATGGGACTCGACTTAAGTTCTAGGTCCTCTTAGGGAGAGAACCTAGGGAGAGGTTGGAAATTAAGCTGAAGCTTCTCCTAGTCAACATAAGTTCTAAGTTCTCTTAGGGAGAGGTTGTAAATTAAGCTCAATTCTCTTCTAGGACACGACTAGAGCTTAAATTTTGAACCTCCTTATGACAACATCTTGACGACAATGGTTGGCATTGAGTACGCCGCCTTCACGAGAAGCAAGAGTGCATTCTGCTTTAGCTTGATCTGGACAAGGCTTATGACAGGATTGTGTGGTCCTTCATTCAAGATGTCATGAAATCACTGGGCTTTGCCCCGCGCCTCTATTAGAATATACACACTATGGGTGCTAGTAGCATATCAGAGCTCTTATTCAATGATACAATTGTGGGCTCCTTTGAAGCCAAAAGTTCGATCAAGCAAGGATATCCCCCTGGACCCGCTTCTCTTTGCTATTGGGTCACATCATCTGATAATGATTCTCAAAGCTGCAGCTGAGTGGGGGGAAATACAAGGGATAACTTTGCCCGGAAACAACCAGCTCCTAGCCAAGATGGTTGCATATGACTCCCTTGTCTTCTTAAAAGCCTACCCTCATGTGCTCAAGAAGGCCCTTGAGATTGTGCAGACTTTTTTTGTGGCTTTTGGGTCAAAGTGTAGTATTGAGAAGTCGAGATTGATCTCCGTAACGAAAAACAACTCATTTGACCCATCGATCTTGTCAGGGGAGATTGTGCCTAAGGGTAGGATTTTAAGGCATCTGAGAGACCCCTTAGGGTGGACGTTACTCACAATCAAAGGTTCTAGTGGGTCCTTGAGAAGATTTATAGGAAAACGCGAAGGTGGGATTATGTGTTTCTTCCCTTTCAAAGTCAGGTCAGAGTGATCAATGCATTTATGCTTCCTTATATTGCCTTCACCCAGTCCGTTCCTCAAAATAGCCAAATATAATTGGACGCAGTTTTTAAAACCAGTTAAAACATTCTTATGGAGGAACAACACTAAAGCCTCAGTGTCGTGGCAATGGGCAAAATGAGAGGTTAGCGCTCGACCGTTGGTCCAAGGTGGCCTTGGAACCCTCAAACCTGTTGTTCATGTGGAGGCCCTGTGTGCCAAGTTTGTGGTCTCAATTGAAAATCAAGACTAGTCTTGGGCTATCATGACCAATGATATGATTGACAATGGAAGACTTTTCTCTAAAGGTGGTCAGTGGAAAGGGATCGAGGTGCACGGCAAACTTCTAGCCCCGGGGTGGGCTAGCATAAGACTAAGTGGCATCACGGTGATAAACCACTTTTTATATGTACATAGTAGTGGGTATATGTATGGAAATGTGTATATAAAGAGGTGTTTACATGCATTTGAAGGGTTTTCTAATGTGATATTTGGTTTCAAGTATGGCGAAGGATGTATATATGTCAAATAGTCATGTTGCGTGTCGACGGTCAGGCACACGTACGTGTCTGGACAAGGTATGGAAGCCTTGGATGTAGTCTTGAGTGGATTATTTTGGATCCAAGGAATGTGTTTCATCCTCTTAGAATGTAATTAATGCAAGTGAAAAGTGTGGGCACTCTCATCCCGCCCGGGAAGTTTGACACATGACATAACAGTATATTTGCGGCGCCTGATATGTAGCAATGTGTGATCCGCCCTAGAAGTGGTCAAAAATGGTATGTGAGAATGTTTAAATTATATTTGGGTATCAAGGACCAAGCCTACAAAATTTGGTGGATTTTGGAGTCCATTTGGCATTTTTCATGCAAAAAATGCCCGTCCGGGGTCAAAATTGGCCAAAACTGGGGCTAAAAAGGTCCAAAACTAACAAAAAATGGTGTGAAAAGGCTTCAAATTGACACATCACTCATGGTTCCGTGAGTGTTGAGGCTGAAGGGAAAATTTTAAAGTGCAATATTGGCACTTTCACCTCTCTGTGTGGGAGAAAACAGGGTTCCTACAGGTGGTCTAGTGCAGTCTCGTCGCGTTTGCGTCCTGTTTTTTAGTGTGTGGAGGAGTGAATGAGAGCTTTTCTCTTCAATTTTGCACTTAGGAGAGTCTATGGAAGCTCTAAGGTTTCCATGGATGTGTGTGTGCGAGGAATTGAGGGCAGCAAGTGCGGCTTTCTGTAAGACTATGTGACTCTGTATCGGTGCCATTAGGATTGAGGCTACTCCAAAGAGTCCAACAAAGTGGAGTTTGGTGAAGGTTTTGCAACAGTTTGAGAGAGGCCCTTTGTGGATGGAGTTTTTGGAATTTTGATTGTTTTTCTTGTATATTTTGGTCACCATCAAGTGTGATTTCAAGTGTTGATCAACTCGACTCACCTTGTAGTGCCTGCGGGCAGACACAGGCTTGTAGGTTGAGATATTTGGAGTTTGAATAGGGACCGTGGGGAGAATTTTCATTGAGATCTTGAGTGGTGGTGTGTGTGGGGTGGAATTAAATAAATTACTTGTGTTGTGTTTAGTTGTCTGGGTCTGCGAGTGTGTGCACGACATCTTTTGCTCCATCATCCTTTGGTGATCCCACTGAGGAGCGAAAATTTTCCGGTGAGATTTTCCTCAAAAATTCTAATTTTCCTTGAAGCTCTCAAAAAAACCTAGGTTTAGAGTAATCCCACCTATGAATTTTGAGATTCACCTTTAAATTCCAAGTCCATTCCATTCAAAGGCGAGATCACCCGCCAAGCTCAAAGAAATCTAGCATTAAAACCTTCAAAAATAGCCGAGTGTTGCAAGAGTTGCCTCATGTTGTCCACCTTTTCCATCTCTTGGCTCCACTCCAACCTTGGGCTTGCCTGCCTTCTACCTTGGATTAGTCGGATCAAACTTTTCTAATCACGTCAATTCTCGATTTTGTCGATTCTCGATTTATAGATGTCACTTTGTCTTTTGCTAATTGTAAGACCAATGCTTATTCTCCCTCCCCTATCTCTCTCTCTCTAGTGCCAGTGTGAGAACCATCTTACCTCCCCCCCCCCCCCCCCCCCCCCCCCCCCCCCCCCCTCTCTCTCACTCACACACACACACTCGCATAGGTTGTAGCGAATGGCGCTCTCACTTACTCTCTCTCTCTCTCTCTCTCTCTCTCTCTCTCTCTCTCTCTCTCTCTCTCTCTCACACACACACACACACACACACACACACACACACACACGTGCGTGCAATGTGTGCAAGACATCCATAACAAATCGCTAGACTTCCATCGTTGAATCGTCAAGCTTGTTGTGCTTCATTAATGCAATGCAAAAGTGGAAGGCATTCGTGCAACGCTCTAACACCTCAACGAATGAAACGTCGACTCTGTCTCTCATACACACACACATACACAAAGGTAGCGGCTCTCTCTCTCTCTCACGCACACACACACACACACACACACAAACCATGAACATGTATATGCAATTGTTGACCTTCAAGCGTTGTGATCAAAGATCACTTACAACATGGAAGATACACACAAGCCTCCAAAGAGAGGGAAGTTCTTTATAGCCTTCAAAATGAAAAGTGAAGCCACCCTTCAAATGGCTTTTAAAAGTAAAAGTAGTATGAGTGGTGAGTGTTGAAATTTGAGGGCTGGAGTGAAACTCCATGCATAAATATGATACTGAGTTCTTTTAACTTTACATTGGCAGACTGAAAATCCTTTTCATTTTTTACCATCTTAGTACTTACCCTTCACTTTTGGATTTTAAATAAAATTTTCTACAAGGTTATCTTTTAAAGGAAACAGAGTGTGACATGTGGAGGGTCTCTCCTTCCTTGAAAATTTTAAGCTCCATTATAAAGAGTATAGATGGATTTGTGTTCCTAACTATCAATTAGCACTTGAATAAGGGATTTGGTATTTGAATCTTGGAACTCTCAATGTTGACTACCTTTAAGTAATGAAACTGTAATAACTATTATGTGACCCGCGCATTGTTGCGACCAAGAAAATCATGGCAATTGGAGATCTCTCTCTCTCTCACACACACACACACACACACACACACACAAAGTCATATATAGATAGGTGGGTGGGTGTGTGTGTGTTCGTCTGCTCGTCCACGTATGAGGAGAATGGAACTATAGTCCTTGGAATCACCCTAGCAAGATAGCAATGCGTAGTTATGCCTTTTGTCTCTTTCCCTCTCTTTCTCATATTAGATCTTGATATCAAGATTCATCGAGTAGATCTCTACTATTATTTTTTCCACCTTTTCCCTCTTTCTCAATTCTTTTGAGTTGAGGGCTTGCTGGATAGCTCTCTCTCTCTCTCTCTCTCTCTCTCAATGAGCACATGGAGTATTTTTAGTCAGACGATTGTAAGCGACTCATCCTTCACATGACTTCTAATAAATTCAAACTTCCCATATCTCCTTGCTTATCAACCAACCACAATGTACCAGATTTCTACCAGCTTACTTTTATTGCGCCATGCTATCAAAACCATGACTTTCCAGTAGACATGCTTTTCATGACCCTCTATTGGTTGAAGCAAGACACATTTTTGGTTGGTGTCACGCTCTGAGGTCACTTTTGAAGGGCTACCAAGTTACCAAGGGAACTCTCTCTCTCTCTCTCTCTCTCTCTCTCTCTCTCTCTCTCTCGCACACACACACACACACACAATTTGTCGGGTCATGAATGGAGATGCTCAGACCTAATCCATCAGCTCTTTCCTCTCTCTATCAGCCCCAACAATCAGTGGCTTGAGCAAACCCATGTACACCCATTGCTTTGAGCACCCATTTGCTACTACCAAGCGCTCCCCATTGGCAAGTAGTGTATGTCCCTTGTTCAACTCTTCTTCACAACCAAGTTACTACTGCTAAATGTTGCAGCACCAAGGCTTGGCCTATCATACCTATACGTGATCACTAGTAGCTACCCTAGTCAAGTTCTTGGTTTTGGTCATGGTGGACCACCTCATTCTTTCTCTTTCTTTGTTTAGTTGCTAGTGCCAGAGTGCTCTGTGTGTGTGTGTGTGTGTGTGTGTGTGTTTATCTTTTGGCACACACGGTGATGATGACACACACACAAAGTGCACATGCATATGCGGACATACACATGCAAGTTGTCAAGAGTACACTGTTGGGTGCTATAGTTTGCACGTTGTTGAAAAAGGGTAGATTTGTGCAATCTCTCTCTCTCTCTCTCTCTCTCTCTCTCTCTCTCTTATGAACACACACACACAGGTTAACACGATGTCAGGTGTACAATTTTGACTATTTCAAGGCACTGGGAAAGAATAGATTTGCATTGAATGTTTGAAGACTCTTTGATGCGTCTATAGCAAGGACGACAACCAGCAAGGACTCAACAACTCAATTTCGATGTTGATCCAGCATGCCGT
Source organism: Adiantum capillus-veneris (assembly GCF_014529385.1). Taxonomy (NCBI): domain Eukaryota; kingdom Viridiplantae; phylum Streptophyta; class Polypodiopsida; order Polypodiales; family Pteridaceae; genus Adiantum; species Adiantum capillus-veneris. The sequence goes on from NC_140934.1 coordinate 88,684,632, forward strand.
GCAAATCAACCAGAAGGCAACACGTGGAGACCCTCTCCTTCCTCTAATTTTTCAAGGTCCATTATAAAGAGTATAGATAATGGACTATTGAATAATAGCAAAAAAATATTGTGTACACAAGTCCTCAAGAAAAACCCACCTACAAGTTTCCTTGACTATATCTAACGCACCTTGGAGGCCCGTGCCATGTGACATAAGGAAAGGGCTTAAAGGGGGTGGGAGTTGGAGACCAAGATAAAGAAACAAAGAGAGTCAATTGGGCGCAAAGAAAAGGGTCTCTCTCTCTCTTCATCCAGAGGATGGGCCACACACTCGTAAGATTTAATTTGAAGGTTAGGACTCCCACAACAATTGGACGAAAAAACCTAGGTTTAGTATAATCCCACCAACAAAGTTTGAGATTTACCTCTAATTTTTTTAAAACCGTTGTTTTTACCAGCACTCACTTAGCACTTGTCAGAGTGAGTTGTAATGAATTAGAAAAATACAACATTGCTATGCTCCAAAAAAGCCATGGATGTAAAAAGGCTAACAACTTAACATCACAACGTTAAATTTTAAAATCAAGGTGAGAATATCTCCAAAGTTCAATGAACCTAAATTAATGTTTAAAGCATCTGGAGAAGTTTAGTGCAAAAGCCTTAAAACATAGTAAATTTGCCTCTAAATTTTGTGAAAAAAACATAGTCCTCGCAATCCCCCTTACAAATTTTTGAGATTTGCTTCAAAAATTCTAATTTGTCTTTAAGCGCTTGAAAAAGCTTAGGCTTAGTGCAATCCCACCTATGAATTTTGAGCTTCACCTTTGAATTCTAAGTCAACCCAAGGCAAGAGCAAGAAATCTAGCGTAAAGACCTTAAAAAATATCCAAGATTTGCCAAAGTTGCCTACTGTCGTTCGTCTTTGCTATCTATTGAGGTCCGCTCTTGCCTTGGGCTTGCACGCTTTCTACCTTGGATTCTTCGAATCAAAATTTTCCAACTACATCAATTCTCGATTTTGTAGATGCCAATGTTGATTCTTGATTCTTGACTGTGGATTTTGTTGATCATCGCTTTGTAAGACCAATGCTTATTCTCCCTCCCCTCTCTCTCGCGCTAGTATGAGAGCCCTCTCTCTCTCTCTCTCTCTCTCTCTCTCTCTCTCTCTCTCTCTCTCACATACACACACACACACGCGTGCGCGCACACAGGATGAATCACATGGACCATCATGTATTTCTCACCACACACACACACACACACATGCGCACACACAGGATGAATCACATGGACCATTCTCTATTTCTCACCACACACACAAAATCTTGCAATCGATAACGTCACATTCTCTCTCTCTCTCTCTCTCTCTCTCTCTCTCTCTCTCTCATACACACACACACAATACGTGCAGGACATCCACAAAAAAATCATTGTCTCGCTCTCTCTCTCTCTCTCTCTCTCTCTCTCTCTCTCACACACACACACACACACACACACACAATACGTGTAGAACATCCACAAAAAAATCATTGGACTCCCATCGTCGAATTGTTTAGCTCGCTACACTTCAGTAATGTAATGCAAATTTGGAAGGCCTTCTTGCAACGCTCTAACACCTTAGCGAATGGCACGTCAACTCTCTCTCTCTCTCTCTCTCTCTCTCTCTCTCTCTCTCTCACACACACACACACACACACACACACACACACACACACAAAACACGGATACGTGCGTGCAGCTATTGAGCTTTGAGCACTAAGACTGGAGAGAGATCATTTACGGCATGGAAGGTGTGTGCAATCCTACAAAGGGTGGTTCATTATCATTTTGTAAATCGAAGATGTTGAATACTTTCACCGAGTTAATACTTGCGGACAATCGTCAAGATCTTTTGTTCTCCATTATTGCTTCTTCTACGGTCTTAAGATGCAAAACATAGAAGTGTGTTATTAATGTTGTTGTTTGCAAAGAGCTTGCACTTGAATATAAGCATAATACTTTATAGAGCACAAATGAATGGGAATGAGCAAGAGAACTATAAAATCTCTCATATCAAAAGAGTGCGCACAATTGCATTGAGTGTAAGTTATGTCATATTTGACTCGATCCTCTGACAGAAGAAAGACTCTAGCAAATTGCAATGTATATTATTATTGAGTTTTTTTAAGCAACTAAAAACTATTTTTTGAAATTGCAAAATTTGAGATAGAAATTGAAAAAATCCAAGCTACCATTATGGTAGCCCGCCATTCATTGGTCGCACAATATTCTCTCTTTAGCACTAAAAGGACCAATTTGAGTTCAAACTTTTCTTAATTTCTCCCAAGGTTCTGTTCCAAACTTGAGGAATTGAGCATTGTTTTCTAGAGAATGAGTGTTGTCTTCTCTCCAAGACCTGTAACTCTGGCTAGGTTGACCAATTCCATACGAGGACTATTACCAATTGAATCGAATCATGGTCCTCTTGAAATATGTCAATCTGGATGGACTCCACCCTCTATGCTTTGAGTGACCTTGGAGCTAGTGTCTTGCCTCATTGCACAAGATTGGACACTACCAACTTTGGCTCTAGCAACTACCTAGTCTTGAGTTCTAACTTACCATCTTGATCACCAAAATGGAAAGATAGATGACCAATTTTCTAATGTGATTCAATAAGACAGACTGAGGTTTATGAGAATCAAAAGTCGACCATTGGAATTCACATACACTCAGCCGAAGATTAATTTAAATAGGAGAATTGAACATCAAACTGAGACTACAACCGTAACTAGAAGAAAGTAGACTAGAACTAGATACGTTTGTATAAAAAGAGGAACGTTACAAGCACAACTAGAATAAAATTGGGATTGGAACTAAGATACAAAGTAATACTTAGGAATCGGTACTATTATATAGCAACTAGCTCTAGCCAACGTTAGCTACAAGATTAGCAAAAGTAGTCGATAGTAGTAGAATAGCACCTGTCAAAATGTAATGGGTGGTCCTTTTATAGTCAATCAGCTCCATCATCCCTTCGTCATTGTCATCCAGCTGTATGTTGTCATCTATCTATCGTCCATTAGTCTTTTAAAAGATTGTTCGCACCTTCTCTTGGGAGCACATGCCTTTGCCAAGGGGGTAGTTGATTTATTGAACCAGTTCATCCACCTACTTATATAACACACATAATAGTGACAACTAATTATCTTACCAAATAGATAGAATTCATTATAAGCGTCATATTGTTGTCATTGACACCCTCTCTCTCTCTCTCTCTCTCTCTCTCTCTCTCTCTCTCACACACACACACACACACACACATCGAAGTGTTCAACCATATCAAGATTGCAAAGGATAAACGCACAGTCAACTTCAGCTTTTTACAAGACAAAGAGGTGGCAGATGCATGCCACATCTTGAATCCATAAACCTATCTCCAGCTTTTTCTTTGTCAAAACCAAAATAATAGGCTTGCACTTTTTCTTTGTCAAAACCAAAATAATAGGCTTGCACTTTTTCTTTGTCTTTTCAATTCCAACTATCTCCAGCTTTTTCTTTGTCAAAACCAAAATAATAGGCTTGCACTTTTGCTTTTGGAGGTACAAAGAAAAGTAAAATATGAGAGAAGCTTATTTGAAGTTAATTTGTCTTTCTTTTTTCAAAATTCAAATTCAAAGGCATTCAGGCCAAGGAATGACATTTATCCTTAAGGCTTCAATATCGTAAGGCACTTGTACAAGCATAAAACGAAATTGCAATTTCTTCATATTTGAAATAATTCAAAATTAGTATAGATTTGAAACGTCCCCAAAGAGTTGGTCTAACGGTAAGGCTTTTGGCCTCTCAACCTACGGGTTGTTTCGAACCCTGTTGAGTCACACTCTAGAGGGACACCTTGTGCTCACCTAGCATTCACGTCGCTAGGGCTCTTGCCCTTGGACACTAGAGTGGATCCCACCCGAGGAGGAGGTTCCTAGCTGGTTGCTACGAGTTCTCTCTGTTATTCGCAACACGTGGTGCATCAATTAGGTGGTGCCTACGCGTGGCTCTTGCCCGATGGTACATGGCCCTTGCCTGACCATGTAATTTGCTGATATTTGGAAGGGATAAGCACCTCCCCCTATGGGCCCTCTAGTGTGTCAAAAAAATATGGATTTGAAACGGAAAGATAAAAGCGACCTATGAAACTTGTCAAATGAACCACCTCAACTTCACTGCTTGTCCAAACACGAAGAGTGAACCCAGCACCAAGAGTTAGATTCCATGAGTAGCAGAAGGTTTCCATGGAGCTAGTGTCGCATTCAAACTTACTTTCTGTAGTAGATCAAATCAGTTTGGGTCGCACTTTTTAGAGACAGATGGCCAAACTAGCACTCCTCAAAAGTAACTAGTCTTGCTTGGTGGGCCTCGCTATATAACATCTTTAGAATATACGCAAATTGAGATTTAGCATCTAGCAGTAAAGGAAACAAGACCATGACAACTTTGGCAACGGAGGCACTACTTGTGCATTCACAACTTCCATACACGACAAAGAGTTGCGTGCGTTATTAACATGTGTAGATCTTGATCGACATCGAATGCATAGTTCTGAAAACAAGTCCCAATAAACCGAACCAAGCAAATAGATAAAGCGGTAATGAACGGTAATGAATTGCAACAAGGAATGAAGTGTTTTACTGACTTGCAATGTTATACTGGTGCTTTTCAATTATCCAATCTACATGCCGATATTTGAGACAAGCTACAAAAAAGCAATGTGAATAGTTAAACATTACGTCTTGCAATGAAATGTCACAAACTGAAATTGCAAAGTATACAGTGCACGTCATGCAGAAGTGCCATAAAAAAGTATGGTGGAGAGTTGGCACTATGGTCTCTCCAAAAATTATAAGAACGGAAGCCGTGCCCTGCCCCGTAGCGTTTATGTGTTGCGCCAAGCAAACGCATAGTCATGGGGAGTTGGATGGAGATAACGAACCTTGCAGTGTAGTCCAGCTGGAATCGCGCTCATATAATCGAAATGTCAAGTGTTGTATGTCTTTCCTACCATACACAAACCAAGTAAACATGCATTAAGACAAATACAGTAGATGCAAGATATTGATCAAGCTTAAAGAGAATACTTGTACTTAATTGAAATTTGATTAGAGAAAATTGGGTTGTCTGTTGACTAGCACTCATTGTGGGCTCATTTTGGTTTTTAATGAGTGCAATTCAGCAACAAGGTCCATTTATTCCTGGTTTTTATGATCAAGTTTGAGTGGGTGGAGCCATACTCTCTTATATTCCTTTGTGATGTTCAATATCTAGGGTCTTTTGCCCAATTAAGAGCGGATCTACACGCGGGGCTTCTACTCCAGCTTTGCACCCTTGCTCAAGTCCGTCGTATTTGACAAAGTTTGAGATTACACCGTCTTTGAGAGGAGGAAGACGCAAGGACGAAGGCTTTAAAATAAAAACATGACATATTTGTTGACATGTGCTCCGGCCCTTCCATTGCTATGTCCCTGGTTATTCTCAAGATCGAGAGTTTTTATTTTAAACTTTTCTTTTGTCCCTAGTTATTCTCAAGCTTCACTAAAAAGTTTCTCAATTTAAGGTTTTTGGTTCATTAACAAATTTAAGGTTTTCGGTTAACTAAAAAGTTTCTTAATTTGAAGGTTTAAAAATATTCAGTTTTTTTTTACCTTAATGAGCCTAATATAGGTTTTTACATTCTAGAGCTAGGACATGGACACTTGGCATGATCTAGGCCATTGCCCTATATTCTAATCGCATGGTCAGCACCTAAGATTGATAAGAACGTTGCTAAAAAGCAAATCGCTAAGAAAAATGCCGTTGAAAAACCGCTATCATTGAAAAGCGCTCCCACTGTTTTGCCTGTCTTTGTCAACCCGTCAACTTGTCAGGTTCACATACTCACCTCCAAACTTGTCTACAAATCTGTCGAACCTCGGCTTCTTGACAGTGTTGCAAATGGTGCATGGCCCTGGTTTGGCTCTCACAAAATCTTTTGATACTTTTCCACAGCTGCGGACAAGAGACACTAGCAATCATGTCACTATGAGTGATTTCTCCCATTTTTTTTTTATTAGGAATCTCAACGTGAGTTTTCTCACCGATGCCAATATCTTGAGGATAGTGCTTAGTCAACACCACAGCCTGGTCATGACACAGGTTCTTGGATGCTTTTAACTAACTCTGAATGAGAGAGAGAGATGGGCAAGACCTTTTGATAGCAAAGATAAAGATGATTTCAGTGTCGTGGTGCTAGCTTGCTGCGAGATTACCACAGTCCAGATAAGGACAATCACTTTCTTACTAGTTCTCATGTTCTAGATTTGAATTCAGAACATGAATTCCTTTGTGGGGGTTTTGGTGGTCGTTCTTAGCATGCAAATAGCCAATTCGCTGCTACACCCATCAACAAGTGGTTCGTCATCTTCAAAATTATGCGTGAGATTACCAATGGCCATACACAACGTGAGGACAACAATATGCAGCTCTCTCCCTCTCTCTCTCTCTCTCTCTCTCTCTCTCTCTCCCCCCCAGAGACAAACCTACACAAAAAGCTCCACTCCGAACTGCTGCTGCAACGAACTGCTCTGAATTGGTTGTGCGAACGTGCGAACTACCTCTGCGCATATCCTTTTATTACTTGGAAGCTTTTGACGACGGTGCTTCTCACTTTTCTTGGCTTCTTTTTATTAACAGCTGAACAAAGATTTTCACGGTGTTATTTTCTTTAATTTCTTGAATTTTTGAACCATGTGCCACGTGGTGGCTTGTGCATGAAAAAGAGCCTTTGGCTCACCAAGTAAATACTGGCATTCTCTACCTCCCAAGGCATAACATAACATAAGACTTTGAAAAGAAAAACTCTCCATTATTTTTTATTCAATCTGGTTTGCAAACTTTTTCATTCACTTGAATAAATTCCATGAAAAACACAAAGATCGGAAACAAAAAAATTATACGTCAGATGCCTGATATGCAATTGTACAAGCAAAAAAATGTGATAGAAGACTTATATTTTGTGTCATTCCAGATTTGATATAAACAGGATACAAAAAGCATAATCTAGAATGACAAACTGGAATCAAAAGACGTAGAAAAATCTTCACAATATGACACACCTGTAATAATTTAGCAATAAGATAATAACGACTGACTAGAACGCCAGCGGAAAAAAAAAACACTTACATTGTAAAAAATTTATCATATACCAATATAAATATAGGAAATTGGCCTGTATCCAATTTAGAACAGAGCATGCTTTCAAGACATGGACTGTCTAGCCCTGCATTGTATTGAAGTACATGTGATGCCAACCATAAAGACCAAAAGAACTAAAATGGAAACCTTGAAGGAAACAAGTAGAAAGTTGTTTTGCAAAATGGAATGACTTTAGCAATCATGCTATTCAACTCAATAACATGCAAAAATTGTCCTAGGAGAGGCACAAATTCTACGGAACATTGGTATATTTTGATCTTCTCGCAATAGGTAACTTCAATGGGAGGATGCCTCTTTGCTCACTGTAACACTTCATAGTATGCAACTCTTTAGAAGAATCATGTAGCCAGCTCTACCGACACATCAAATCTTATGCTTTGGATTAGAAAATCCGATTTAACCATTATTTACTTTTGGGGCCACTTTGGCAGATCAGTGCATGGTTGCACAGTAAGTGGAGGCACTTTATGTTCCACACACAACCCTCAACCTACTCTCTGTTTCTAGCCTAGATTCTCAAGGAGCACCGTTGCTATTAGGCGGGGGTAACAATCCAGGGACAGGATCTGTTCTTGCATGCCGTGAGCAAAAGGCTCTCTCTTATATCTTCTTTCCCATGTATTGGCATTGCGGCATGCGTGATTTGACCACTTGAACAATGAAAAGCTGCAGAAGGCATCCAGAGAGTCTCTCATGGAGGGATTGCCCATCATTCATCATTCGCTCTCAGTCAAGCATTTGCAGTGCTTGTCGATCGGGCAACACAAGGAGGCCTTTCCAAAGGAAACCCAGAATCATGCTTAGTGCCACTTACACTCGTTCATGTGCACTTATGTGCAATAATGTTAGCATCCACATGGCACGGACCCACTATAACAAGAATAAGACCAGAAAGCTGAAAGAAAGACTATTGTATAATAACTTGGTTTAATAACTTGATAAAGGTGCAATTGGAAGATGAGTGACAGCACAGAGGACAGCAATGGAACCTTATGGCAATTGATCCTTTATACACACTAATCAAAAGGTTGAAAAATCAAAAGCAGCTATCATTGCTTATGATTATAGTGGCAATGTTCTTTTACACACAAATTGTGTCAGATATATACAGCATAGAAAAGCTATCAAGAGTTGTAACTTTACAAGATACGCAGAAGTAGTAATACATTACATTTACAGGTATCTTCACTCCACATCCATACCCTCAAAATACTCTCCTTCTTCTTCACTGAGCATTTCATCCAAGGAGTCCTCATCCATTGCAAGTTTGCTGCAGCAAGTAAAAATGAATACCACAGAGTGTCCGATCTTTCATCACAATCCATATAAAAAAACAACAAAACAGCTATACCTAAGACACTGGCAGCTGAAGACAAGGATGCGCTTGAGTTTGCGATTGTAGAAAAAGTAGCTAAATGACCAACTGTAAAATACCGTGCTTTTTTACATCACCACATACACAACCTTGCAAAAGTTATTACTGGACATTAAGACTGAACATACATTGTGCCCCTCTCAGTAAGAGTTTCCTCTTCAAACTTTGGGTTGTAACTGTACATATCACAGTCCTTTAGTCCAATCACCTGCAGCATCACCTTCCCATTAGACCCATTAAAAGGATCAAAACCATAGAGCTCAAAACTGAAACTGCGTAACCTCATCAACTGCATCCCATACAAAGCTGTAAAACGCTATATCCTCTCCAAACTCACATGCCCAAACCTGCAGGATACATTTTCTTCAATTTGGTTGAACCATCCAACCCAAACATGCAGAGACAACCAATCCCTGTTGCACACACCTTTGAAGCCTCCAGCAGATGACTGTCAATTGCCAGCTTTACCATTCCAAATGAATCCTCCTTTGCAAAACTAGAGGGGCGAACTGAGCTGTAGTATAATTTGAAGACCAACTGCGTGATCTTTACCGCTATATGAATGCCCATTGACATCCTAGGTCTACTGAAGTATTAATTTTAATCGACTGGGGAATGGAGAGATTTGAACTCTCAGCTCATAAAAAGCAGCAGATTATTCCGCTTGTCAGCCTTTGACATCAATTCCCACTTAATCTCGATAAATTGGGTTGCTAAGTCAAAAAACGACAATATCGACATTACCCAATAAGCTTTAGCAAGCTGTAGAAACATAAACTTGACATCACCTGAAGTCATAATCCGGGTAAGCGTAAGTCATTGCAAGGATGAGATGAACGAAAGTCCTGCGGCTGTTACAAAGCAAAAGGCACAGACTTCAAAAGAAGAGCCGGTAAATTGAGATGGTGTTTGAGAAAAACTGTCTTTGAAAAAGATCAGGTACCAGCAACTTACAAAACAAAACCAAGGTGCATGAACAAAAACAATAACCAGGGCCTAATTTTATTATCTGACAACAGCATATAGCCAGCGGCACTCGTGATTTAAGGCTGAGTAAGTGTAACAGGTCTAAATTTTGCTAAGAATATTGTACATGCAAATCATGCACTCTACATAAACTGCTTATTAAGCTAGATAAGCCATCAAGAGGTCTTTCTGATTAGAAATGTGGAGCAAAGTTTGATTCAATGGAGCATTATGTGCCAGCTTGCAATCATCAGAAGGTAAGATCGACAGCCATGTATCCAGCAGGCAAGTCTTCCTTGCATGCTTCAGTAAGTCATAACAGAGCATACAGCTATATCAAAAATTAGAAGCATAATAATATATACTACTGTGCTACTTCAAGTCATGACTCATAAACCAGATCACACTACAAAAGATGAGCAATTAAATTCTATGAATCCCACAAAGTAACACTTCGCATTCTAGTTCTTCACAAGCTGGTTTTGCGGTAGCACCTTAAGTACAAAAACCAATAAAGAATCCTCAAAACAATTACAGCTCACCTTGCAAGACATGAGAGTGGCCCCAAAGGAGATACTGAAATATCAGATGGTGAATACGCCAAGGACTCGATAACCTGAACAAGTACCCAATAAGATTGCTCAAAAGGGTCTCAAACTAAAGAAACATTCAGTCCAAGAACTTATGTTGAACCTCTTGTTCCAGACTTCGTGAATACTTCTTATCCACCCCAGCAGCCTTGCCTAGAAAAATGAAGACAGAAAAGAGTTCAAGTCAAACACACTAACACACAATAAAAAATTTCCGAAAGCAAAAAACTTTTAAGAGCATTCTGCAATTCAATGTTGACTGAGAATTTCTGCTTCAAAAAACTATACACACATCACCATTCTTACATGAGTAGGCCTCGAGGTTTCCATTGAGGAAGCTGTCTCCCAGGTTTACGGTGCTTAAAAAGCCATTGATTCTACAAGGTAATCAGAGAAGTGAGAGGACATAATGAAAAAGGTGAAGGCAAACAACAGTTACAAAAGGCCACAGGAAATAATGAAAGGGTGAAGACAGAGAAAAATACAAAAGGCTAAACCTGGCGAGAGGCGTGTATTCCAGATATTTCATGGTTACGACTGAACGGATACATACAAACTTCTGTTCTGGGAAAGCGTCCAGCAGACAAGGTCTGCCAACTCAAAGTGTGCACTTGGAGCTAAGTGATTGAGACGTCAACACTCAAAATGGAAGGAACAATCTGCAACAATTCAACTAACCAGGTTACAATTACCATAAAAGCCTCAGGAAAAAAGACACATGATCTGCAGACAAAATGATAATCTCATTGCCAGAATGCTTGAAACATACACAAAAGCTTAGCTCAAAGCTTGCTGAAGTCAAATTTCATCTCATAGACATCACTGTCGTGCAACAAATGACTGGAATCAACAAGGACGATGCAACTGAATTGAGAGTATATGGCAAACGTCATTCCCAATAATACCATCTCAAATGTTTTTATACAGAAAACCCCCAGCCATCCTGTCTTACAGAATAATTTCTCAACTGAGCTACGCAGCCTCTTCCAAACTTAGAAAATTTTGAAGAAAGAATGCTTTAAATCTTCAAAGAGGCCTTTGCCTGACAGAAAAGAACGAGAACTTCTTCTTTCAAGAGCAATCAGAACTGTGCGTTTGAGCATGTTATTCGACAGCGAATTCTCGAAAGAAAGGGGAATCTTACCAGTCTTAGTTCACCATCGCTGTCGCCGTTGTCGTCGATGTTTCCGGTTTCGATCTCCCGAGTCGGTTTGTCAGTACGAGACCTCTTTAGCCTCAGAGATAAACTAGAGTGCTTCGTTAGCCCGCATGACCTCAAGTGGATAACAAACCGGTGTAACTGTTCAAGCCTTCATGACGATTGCAATTAGAGAAGCACATGCCTCATAGTATCTTGGCCAGTTGCTAGTTGCTGTACTGTTGGCCCTCTTGTAGTTGTCAATGTCCTTTTGCAATAAGCTCATGTGTGTATTGTTAGCCAACATAAGTGCCTGCTTTAGTTGGTACATTATGAGCAGGTATGGCTTGTACAAACGGAGAACAGAGTCGATGCACGAATCTTTACATATATACTAAAGTTGATTTTACCATAATACTGGCCTTTCCCAAAAGGGAACAGGAATGGAAACAATGTTGTCTCTATTGTGATGTCGTTTGCAAAGCTTGATGGGGTAGGCATGCCGTTCGGCTTGAAAGCAACTATTCTCTCACGCAACTATTGACAGCCACGGAGCTGCAGAGAAGCAAATTCGTAAGTATCGCTAGCGGTGAATGCTCTTCTCCTGGCTGGTTCAACGATGTTTTCGATGATACCAAACATCAAACTTGTGTCAAGCTGCGCCATCAGTGCAAACGGTGCATTGTCTTGTTGTTGTTGAATGATCTTTCTCACACTATCTGGACTTAGTATGCAGAGGCCAAGCTTCTTATTCGGCCGTTCAGGCATCGACATGTACTTCTGTAGTACGAAGTTGTTCTCGAGATTGAAGGCAAGTATGTCTGCCACTTGTGATGTAGCTAGATCTTGCTCTATGAAGGTTGTTCTATGCTCTTTAATCCATGATAGCAGAGGGTTATCTAATACTGAACGTATGTCTAGTGTACCTCGTGCAATTGTTGTCACTGTTGAGATGGCATTGACAGATATGTCAATGACGCTCAGTAGCTGTATGTGAAGCTGATTTCCGTTCAATATTCTTCTTTTGTAGTCTGGAAGTAAGGGCACACAATATCTGCGACGTGCACTTGAGTTCTCACAAGTGGAGCGCTGCACCCATTGCGTTTCTATTCGTGTAGCCTCTAAGCTGGATACCAATAGACTGCTAGCAAACATTGCAATTGATGTCTCGTCTGGAGCTCGAGTACAATCAAAAGAGGCACTTCTTTGGATGAAAACTACACCACAAACAAAACATATGCTTAAAGGTCTGAATATCACTGCAATGTCTGAACTCCATCGGTAGACTATATTGACGATATCAATCCATGATTGTGAGCATGGTAGAAATCTAGCCTTCTTCTTGATTGAAGTGCGATGTCTCGCATTCGATATGCTGAGGTGTATCCTACGCTTTCGGTGATGGTCCATTCAAGGCTGAAGTTGGACTCAATTTGAATGATTCAATGCGATGAAAACCTTGTGATATCTACTTACTAGTCACGTCTAAGCAACGAACAATGCAAGCGTTTGAACAAACATGTACCTGGTGTTAGATTGTGTTGCTGTGGGCTTTCGGTCTGGGAAGAGGCAAGCGATAGCTGATTTTTCGAATGTCCCTTGCAAAGAATAAGTACGAAGCGTTAGAAAAGTAATAGCACAATGTTGAAGGTGAGAGTAATCTCATTATTTGTATGTGTTCTTTCATTCTTATGTTATAGAAAAAAAAGAAAACGTGTTGGTGTCCTTGCACGGGGGAGTTTGCACAGTCCTCCACAATTTTTATAATACGAGGGAACGTGCCATTCCCACGACAACATGCAATTTTCGGTGTGTTCTTTTTACTGTGTTCTCAGTGTTCAAGACTAGAATGTGGCACTTCTTACTCGCCGCACGTTGGAATATATCGCTGTTGCGAATGTAGAGGAGATGTGTCCAAGGTTCTCTTGATCTATTTGCAATGAAACACGGTAGTTAGACCATAACTAGTTCCGCCTTCAGAAATGAGTTGAGTACGGTAGTTGAAGTTGGACATACTGTTCAACTAGCCACTGGGTCTTGTTACACACAAAGCTGCTATGATTGCTACGTGGGGAAGGTGCAGAGGCTTTACTGCAAAAGAAGGTCGATTCCAATATGCCGATGAGGCAAACAGTGACATTGTCGACCTTCTACTGCTGGAATGAATAGGGAGGAGCTTGGCCTACAAAATCTATGATATTGAAGAATGCTCTCGCCATGTCGACGAGGCAGGCTTTTCTTCATCGCTCTTTGCTTTCATATGAACAAGCATAAGGTGTCTGTACAATAGCTAGCTGGGCTTTGCCACTTCCAACACCATAGATGGGTGTTGCCACTCCCAGCACCATAGATCAGAGAATGAGTGGAAGGCAGAAGGGTGCGATGGTTCCATTAAAGCTTTGCGCGAACAAGTACTTCTAATTTTTGTCTCCATTGCTTTCTCTTATATGACTTCATAAGTGAGTAGAAGCTGCTAATTAATCTCCTAATAAGTTGCTTAAGCGTAGGGTAAATGCGAGCTATTTTGGAGCACATTAGAAAAGCATGGAAAGAGAAGGGTAATCTGTAGACCCACATGCAACAATGCTTGTTTGCTTCCTGTAGTACTAGCTACAAAGAAGTCAGAGTCTCGTGTAGAAATTACTACTATGAGTATGTGTGTGCGGAAATTTTAACGTGCTGCGATAATGGCTTTGGTTGAAAGGAGGAGCGTCAAAAGATGCTACTAGCTTCATATCCTCTCTCTCTCTCTCTCTCTCTCTCTCTCTCTCTCTCTCTCTCTCTCTCTCTCTCTCATACAGTGGCCAGAGACAAACCTGTAGACAAATCTCGAAGCTGATTACTCCTGGAACCTGCGAACTGCTTGTGGAGAAGATCGAATTTCTCCTACGGACTGCTTACTTCTGGAACCTGTGAACTGCTTATGGAGAAGATCGAATTGCTATTGGGAGCAACGAAGTAAAGATTTCTTACTTCTGGGAAAGTGCGAACTGCTTGTGGAGAAGATCGAATTGCTCGTGAGAGCAACGCAGCATGCTGTTTTTATTTTATTCACTTGGTAGCTTTTGACAGCGTAGTTTTTTGTAGAGCTTTTCTGCGGTGACAACGCCATTTTTTAAAGATCTTTTGAGCGCTGCGCTGGGCTTATGACAGTGCCGTTTTTTTAAGAGCTTTTGAGCGCTGCGCTGGGCTTTTGAGCGCTGTTTTTTTAAGAGTTTTTGGAGCCACGTGGGCTGTTGAGGGGCCAAGGACTGGGAAATGCCCACTACGCTAACGAAGTAAAGATAGGGAAAATTACCAAAATACCCCTCTAATTTGTGGAAATTCCCAAAATGCCCTTCAAATGTTCCAAAATTCCCAAAATACCCCTAGTTGTGAAATTAAATTTCTCCAAAGATTAAAAAATTTGTAGCTTTTCATAAGAAGACTCATTGCTTATCAATATGAGATGCTAAATCCAAAATTTGAGTTGATTATGTAGGCTTTGGAGACAAATTGCTTCATTATCTTTAGACATAATTTCCTTTTTTGCGAGGTAATTTGTGACCAATTACATGCTAAGCATGCAAAATGGATCTCAATTGTCAAAAAGGAATAAACATTGAAAAATCTTGAACAATCCAACCAAAATAGATACAAGGGTATTTTGGGAATTTTTGAATTTTGAGGGGTATTTTGGGAATTTCCACAAATTAGAGGGGTATTTTGGTAATTTTCCCTAAAAAGATAACTAGCCTCAGGACTATCTAACATTTGATAGTCACAAGTCTTTTCGATGGCATCAAGGGTGCACAAAAAGCAACACGATCTCGATCGTCCACGTGGTGGGGGCTTTTCAGCATCCGGCCTTGTCACTAATTGACACCTGGGATCAATGGCCCACATTAAGCGTCGCGAGGTAGGTGCAATCCGGGCCATCCAATTGTCATTTGAACTAGGTGTGAACTAAGAGTGAACTCTAGAGGTCTGTGCACCACACCGAATTTGGTGTGAACTCAACGTGAACATAGTGTGAGCTTGGTGTGAACTTGGGAGGGTCTGTACATCACACCAAATTTGGTGTGAACTCGGTGTGAAGTAGGTTTGAACTTGTCCGCGATGCCAAGATCTATAAACTTACCACACACACACCTTTCAATGAACGCGTGATAGCCTAGTGGTTAGAGTCAATTCCATGGGGAAGAGGGTAGCGGGTTCAAGCCCCGGATCCAAAAAAGTGGGAATTTTTTGCATTCCCTAGGTAATCCAACGGTCACAATCAATCGATGATCGTGAGCCATTGATCCCACCTCCGTGTAACTTAGTAACGAGGGTGGGGTTGCCTGCTGTAAGGCATAAACCCAAGCAAGTTATAAATCGAGGGTGAGCCACATGGTATAGCAAAGAGTGATGATGGGATAGTCCACGCTAGACTTATTAAATAATTAATGGGGTAATTGGGTCAAAGAGACGGGCCATTTCGAAATTTGAATCGCCTGCTGTGGCGATGAATTCTCCCTCATTTCCCGAGATTACCCAGCTCACCATTTTTATGGCGGCTCCATCCTCTCGCAACTTGCTCCCTCTTCTCCATGGCTGCTCCCTCCTCTCTCAAGCTCCTCCCTCCCAGTGTGGTTGGAACCCTCTCTTCCTCCTCGTCTCCCAAGTCCTCCATCCTCTCAATGCTTGGAACCTCTCTTCATTGGACTCGACTCCACCTTTGGCCTCCTCTCTTTAGCTTTCTTGCACATCCCATTGGTAATACGAAGACAAGATATTACCATGTGTGTGTGTGTGTGTGAGAGAGAGAGAGAGAGAGAGAGAGAGTTCTTTTGGGTTTTTGCATATGATTTTGAAGTTGGTGGAGGAGCATAATAGGAGGAGAAGAAACTTTTCCATACTACAGATGTCAATGCCCTTGGTGCCCGTTTATACTCTAATTTTCTTTTAGAGGACAAGGTGAATGAGGGTTCAGGGTGCTAGTGTTTAACGTCTACATTTTTGCAAAGGGCATGGATGATGAGGACTCACATCCATGAACAGAGACCTAGGAAGGTCAATGCTCTTGGTACACTATGATTTTTTGCAGAGGATAGGGTGCGGTCAATGACCTTGGCTCCCATGTTTACACTACTTTGTGTAGAGGACACAAGGAGTAAAGGTTTGGGATGTCTGGGTCCGACCTCTATTTTTTTGAAGAGGGTATGTGAGGATGAGAGTTCTCGCCCTTGTTTCATTCTAAGATGGTTGTGGCATCCATTGCGATATGAGAGGGGGGGGGGGGGATGGGCACAAGGCACAAGCCCTAAAACTTCACCAATCAACTTATTGATTCCAACAAGAATAGAGCATTATAATTACTTTGCATAGTTTGAATCATTTCCTATTAGCTTATTGGTTCCAACGGGTGAAAGAATTATGGCAATTTCCATCACATGATCAAGAGATGGCAAGAAAAAATTGGTAGAACTTACAATGGCAGACCTCCTTCCCTCCATTCTCTCTCTCTCTCTCTCTCTCTCTCTCTCTCTCTCTCTCTCTCTCTCTCTCTCTCTCTCTCTCTCTCTCTCTCTCTCTCTCTCACACACACACACACACACACACACACACACACACACACTTTTACACATACATGCACACTATCTCTCTACAACGGCCACCAATAGCCCTCAAGCTGAGAAGGTTGCAACACCCTTCCATGGGGTTATATCCTTCTAGAGAAGGGCTACAAAAATGCTACCCTTCAAAAGAACTATAAGAAATTTGAAAAAAATAGTCATATACCCTTCTAACAAGTGTAAAAAAAGGGGAGTTTTTTTAAGGCCTTCAAAATAAACAGCAGAGTAACCCTTTTAATTTGAGGGTATGATTTCACCAGATTCTTTGCAATTAAAAAGAATCGTTTCCAGTTAAAGCTTAATCATGTTGGGATTTCTAGTCACATGTGTTGAAGGGAGGAGTGATGAAGCTATCATGGGTTGTTTCGGTCGATTCTCTACTTCCATATCTAATCACATATGATCACATATATAAGGCATGTATCATTATGCTAGATGATGACAAATATTGGCATACAAATTCATGATAAGATTGCCAAGTAAGGGTTTGTCATCGGAGATAGTGTCTATACTCCATTATTTTAGGAATTTACCGACCAAGGGTTTGTCTTTGAATGTAGTGTCTACACTCAAATCAGTAGCAAGGTGAGCAAGCATTGTGTTATTTTGGGGATTTGGGAGCCAGGGTTTGAGTTTGCAGATATTATATATACATAAAGCAGGTCAATATGTATGCCAAATCTTAGCATGCATGGTGTAGTTTTGAAAGCACATTGAGTTATCAATGAGATCACTATCAGATGAGTTGTATCTCATGGAGTGCATTTAGTTGGAGGATATGTCTTGCAAGGAAAAAGGGGAAGAAACTCTACTTTGGTATCCTATGTTGCAGAGTAAGGTCTTCTTTCCAAATGCAATCGCCTATGTTTGCAAAGTGAGGGCTTCTCCCGCAGTGCAATCACCTATTCTTGCATCTTGAAGGCATGTGGGAGGCTAACAACTCAAGGTATTATAGTTTTTTCTAGAAGATCAAAGTTCAAGGCTTCTCTATAGCTACGATATCCTAACCTTGCATTCTAAAGTCACATCATATGATGAAGACATTGCTAAAGGTAAACAATTCATACTGAGATGATTGTTACCATATACATGTGGTAGTGATGTGTGTGAACACACTAGGACCGACGGGGCACTTTTCCCCTCTTTAGGAGGTTTTTTCCCCCTTGCATTGTATATACGCCCATCACTCTAGTGCTATCTATCTTTCCATTGCACACTTAGTAATACAATCTCAGTTGTGTGTCTTGAGCTTCCTTCGTCTTCTCCAAGCTGTGTGCATTTCTCTGCAACCCTAATTTTAACAATTGTATCAGAGCAGGTTGCGTCCTCCCGGGCTTACTCAACTTTGAGCTCAATCTGCTCAGACTTCTGATTTGGGCTCATTTTGGCCTCCGTTTCCACTACAGGCAGGTTTGCACAGGCAATTTCATCATTTAGTTCAGAATTTTTGTCAGTGCTATTTTTTGCATAACATGTCCTATACAGTCTACTGCAGGTTGTGCTATATAGCATGCGCTGGTCTCACTCAGTTTCTCCTCATTCCGGGCAGTTTTCACATCAGATGCAGACATTTTCCATGGCTGACAACAACACAGACGTGTTCAAGATGTTTGCTGTTGAGGACAGGTTGGATGGGGACAATTACCCTATGTGAGCTTACATGATGCAACATGTTCTTGTGTCAAAGGGCGTCTGGAATATTGTGCAGGGCATTGATGTACATTCTGGTTCTGAGGATGTAGGAGATGTTGAGGATGTTGTAAGTCTTGCTACAAGTATTGTTGCTATTAGAGTTGTTTTGCCTACGACAGAACAAGCTCGTTGGGATGTAAAGGATGTGCAGGCCCATGCATTGATTGCATTGTCTGTGAAGCGCATCATTACTCCTCACATTCGTTCAACGAAATCTGCTAAACATGCTTGGGATATTTTGGCCGTTCTTTATGCAACGGTCTTTATGCAAGCTGTAATGAGGCAAAAATTGCTTTGCTGCGTAAAGAGCTGGAATCGAAGATTGTGCATGAGGAAGATGATATGGAAACTTTCCTTGCCCGTGTCAAGGATATCAATGAGCAACTTATTTCTGCAAGTGAAGTCATTTCTGACAGTTCCCTTGTGCAGACTGTTCTTGATGCCTTACCAGATTCTTACCAGATTTTTGCTAGTACTTGGAGACTTATGACCCAAGGCCTTCAAAATAAACAGCAAACACAAGAGTCACTTTCCAGAAAAAACAGGACTAGATAGCGTGCAGTTGAATAGGCTTTTATTGCTTCTCAAAGAAAGGGTGGTAACAGCTATGCAGTCACTTCTTATGGTTCTTTTGCGAGTGGAAAATCACATGTTTCTAATGCTTCTGCTTGCAGCAATTCGTCTAGAAATTCTGGTGATAAGGGCAAAAAGAAGATTTGTTGCCATTATTGGAAAGCTAATGATCACTTGATCAAGCAGTGTCCTAAGTTGAAGGCCAAAGAGGCTAAGAAGAAAGAGGGTGGTTCCACAGCAAATGCTAGTTCCACCACAAATGCAGCCATTGTTAAGTCTTCTGTGAAAGGAGACTATGATGCTGAAGTTGATGCAGAATGGGCTTTTAGTGCAGAGTACACTTACAATCATGTTGTCCATGATGCATGCATGTCAATTGCTGCAGATTCACATGTGTGGTATTTCGATAGTGGTGCTACAAAGCACATTACCTCACAGCATGAATTGTTCACCTCTCTTGAGTCTGTCCCTCATGGCAATTCAGTCACTTGTGCCAACAATGCCTCTTATCCGGTTCAGGGAGTTGGAAAGATTGTGCTTCCTGTTGCAAGTGGCAGTTCTTTCACATTTGTTGATGCACTTTATGTACCTGGGATCAAGAAGAATCTTTTGTTTGTATCTGCACTTGCTAGACTTAGACTTGTAGTCAAATTTGTGGATGACAGATGTACAGTTCACGATCTTAGTTTTGGTGATGAAATTGTTGCATTTGTGCCATGGGCTGTATAAGCTCACTTTGTATGACAAGTGTGGACAAAATTTTACAAATGCAGTTGCAGATTCAAGGGCTGTCTCAGATGCAAAACTGTGGCATGCACATTTTGGGCTTTGAATTTTGCCAGTTTGTTGTGTTTGGAAAAATATGATATGGTTGTTTCTTTGCCGCCTCTTGAAACACCTGTCAAACATGTTTGTGAAGGCTGTATTTTGGGTAAAATGCAGCGTTCTAAGTTTCCAAATGATGGTTCAGTTAGGGCCACATGCAGGTTGCAGCTTGTGCATAGTGATTTTTGTGGGCCCATGCAAACTCCATCCTTGGGCAATTACCTGTACTTCGTGACTTTCAATGATGATTACTCCAGACATGCATGTGTATTTCCGCTTAAAGCGAAGTCCGAAGTTTTTATGCTCTTCAAACAATTTTTGGCTATGACTGAAAATGTATTCAAATGTACTATGGGCACCCTCCGTTATGATCGAGGGGGGGAGTATATGTCTCATGAATTTAATGCATTTTTGGCTAGTCGTGGGATAAAACACCAATGTACAGTGCCTTTACACCTCAGCCAAATGGTCTTGCTGAGAGGAAAAACAGGTCACTTACGAAAATGACATGATGTATGGTCAAAAGTCAAGCTTTGCCGCATTCTTTTTGGCTTGAGGCCATCATGTGTGCCAATTATGTACTTAACACATGTCCTACGAAAGCTTTGCAATCTATTACTCCATATGAAGCATGGCATGATAGAAAGCCTTCTATTGAGCACATGCGTGTTTTTGGCTGTTTGGCATATGCTTTGGTTCCACAAACACAATGCAAAAAATTGGATGATAAAGCAAATGTATTTTTGTTGGTTATAGTGCTGAAAGCAAAGGTTACAGGTTGTATCATCCGCAAACAAAACGTATTTTGGTTTCACAGGATGTAGTGTTTGTGGAAGATTTTGTTCAGCCCTTGCTGTCATATCCTAGAGACAGTAACGTAAGCTCACAGGACATTTATGACACTTTGTTGCCTCTTTTCAGTGGTGGAAGTTCGAATGTACATTCCAATGAGGCAAATGTACAGCCTATGGGGGTTTTCAAAAATGTTACAGATTAGCCTATTACTGATGCAGATGTACATGATGTACTTGATGAGGAAAGGGCTGAAAATGAGCAGGCTAGAGGTATGCCAAAATGGCGGGTGCATACATTGCGTGATAGTAAATTGGATGCACCTTTGTCTAGTTGTACTCGTTCAGGCTCTCGCCATGCATCTTATGCATCAGATTGTTATGCTTTGGCTGTGTCTAGCTTACATGATGTTGAGGAACCTCTCTCTTTTTATGAGGCACATAATTCAAAAAATTGGATGGCTGCGCTGCAATCAGAATATAATGCACTTATAGAAAATGACACATGGACTTTATGTGATTTGCCTCCTGGCAAAAAGGCCATTGGTACGAAGTGGGTTTACAAGTCGAACGCAAGCCGGATGGTGTGATCGATCGCCATAAGGCTCGACTTGTTGCAAAGGGTTATGCACAACAAAAAGGCATAGATTATGAAGAGACTTTTTCTCCCACTTGTCGTATGACTACTGTGCGTTTTCTATGTGCATTGGCAGCTCATTTTGGTTGGGATGTACATCAATCAGACATTGTTACTGCTTTCTTGAATGGTGACATATTTGAGGAAGTTTATGTAACGTAGCCTCGCGGTTTTGTCAAGAAAGGACAAGAGGACAAAGTGTGCAGATGTAAGAAGGCTTTGTATGGGTTGAAGCAATCTCCTTGTGCTTGGTATGAGAAAGATGATACTGATTTGGTCAAACGAGGCTTTCGTAACAGTCCAATAGAAAGCACATTGTATGTAAAGCGTGAGGGTGATGTACTTTTCATTGTTGTTATTTTTGTGGATGATTTGTTGATCATTGGTCCCAATGAGGCACATATTGCTGAATCTAAGGCTGATTTGAATGCTACTTTCAAGATGGAAGATTTGGGAATGTTGCATCATTACTTGGGCATACAGTCTAAGCAATGTGGTGGTGGTATTGCCTCGTGTCAAAAAAGTTACATAGAGACATTGCTATGTAAGTTTGGACTTGAGGATTGCAAACCTATTTCCACTCCCATGGAAACAGGTTCGAAGTTGAGTCTACATGATGATGGCGATCCTGTTGATGTCACTCTTTACCAAAATGTTGTTGGCTGCCTCATTTATGTATGCAACACGAGACGGATATTCAGTTTTCAGTCTCACAGGTCAGCAAATTTATGCATAGCCCAAGGTCTAAGCATTGGCAGGCTGTCAAGAGGATTTCCCGCTACCTTAGTAGCACTTTACACCTTGGATTGTTTTATCCCAAGGGGGATCATTGCCGCCAGACTTACATGCTTTTTCGGACTCAGATTGGGCTGGTTGTTTTGACACACGAGTGTCCACTAGTGGTTTTTGTTTCATGCTTGGCAGTTCATGTATATCATGGTTGAGCAAGAAGCAACCTACTGTGGCCACTTCGAGTTGTGAGGCCGAGTACAGGGAAATTTTCACAACTACGGTTGAGTGTGTATGGCTCAGACGCCTTATGACTGATTTGGGTGTTGGATAGGACATTGCCAACACTATCTACACTGACAGTCAGAGCACATTGGTAGTTGCAAGGAACCTAGTTTTTCATGCTCGCATAAAGCACATTGAGGTGCATTACCACTATGTCAGGGAGAGGCTCTCAACAGGAGAGATCAACTTGTCTTATGTGCCAACACATGACAACCTTGCAGATCTTTTCACAAAGGCATTGTCTCGTGAGAAGCTCGAAGCTTTCTGCAAAGCTTTGGGCTTACTCCCCTTTGTGGATTGATCATGTCCTTAGGGCATGGCACTTCCATTTACTCATGTGCCAGCTCTCGATCACCGCATCACTCTAGGGGGGATTTGTTACCATATACATGTGGTAGTTATGTGTGTGAACACACTAGGACCGCCAAGGCATTTTCCCCCTCGTTAGGAGGTTTTTCCCCCCATGCATTGTATATACGCCCATCACTCTAGGGATATCTATCTTTCCATTGCACACTAAGTAATACACTCTCAATTGTGTGCCTTGAGCTTCCTTCATCTTCTCCAAGCTGTGTGTGTTTCTCTGCAACCCTAATTCCAACAATGATAATGTAAGTTATTGATATTTAAAGGGTACTTCAAGAAAGATGCTTGACTAATATTGTCGCGACTTGTCTAGAGATGGGAATCTAGCATTTAGATGTGCTTACTAATGTAGCTTTGTGAATTATCTTATAGCTAGGGAAGCACACTACAATGTAAGCTAAGGGTCATGGCCTGGTGTGAACCTCCTCTTAAAGATAGGAAGAAAGATTGGCCAAGTGTCGATTAAAGGAAAACTTGGCTAGGCTCGAAGGGATGGTCATCATGTTAAGTATAAAGCCTGATTTACCCCTTGTAATTTTCTGTATTAAAAATGCACATTTGTAAGGCCCCCATTATGAAGAGAAGCCATCGTGCATGAAGAAAAATCACTCGCCGGAATATTATGGCCGGACGGTGGCCGAAAAGTGGTCGAAAAACGGCCAGTCGTTTGGTCGGTCGGTCGGTCACGCCGGTAGTCAATGGCCGGTGGTCGAAAGTCAATGGCGCGTGGCCGGTGGCCAATTTCAAAGGAGGACTTGTCTTCTCAAGGGCGGCCACACATGGGCGGATTGGAGGGTCCGATTTGGACTGATCTACACAAGGGTGGCTACACATGACTGCCTCTCATGAGAGAGGGCAACCCTTTTGGCCTATAAAAGGAGGCCATTTCTACACACATTTCACAGTGTGAAGTTGATGCAACAAGGTGGGTGTGAGGTGGTGAGAGTGAAGCAAGGCGGGAGCTGCAAAAGGGTATAATCCCTTTGTAATCTACTTCTTGTTTTGAAGTACTAAAGCCATTGAGTGGTTGCTTTCCCGTGGACGTAGCCCACATTGGGTGAACCACGTATATCATGTGTACTCTCTCTCTCTCTCTACTCTATAATCTCTTGTGTGTGTAAATAAATTTTCTCTCTCCATTAAGTAATCTACTCAATTATCTACTTAGCTATGTCATAGTTCCTAACACATCACGAGCCCATGAAAGGGGTGGGGTGAAACAACTCGTAGGTGTGTGTGTGTTTCCTGTTGCAAGCCCTGCTTCAAAATACTTAGCTTTGCCATAGCTCAAGCCAGCTCCAGCTTTGTTATACTGGTATCAGAGCCTATTATTTGCGCTACCCTTTCTCAAGCAACTGAGGTTTCCACTGTAAGCTTATGCCTTCTCATGCCCTTGATGCTCGTACACTAGTGTGCAGCCCTGCTCATGAGCATTTCTTGTTATACTAAGCAATACCAACTTCGTGAGCTTTTCTTGCTAGCCCTGCTTGTGAGCCTTGCTCGTTATGCCAGTGTGGGGGGACTATCTTGGCTTGGCATACCGTCCTTCCATTTTTTGCATCCAGCACATCAATTGGCCAACGTCAATGTGTTCACAAGCTGAAGTGGATTTTTTAAAGTCCCTAGTGGAGGTTCACACCCACTCCTTCTGACTATTCACACTATGGCCAGAATGTGCCATGTTCACATATGGAGCCGACAAAGCAAAAATAATTAAATGAGGTAGTTGTCTTCAGTTGACAAATCTCAAAGAACGATAGAGAAGGGGGAAAGCCACATACAACCATAGTATGGCCTAGAATCCAAGTCCACCACCACTCCCACCACAAAAAGAAACAAAGATGGAGGCTGAGACTAGTGACTCTAAGAGAGATTAGAAAATATCAAAAGAGCACTGAGTCGATCATTCCTAAAGCAACTTTCTCTCAAGTTCTCGGGGAGATTATGGATGAATATAGTGACTCAATGATAAGGATACAACTCGTTCTACTAATGGAATTATAAGATCCACTTAAGATATTTTGGTGGAGCTATTCCAAGATGGCATCTCCTGTATGATGCATGCTAAGATGGTCCATTGAAAAACATCGATCTAACCTTGCAATCAATTTACAAAATGAAGTCAATCTCCATACGAATTTATGTATTCCCATGTAACCATTCCTTTGAGAGATGTAATTACTTCATATAATATCAATGATTCGGCTTGTCTCATTTGTCCAAATTTACAATTAACTTGTTTAATTTTGCTAATATTTTATTATTATATATGTCAAGTCGTTTAATTTAAGTGATGAAGTGTGGTTTAGCTTATTCTTGAACACACATGTCAAAGAACTACATCCATAAAAACTTTGACAGAGTCTTAGTACCAAGGGTGGCTATTGGAATTTAATTACAGAAACCAGGCTACAGAGGGGGCCACATGATCAAATTTGGTCCCTGCATGCAATGGTGCATAGGACCTTCTTTTGGCCACTGTCCCCTCGTCACATCCCTCCTGTGGCCCGATTTTGGAGAGAAAATGCTCGACAGTCTCACCTGGTACTAGGACTTTGATGCTATGATCGAGAGAATTCCCGTGGCACACGTTTCCCTATTCACGTTTGTATAAACAAAATGAGCAAGTTATAAAACATATAGTACAAGATGAAGTTAGAAAGACAAAACAAAACACTGTATTTTAGTCCTATTTATAGCAAGGAGTGTTTGCCATTCTACAAATTACATCAATTGGGATGGGATAAATGGAAGGTCTCATGCCAAGGGCTTCTATAATCTCTAGGTTTTGTCACCCATTGATCTAGTATTAGGACACATTGGGATAGGACTCCCAGAGTGCTTATCAACAAAATCATACAAGATGGCCTTGCAATCCACTAGTATATATTTGTTGGCATTAAGATTGAGGGAATATTTGTTAGGGCCTTGGCACTCACTGCCTTGCACTTGTGTAGCTCCACTATTGAGGTTCATCAACACATAATGAAACTCACAAGATAAGAGATAACACATACTAAACACTTGAGTCATGAACTGTTTGAGGATTGACATAACGGGCGTCCACTTGGCCGAACACCACATTCGTAGTCTATTATTTTGCCAAGCTAGTGTAGTGATACTCTATGTAAATCCTGATTTTAGAGTAGGAGGTCAATTCCCTAAGTTGTAATTCTGTCATGACAATTGTAAAGGTCCATGTGAATTGGCCATTGGCCATTTAGAATGTCCTAGGTATAAAGGTCAATAATTTTAATGTGAAAGAGGCTTATCTTTAGAGAAGAAAGGAGCTCTGAAAACGTATGCTCAAGCTACAAAGAAGCTCAAACTTGTGATCATTGCAACTAATGATTAGGTAATCCATTTTCCATTCTGAAATGTGCATTGTGTTCCTCTCTCTTTGCTCTTTTATTCAAGTGTAAGAATTGTCATTTTTGTCGAGGTTTGCGACTATGCGTTAGTGAGCCTAATCATCAAATTTGAGTGATTAAATCATTATTTTTAGTCGTTTTGACCATAGGAGAGTGTTCCTCGACCATAGGGAGACCTTTCTGGATAGTTCTGTTGGAGTTTTCAAGACCTTTTTCATGATGGATTGTGATTTTGATACCTTGTTGGATTTCAATCAGACTTGGTAGGATAGTGCCCCTAGGTATCCTAGACCTCCTCTTAAAGTTTCGTTGTATTTCGAGTCCATCCGAGTGCCGAAATGGTGTGATGACCTAGAGCTGTGAGAAAGGACATAGGCAGATTTCCTTGACCATTGAGTGTTGGTTTGCTTATTGAGTTGGTGTGTTTACTTATTACAGTTCACTTCTTGAGATTGACGATCTCAAAGAGTCTCCGTGCCCCATCCGAGTCACTTCCCTGAGTATTGACATTATGTTAGTTCCAAATCGGTATGCTACAGACGTCCATCGCGACGACTCGCTAACATTGGCGCCGTTGTTAGGGAAATGATCCTTAGATGGTGAGTGACCTAGTACGTATTTAGAGCATTCTTTTTCAAAGATCTGTCTTCCATTCCGTTTACACTTTAGCAGTGAAGCAGCTAGACACGGGGTTTAGTGCTTGGTAGACTCTTGAAGTCGAGGACTTACTAGATCTATTCTTGAGAGGTAAAGAGGGTTGTGAGTGAGATAGCCAAAAGCTTTTCATTCTTTGATTTTCTCTATGCTTTGAGAGTGTAGTTCCATATTTTCTTTTGACTTTATTTTGTACCATTTTGTTTGTTTTTGTTTCATGTTTCATTTCAGTACTTAGGAGTCACCATCAAGTTTGGGCTGAAAGATTGAGTAGAAAAAGGGTGGAAAACATATTTTGGTCGAAAAGACCATAACTTTGAAATCGTGAAAATTTCATTGTAGAGACCTCAAAAGTGATCCAAATTCAAAAATTTGTGGATCAAGAGCATTAGCACTCTCTAGAAGCAATCTGGAAAGTTTGGCCAGATTTTCTAGAGGAACATGGATCACGATCATCCATGTACCCTAGAGACCATTTTTGGGAAAAAGTGATCAGTGACATTGTCCATCAGTGGGATATTGCTTTGATCAAGTTTTCTTGAAAGAAAAACTCAAAAATCACATCAAGATTTGCTAATAGGGCAAAAACAACAAAACAAGCATTTCAGACACAAAATTTGGGACTTTTCAACTTTTTGGGATCTAAATTCAAAAAGAGGTGAGATTTGGCTTCTACAGGGGATAGAGAACCAACATAACAAAATTCATGAAAAAATGCTATCAAACATGGATTGCGATCCATGTACCTTTTGACATTTGAGGCTGACATATGACAAGTACATCTCTGATAACTTGTGGAACAACTTTGCCAAAAGGGACCATAACAAAAAACTGAGAAAAATGGGTCAAAATAGCCAAACACAATAAATAGTCAAAAATCGTAGGGCAGACATAAAAACTCACTGTTGATGATTGGAAAAAAATATTCAAATTCAAAAAGAAGTGGTGGAATAGACTACTGACACTGCATGTAACCATCAGACCAAATGTGGTGTTCAGATGTGATGGAACATGCATCGCGATCCATGTACCTCATCAAAAAAATTTGGCTGAGATTTGAGCAGTAGGTAGCTAGTATCATTTAGAAAATTTTTTCCCAAAAAGACTATATGGAAAAAAGTTGCAAAAAGTGGTCAAAAGAGCAAAAAATAGAACATTGTCAAAATTGCACAGCAGACTGTAGAATTCACTTTTGGTTGGGCAAAACTTATCCAAATTCAAAAATTTCTTGATGACCAGGCTACAAACATCATACCAAAAATTCAAATCCAAAAGTGGTGGAACATGGATCGCGATCCATGTACCCTTGAGGAACTTTTGGACAGAAACTTTCTCAGCATGTAGCAGAGACCATTGTGAACAAAAGTCTCCAAAGGAGTATTGTCAAAAAAGTTCAAAAAGTGGGAGAAAAGAGCCAAAAGCAGTTCAAGGTGAAAAACCCTAAAACAGACCCAGGGATTGATTTTTTCCTGACCTAAAAAAGTCCAAATCATACAAAAACCTTATAGCAAGGATCAGGAGACCAAGGGCAAGCTGTGTGCCAAGTTTCATTACCATCTGACACAGAGATATATGGATCGCGATCCATGTTCCCCTGTCACCACAGACTAAGACCGAACTTGTACCATAGCTAGAGGACACCACAAGGAGTCTAGTGGTCTTTTCAAAACTGAATTTGAATATCAAAAACCAAGTCAAAAGCCCAGAACTATTAAGTACGTTGAGCAAGTGCCAGAATTGACCTAATTTTCAATCCAGAGGTCCATTTTCAAAAAAATTGATACCATAGGACCTCTTAATCATGCTAATTCTGATGGTACCAAGAGAGGTCAATTTGGGCTCCAAACATGGATCACGATCCATGTACCTATAGTAACAGCTTGAATTGAAACTTTCCAGATCATTAGAGCACACATAAGGAAACATATCCCCAAGTCCTATTTTGAAAAAAAAAACAACAAATTTGGGTCAAAAGGGTGCAAAACAGGTGACATACTAAAAACCACAGTGCAGACCTTGTATTGGGCATTTGACCTATCAAACCAAGTCCAAATCCAAAAAGATTTGAGTTTTAGCTTGTGGACATAGTCAGGAACTAACTCCTAAGAGATTAAGTCGAGATGTGGTTGAAGATGGATCGCGATCCATGTTCAACTTGTACCTCAACCTCAGAATTTGATGAAAATTGGTACATAGCGTGGATATGACCTTGTCTACATACTGCCAAAATTTGGGAAAAATTAAAACAAAATCAGGAGAACATGGATCACGATCCATGTACCTCAATGTAGTGGGGGCATCTGACTTGATGATCTTGTAGACATCTTTAGGAGATCCCAAATCTCAACTTTGAGCTAAAAATCCCTTTTTGCCCTTGAATAGGTCTCTCAAAAGTCAAAAGTTTGTGACACTTTTGGTCTTTGAAAATTAGTTTTGGGTACCCTAAAAGTTTGGAATTAGGAAACCTAAAAACATTCAGCTCTAAAACCAAAACTATTACAAAAGAATTTCATAGCAACGAGCGATACTTGCAAAAGGGAGGGAGAGAGAGAAAGGAAAAAGGGGAGAGTTTTTTGGGAGATGGGGGGTGGGGTATTAAACACCAATTTTTTCACCCAACTCGTTTCGCTAGATTAGCTCATCAATGGTGCAAAAAATTTGAGGGAGGGAGGGGGTATAAATAGGGGGGCATGGTTCAAAAACCTGTACAAAGTACTTCATCAAGGGAGGATATGGCTAGTTTTAAAGGTGAGTTATTTCACAAATTCTTAGGAGGTAAAAGAAAAGGGGAGGGAAAGGGAAAAGAGGGAGTATTTAAGGGACGTACCAAAAATTTGGAAGTGTACAAAAAATTGGAGGCTAGTCAAAGTTAATGAGGTTTGGTTAGATAAAAAGGTTGGGAAGAATTTTAAGAGGAGAAATATATGTGGGGAAATAAACGAGGTAGGGCGAAGCACAAATTTTTTTAGGTATTAGTGGGTTTTTTCGAGAGAAGGGAGCCAAGCTTTGGTGCATTAAGCAAAGACACAATAGGTTTGAGAAGGTGTGCAAGCTCGGGATTAGCTTTAAAAAGCCTAGAGAGGATTTGTTAAGGGAGAGGGAGAGGTTGAGTGTGTGGATAAGGGGTGAAAAGGGAATTTTTACAATGGCAGGCAATGGTTTGGTGTTTTGGATTTTTTGGAGGACAGACGATCTAGTGTTATAAGAGACAAATGGAAGCAAGCTTCCAAAAGAGAGGGTGGGTAGCCTTTTGCCCTTATTCTAGCAAAGAAGAGGTTTTGGATAGGGATAAAACTGGAAAGAGAGCTTTCTCGAATGATGTATCATTTAAGTTCTTAAAGAATGAAAGAAATCTTTTGGTGTGTGGGATGCCAGGATTGCCAAGGGATATAGTTGTAAGAGTTGAGGCTTTTTTGGTGACTGTGAATCGTGAATTCCATGGGTGGCAACAGAGGCTTCTTTGAAGAAATGGATGTCTAAGATAACCGCCTCTTGAAAGGAGATGAAGGAAGAGATCTTGATATTCTTGGAGAGGGCGCACGTAGCTTTGAAGAAGCTTACTCAAACTTGAAGAAGGACTATCCCAAATAACAAAAGCGTCATCTACGAACCTCATCTACCTCTGATGAGCTAATCTAACAACACGTGTTTGGTGAAAATATTGGTGTTTCATACCCCACCCCCACCTCTCAAAAACCTCTCCCCTTTTTTCTTTCTCTCTCTCACTGCCTTTTACAAGTATGCTCGCTATGAAATTCTTTTGAAATTGTTATTGGTTTTAGAGATGAATTTTTTCATGTTTCCTAATTCCAAACTTTTAGGGTACCCATAACTAGTTTCCAAAGACCAAAAGAGTCACAAACTCTTGACTTTTGAGAGACCTGTTCATGGGCAAAAAGGGATAAGTTACACTAAGCCAGAGTGGGCTTGTAAGAGACTATCTTTAGAATCTTGAGTGAGCCTTAATCATGACAAAATTATTTCAAAAGAATTTTATAGAAAGCGATACTTGCAAAAGGGAGGGAGAGAGAGAGAAAAAAAAGGGGAGAGGTCTTCGGGAAGTGGAGGATGGGGTATTAAACACCAATTTTTTCACCAAACGCGTTTTGCTAGATTAGCTCATCAGTGGTGCAAAAAATTGGAGGAGGGAGGGGTATAAATAGGGGGGCATGGTTCAAAAACCTATACAAAGTACTGTAATCAAGGGAGGATAGAGCTAGTTTTAAAGGTGAGTTATTTCCCAAATTCTTAGGAGGTACTAAAGAAAGGGGGAGGGAAAGGGGGAGGGAAAGGGAAAAGAGGAACTATTTAAGGGATGTAGCAAAAATTTGAAAGTGTACAAAAAATTGGAGGCTAGTCAAAGTTAATGAGGTTTTGTCAGGTACAAAATCTGGGAAGAATTTTAAGAGGAGAAATATATGTGGGAAAATAAACGAGGTATGGGGAAGCATAAAAAACATTAGATAGTACTGGGTTTTCCTGAGAGAAGGGAGCCAAGGTTTGGTCCGTTAAGCCAACACACAATAGGTTTGGGAAGATGTGCAAGCTCGAGATTAGCATTAAAAAGTCTAGAGAGAGGTTTGTTAATGGAGAGGGAGAGGTTTAGTGTGTGGGTAAGGGGTGAAAAGGGAAATTTTTACAATGGTAGGTGATGGTTTTGTTTTTTGGATTTTTTAGAGGAGAGATGATCTAGTGTTATAAGAGACAAAAGCAAAGCAAGCTTCCAAAAGAGAGGGTGGGTAGCCTTTTGCCCTTAGTCTAGCAAAGAAGAGGTTCTGGGTAGTGATAAAACCTGAAAGAGAGATTTCTTGAATGATGTATCTTTTAAATCTTGAAAGATGGAAGGAAATCTTTTGGTGTGTGGGATACCAGGATTGCCCAGGGATATAGTTGTAAGAGTTTAGGCGTTTTTGGGTGACAATGCGAATTGAGAATTCCATGGGTGGCAAAAGAGTCTCCTTTGAAGAAATAAATGTCTAAGATAACCGCCTCTTGGAAGGAGATGAAGGAAGAGATCTTGATATGTTCTTGGAGAGGGTGCCCATAGCTTTGAAGAAGCTTACTCAAACTTGAAGAAGGGCCATCCCAAATGCCAAAAGCGTCATCTACGAACCTCATCTACCACTGATGAGCTAATATAGGAAAACGCGTTTGGTGAGAAAATTGGTACTTAATACCCCACCCTCCACCTCCCAAAAACCTCTCCCTTTTTTCTTTCTCTCTCTCCCTCCCTTTTGCAAGAATCACTCGCTACGAAATTCTTTTGAAATAGTTTTGGTTTTAGAGCTCAAATTTTTCAGGTTTCCTAATTTCAAACTTTTAGGGTACCCAGAATTAGTTTCAAAAGACTAAAAGAGTCACAACCTCTTGACTTTTGAGAGACCTATTCAGGGGATAAGTTGCACTAAGCTAGAGTGGGCTTGTAAGAGACTTTCTTGAGAATCTTGAATGAGCCTTAATAATGACAAAATTATTTCAAAAGAATTCTATAGCGAGGGATACTTGCAAAAGGGAGGGAGAGAGAGAAAGAAAAAAGGGGAGAGGTTTTTGGGAGGTGTGGGGTGGGATATTAAACACCAATTTTTTCACCAAATGTGTTTCGCTAGATTAGCTCCTTAGTGGTGCAATAAATTGAAGGAGGGAGGGGGTATAAACAAGGGGGCATGGTTCAAAAACCTATACAAAGTACTTAATCAAGGGCGGATAGGGCTAGTTTTAAAGGTGAGTTATTCTCCAAATTCGTAGGAGTTACCAAAGAAAAGGGGAGGGAAAGGGAAAAGAGGGAGTATTTAAGGGATGTACCAAATATTTGAAAGTGTACAAAAAGTTGGAGGCTACTCAACGTTAATGAGATTTTGTTGGGTGCAAAGGTTGGGAAGAATTTTAAGAAGAGAAATATATGTGAGGAAATAAACAAAGCATAAAGAGACATGTTCATAGGCAAAAAGGGAAAAGTTGCACTAAGCTAGAGTGGGCTTGTAAGAGACTATCTTGAGAATCTTGAGTGAGCCTTAATCATGACAAAATTATTTCAAAAGAATTTCATAGCCAATGATACTTGCAAAAGGGAGAGAGAGAGAGAAGGGAAAAAGGGGAGAGGTTTTCAAGAGGTGGGAGGTGGGGGGTATTAAACACCAAACTCTCCACCGAACGTGTTTCACTAAATTAGCTCATTAGTGGTGCAAAAATTGGAGGAGGGGAGGGGGTATGAATAGGGGGCATGGTTCAAAAACATGTACAAAGTATAATAAAGGGAGGATAGGGCTAGTTTTAAAGGTGAGTTATCCCGCAAATTCTTAGGAGGTACTAAAGAAAAGGGGAGGGCAAGGGAAAAGATGGAGTATTTAAGGATGTACCAAAAATTTGAAAGTGTACAAAAAATTGGAGTCTAGTCAAAGTTAATGAGGTTTTGTTAGGTACAAAAGCTGGGAAGAATTTTAAGAGGATAAATATATGTGGGGAAATAAATGAGGTAGGGGGAAGCACAAAAAACATTAGATATTATTGGGTTTTTTGGAGAGAAGGGAGCCAAGGTTTGGTGCATTAAGCCAACACACAATAAGTTTGAGAAGGTGTGCAAGCTCGGGATTAGCTTTAAAAAGCCTAGAGAGAGGTTTGTTAATGGAGAGTGAGAGGTTGAGTGTGCAGGTAAGGGGTAAAAAGGGAATTTTGACAATGGTAGGTGATGGTTTGGTTTTTTGGAATTTTTGGAGGACAGACGATCTAGTGTTAGAAGAGACAAAACAGAAGCAAGCTTCCAAAAGAGAGGGTGGGTAGCATTTTGCCCTTAGTCTAGCAAAGAAGAGGTTTTCGATAGTGATAAAACCTGAAAGAGATCTTTCTAAAATGATGCATCTTTTAAGTGTTGAAAGAATGAAGGAAATCTTTTGGCGTGTGGGATGCCAGGATTGCCAAGGGATATAGTTGTAAGAGTTGAGGATTTTTTTATGATAATGCGAATCGAGAATTCCATGGGTGGCAAAAGAGGCTCCTTTGAAGAAATGGATGTCTAAGATAACCGCCTCTTGGAAGGAGATGAAGGAAGAGATCTTGATATGTTCTTGGAGAGGGCGTCCATAGCTTTGAAGAAGATTACTCAAACTTGAAGAAGGGCCATCCCAAATGCCAAAAGCATCATCTACGGACCTCATCTACCACTGATGACCTAATCTAGCGAAACGTGTTTGGTGAAAAAATTGGTGTTTAAAACCCCACCCCCCACCTCTCGAAAACCTCTCTCCTTTTTTCTTTTTCTCTCTCCCTCCCTTTTGCAAGTATCACTCGCTACAAAATTCGTTTGACAAGGTTTTGGTTTTAGAGCTGAATTTTTTCATGTTTCCTAATTCCAAACTTTTAGGGTACCCATAACTAGTTTCCAAAGAGAAAAAGAGTCACAAACTCTTGACTTTTGAGAGACCTGTTCAGGGGCAAAGAGGGATAAGTTGCACTAAGCCAGAGTGGGCTTGTAAGAAACTATCTTGAGAATCTTGAGTGAGCCTTAATGATCATGACAAAATTATTTCAAAAGAATTTCATAGCGAGTGATACTTGCAAATGGAGGGAGAGAGAGAAAGAAAAAAGGGAAGAGATTTTCGGGAGGTGGGGACTGGGGTATTAAACACCAATTTTTTCATTAGATGCGTTTGGCTAGATTAGCTCATCACAGTGGTGCAAAAAATTTGAGGAGGGAGGGGGTGTAAATAGGGGGGCATGGTTCAAAAACCTGTACAAAGTACTGTAATCAAGGGAGGATAGGGCTAGTTTTAAAGGTGAGTTATTCCCCAAATTTTTAGGAGGTACTAAAGGAAAGTGGAGGGAAAGGGAAAAGAGGGATTATTTAAAGATGTACCAAAAATTTGAAAGTGTATAAAAATTTGGAGGCTATTCAAAGTTAATGAGGTTTTGCTAGTTATAGAGGTTGGGAAGAATTTTAAGAGGAGAAATATATGTGGGGAAATAAATGAGGTAGGGGGAAGCACAAAAAAATTACATATTACTGGTTTTTTTAGAGAAGGGAGCCAAGGTTTGGTGCATTAAGCCAGCACACAATAGGTTTGAGAAGGTGTGCAAGCTCGGGATTAGCTTTAAAAATCCTAGAGAGAGGTTTGTTAACACTAGGTTGGTAATGGGACACTTTTATGTCCTGGGACATTTTTATGTCCTGTGAAGTGACCATTTTCCTTGAATTATGTCAAGAGTTTCAAAATGGATTTTGAGGTGCTATCTATCTAGAAAGTTGTCTCATGAGCTGAAAAAAACTCGACATTTTTTTGGAATATCAATTCCATCTTTAACATTGTCCTTGCACAACATTTCACAACCTAAATTGTGTGAAAAAACGGGTCCTGTTTTTGGCTTTTTTCAACTTTTTGCAACTATACCACTCTAGAATTCATGTTTGTGAGGTCTATAATGCTAGAGAACTATCTTTAGTAGTCCTCAACATGTCCTGATGCTTCTAGGGAGAAATAAATATTAAAGTTGTAAGTTATGACCAAATTACAAAAATTGTCAAATCCTGTTTTTTAGCCAATTTTAGCTCTTCTATGATTTTTTTGGTGGATTTCATGATACCCAAATTCATTTTTGATTTTCTATGTCGCATATTGTAACATAAATCTAACATTCCTTGAGTTTTGGGGCACCTAATACCCTATTTTGCATAGTACACAACGATGGTTGATTTTTTCAATTATGGAAGAAAACGAAACATTCTAGTATATCAAGTATAGCTTTTTCAATATTGTTAGTTTCTTGTGACAACTACATGTATTTTGTAGGTAGTAACCATATCTAGTCATAAGGATCAAATTTGGCTAGATATTGAATAGTTTCTATGGGATTCTACAACTCATAATGTTCAACCCAGTTTTTTCATGTTTGCTGTATTTAACACTTCATCTTTGTCCCCAAGATTCCCCTTGGTAAGAGATGTATTATTCTTTTGATATGCTCCATGGCTCCTTATGAACATAAAGGACAATAGGGAACTAAGAAAACATGCATATATTATTTGTATTGAGCGTGGCTATAGAAACTTTGATGATAGGTTTGCAGAATGGTAAAAATTCAACTTTTTTGTACCTATTTATTTTGGCAAAACAAAAAATAGTGAGTGAGAAGCAATCATATGTTCTGATCACCAACCCATTGAAGTTAACTAGGGAATTTATCTCAAGTCCTACAAAAATCCCTAGTCTTATTTTTATGCAATAAAACATAAGAAATGACTGTTTTGATGAAAATTCACTGGTCCATCAACTTTGGAGGCTTGGTGTGACCAAAAGATGAGAAATTTTACAAGTTTCTTATTTTTTCCATGTTTAGTAGGCCTTGAACTATAACCTCATGAAAGGATTTTACAAAATGAGTGGATCTACTATGGTTTTGGAGGTTTTTTTCAAAACCCTGAAAGGACACTTTTATGTCCTGTTAGGTTACCAACCTAGTGTTAATGGAGAGGGAGAGGTTGAGTGTGCGGATAAGGGTGAAAAGGAAATTTTTACAATGGTAGGTGATACTTTGTTTTTTTGGATTTTTTGGAGGAGAGACAATCTAGTTTATAAGAGACAAAACGGAAGCAAACTTCCAAAAGAGAGGGTGGGTAGCCTTTTGCCCTTAGTCTAGCAAAGTAGAGGTTTTGGGTAGTGATAAACCCTGAAAGAGAGATTTCTTGAATGATGTATCTTTTAAATCTTGAAAGATGGAAGGAAATCTTTTGGTGTGTGGGATACCAGGATTGCCAAGGGATATAGTTGTAAGAGTTTAGGCGTTTTTTGGTCACAATGCGAATTGAGAATTCCATGGGTGGCAAAAGAGTCTCCTTTGAAGAAATAAATGTCTAAGATAACCGCCTCTTGGAAGGAGATGAAGGAAGAGATCTTGATATGTTCTTGGAGAGGGTGCCCATAGCTTTGAAGAAGCTTACTCAAACTTGAAGAAGGGCCATCCCAAATACCAAAAGCATTATCTACAAACCTCATCTACCAATGATGAGCTAATCTAACGAAACGCGTTTGGTGAAAAAACTGGTGTTTAATACCCCATCTCCCACCTCCCAAAAACCTCTCCCGTTTTTTCTTTCTCTCTCTCCCTCCCTTTTGAAAGTGTCACTCACTATAAAATCCTTTTGAAATAGTTTTTGTTTTAGAGCTGGATTTTTTCAGGTTTTTTAATTTCAAACTTTTAGGGTACCCATAACTAGTTTTGAAAGACCAACAGAGTCACAAACTCTTCACTTTTGAGAGACCTGTTCGGGGGCAAAAAGATAAGTTGCACTAAGTAAGAGTGGGCTTGTAAGAGACTATCTTGAGAATCTTGAGTGAGCCTTAATCATGACAAATCATCCACCAACATGGTGTTCTACTCCCCTAAGAGACATGAAAAACACTGCAATGCCAACAACAGGGGGATTGAGAGAATACATAGAGGAGAGACATCCTCTGAACAACAAACCGAACATGAGATCATTAGAACCAATGAAGCCATGGGAGTTGTTATGGATTACACTCATGAGGGCTTATATAGATTCACAAATGGGGACCAATGCATAGAGGAGAGGCATCCTCTGATCAACAAACCAAACGTGAGATTCATTAGAACCAATGTAGCCATGCAAAGTTCTTACCGATTACACTTATGAGGGCTTATATAGATTCACAAATGGGGACCAATACATCTTCTACAGGTGTGTAGAACCCTATGCTGGAGAGATACCATTTCATAAGAATCTCTATGCATTCACATATACAGATGTCCATGAAGTTCAAGTTTTGATGGTGGGTAAGTATGGAAGAGAGTACAAAATTGTCAATCCAATTGACTTAGAACGATACACATACAAGGGTACTCTGATCTCTACTTACTTTTAGCCAAATAACAAAGTCAGAGCACATATCTGAGAGGATTCCACTGGGATTTTCTCCAAGACAAGAGGAGAGCACGAGAGACGTATTTCCACGAGACCACAAATTGGTTAGATTGGTGACTAAACCACAACAATTAAGACCATATCAAGTGGCTCAATGCATCAAGACAAAGTATGATGGGTTAGGGGATCCATATGCTCATGTCTCACTCTTCAAACAAATTTTAAGAGCTGAAAAGATTGCGGATTTCCATACTCAGTATGAGGGATTTGGGTTGACATTAGAAGGAATGACTTTGACATGGTTTCAACCACTAAATAGAGATGATTTTCCAAACATAGCACAACTATCACAAGAATTTGTAGAGGAGTTCTTAAAAAGGGGGATGAAACACAACATAGTGTCCAAAATCTACACTCTCAAACAAAAAAATGATGAAAAAGTGAAGGAAGCTATGCTTCACTTCAAACAATACATCGAGAGATGTCCTGTGAGAGAGCTATTGCAAGATGAGAGACTATCACTTCTCTTCATAGAGGGCCTGGTGAAAAAACTCTAAAAAAGGACCTACATTTGAAAGGATGCATAATGTTTGATCAAGTCACTAGAAAAGCTCTATATCTAGTTGACAATTGCAAGGCCTATGGAGAGGTGAGTGAAGATATAGATAACGCGACTAGTAGTGCCTCCTCTTTGAAGAGCGAATCAACAACAAAGAGAGACGTTCAAAATACTTGGAACACAATCATTGATCAAGTGGTTGAGGGGGTGATTAGAAGAGTTAATCAAGTCTACATACATAACACGATTGTACGACAACCACATTTGAGGAGATGTAATACTTGTGGAGGGGATTACCCCACTCCATGGTGTAACACTCAACCAAAAATGCAACGTATGCTAGGGCAATAACCACCTCTTTTGAATGATGGGAGAGTTTTAGTCAACTACACTCAGCCAAAACATGTACCACAACCTACAACAAATCTGTACTCCATGGATGCAAATACGCTTATGTTCATGGACAATCAGGAGTATGGTTTGAAGAACATTCTTACCAGGCAAGAACAACCATTGGCTGGATTGTCAGCTATGAAACAAGAAGGTCCATGCTATGAATGTGGAGGTGACCATTGGGCAAGAGGTTGTCCAAACAAGGGTCCACAATAGAATTATTTGGATTTTGTGATGGATGTGGGAGAGACCATCCAATCCAAAACTGTGCTAAGAATCCAAACTACAAAGGGAAAGCAACAATGAATGTTGTAGGCGTGATGCCTTCTTCAAGCGAATCTGAGGTAGAACCCACAATTCGTGTAAAGGTGATGACTTGAGCTCAAGCTCAAGAAGCTGCTAAAAATGCAATCATTGAGGAGGAAGCCACATTGCCTATTCAAGCAAAAATCGAGAACATATTGGTGAGAACAGGAATAAAATCATGGAAAGCCAAACAAGACAAAATGAAAGCGAAGAGGCTACATGAGAAAACAAATTTAGAAATTGAACTGAATTAAACAAAAGAATAGTTAGTTGAGAGAAAGAAAGCAAGAAAAATGCAAAGGGACCTAAAGAGTCAAAGACTAACTCGGGACGTTCAGTCTTGGTCGACAAAGTCCTTGAACCCTTAGATGCAATTTTGAAGGCTTGTGAAGCTAGGCTGAAACCCAATCAAACCCAGGAGCATAGATGGCTAATGTATCCTCATCCAAGGTATGAAAAAGAGAGGTTGCAAATGTGCAAGGATCTCATCCGGAAGGCCCAAGCTTTTATGGAACCACATATTCCAGATGCTCCAAAAACAGAGGTGCTAATCCGCAAACAAAAAAATCCAGGAAATGGAGAGCCATGGTATTGTAAACAGAGACCAGGAAGAGCCTGGAGTTGAGGCGCCTTTAGATACAAGGGAAGTAGCCAATACCACAAATGGGGTGGTCTCACAACCAGTGATGCCTATTCCGGAGGTAGAAGAACCGTGGCCACAATCCTTATGGAAATCGGTTAGAAACCAAAAAGATGGTAGTGCTACTTTACAGTCAGCACCTATCCCTGAGATAAACATGGATCACAAATTTTTTCCAAGGGATAAACGATCTCTATATGGGGATGCCGGGTCTGTCTCATTTGAAGAAAGTAAACCACACTCTCTACAGACTTTGCCATCTTTCATAGGAGAACTCGAAACAAAATCGGAGGTTAGAGTGGTACCTTCCTAGTGAAAAGCTACACCAAAAATAATGGATACGAAAAGCTTGCACAAATTGATTTCTTCTCCTATACAATGCACACTTTATCTCTCAAAGTTGCTAAAAATTAGACCGCATCTATGGGGCCAAATGGACAAACACTTGGAAAAGATGGGGTTGAAAATCCCTTCACATGAACAACTTGCATACAAAAACATGGATGACACCTTGCCTAAGAAACCACAAACAAAGCCACTACCAGTAAATAAGGTGGGTGATTACTGTGAAGGCAATGAAGGAAACACCACCTTACCACTTGAGTACAAAGGAGTAAAGACGGTTGCTATATTAGATAGTGGGGCAGGAATTTCCATTGCAACCAAGAGTATGTGGAAAAATGGGGAAAGCCCGCTCTTAGGAAAACTTGATTGAAATTGCAATTAGTGGATGGATACATGGAGAGACCGATAGGAATGTTAGAACAAATCATTGTTACCTTGTGTGGCATTGAGTATGAGCATACCTTTGCCACAATGAATTTTGACAAGTGCAGCAACTTTGATATCATATTGGGCAGACCATTCATGCGTCAGCTCAAAATGGTACAAGATTGGGGCTATGACTATATCTACTTGAGACACAAAGAGATCACTACAAAAATTAGTGTTAAAGATCATAGTTATAGAGATGTAGAGAGAACCCCAGGGGAAGAATTACACTCCACAACTGAACAAGAAAACAAGGAACCTGCTTGGTTACAAAGCAAAACACATATTTGGATATGCGGAGCATCAGAATACGGGAGTCTTAGAAAGGAAGATTGCATCCTAAAGCGTTCAGTAGAAGATGAAGCTTACATTAAGGAACCGTTTCTAGAGGAATTGTTTGAACCCTTTGGATGGGATCAAATAATGGCGACTCTTTATGTCTGTGTAAATGAGGCAACCAACACCAAATTTTGCGATGAAGATGGCTATGATATAACTCCCTTGTTTACGATAAAGGTGTTGAAGTAAGCTAACGAGGTTTGTGAGAGTGAAAGCAAAAAATTTCAAACAACTTGCTATGTCATTGAGCATGAGGCATAAGTGAAAACGAAGGAAGCAGAGCAGCCACGAGAATATGTCATCATTGACATACCATAAGAATCGACAAAATCTGTTTCAAAGAAGCCGACTATAGAAAAAATGCAAACGAAAGCAGATGAAGGAGCAAAGTTTTCAAGTTCAAATTTGAATGTTCAACAAACGCAAGATCAAAAGAAGAATAGGGACAAGGAAGAAGATCGATGTCTCCTACGACGATCAAATTCATCATATGCGGAGAAACATGACTCAAAATCACATGTTTGGTTGTGATAGATCCAAAAAAGACAAATAATCTAATGTCTTATGGAACATGAATAATGATGGGAAAGCTGCCAATGAATGAGCTAGAGGACATAGTATACACAAGTTCTAAAAAAGGCAATTCCTAGCTTTGGCACGACCAAAGCCATACTCAAGTTGAATACTGGGAAGTACAAGGATACTTTCCAAATAATCGACTCCCGTCACATCAAAGAGAGTTTGGTCCTGACAGAAATTTGGAGAAATATCTTCTTTCAACAACAACCAAAAGCTTTGACAACGACTATAGTAACACTCCATGAAGCTTCTCAAATCAATGCGGAGAAGAAATTACCAACCATCACGGAAAAAGGTAAAGAAAAGATAAACACTGAAGTATATCAACCTCACAAGACAACTTTACCCTCAACGAGTTTCCATCAAACTTCCCACGAAGCCTCTACATCAAGAACCAAACGATCAACAATGCAATGGAGACCAAAGCAAAAAGTCTATCAACCAAAGTTTCCATCACAAAAAAACATCCAAAAGAAGCCAAAGAAAATAAACCAAGTGCTGGTATCCAAAGAGCACATCCAAGTCAAAGACCCAGTCTGGATGATACATGAAGCACAAGTTCGTCCTCAAAAACAAAAGGTGACAGGGTGGGTAGCATCAAATGACTCAATCGCTGCTCAAGACTACTTCCAAGGAAACATTAAAGTTTGGGCCAAAAAGCCTAAAGTAATAGCCTAGATCTACTTGCCTGGATCTACAAGGAGAAAGACGAGTAATTAACGGAAGATCAACACCTCACGTAAGAGAAGGAACAACAACAAAACGCGGAAAAAAAGATCTTCCAAACAAGCTACAAGATAAATATGGATGCCAAAGTCAAACTTCAACAAAGCTACCCAACACAAAAAGGTGCAACATCTGATGATTCCAATCAAGATACTCGAAGCAAAGGTAACGCTCAAATATGGTTACCAAAAATTGTAGCTCAACATGGAAAAATGACGATCAATCAAGAAGCACAAGGCTCCATCCAAAGGCACACAATCAATAGG
The DNA here is from genome assembly GCF_014529385.1 of Adiantum capillus-veneris. Taxonomy (NCBI): domain Eukaryota; kingdom Viridiplantae; phylum Streptophyta; class Polypodiopsida; order Polypodiales; family Pteridaceae; genus Adiantum; species Adiantum capillus-veneris. The sequence continues at coordinate 88,726,872 of NC_140934.1, forward strand.
CAGAGCCAACAACCAGCCACCACTACTAAGGATGCTACAACCTCCAGATGGATACCTTGTCATCAATTACAAAAGCAAGACTTCTACAATGAAAATAATCAAATCTAGCTACCAAAGCCTAGTGTCAATCGAGTCATTGATCAAAAGGAGAAAATACAAAAGACGGTCACACACGGACCAAGACAAGGTGGTCGAGATCAGCCCCTACAAGAGTTGAAGGACTTGTTTCACAAAGCAGTGTGAACATATGACAAGCAAGTCAATAGGAGCCAAAATTTTCCAACCTACTCAACAAAATGGTGGCATCAAAAGACCAACACAATGGAAGAGGCCTAATTTCCAAAACTTATGGAATTGGGTTTCTGGCCTTGAACAGGTAAGTCCAAGTTGCCATTGAAAATACATGGCATAAAAGTCAGAGTCAGGCAGCTAAGCCACTAAATGAGCGAGGTGTTAGTCCCAAACCTTCATGTAATATTCTCTATGGTCTAAGCGTCTTAGTTATTCTAGGTACTGCTGAAGCTGGAAGAGTTGAGTATAATTACGTTGTGTCGCTCATAGTGGTATAGGTGAGCATAAGAGTCAAAGTTGTAGTATAGTGGTGAAGTGAAGGAGAAAGTCCAAAAGACACTCACGCACTCAACATAGTGAGGTATGAGTGGGCAAGCTTCTACATAGAAAACCCTTCTTGGAAATGTGGAAGCTATTGAGACGTCCTTTGATGTCACATGTGCTACATTTATTCCTTGAAGCACCTATCAAATCCCTCTTTTGCACTACATGCTTTGGTTTGAAAATTTATCATAAGAATATAGAGTGTCCCATAATTGGCACTTGCATTAGGCACCGCTCCTTTGTTTCTCCCAAGCACTCACCTTGCATGACAGGTACTTCAAGTCCAAATGCTCAACTCCAATAAGAGCGTATACCAAAGGCGCTTTTTTCCCACCGGGTTTTTCCCTTTGGTCATCCAGGTTTTAGACCCGAATCTAGAATCACATCATCTTCTTGTATATATTCCTTCTGCATCAACAACAAAGAAATGGCTACTCAAATCAATCGACAATGACTTGGAGGAAAAATTGTAGATCTCTATATGCTTATTAAGAGAATCTTTTATCTCCAAGGTTGACAAAAATGCTCCATCAAACAATGGCAAGTCAAAGAATGGCCTACAACGACAAGCAATGAAAAATTCAAGCAATAAAGAAATGGCTATCCAAATCAATTGACAACAACTTGGAGGAAAAACTACAGGTCTCCATATGCTTATTAAGAGAATCTTTTATCTCCAAGGCTAAAACAAACAATGGCAATTCAAAGAATGGCCTACAACGACAAGTAATGAAAAATTCAGCAAGCGAGCTATCCACAACAACCATACATAGCTCACACAATGCTTCAACATTGGCTACCTATTGTAGAAAACTCAAATTGCAATGGACGTTGAAAGCAAATACATCATAATGTCCACGCCACAAAAAAGGATCAGTTCTTCAAACTAAGACACGTCAAAATCCATCTTCATGGTAGCCAAGACTGGCAACAAAGAGGAGAATGCACAACATGAAGAAAAGTTGCCTCGAAAATCAAAGATCAAATCATGTATCAACAACATGGCAGGTATGAATCACTCAAGGAAGAGGGGAGCATCATCAATGCCAAAGCACTTCCCAAGTACTTGAAGACCAACCTTGAAGACAAAGTTGAAGACAACCCTATGTCAAGACTGCACAAGGTCGTGTCAAGGGAAGGCACGAGCTAGGAAGGGGGGAATGTTTGAGGATTGATCGAATGGGCACCCACTTGGCCGGACACGTAGCCGGACACCACATTTGTAGTGTATTATGTTGCCGACCTAGTGTACTGATACCCTATGTAAATCCTGATTCTAGAGTAGCAAGTCAATTCCTTGAGTTGTAATTCTGTAATGACAATTGTAAAGGTCCATGTGAACTAGCCACTAGCCATTTATAATGTCCTAGGTATAAAGATCAATAACTTTAATGTGAAAGAGGCTTATCTTTAGAGAAGAAAGGAGCTCTCAAAACGTACGCTCAAGCTACGAAGCAACTCCAACTTGTAATCATTGCAACTAATGTTTGGGTAATCCATTTTCAATTCTGAAATGTGCATTGTGTTCCTCTCTCTTTGCTCTTTTAATTAAGTGTAAGCATTTTCAATTTTGTTGAAGTTCGCGACTACGTGTTAGTGAGCCGGTAGCAACAGACGGCACTGAAAACTGAGGCTTGCAGGTGAATTTATAGGCTCTGCAGCTGGCTAGAGTAGCTCCCAAGGCAAAAACTAGTGCTAGTTTTTGGGCTAGGAATAGCTCCAGTTTTTTGGCAACTTTGTTAAAAACATGCCTTTGCTTTTGGTGGTCAACTTTTCCACTTACCATTCAATTTTTATAGTAAAACTGGCCAATTGAACACTATCCAGCCAACTAATGGAAACCCTAGCTAGACTATGCCGCATAGTAATGTCCCGACATAATTATGACATTCCCGTACTGCCTCGACGTATTTACGATACCACTTTTTATAAAAATAATTTTCGTAAAAATCCCGTTTGGTCTCGTTTTTGCTCCGGATGATCATTTTTACACTACAACACTAAATCAAGATATCGACGCGTCTATATCGACGGCTATGCTTTTCCACGCGCATATCGACGACATTAGCGGGCGTCTCTATACGCGTCGCAATGTGCGTCGATATACGCGTGGAAAGGTAATATTTGCCATGCGTATAGCGACGCGTATATCGACGCAAAAAAAATTGGGGGAAAAAAGCAAAACCCGCGCGCGGGGCCATTTTTGCCTACTCGGGTCTTGGCCGAAACCTACTGCGCAGGTATTATGTCCATCTCCACCCTCCCCAACCCCTCTCTCTCTCTCTCTCTACCTCTACATCGTGTGTGTGTGTGTGTGTAGGAGAGAGAGAGAGAGAGAGAGAGAGAGAGAGAGAGAGAGAGAGAGAGAGAGAGAGAGAGAGAGAGAGAGAGAGAGACGGTGTGTGTCTGTAGGAAAGAGAGAGAGAGAGAGAGAGAGAGAGAGAGAGAGAGAGAGAGAGAGAGAGAGAGAGAGAGAGAGAGAGAGAGAGAGAGACGGTGTGTGTGTGTAGGAAAGAGAGAGAGAGAGAGAGAGAGAGAGAGAGAGAAAGAGAGAGAGAGAGAGAGAACGGTGTGTGTGTGTAGGAAAGAGAGAGAGAGAGAGAGAGAGAGAGAGAGAGAGAGAGAGAGAGAGAGAGAGAGAGAGAGAGAGAGAGAGATGTGTGTGTGTGTGTAGGAAAGAGAGAGAGAGAGAGAGAGAAATGTGTGTGTGTGTGTGTGTGTAGGTAATCAAAGAGAGAGAGAGAGAGAGAGAGAGAGAGAGAGAGAGAGAGAGAGAGAGAGAGAGAATTAATGTATGCTTAGGAAATTAAAACTAAAGAAAAAAAAAATAAAGAGAGAAATGAAATGAAATGTTATATTAACGTCTTCGAAAGGCCAAAGTGACCTATGAGACATGAGACAAGAAAGTTACAATGTGATGGATCTGATACAAAGTCAGAGTAAGAAGATGACAAAATAAAATATTATGGAATCCTGAACTGCTGGGTGTGGACTAAACGGCTAAACAAGCTAGTTGGGATAGGTAGATCTCCTCCATGGTCAGTACTCTGACCGGACGTTGTGCATGTCGAGCCAAAGTGACCTAGCTAGATCCTCTGATGCAGCCTCTGTCGATGTTGTGTAGTCCTCCGCAGTCATGGGCGTCTAGATCTCCCTAGATCAGTCGCTCGTTCGATCATTAGAGAGCGAGAGCGAGAGAGAGAGGTAAGTAGAGAGAGAGAGAGAGATAGGAAATAGAGAGATAGAGAAAGAGAGAGAGAGAGAGAGAGAGAGAGAGAGAGAGAGAGAGAGAGAGAGAGAGAGAGAGAGAGATAGGGAAGTGGAGCTCCAGGAGTTATGGCAGAGAAATAGAAAAATAGAGAAATAGAGAGAGATAGGAAAATAGAGAAAGAGAGATAGCGAGAGCGAGATCGAGAGAGAGAGAGAAAGAGAGATAGCGAGAGCAAGATCGAGAGAGAAAGAGAGATAGCGAGAGCGAGATCGAGAGAGAAAGAACGAGAGATAGGGTACGTAGACAGAGAAGAAACTATGGAACTAAAAGAGGCAAAGGGGTTTTGCCTGCTACATGCATTGCCATGTACACCTGGGAGTGCACGTATGTGTCTACCAATATAGGATTTGACCAATAAAGACGAGATTTTGACCTGGTGGTCCTGATCTCCATACACCTCTGGACCGAGGTGTACGGAGATTGGGAAAAACTAGAGAATGTGAGGTAGTTTACATTGTGAGGAGTATATATATATATATATATATATATATATATATATATATATATTAAAACAACATTCATAATCATTGTACATGGCAACGTCATCAACTAACATGGAGGAAAAGATTGCATGCTCGTGCACGCTCTACAAGTATCAAATCCTGCGCAAGCGTAGGATATGTAATGAGCATGTGCACAAGTATGGAGAGTTTGCTAGAGAAACCGTACAGAATCTGCGATACGACTCCTACGGAACGGGAATTGATTTCCGCGACATAGCACCTACATCTGAGAGAGAGAGAGAAAAAAGATTATGCGTGAAGGTCCGACCAATATAGAGCCACGGATGGAAGCAGAAAAGGGCTTACAGACAGAAGACGACGGCATGGAGGAGATGCTGGATGCCTTCTTCCAGACAAGCGAGAAGAATGCGAACGAAGCAGCACCAGAATCTGTGCGCCTATCTCCTGAAGACATGTTGAGGAAGTTGGCACGTCAACCAATCTATGAAGGCACCAAAATATCTGTGCTTCGTACTTGTCTGGCGTTTTTGAATCTTCAGTTAGTGTACGGGTGGTCAGATGCAAGCGTCACTGCTTTGTTTAGGTACGTAATTTACAAAAGATATTTTCCGATTGCAACGGTGATGTGCTCGGAGAGCTTTTTAATTTAATGTGGCTTAAACAGGTTATTGCGGGAGCAACTTCTCCCGGCTGGCAATGAAATGCCCCCCTCCAGGCCAGACGCAAAGCAACTTCTGATCTTAGTTGGCTTGGACTACAACAAAATTCATGCATGTCCAAATGATTGCATTCTTTTTTGCAATGAATTCGCAGATTGTCTGTTGTGTCCTAAGTGCGGAGCAATGCGCTACAAACAAGATGCACTTGGTGAGACAGTGCCAGCTAAAGTGTTGCGGCATTTCTCTATTATTCCTAGGATAAAAAGCATGTTTCGTTGTGGTTCCATTGCAAAGTTGATGCGGTGGCATTCTACGAATAGATCCACTGACGCAACATTTAGAGTGCCCGCTGATTCGAAGGCTTGGAGGTATCATACATACATGGCACTGTGGTCGCATGGAAAGCATTTCAGAACACAAAAAATTGACAGCAGAAGAAACACGTTTGACAGTGGGGTAATGGTTAGTTTCATGCAAAAGAGCAGGGCCAGTGCTAGAGACACGAATGAGAGCACTAGCAACCTGGATTACTGTGGTCTGGTGTCAGATATCCTGAAAGTAAGCTTCAGGCGGTTTGAGATGTTTTTGTTGGATGTGAAGTGGTTCAAGGTGATTACTTCTGGTCGCAATGCAACGGTACGCAGAGATTGAAACAAACTTGTGCAAATAGATTCTACAAAGACTTGGACAGATGCGAGCGACACATTTGCTATCCCTAAACATTGCGAGCAAGTGGTCTTGTACCGGACCCTCGAGAGCGACAATGGTGGTTTGTGGTTTAGGTTGCTCCAAGAAATAAACAAGTATTTGAAGGGCAAGATCTCCTGGAGGAAAGTCAGTCAGACGACGTCCATACTACTGTGACATTAGATGAGATGGACGAAGGTATGGCTGAGGAAGCTGACAGATATACGAGGGATGACGTAGACGAGCCAGAATTGACACTTGTAGATAAAGATGCAATGGATGAAGACAATCTGCCAGAACGAGTTGGGGCAGAGTTATGTTTGCAATTAGAGATAGACGATGATACGGTGCAAGATCTTATCGATGATGCCTCACTCGTCGAGGCCTAGGCCTATAAGTGTTTGTGTGAAGACTTTGATTTAAAATTAAGCTTAAAGTTAATTTAAACAACTGTGTTCTGACGCTTTATTTTACTTTCTTTGTGCAGGACTTTAGTATGGCAGACGAGATTTCAGATCCCGCTTCCATGAGTGCAGATGCATTCATGGGCTTCGTTACACGGATGACGCCTGCTCAGATGGAAGAGGCTTCTCAGTACTGGGTAGCCAGAGGCACGGGTACTACGCCTCCGGGCTTCACACCCGAGGGTCCGACGCCTAGGGGGGGGACGCCTACGGGGTTTAGGACGCCTATGGGTACGACGCCTTCTTCTCCCATCACGACCATTTCGACACCTAGGGGTGGGCAGAGGCGGGTACGTCCTCATCTCCGTAGCACAGGCGCACTCACCGATCTCGGGGATCGTCAGGTGGAGGTGGTGGTTGCTGTGGAGGAGGGTCCACAGATGCTTCGACCCCTCCTCGCTCACGACCCCCGTCTTACCCAAGCACACCTCTCGACACACCTCTTGGCACACCTCGGACACCTTGGGGGGCACACGATCCTAGTGCCTCCAAGCTCTATACTATACGGGGAGATGGTTCTATTGACATGGATAGAGTCGGGACTGAGATGCGACAGCGGATTCGCCAGCTTGTGGAGCTGCAGTTTTCGACCAGCATTCTGACGTCTTGGGATCAGCAAGAAAAGGAAAAAGTCACTTACATAGTGGAGACTATCCTAAGAGAGTACCAGCTTGCTCCGGGTCCTTCCGTTGTTTCGGCGTGGTGGATCAAGGGTGTTGCATGAGACACCATCAAACATCGACGAGATGCAGCTCAAAAGGCTTTCAGGACCGGCTCGTCGAAGCCTTCGGGCATCCTACACGAGACATGGTTGCAGATCAGGGAGGATGAGCGAACAGCGGCCACGCGGTTCAGACAGCAGCGTGAGGCCGCGTAGGTACGACAGATGACTAGGGGGACATCTCATCTTGGCAGCGGAGGCTTCGACACCTTTCACTATGAGTTTGTGATTTTCTAATCCAATCTTAACTATGGCGTTTTTTAAAACGCGATGAATCATGTATTCTTATTACTTTGATTTTTGTATACACGCAGAATCTTGCGATGCATCGAGCTCCATCAGGCGAGGAGGAGTCAGATGGATATCGCAGAGGTATCTATGAAGTACTGAATGATCTTGAAACTTCAGGAGAGCCTGTAGACTGGGAGGCCTTACAGTCTCGCTGATCGCTTGAGGTGAGACGTTAATATGTGTGAGTTGATTTAATTAAGTCAGTATATGTGAAGTAATATCAATACTAATTTTGTGAGTTTTCCTATGTGCAGGTTGCGACGCCTAGTCATTAGTGGATCAGATTTCATCTATATGCTTTGTGAGACACAGACACGCTTCTGTGTCTCTTTTTTGTACAAACAGTTAGTGTTCAGACAGTTATTGTTTCCCTTATGGTTATGATTATTGTCATTGTCATTGTATAGACAGTTATTGTTTCTCTTTCTGGTTATGCTTATGGTTATTGTTAATTTTGTTTATGGTTATGGTTATCTGCATTATGGTTTTGATCAAAGTGGTTATAGCCGGTTATGGTTTTAAGTTATGGTTATGGTTCGTTATGGTTATGCTTTTAAGTTATGGTTATGGTTCATTATGGCTATGCTTTTAAGTTATGGCTATGCTTTTCAGTTGGTACGGTTGTCTTTCATTGGCCTTAAATCTCATGTGAGATCCTACATGGATAGCATGTAGGAGGCGTATACATGATATGGTTTTTTTTGAAAAGTTTATGTAAAAACAAAGGGAACTCTACCGAAATTTCTGCGCGCGAGAGCATGGTTGATATTTTGGTGCTGCTCGCTTTCTTGGGCAGAGGGCAGGAAGTCTGGCTGTGGCTGTGTCCATCTTTTAACTGGGCACAGGCCAGGCTACCTGCCCTCTGCCCAATTTTTTTTTCCTGCTATGGTCGTCGCTATGTGCGTCGCTATCTGCGTCTATACCTGCGTCACAAATAACGACTGGTTTGACAGCGACGCTTATAGCGACGCGCCGCGTCGATATCTGCATCGATAACACCTTATTTTGTTGTAGTGTTAAATCGACGGATACTAAAATTAATAATTTTATGTTTAGGTCATCAATAAAAGCACATTCCTTTTCAAAAACACCGAAAAGCACGAAAAGCTAAAAATAGCGTAAAAGCAAAAAAAAAAAGTAAAATTTTCTAAAATTGAACTACGGGCTCCCCTCGTCCACCGGAACAAAAAAGCGGGCTCGCTTTTCACTAAAAAGCACTAAAAATCATGAAAAGCTAAAAATAGCGTGAAAAGCATATTTTAACAAAATTGAACCATAGCTTTCTTGGAACAGGTAGATCAAGGATCCTGACCATGCTTTTTGCAAAAAAGCACATAAAAGCATAAAAAACATGAAAAAGCTAAAAATAACGGATTTTTTCAAAACTGAACCAAAACGTCCGTCTAACCTACTGGAACATGGAAACGACCTTGCTTTTTACTTTAGACCTTCCAATACTATCAATTAAGCATCTTAAGTCAAAATTTGGTAAAATAGATGTTGAAGGCTATTTTTCTTATTTTTAACAGAGACCCAAAAGTTGGGGATCTTACATCCTCCCACACTTGAAAAATTTGAGGTGTCCTCATCTCGACATGAAATCTAGATAGTTTAGTTTCATTACATCATCACATTCCCGAGTGGCATCTTCCTGAGGATATAACAAGGTGTTCAATAATGGTCGGATTACGTAGAGGCTTGGTTCTGCTCTGAAGTATTACTTCGGGATATACTTCAAAAGTTCCATCGGTAGAGGTAGATAACAGAGAATCATCAAGAATATATTGCGGATAAGATACATACTTCTTGAGAAGTAAGATGACGTAAAAAACATCATGTACCTTTATGTGTGGTGGTAACAAGAGTCTGTAAGCTTGATCCTTAATCCGCTCTGTGATTACAAAAGGTCGACAATATCTGGCACTTAGCTTCTTACACTTAACCATTGATAAAGGACTACGTTTGGGTTTCACTCTCAAAAATACCATATTGCTCTCTTCAAAAAGTCTGCCAGATCGTCTTGGGTCATCATAACTTTTCTGTCTATCTTGAGAAGTCTTAATATCCTGTCGTATAAGATCGGTTTGTAGTTGCATTTCATACAACATTTCTTTGGATGATTGAACTGGTATGAGAGGGTATGTCCATTTGAGTGGAGTAAGACACTCTTGTCCATACCATGCTTGAAAAGGAGACATCTCAATTGAGCGTTGGAATGAGAAATTATACGCAAATTCAACCAAATACAAATATCTAGTCTATTTACTCTGCTTATGTATACAATAAGCTCTTAACATGTCTTCAATGATTTGATTTGTTCTTTCTGTCTGTCCATCAGTTTGAGGATGATAAGCAGTACTAAAGGCTAAGTGGGTTTCTGTAGCTGAGAATAAGGCTTTCCAAAAATTAGAGGTGAACTTCGCATCACGATAAATCGTGATACATGAAAATACCTTTCATGAAGACTTGAGCTATATCCTTAGCCGTAAATGTTGTCTTCATTGAAAATAAATGGGTCATTTTTGTAAGCATATCATCAACCACAAAAGTAGAGTCATATCCCAGAGATGTAGGAAGTTCTGGAATAAAATCCACGGATATGCATGCCCGTTTCATTTGTGGAGCATCAATAGGTTACCGGGGTATCAAATTCGTTCAGTTTTAATACGTTGACATGTTAAACATCTTGTAACATAGTTTAACACATCATGCTTTAGTCGTGGAAAAAAGAAACTCTTTCTTACAGTAGGGTAAGTCTTATTGTATCCTGGATGTCCTGCTATAGGTATATCATGAGCTTCTTGTAATATCTGAAGTTTGATTCCACCTTGATTTGGAATACAAAGACGATTACCGAAGTAAAGGTCATTACCTCCATCATGAAAGCCTTTGATTTGCCTCTCCTGCTTCTGTGTGTGATTATTTAGGTTCATTAAGTATTGGATTTTTAAGTAATATGGGCCCTGAGTCATACCTTCTTGAATACGGTCAATTAAAGAAGTAGTAGAGGTTGTGACACCCGCTCCAGTACTCTTCGTGCTCAAGGCATCAGCCACAACATTTTCCTTCCCAGGTTTATATTCAATTCCAAAATCATATTTACATAACAACTCCATCCATCTTCATTGCCGCATATTAAGGTCAGGTTGGGTGTAGATCCACTTCAGGCTTTTATGGTCGGTATGTAGTTCAAATCTCCTTCCAAGAAGATAATGTCACCATACTTTAAGAGTATGCACAACAGCCAATAGTTCCAAGTCATTCGTAGGGTAATTTAACTCATGTATATGTAACTTGAGATAGAACGCCACCAATTGCTTGTCCACTTGCATTAGTGAGCACAGTGAATGTCAGAAGTCTAGAAGCTGTACTATGGGAGCATTCACCAAAGCTTCTTTGAGTTTCTCAAAATTACCTTGAGCATGTTCATTCCAAGTAAACACTTTAGCCTTCTTAAGCGTATTGGTCAATGGAGATGCAATCTTAGCATAACCTTCAATAAATGTACGATACCATCCTATTAAACCAAGAAAGCCACATACTTCTCGTACTCATTTCGGTGTAGGCCAAGCTATAACAGATTTGATTTTACTTGGATCAATAGAAACACCATCCTTGGATACGATAAATCCCAAATATTCCACCTTGTCAGTGAAGAAGGTGCATTTGCTACGTTTGGCATAAAGTTGATTTTGACGGAGAAGTTCAAGTACTCGCCGCACATGTTGTTCATGTTCTTATCTTTTTCTTGAGTAGACCAAATATCATCAAAGAAGAGAAGAACAAAATCATCAAGATGTTCTCGAAACACATCGATCATTAGACGATTAAAAGTTGCAGGAGCATTGGTTAGTCCAAAAGGCATAAGTGTAAATTCATAATGTCCAAAACGAGTATTAAATCCTATCTTTGGTATGTTCTCCTCTTTGATTCGGATTTGGTAATACCCTGACTTAAGATCAATCTTTGTGAAGATAGAAGCTCCATGTAATCGGTCAAGCAGTTCATTAATCCTCGGTATTGCATACTTATTCTTGAATGTTACTTGGTTCAATCCACGATAATCAATACAAAGACGTAGAGTACCATTCTTCTTCCGATTAAAGAGAACAGGAGTACTCCATGGAGAAACGCTGAGCTGAATGAAGCCTTTTAAGGAGTTGAGTAAATTGCTCCTTGAGTTTTGCAGACTCAAGTACTGACATTTTGTAAGGTCTACAGGCAATTGGTTGAGCTCCTGGAGTAAGCTCTATTGCATGATCAACATCACACTTGGGCGGTATTGTGATTATTAGCTTTCACTAGGAGAAAAGCATAGGATTCATCTGATTGTTTTTAAGGTTTTGGTGAAAACAGGTGAGGTTTTGATATGGTGTTTTGTAGTAATGAGAATTGTAGATAAGTATGAAGAATGCACCGAGCTTCATGATTTGAGGACTTTATTAACCGAGATGGTGTCATCTAAAATCAATCGTGACCAATAAGGAAAGGCAATTGTATTTTATAATGCATTGACTATTGGTTTTGGAGTGAGAAAGCTTATAGGGAGATGCTCGGCAATGTAATATATTTGGTCACTAATGCTCTAGTAGATATGTATGTCAAGGGTTGTACTTAGCAATGCTTGGTCGGTATACAAGCCACAAGTGGTGCACTCACAAAAGCGCATAAGGTTCTTGATGGGATTTATTTTTGACATCGACATTGATAGTGGCATATGCATAACATAAGTGTGGCAGGGAAGCATTGAGAAATCTTATCGGGATGTGAAGGAAAGGCATTTCTCCAAAGTGATTCACCCATGATGGCAATTTTATGGCCATTAAAAATTGTAGAGTGGGAATGGCAGCCTAAACCAAGTGGTTAAAAATAAAGCCAATGTTTTATTTGAAAATAGAGATGAGGCGGAAGGATAAAGAAAAAAAGCGTGGACTGCAGTTGGGGAAGGGGGTCATTGAGAGCTAGCGATAGAGAAAAAGCGAGGTTGGCAAGAGCCAACGAGGCGAGAGGGGAGGAGGAGCCTCCGATAGAAAGCACCGTCAGGAGGTAGAATAAGGAGGCCGAGTGGAGGTTGGATAAGCCATGGGATGAGGTTGTGGCGTTCTGTGCGGGCAGGGATTGGTGGGCAGCAAAAAACCTCATCGAGCCTTTGCGAGGGCGACAAGCAGGTGTGTGTGAGTGCGCAGTGAAGACGGGAGCGCTGTCAAAAACAGGTCAAGGAGGAGCCGTCGTTAGAGAAAGGAGCTGCAGAGGAAAGAGGTAGTGGTGGTGCAGGGCCGTGAAGCAACGAGGAGCGTTTTTTTTAAAGAAGGTTTTTTTCTAGCAAAAGGAAAGTCACTTAAGATATTAAAGGGGTGATTCCCAGGTCAAGCCTTGGTCGCCGACGAGGTATGCTATAGCTTCTTTGATCTAGAGAGAGGAGTACATGCTTTGGATAGAAAGCACATTCAAGTTAGTGAGAAATTATAGTGGGAGAAGGAAGCACATATAGCTCGTAGCGGGGCGAGGAGGATTGTTGAGCTAAAGAGTGCCGAGAGGTGCAGTACCATTAGAAGGAGATGACGCTTATTGAGTTGACGACGTGCTGTGTTGCAAAGTCCATGAAGAGTTAAGTAGACAATGTTGGCGTACTGTTTGGAGGCCGCCGACAAGCAAATAGTGCAAGGAGTAACATAAGGTCTTCTATGAGATTCTACGAGATTCAGCAGTGTTAAAATTTCTACGAGATATCTTTCAAAATGAAAAGAAGAAGGGAATACCTTGGCAAAGTTATGACGTTGGAGACACATTTTTTAAAAGTAGTTTTCAGAGGCTTGTTTGAGTTCAAAGAAGACCGAAGCAAGTGACGACAAAGTGAGTGCACGTGAAGGTGGTCGGGAAGAGCAAGGAAAGGGCATTGAGGCCATACATGTTTGACATTCACACTTTTGCTCATAGTCTTGGCGAGTTCAAGAGCACTTGTTGCCTATTGCAATCAAGTTATTTTTTTAATATTCATATTTTAATTTATTTAAGTAATTCAATTCAAGGTGTACAAGGTGTTCTTTTGTGTTAAAATCTCTTGTGATGTGCATCTTTAACTTACCGTTTCCCATAGGGAGCAGCCCGCCGGTGTTGACCCGGCTCAACTCGCGAACATAAAATCCCCCGACAGCAGTAATTGTGAAAGTTCTTTGGAAAATACATCATCAAATTTTGTTACCCATTCGGATTCAGGTGAATCTATCTTCTTCTCCTTAGGGTTAAGCTTTACTGCATAAAATCTTTTATTTTTCCTATGACTCTTCATAAGTTTGGTAAAGTTCACTAGTCTGAGCTTAGGCTTTCCCCGTTTCTCAGTAGCTGTAACTCTAGAGTTTTGATCATTTTCGAAAGTCAATGACGCGTCTTTACAATGTATGTGAGCATCATTGCTTTAAGCCAATCCATTCATGGAATTCCATCGTAGATTCCTATGGGTAAGAATCTGAAGTTTGCAGAAGTATTATGACCATCCAAAACAAAATTCAAGTTACCTGCTGAAGTAGAAGATCTAACCTTTCTACTCGTAGCTAATTTCACAGTAAGGTTTGTATCAGGGTGTTCAGGCAAAATGAGGTTTCTAATACACTTAGGAGATATGAAAGAATGTGTACTCCCTGAATCAATTAATAAGGTAAAATGGTTACCTTTTTACTCTACTAGGGTTTGAATTACTGAAAATTGTTCATTCACTCCCTGATGTTCAATTGGAGCATGAACATACGCGTTTGCCTAAATTCTTTCAACTCTAGCCCCTTGAGCTCTACTAACTTGAGGTCTTCCTAGAGGTCTTTGATTTCCTCGTCATCCTGGACGAGGTTGACGGTTAACATTTCCATTGTTGTTATTGTTGACAGGTGGTCCATTCCGAACAAAAGGTGGATTGCCTGGTCTGAAACTCGTTTGGTTTTGAAGTTGTCTCTAGTTTTGGTTAAAGTTTTGTTGATTAAAGTTCCTCTGAACTGCCAATAGTCTGGGTCTAAAGGTTTTGAAATTCCGATTCGGATTGAAGTTTCTATGTTCATAATTGTCCACCAATCCTGTGAAGCTTGAATTGTTAAATTGACAATCCTTGGATTGATGACCAGGATCAAGACAAGTATAGCACAAATGATCCTGCCTGACTTTCATACGTAATAAGTTCTCTCTTCTTTGTTGTGGATTCCCAAACCTTTGTTCCTCCTCGGGACGAGGCCTTTTGATTTCACAAACAGGCATAGGTTCTGGTTTTCTCTTTCTAGTAGTAGATAAATCTATTTCAATGGGTTTGCCTGTATCAAGGACATCTAGAAAATTGATAAGACAAAGACTCTGTAGTCTAGTCTTCATAGGATTATGTAACCCTGACACGAATTGAGCTACCTTGACCTCTTGAGTCATCCCTACCGGAGCATACTTGACAAGGGTTAAGAAATGTTGATAGTATGATTCCAGGTCTCTCGTTCCTTGAGTACAGTCAAGAAACTCATTCATATGGTCTGAATGATAAACTTTATTATGATAGTTCTTCTTGACCTGGGTTTTAAGGTAATCCCAAGTTGCAGCATTAGGATCAACAATTTTTTCTGTGAAATGGTCTCTCCACCAACGCTTGGTTGTTTTCTCTAGTTTGAACTTAGTGATGATAGCTTTGTTTACTACTGACGAATTTGCTAAATGAAGTAGTCATCTATGCGCTCAATCCAATCTTCAAGAAATTTGTCTACATCTTTGCCTTCCTTGCTAAAATTTCCAGGTTGAGACTTACGAAGCATAGCATCGATGTCTTTATCGATGGTGGTGTGTTGAGGAACAATAGGCGCATTTGCATTGGTAGCAGCCGCATTTCCTCTAGGAGGCATGGTAACTTATTGCACCATATGAACCAAGGTCACACTTAGTAAAATATCCTAATCCACTCAAAGTCCTTAAATCAAATAGAATAGACAGTTGAAGATAAGATGAGAGAGAAATAGGAGAAAGAATAAATTAATCCAATTTCTATATCACAAAACTTTGGGTTTTCAAAAAGTCTACAAGTGTCTTGAAAGCTTCTAATAAATCCTAATGGCTTTGACATAATGCACTCGATAATATCCATTGTGACATCCTTCCACCAATGGATCATAGTCCTCCCTTTCCTTGAGTATATTGGATGGGTGATTCCAATAATCCTTTGTGATCTTTGGATGGAATATCTCTTCATTGGCATGTGAGTCATACTATTCGTGAGTAAGGGATTTTTTTGTTATAGGTACCCCCATTTTGGTGTGAACAATCGCCTTCCTGTACCCAAAGTAGTCATCAAAGTAGGCAGATTCTTTTGGAAACACATCTGGTGTGTCCCATCCAATTGAGCTGTGTATATTTGCACAATCTGCTAGACACTAAGGTTTGTTGTAGGCATTGTATAAAATTTTTATATGGCGAGGATTGTAGATTAGCAACTTTCCAAATAAGTCAAAGAACAACTTCCAAGGTACTGGGTTAAAGGAATGTCGGTCGTTGTTTTTGCATTGACGACCCCATGCATTAAACATAACAATGTCAAAGCATCTCATAGCCATTACTAAAGGAAGTATGTTTTTTGCCATCCATGTTTCCTTTGTTTGTCTTACGATAAGTTCATAAGCATTTATGTACAATATTTGATTAGTGACAACAATCTCTGTTCCCACTTGGATTGTATCCACTCGATACTCCCAACATGCGAGGGTTTATGCTCAGGTGGTCTAAACTCGGGGTTCCCTGCAGCATAATGATACCAAGCTCGGAAGGTATTAGGTACAATAAAATCCATAGTCATCAACCTCTTCTTCTCTTTCCCATTTTGCGTGGTAGTGACAAGCCTTTGCACTTCCACTCCAGTTTAGAAATTCTCCTCCACCATAAGGCGGGAGAGTATATCCGCCCACATCCCTCGAGGTAAGATGTCAGTCATCTACACACACACCCTATCACTCAAGTTAGTTAAAATGATAAAACCAAGATTCAAACTCAAATATTATATCCTCAAAACAATATGTGTTACATCAAAATCAAATTTGTATAACCGTAGAAGAACAAAAAGGTACATAGTGTTTCTAGGGAGATACATAAATACGAAAGGGTCCTATGAACCAATTCTTGGTTTCTACAACCGAGGTTCTACCCCTATATTTGTTCACATCTCGAGTATCAAAGTTTAGCACTTCAACTTGTGCACTACAAGTCACGTCTTTCTTTTTGTACCATTCTTTCCCCCGTGATACATCCTTGGGTGATAATCCATTAAAGTAGTTTACATGAGCATGTTGTTCATTTATATCATTTCGGTAGAAATATCTAATCGAGCTCACTGCCATTGGTTGTGCTTGGGCAAAGTCACTAATGTACCTTGGTTTCTCATAGTCATCAAAGGTAATGGTGGCATTGTGAGGCTTGTATTTGAGAATATGTCCATAGACTCTATTGAACCAATCCTCCGGTACATAATAGAATTGGTTGCTGCCGTTTGACTTCTTCCATACTCTGATTATGATCTTCTCACAAAATCCGTATCTTTGGTTTAGCATAAGGGCCTTCTTGCTAAGTATGAGTTCACGACTCGGTATGTCCAAAAGAGAACATAAGTTAAGGTAAAGGACATATCCTTTCACTTTAACGTCGCCTTCTTGGATCTTTTCCTTTACCCAAAGCTGTGGGTTGGTCATAAACCTATCAGGCACTTGTGTTCAATGTTCACGCCGAGCTTCAACATATAACTTCCCTGCCACGTAAGTGTTTGGTACAAGGTAGTCTCTAGTCCCCTTCGAAACTCAAACCACTTCAATTCCCCAATAGAGACTGAATCCAAATGCATAATTGAAAAAGGCTCTTTGTGCAAAGTCACTCGGGAGTTCAACTAGACAATTAAAAAGATCCATCTAAAAATAAGACAAGGAGAGAGAGAAAACTTAGTATGAGTTCACGACTCGGTATGTCCAAAAGAGAACATAAATTAAGGTAAAGGACATGTCCTTGCACTTTAACGTCGCCTTCTTGGATCTTTTTCTTTACCCAAAGCTATGGGTTGGTCATAAACCTATCAGGCACTTGTGTTCAATGTTTAAACTGAGCTTCAACATATAACTTCCATGCCACGTAAGTGTTCGGTACAAGGTAGTCTCTAGTCCCTTCGAAACTCAAACCACTTCAATTCCCCAATGGAGACTGAATCCAACTGCATAATTGAAAAAGACTCCTTGTGCAAAGTCACCCGGGAGTTCATCTAGACAATTAAGAAGATCCATCTAAAAACAAGACAAGGAGAGAGAGAAAACTTAGTACACATGTGAACCAAAACTGAGTCTACGCTTCTTTTATTCATCAAAATTGTTTTTTATGATTTTATTACAATATTATGGGTGTCTTGGAGCTAATTCTCTAAATATTCTTTTAACTCTCATGATAGGGTATTTTCTCAGACCTCCCACGCGACAACGTGGTCTGTAGTTATACTTAAAAAAGCACGAAAAGCTAAAAATAGCGTAAAAAGAAAAAAAAGGCAAAATTTTCTAAAAATGAATCACAGGTTCCCCTCACCCACCGGAATAAGAAAGCGAATTTTCTTTTCACTAAAAAGCAATAAAAATCATGAAAAGCTAAAAATAGCGTGACAAGCACTCAAAATGCAGATTTTTACAAAATTGAACCATAGCTTCCTTGGAACACGTAGATCAAGGATCCGACCTTGCTTTTTGCAAAAAAGTACCTAAAAGCATAAAAAGCAGAAGAAGCTCAAAATAGCAAAGTTTTCCAAAACTGATCCATACGTCCGTCTAACCTACTAGAACATGGAAATGACCTTTGCTTTCTACTTTAGAACCTTCCAATACTGTCAATCAAGCATCTTAAGTCATTTTTTGGCAAAATAGATATTGAAGGCTATTTTTTTTTATTTTTAGAAGAGACCCAAAAATTGGGGATCTTAAAAACAAGAAAACTCAGTGTGATACTAAGCCTTAGGCTACTTTTCTTCAAACAGACTTGCAATGGGCCAATCCAAATGTGGTGGATTTCCTTAAAACTTCTTTAGTCGAAACCCATTTACATGCTTCTCCACTCTGGTTCCAAATACATCAGCTACAACAAAGGTACCTTGACCCAGGTCTCATATAATCTGATAAGGACCTTTATACCTTAATGTGATCTTACCTAGATGAGGACCTATTCTTGAATTGTATAACATGATTGAGTCTCCAACCTGAAAGACTTTTAAAGTTAACATTCATACTGACCCAAGCTTGCCTCCTTCTCTATATCACCCCAATGATATAGAAACTGACCAACCTGTCTTCCTCCAATTGCATCAGATATTTGCTCATGTGCTCAATTGATAATTTAGGACTCATCTTCTTAGCACTCACTCTAAGGCTTGGCACAACAAATTCCATGGGAACTACAACTTCAAGTATTGTTCTCTTGAATGCTATTATGAAAGACCACAGTGCAAAGCTCAACTTTCCATCCCAATACTTGTGGTTTTCTTAACCAATCTTCTTCAAAATCATGACCAAAATTTGATTGGTACTCTCAACTTGTCCATTAGCATGAGGATGGTAAGTTTTTGACCTCTTATGCATAATCATATGAGTTTTTGTCAGTTAAAAAATTACCTCATTCAGAAAACAAGTTCCTGTGTCACTTAGTGATTCGATAGGACAACTAAAATTGGTCATGATATTATGATAGAGAAACCGAGCCACACTTCGAGCTGTGTTATCCTTAAGGGATATAGGTTCCACCCACTTGGTACAATAGTCTATTGCAACCAAAATGTATTTGTGTCCCCTACTTGTAGTTAGCTTCACAGGTCTCACAAAATCCAGTCCCCACTTCTGAAATGGCTCTAAGGGAATTATAAGATGATTAGACATCCTATCCATCGAATGAAGTTGACCAAGGATTTGGCAGATCACACAACTTCTAGCATGGTCATGGGCATCCTTCGACATTGTGGGCCACCATAATCCAACCTGTAAGAACTTCTGACCTGAAATATCCCCTACAAAATATCCTTGTATTGCTCCTGAATGGGCCTCTTGACTAACAATCTTCTACTCAAATTCAAGGACACACCTTCTAATCACTTGGTCAATCCCTTTTTTGTATAATACTTTAGCAATCACCAAAAAGGGTCAACTCTTAAGAGAAAACTTCGTCCTTTGATCAACAAAAATCTTGTTGGCATCATTCCATCTGTCAAGAATACCAACATCTCATTATACCATGACTCAAATATGGCATTATATACCTCAAACAACTCTGCATCTACCAAATCATCATTAATACCTATTGGATTTTCACCTGTCTCCAATGTACTCAAATAATCAGCAATAGCATGTTCTTTACATGGTGTGTGAACAATGAAAAAATCAAACTCCTACAACAACAACATCCATCTAGCTAACCTTCCTATTAATAATGGTTTCTTAATCAGATACAACAATTCCTGATGGTCTACATGAAAAACCACCTTGTTGCTCAACAAATGATGTCTGAATTCATTCAAAGCATACACCATCTCCACAAGTCTAAACCACCCTTTAATCTTCTCTATCATGAGAACAACTCCTATATCCATATTCGATGCCTCAATAAAGACATGAAATGATAATGTCCAAACTGAAGGTTGTAATATTGGAGTTACAAATAACATCCTTTTTATCTGAAATGAATTCTCCTGAGGTCTAGACCAAACAAAGGGCACATTCTTGTTTGTTAAATGAGTAAGAGGAATACAAACATTTACCAAATATCTGATGTACCTGGCATTCCATTTTACGTGTCCCACAAACTTGCTCAAATCCTTAATAGTTGTTGGAACTTTTTCCTCCGTAATAACCTCAACTTTGTGTTTACCAATAGAAATCCCTTCATTTGACATCACATGTCCCAATAGAACTACACTCCTCAGAGCCATCACACTCTTGTATGGGTTGAGTGACATTTTGAACATCCTACATCTCTCAAAACACAACTTCAAATGATGCAAGTGTAAATCCTTCTGACCAAAAACTAATAAATCATTGACAAAGTCCCTCAGAAAATCATGTAAGTAAGGTTCAAATGTTTTATAGTCTATAAAGTTAAATGATGGTAACTCATCTTGCTTAACCCTATTTGATCCTCCAAACCGTTTGTTATATATCTTCTTAGTATCGCTGGCTTCCTTTTCTTCTTCTTGTAAAACTTCCTTTGATCTAGAAGCCTCATGTTGATCCATCATCTATACTAACTCTGAGCCTTGTATTTTTTGTCCAAGGACTAGGTTAGAGAATTGAGTTCGACTGTTTTATCTTCCTTATTCAATATCCCTACTATATCCACTTCAAATATAGGTACAATGGTTGGGTTCGCTTTTAAGAATTCTTCCTCCTCATCATCTTCAACCTCCTCTGCTACGTTAATGGTTTGTGCACACAATGGTCTTTGTTTGCAAGGAATATTCTTCCTACCAAGAATAGGTATAGTGACCACCTATTTTCCTTTGCTAAGAACAACCTGATTTTCTCCCTAGTCTTGTTTTACCTTAGTCATTTTGAACCAAGGCCTTCCAAGCAACCTTTCAGAAGAAGAATCTCCTTCATGCATTTTAATGACCACAAAATTCACTTGAAAATTCTTCCCAAAAATCTCGATTGAATGTTGTCTCAGAATGCCTACTAGTTGGACCCTTCTCTGATCTTCCATCTTAACCTAAAAAAGATGTTGCTTCTAATTTCCTGAACTTCATCTTTTGATAAACAGACTCAGGAAGTATATTAATTCCAAATCCTTGATCAATCAACACTTATTCAAAAAACTTGCCCTAGAAATTTCCCTTTATGATAGGAACTACAAAATCAAAATTTGTTGGATCAATATTGTGCAGTGCTAGTTCAATTGCTTGATTTGCCTGAATTTCATATTCTTTTCCTAGCAGTCTATTCAATACCCCCTCCTTGAATGCTGAGACAATACATAACAAGTGATCCAATGACAATTGTAATGGGGAATTAATTAATACCTCAAACCAATCCTTGTCATCTCCTCTTACTTGAGACCGGATTTCAGCATGTTACCTTTGATGATCAGGTTGCATGTCTGAAGTTATGTCATCCAGAGTTTGCTTCTTCTATTTTGTCTTAACATGTTTGTGAGATTGATCCTTGATTTTTTTATGCTCCTTCCAATCAATTAGTCCCTTGGATTTAGACCTGGTAACAACCATCACCCCAATATCCTGGTCATCACAACATTTGGTACACTCACAATGCCACTCATCCACACGTTCCTAAATATGTTGTGCCTGATTTAGTTTCTTTGAACAAATACCTATCACTGTTGGTCAGTGTTGTCAATTAATATGACATTTGCATGAGCCTGTGGCTGATTTTGTTGCTTTTGTTGTGGCATAGCTTATTGGTTATCCTAGTTATAGTGTACCATTGGCATTTCTCTTTCCTCTCTGTGCTTCATCCATAATGCACAATCCAGACCTACCAAATGGTATGGTGCTTCACAATACACATGGCATCACTCTTGGTGGTCTTCTGTGATTATTTTCTTAGTGTGATCATGGTGGTCTTCCTTGAAATGGAGCTACTTGATCAACATTTACATCAGGTCTAGCCCTACCTACATTAGGAATTGGTCGACTCCTATTATTAGGATTATGCCAACACTGAGTAATAGTATGGCCATCTCTTTCACAGATTTGGAAAAAGTGCTTCCTTTTTGGTGTGACCATAGAATATCCAATATTCTTTAATTGAGTGACCAATCACTACTAGGCCGCTTTGTAACTAGGGACGGGATTTTACGTTGTATAAGCGACGAAATCCGCATCACTATCAATGTCACTACAGAGACGTCGCTTATACAACGCTCTTAGCGTCGCGTATACGTCACATAAGCGACTAAAATTTGATGTCTCTTAAGTGACACTCATCATCACTTAAGCGACACCAAATGTTTTTGTTAGTTTGTGTTGTTGAAGCAATGACGAGTTAAATGGCATCGCTTACACGATGCTAAGCCGGTTTTTTTTTCCATATTTGTTTTTGGGCTCTTCAAGAGCCCGACCATTCCAAGCAAGGCTCTCTCTCTCTCTCTCTCTCTCTCTCACACACACACACACACACACACACACACACACACACACACACACGTCTCTCTCTCTCTCTCTCTCTCTCTCTCTCTCTCTCTCTCTCTCTCTCTCTCTCCCCCCCCCCCTTACACAAAGTTCTCTCTCTTTCGCTTACGTACACTATACAACAAGATTTGAAGCGGAAAGTGTACTTTCAAAAGCGTTCTACATACATTACAACAAAAAGACAATCGGTGAATTTATGCAAACACAAAATCAAAGTATGAATGATTGTAGTATGGTATTTTCTTCATTGACACTGCGATTAAACAAAAATGATTAAAATAATTTGAATATGAAAAAAAATACTTGACAGTGTAAACAAAACAATTGAAACAAATTGAATATGAATGAAGAAACTTAACAGTATTATACAGTAGACTAGAACTGACTGAAGCAGACATGATATATAAATCGTCAATGAATGTATGTATACAATGTCAATACTCAAACATGATCATCTATCTAAATTCCACTACGGCTATGTATCTGACGTATTGGACTCGTTCGTACGATCCTCCTATCTCCTAACATGTGAAGGTGATGTAGTGCACGCCCGCTACTCGTCTATTGTTAACCCTCACGGCACACGGACACCCTATGATCTATAAACGTTGTATTATTTAGAGTCAGGTACCGGGCTTGTCGGACCAATAGGAACAGGGTAAGGGTGATCGCCGATGACAGGCGCACTCTAACTGGAATATTCAAGGAGTTAGTTGGCTAAGTATGGGCGCCCAAGTGTGAATGGGGTGAGCTCATATAAAAGCCACTAAACCTAATTTTTACTCATTCTCTCATTGTGCAATAGAAGCTGCTCTTGCTCCATCTCCACCTTCTCCTTCACCATCTCCTTGTGTGTGTGTGTGTACGTGAGAGAGAGAGAGAGAGAGAGAGAGAGAGAGAGAGAGAGAGAGAGAGAGAGAGAGAGAGAGAGAGAGAGAGAGAGAGAGAGAGAGAGAGAGAGTGAGAGTGTGTGTGTGATCGAGCGTTGTGGCGGCACGACGGCGGCGAGGCGGTTGAGCGCGGCGTAGCGGCGTCTCCCTCTTCTTCGCGGCGCGGGAATCCTTCATTCGCAACTACGCAGGAAGGTGAGTGACACACCATTCTTCCTTGTGAGCTTGTCTGTTGTATGACTGTGTGCTAGGAGCCTTTGTGGCTCGCACACGGCGCATAGCAAGTCCCTAGCCGTGACATTTTTGGCACCGCTGCCGGGGAGCTGCTGCGCGTGAAGCTCCAATGGCGACCTGTAAATTGTATTGAAGCTATTTTTTATGTAGGAAAAGCGCGGCTTAAGTTTGATTATTGTTGTTATGCAAAAACAGTAGAGAAAGACACAATGTTGTTGAGTGCATTCAAGTTTTCTGTGTTCTGTTAAGCTCTGTTTTGCTAGTTCTATTAAGCTCAAATTTCAGCTTACACAGTTAGCATTTCTTGCGCTTCTGCGTTTTTTGCATTTTTTGGTTTGCACTGCACAGTTTTGTCAAGTTTCAATTTTTTGCATTTTCTGTGTTTTCTGGTTTGTGCACAGTTAGGCGCACAGTTAGTTAATTAAGTAGGTTAGTAATTAGGTGAACCACTGATTAGTAGGTCAGTAGGTAGGTGGGACAGTAAATAGTTAGGTGAGGTCAACGCGCACCAAAACGCGTACCAAATAATATCAAAAAAAAATAAAAAATTATTTTTTTTAAAAAAATAATTTAAAAAAAATCGAAAAATAAAAACATGAGTGAGGGGGAGGTTATAAAAACGGATGGGAAAAAATTGAAAATATTTAAGCGTGAGTGACTGGGGGGATCACTAAAATTTTGATCTGGATCATTTCCCGAGGACCAGGCCCAGGCCCAGGCCTCAGTCCTCAAACTTATGATATATACTAGTCTCACTCTTATATATATACCCTACCCCCTCAAGAGGGAATGAGAGCATGTGGGGCAAGTCCTCCACTCTCCTCCCTTCTCTTCCCACTTGCACCCTTAGACTTGCTATTTGGAGCCTAGTTCCCCAGCTAGGAAAAGACTGTTTCGGGCTTTTCTGGAGCAAAATAGAACCAAACGGTGGGCTGTAAAGCACAACATGTCCCTCCTAGCGATACGCTCGTTTAGAGCTATCACACGGCCCATTCCACGACACGCTCTAAAAAATCTAGCAAAAAAACAAACAAAAAACACGCAAAAAACTAGTCACAAGGCCTCCTAGAGCAGCTTTTTGACACCTTAGGGTATCAAAAGCACATGCACTTACGCTCTGGGCGGGTGTTAGAACACGAGCATATTGAGGGTGCCTCTGTTCATACGGACACCCATTACCCATCCACGATAGGCTCTAGACCCTCAGCGGGGACACAAGGTAGCACCACCCAAGACCCTAAAATAGCCGCTAGTGATTCCTCCTCCGACTCAGAAATCATGGAAGCATACCCTACCCAAAACACTGAGAGAGAAGGCCATGCACCTCCCGAAGCTCCACAGCCTAGTACTAGTATGTTTGGCCGTTTCATGGAAACATTAGGTAGAGCTACTCGCTCGGAACCTTATGCAGATGAAGCACGCGAAGGGGGTGGGGAAGTGGAATCTCCTTTCACATCGCACGTGGACCCCACACCCCCAAAGAGTGTCCATGTGGATATCCTACCAACTTCTTACCAAGAAGGCCCTGTTGAGCTGCCTCCTTCAGAAGTTCCCTCTAGAGTACCGTTGGTGGCAAGTAAAACCACGGGGAGCAACATTGCTTCTACCTCACAAGAAACCGTTAACACGTCGACTCTAGAAGGATTGTTCATTAATGATCATTGGACATACGACCTGCACACTGAGGTGTTGACGGATCTACACTCTGGCCACGCCTACCATGTAGGATGGATAGAGATTGTACAATCCACCTCTAGTGCCACGAGCATCGAAGATCAACAGAAAATGATCTGTAATGTTATCCATGGCATTATTCAATCAGAAAGGCAAAACCGAGGGGTAAATATACTCTCAACTGGCCCCATGAGATTTCTGGATACGAGCAAGGCTCAACAGTCTACTCTATCACAAATGGAGACTCCTCTAATGAGTCCCATGGACCCATCTTACGTCATTTCACCTGGGGTCTCTATGCAATCTGAGCCTCCGAGCGACAACTTTAGCTTCCCTAACTTGGCTCAACCCTCTATTAAGGAAAACACAGTGCTCACTCCAGGGATAGGCCTGACAGAGAATGTACCGATGACATCTACGGTTAGCGCAATGCCACTACCTAATGTCGTAGTACCTAATATGGGGCCTCGACCGTATGTGCCTCTAGCCCGTTATGCACACATGGCCCCCACACCTCCAATTGTACCACTTGTTTATGCTCGCCGTTCCCTAGCCCTTATCCGAGTGGACCTATGCCCGGTTATGTTCCATATCCTGCATCATCCACACATATGCCAAGACCGGTACCCGTCCCTCTCCCACATATGATTCCAGGAGTACCTCCACCGGCCCTGCCTCCTCACATAGGTGACTTGGCAGCGTTTGCTCAAACCATAGCTCGATCTATCGCGGAAAATATGCGTCATGCATCTGATAGAGAGCATAGAAGTAAGGCAGTACAAATTGCCAAACTCACGCAAAAATTCAATGGGGCCGAAGATGCTAGAAAACACATTGAAGTGTTTGAACAAGTATGTGATTCCTTAGGGGAACGCAATGAACTACATAAGTGCAATGCCTTAAGCTTGACATTAAGTGGGAAGGCTGGAGATTGGTATAGAACCCTAAGGGTGGACGAGAAAACAATCTACCCTACCCTTCGAAGGTTGTTTCTAAAGGAGTACATACGAGAAGGTGTGCTTTGGGGTGTAGCATCTCAGCTACAGAAGGCCGAACGTAAGGAAGGAGAGTCAGTAAGGGACTTCATTAGTCGTCTAAAGCACTTAAACTCTCGCTGCCCTGTAAATGTAGTGATTAGAGGTATCACAACCTGGGAAGATGTCACTGCCAATGCAATCCAATTAGAGGACAACTTGATGATAGCAGGCATGAGGGTGTCTACTGACACGAGATCCACTAGCTCACAAGCCATTGAGTATGAACCCATGACTGCAAAGCCCATTGCCAATGAGCCAAAGGTATTTGAGACATTCTTGACACACCTCACCAAGGCAATCCAAGAGTCTCTTAAGGATAATCGACCCCCTCAAAATAGTCACATGTATCCAAGAAGGGAGCAACAATGGCGTTCCATTTGCTTAGGTCCACATAGCACTAGTGAGTGCCCTACGTTTAGAGTAAAATTTAATGGAACTTGCAACGCATGTGGTAGGTATGGTCACCAAGCTAAGGATTGTTTAATGATCAAATGTATGATGGCAAATAGACCACCTGTAGGTTGGACGGATGCACCTCGAGCTCCTATATTGATGCCTGCTCCACTTGTTGAGAAACTACCGCAACACATGGTCCCTAGATCTCAAAATGTTGTACAAGCTACACCGCTACCACCTCCTGTGCTAGGACCGCAGCCCCCGCATCCAAGAGTCGCCCCTATGAACCAAGTGGGTTGCGAGCCATCTAATGCTTATGCAGATGGCTGTGAGGAGGAAATAGACACTAGTATTGCCTACGGACTTGATATATTGGAAGAGTGTCCTATATACTACATGGAAGATTGCTGGGGGCAAGTCAAGCCGGTTTATCAAGCTGCTGCTCTTGCATCCAGAGGTCAAAATATCAACACCCAGGCTAGGAGGCCACCTCTTCAATGCTACGAGTGCGGTGGACCACATCAGGCAGCGGAGTGCCCTATTAGGCTGCAAAAGAATGCTACACAGATGCAAATGAATCAAGGGAGCACGTCTGCAATGCCAATACTCACATGTAATCGTTGTGGCATAGATCATTTGATTGCCCAATGCCCCTATAACCCAAATGTGCCTAAAATCACACCCCTAAATTTGGTTGAAATTGCTAGTGTGACATCGCCAATACCACTCGTCGCACCCGCTTATGCGATTACACGGTCCATGCTTCAAGGGCCAGGCCATATCCTCGAAGAGAGAGATACCGCGTCAGTTATCCAAGCAAAGAAAAAGAAGACACGAAGGAAGAGGTCGCAGAATACGGGAAATTCAAAGCCAAGTTCCAAAACAAACATAGGAACAAGAGATGACCCCGTGTATCTGAATGACCTCGAGGATGATTCAGATCCAATCGAGACAATGGAGACTAGAACCAATACCACAAAGGAAAAGACCGACAAAGAAAACCGTAACATGGAACCAAATGAAGACGGAATAAGAGAAAACCATAAAGAGCCTCTGAAAACACCACAAGTGTTTCCAAATCCAATCCAAGACCCCCAAGATAAACCGTAGGGGCAAAAAGGGAAAAATCGTAAAAAGAAGATTGGGACGTACCCAAACCCAGTAGAGGAGATTGAGCAGGTGAAACATCTAAGAGGTTTAGTGGAGGAGACTCAAAGGAAACTAGAACCAGAACCCATGCATGTCAAAATTCATGACACAGTGTTTCCCACGCAAGTTCATCCACCCCACATGAACCATAGACCGTTAGCCATATCTAGTATCATCCAAGAAGGGAGTGAGGACGGGACATCAGAAAGTGAGCATACACCTTTCTTGTTGGAAAGGATGTTTAACGAAGGAATACTTGATCCCATTGAGGAATATGAGATTCCATCCTCACCAGTTCCTAGTCAAGGACCTACACCATGCAAAATGCCAATGAATGTTGCCAAACTTGTGGACTTCATGTCTTCTGAGGTCCGAACCACGATCATAGCAAAGCTGTATGGAGATCCTGAGTTATTCCTTGCACTTCGAGCATTCCTTAACGGAGAGCTACGAACGGGATTACCGCAGTTTGCGCAACCAAATAGGCCTGACTCGATTATGATTGATGAGGAAAATCATGTGCAATCACTTGACTTAGATGGACACGAGTCTGTGATCGAGGTACCCATTAACGAATTAGGGCAGTATTTTGAAGGCGACGAGTCTAATGCGACCCTACCCATCACTACCAAGGGATTAACTATAAAGGGAATTCTTGATGGTGGTGCGGGAGTTAGCATCGTTACAAAATATTGTTGGGAATCCATGGGAAAACCCCGCCTCAGTGTTACTAACATTGTGGTAAAGATGGCAAATGGTACCATAGCCAAACCTATGGGGATGCTCAAGGATCTTAAGATCAAAGTTCTAGGACACAAGGTACGACATACGTTCATTGTAATGGATTTCTCTAAACACCTTATGTCATATGAAATAATTTTAGGACGACCATTCATGAGGGAAGCACAAATGGTTCATGATTGGTCTAAAAATCATGTCTATTTGCAATTCCAAGACTCTGTCCTTACAGTGGATTTGGTGACTGGTAAGGTACACCCCTTAGGGAGTAAAACCATTATTGATCATCGCTCTGACACCACAGTTCACTCGGCCCCACTACAATATTGTTACACTTGTAAGAAGGATACACACATTGGCCAAGATTCTCCTTACATGGATGTGTTACCGGGTATGACGGAATCAGACAACGTAGACTGGGTACACCTAGCTGCAACCATAGATACCTGGGGAAATAGAGGAACCACTTGGGTCACACCAGAGGGGGAAGAGGTACCACAAATTGCACCTCTGAACATGATAAGTGCCATACATGCATCTTCTAAGGGCAAGGCAATTGTAGAACAATCTAACAGTGACACTGATAGCTCAATAGAAGACTTTGACCAACACGACTCAGACACGCACTCCCAGAGTGAAACGGATTCTGAATCTCATGAATTAGAGAGTGGAGCAAGTTCAGAGTCAAAACATTCGGAAGGACCGAGCACATCAACCGATGATAGCTCCTCCGAGAGTGAAGAGGACACCAACGAGGACTCCTTTAGTGAGCCAGATCTAAATGCAAATCAAAAGCAGGTCTCAAATAAGAAAAAGAAAAACTTTAAGAGGCGTCGATATCGAGCCAATGTACGTGCTAGGATAAAAAAGAAGAGATCCTCAGCAGAATGGCTCAGTTATATAGGAGCATGTGATGCGCATCGAAAATTGGTAGACGATTGGGGTGAATATCTCCAAAATGTTATGTGGTGTAGACCACGACCCCATGACATAGCCCAATTAGAGATCATAGACAAGCCAAAGTTGAGCCGCACTGCAAGGAGGCGTCAAAACCAAGAGTTAGCTCGACAACACAAGAAAGCAGAAATGGAAGCACAGACCAAAGCACAACTAGAATCCACAGACTTGCATCCTGCACTAGAACATTTCAAATCTTACACCACAGGGGAAGAAAAGGTTGTGTACACAAAAGCCCAAAGAATACCTATCAATGGGAATAATGGAATCTATGATGGTCCGGCAATAGTTAAAGAAATAGAATTAGCCGACCCTGGTGAAGAATCAAAACCTGTTTTTATTGCCCAAGACCTCACAGAAGTTGAAGAGGTGGTCCTCAAAGAGCTTCTCAAGGAATTCAAGGACATATTCGCTTGGACATACCATGATATGAAAGGTGTTCCACCTTCTGTGGTCCAACATACAATCCCTATGATGAGCACTGCGAAGCCCGTACAACAAAGACCCTGCCCGATGAATCCTAAGTACGCAAGGATCATTCAAGAAGAACTAGAAAAGCTTATCAAATGTGGGTTCATATATCCTATTGAACACTCTGAATGGGTGTCTCCAATAGTTATCGTGCCAAAAAAGAATGGGAAACTCAGGGTGTGCGTGGACCTCAAAAAAGTTAATGCAGCTACTAGAAGAGACCATTACCCCCTACCATATTCCGAACATGTACTCGAAAGAGTTGCAGGCAAGGAAGCTTATAGCTTTCTAGATGGGTACTCAGGCTACAACCAAATCACGATAGCTCTAGAGGACCAAGCTAAAACTACCTTCATCACAGAATTTGGCGTGTTTGCATTTCGTGTGATGGCTTTTGGCTTAACAAATGCCCCTGCTACATTCCAACGATTAATAAACACTGCTTTTAAAGAATATTTGAGAGAGTTTTGTGAAGCTTTCTTAGACGACCTTTGTGTTTAATCTTCTTGGAAAGAACATCTATCATGTTTGCGAAAGGTGTTTGAAAAGTGTAGGTTATATCGTATCTCATTGAACCCGTTCAAATGCCAATTTTGGGTCAAGCATGGAGTTATTTTAGGGCATATAGTATCTAAGAATGGTATCTCAACCGATGAGAGCAAAATTAAAGTGATTCTAGAGTTACCACCACCAACCAATTACAAGGGAGTTCAAAGGTTCATGGGACACGTGGGTTATTATCGACGGTTTATTTTATTTTTCGCTGAGATAGCACGTCCTTTGTACAAGCTTCTCATTGAATTTAAATGGACTGAAGAGTGTGACCAGGCCTATGAACAATTGAAGAAAACACTAGCAAGTGCTCCGATTTTAAGGACACCTAACTGGGATGTCATTTTCCATGTGCATATTGATGCATCAAACTTTGCTATTGGGTGTGTTCTCACTCAACTAGGAGAACATAAATTGGACTATCCCATTAGCTTTGCAAGCCGTCAATTGAACGATACTGAAAGGAACTACACCACTACAGAGCGAGAAGGTTTAGCAATGGTTTATGCAGTAAAGAAATTTCGCTACTACCTTCTGGCAAACAAGTTTGTATTTTATGTGGATCATCAAGCGTTGCTGTATCTGGTAAACAAGCCATGCTCCATAGGAAGAATCACACGATGGTTGTTAATTCTTCTGGAGTTTGATTTCACGATTGTAGTGAGACCTGGTAAAAGGCACGTCATGGCTGATCATTTGTCTCGAATACCCAATGGTGAAGCCCCTACAGGAGTTGATGATGAATTACCCGATACTTCCCTATTCATAGTTGAGACTATGCCTGAATGGAGTGAGAACATTGTTAACTTTTTAGTTAATGGTTTTCCACCCAAGGAACTTCGTAAGGATATCGCTCGAAGGCTAGTAAAAGAATGTGAACCCTATTGTTTGATTGACGGAACTCTGTATAGACTAGGCAAGGACGATATTCTTAGGCGTTGTGCCCGCGAGGATGAATATTTGTATATCTTGCAAGAAGCACATATGGGCATAGCAGGAGGACATTTTTTAGGAGACCTGACTGCTAGAAAGGTGCTGCAATCAGGCTATTGGTGGCCAACTTTATTTAAGGATGCATCACTTTTTACAAAAGGGTGTGATGAGTGCCAACGTTATAAGACCACACAACGCAAAGACAGAATGCCCTTACATCCTATTAAAGTAACCCAACCATTTGAAAAATGGGGCTTAGACTTTGTAGGTCCAATTAGTCCCGCAGCTCGCAACACTCAATCTCGATATATTCTAGTTGCTACGGACTATGTAACAAAGTGGGCTGAAGCTAAGGCTTCACAAAAAGCTGACGCGAGGACAACAACTAAGTTTCTTTTTGAGAACATTATCACAAGATTTGGTTGCCCTTTTGAAATTGTTAGTGATAATGGTACCCATTTTATAAATGAGGTAATAAGAGAGCTTACCACGACCTTTATGATATCCCACCATAAGTCTACACCTTATTACCCGCAAGCTAATGGACAAGCCGAGAGCACCAACAAGACTCTAATCTCTATTTTAACCAAGACGGTAGAAGCTCATCGCACTGATTGGGATTTGAAGTTGACATCTGCTCTATGGGCTTATCGTACTGCTATTAATTGTACACCATTCAAAATGGTATACGGCCAAGAAGCGGTTATGCCTTGGGAGTTTGTCATTCCTAGTCTTAGGGTAGCTTCACAAGAAGGATGGAATGGTAACCCCTTAACCGAGCGTTTGTATATCTTAGAAAAACTAGACGAAGAGAGACAGTTGGCTGTGCAAAATGCTCTTGTGGAAAAGGATAGGAGAAAGAAGTGGTTTGATCGCCATGTGAAGGACAAGGACATCAAAGTTGGTGATAAAGTCCTTATGTATGGAGTACGTAAAGAGAAGAAAAAGTTGAAATATGCTGGTAAAGGACCATATAGAGTATGTGAAATTACCCCACAAGGTACCCTTCGTGTGGAAACTCTTGATGGAGTTGAAACCATTGGATTCCTCAATGGGAGTAAATTCAAAAGATATTATGATCCTTTAAGCCAAGAAGAACTACGGGCCATTCATCAAAGAAGGCCGCCAAAGCACAAACCGAGTTAAACAAGATACAAGCTCAAGCTGAGGCTAAGGAGCGACAACAACGTATAAGACAAAAACAAGAGGCTAACCTTGGAGTCACAAATGCATTCCATGTGGAAATCGAAGAGGATTGGTTGGACTCTGACACACCTCTACGATACCCTATTGAGTTAAATAGTGCCTATGGAAAAGTGCTATATAACGCCTTATTGGACACGGGTGCTAAATATAATCTGCTATCCTATGGGGTGTGGTGTCAGTTAGGGAAGCCACCTCTATCTGAGAGTATTATCCAAGTCAAGGGTGTCAATAAGAAAAAAACTACGGTTTTTGGAATCTGGCACACTTCTGTCAGTTATGACAATGGAATTATAGCTCAAGACTTTTTGGTCATGCCTACTGGAACTATGGAGGGTAATATAAACCTAGGACGCACGTGGATGATAGCCACCAAATGCACTATTGATTGGGGGACTGGGGGTGTCACAACGCAAAAACCAACTCTTATCCCTACCACTCAAGCCATAGTCCCTGAGATATTGCCTAAGGAAATAAAACCCAAGACATTGCATGTCCAGGAGGTTGAACCATACGTCCCCATAGCCCAACTCTCTAGATCTTCAACTGATGTAGTTGAAAGAAAGCTTGAGACACACAAGAACCATCCTAATATAACAAAGAAAGCATACAAGTGGGTCCCTAAAGCTTCTTTAGTAACCATGGCTGATGCTAAAAAACGGAAGCCTCGTAAGAAACGTCCCACTCGCTCCAAGAAATGTAAGAAAACGTGGCGCTAGATTCCTAAACGACTATTAAAAGCCCAAGGATACCATGATGGAAATGAGCAAATTTGGGTACCTAAACGTAAAATGTGTCCTTCCCTATCGGCAACAAACCCATATGAGTCAAACAGTGTAACGCTAAAGCCAATGGCAGACCGTGGGAAGGGAAAGATCACAGAATGCTACACACCTAGTCCAGAGCTAGTTT
Organism: Adiantum capillus-veneris; assembly: GCF_014529385.1. Classification (NCBI taxonomy): domain Eukaryota; kingdom Viridiplantae; phylum Streptophyta; class Polypodiopsida; order Polypodiales; family Pteridaceae; genus Adiantum; species Adiantum capillus-veneris. The sequence goes on from NC_140934.1 coordinate 88,760,347, forward strand.
GGGCTCCAAGGCAAACCCAATTTATTCCACCTAGCTCAGGAAGGGGGGAGTTCCATGAAGCTTCTAGCTCCTCATGTAATACATCCATAGAGGTAAAAGCTTCTACACAGCCTCCATCTATAGTAATGGACCTCAATGAAGATACAAAAGAATCCACACCTCCCAGTGTTCAAGAATCACCTGATAAACCACTTCAAGTTAGATCCTGGGAGAGTACCTTACCACCCTTGCAACTTGACGAGGCACCTAGGGTAATACAAAACTACTGGCAAAAATCCTCACCTATTACCAACTGGAACAATTGGTTTCAAAGGGTGACAAGCTCATTTCAAATGGTATGATCTACCCAAGGAAGGGGGGAGTGTTTGTGGACATCCATCATTCACTTGCTTCCCTCTCAACCTTTCTCCCTGACCTCTTAATCTCCGATCTTAGGGAATGTATATATAAAGCCTTATACTCACAAAACCAAGATAAAAAAGTAAAAGAGCAAGAGCCATCACACAAATCATAAAAATGAATTATGCACAAGAACACAACCCTTGTAATATTTTCACTCTAACCATCATCTATTTGTGTGTACAGATATGGCTAGTACGCTAGAGTCATCCACTCCTGCCTTGGGTGAGAGGTACCCTCGTTACTTTTCACAAATATTTCACATGGTCTTTCCAGTGCTTGCATGTGAATGGGATTTGATAGGTACGCTAGCATGTGAGAGGAATTTTGAGGAGTTAGAATGGCTGATACGTCTCTTGACCACGTCTGATCCATACTTAGTAGAGAGCGTTTCTCCCATTGCACAAGCCTACCCTTTTGACCAAGATGACTATAGGCGTCTAGTGACCTTCTTAGTAAACATGGGCACCTATGATGAAGAAGAAAATTTACATGACTACACGGATGGCACATATGGTCTCATGGATGATGACTTTGTTTATCTCGACGACGAGGATAGGGGTTTAGCCTTAGGGTTTCCCCCCAACCTCTACAATATCCTATTCCCTTGACTCTTTAGGGGGAGTGCAAATAATTAGGTTAGGGTTCCTTATGTTTTTTGTTGTGTTCAATAAGTGTTGGTACCTTTTCCCACTAATGTTCCTTCTGGAGGTATTCCTTTTGTTTCCTAGTGTGTACAGGAGCGTGTTGCTATTGATAGGATTTGGACCTTCATGGAACCTTTCTCTTGTTCACACTTCAAATCAAGCGCGACCATCAACACAAACAGGTGTTTTATGTCCATTAGCATTGCCCTTATCTTTTTGCATCCATGTTTGTCTGCTTTGATTGTGATTGGTAGCATAATATTCAATGCATTTTCTTAGTATCAAACATTTAATTCAATGTAATGTTTTGTCATAATCACTTGTCTAGGTTTAAAAATCAAGCAATCCAACTAAGCTAGTTTGACCAAGCTAGGTATTAGAAATCTTCTCTTAATACCATGGGGAATGCCTTCCTAATAAGCAATGGTTACTTAGGTTCTTAATCCGATTTAGGCAGCATTGTGTGAAATGTACTAGGGCTTTCTAGTGGGCTTAACCCTATTGACCTTTAGCTTAAGTATTATAAAGGGAGTTTACTAATGTGATGACCTAGGGAGGGTAACAGTGTTATATGACCCCCCAAAGTTACAAAATTAAAATGCTGAAAATGAACAAACCAAAAATCAAAGTGCCACAATGTAAAATTTTAAGCTGGAAGAGAAATCCCTGCTTAAATTGGTACTTCACTCACATGTATCGCCTATGGTACTAGAGCCCTGGAGGTTCCCAGTGTGGGCGCTTTTCCTTGAAAAGCAAAAAACCCAAGGCGTACAAAATAAGCACACACATCAAAATTGAATCAATGTGAAAAGACTTTGGGGGGTCAAAGAAAAGGTAATCAGTCAGGCGATGATTTCATGAGAAATTCCTTTTATCGTAGCTTAACTACAAGGTCTTCTAGGTATAGCCTCTAGTCAGCCCTCGAACATCAAATACTTGGCTCTCGTGATTAAACAACTTAATTGACCAGAAAAAATTGAGAAGTTACCCATGGTATTAATAGTCGAGCTCTAGTGCCTTTTGACCGTTAAATTAGCAACCCCTGACTTGTTTAATTTTTTACCTTTACATCTGTTTATGCATTTGATTATATTGCAATTTAATGTTTATTGCTGACAAACTGTCTAAAATTCTGTTACCAATCACTTTGTCTGTCTATTGCATATGATTTTTAATTGTATATGAGAATGCAATTACTGTGGCAATGTTGTTTGATTTTGCAGTGATTGAAGAAGGCTACGCACATCCATGTCGACTACTCTTCCATCTCGACGAACGAGCTTCAACTGGATAGCTTCCGAGGACGGAATCTACATCAGGAAGGGGGGCATGTTAGCCAGCACGGCACACGGACACCCTATGATCTATAAACGTTGTATTCTTTAGAGTCAGCTACCGGGCTTGTCGGACCAATAGGAACAGGGTAAGGGTGATCGCCGATGACAGGCACACTCTAACTGGAATATTCAAGGAGTTAGTTGGCTAAGTATGGGCGCCCAAGTGTGAATGGGGTGACTCATATAAAAGCCACTAAACCTAATTTTTACTCGTTCTCTCATTGTGGAATAGAAGCTGCTCTTGCTCCGTCTCCACCTTCTCCTTCACCATCTCCTTGTGTGTGTACGTGTGAGTGAGAGAGAGAGAGAGAGAGAGAGAGAGAGAGAGAGAGAGAGAGAGAGAGAGAGAGAGAGAGAGAGAGAGAGAGAGAGAGAGAGAGAGAGAGAGAGAGAGAGAGAGAGAGAGAGAGAGAGAGAGAGAGAGTGAGAGTGTGTGTGTGATCGAGCGTTGCGGCGGCATGACGGCGGCGAGGCGGTTGAGCGCGGCGTCTCCCTCTTCTTCGCGGCACGGGAATCCTTCATTCGCAACTACGCAGGAAGGTGAGTGACACACCATTCTTCCTTGTGAACTTGTCTATTGTATGACTGTGTGCTAGGAGCCTTTGTGGCTTGCACATGGCGCGTAGCAAGTCCCTAGTGGTGACATCTATCCTCCTACCCTCCTTCTCCTCTCTCTGAACAAGCTCGACATCTCTCTTGTCGTGAACCTCCTACATTCATAAAAGTTAAATTAAATTTCTTGACAATTAAAAACTAATTTGAAAATCATTTTAACATAAAAAGATAACTCAAAGTTACAAATATTACTCACAAAAGGGCGTGCTAGTGGAAGGATGCGCTGCCAGGCTCTATATCTGTGGTATGTCGCCATCTTGATCTCTGATGGAGTTGGAGGTCGAACGTAAAAGTTTGGTATGGACAAAACAGATCCAAAGTTTAGGATTATTTGTATTCACATCATTCTAAAAACTATGGTATGAAAATCTATAAATATATAATTACAAAAGTGGCTATGAAGCGGGTCTTGCCCATTCGACCCAAGTGGGACGTGTGGCCGCTCGCAACTCTAGACTGTGCTTCCTCCCACATTACATTCATTGAAATAAAATGATATTACAGTTACATTATCGATGAATACATAAGTAATTTAATTAAAAATTCAAATTGTAAATTGACGTACTTTTTGCTGCTAAAATGCTACCCGTAATCACATTTCCTGTCGAATGAAGTGAAAAAGATAATGAGCAAGCTTGGGCTCGATTACAACACCATACATGCATGTCCCAACGATTGTATTTTGTATAGAAACAAATACAAAAATGGAAAACATGTTCAAAATGTAAAACATCTCGCTATAAAGATACGAGCGAGTAGATCCCTCGTAAGGTACTTCAACATTTTTTGTTGGCACCCCGTATACAATACCATATTTTGAACCCTAGATTAAGCAAGACTTATGGATTGGGGAGCAAAGAATGCAAGTACGGATGGGATTATGATGATTCCCTTTGATTGCCCTGCTTTCAAATATATCAATACAAAATGGCTTGAATTTGAAGCTAAACCACGACACATTAAGATGGGAGTTGGTTTGGATGGTGTGAATCCATTCTCCATGCGCTCAAGTAAATGGTCTACTTGGCCAATAGTTCTAGTTAACTACAATCTTCCACCCTTTATTTGTTTTAAAAAAGAGCATTTACTTTTGTCTCTCATAATTCCAGAAAAACGTCAAGTTAAAGACATTAACGTATACTCGACACCTCTAATTGACGACCTCCAAGAGTTGTGGAGAGGCATAGACGTGCTTGATGTGTCAAAACCGAAAAATGAAAGGAGATTCAGAGTGCAAAGAATTTTAGCATGGACTATACACGACTTTTTCGGCTACTGGTTTGTGATTTCATTTCAAGTAATACATACAAACACGCCTTTTTATTTCATTCTATTTTTTTATTATCATACTAAATATTTCACTATGGATGTAGGGTGCTCAATCAAAGGTTATAAAGCTTGTCCCTCATGCGGTGATTGGTTGAAATCTACAAATAGTAAGCAACCCAATAAAAATATATACCTTCAACACATACGATTCTTACGCGAAGATCATTTGCTATGTAGAAGCACAGAAACTAGACATGATTCTCTTCAAGGAATCCACAGTGTTGCACGATTTACATCATGTTTTCATGCTCATTCGCTGGCATGAAACAATCATAGCAGGCGCATTAGCACGATTGTCCAACGAGCATTGGTTTCCCATTGAGGTTTGCCATAGTGGATAGAATTAGGTCAAAAATTTAAGTTTAGGATACATTTTTTGCATCGAACACATGGGTTTATGGTGTGTTTTCAGGTTGAGAATCCGTCAACGGAGATCTTGGAAGAAGATGGACCTGATATTGTAGACCAAATTGAAGACATGAACCCCAAGCAGATGAAGTGGAGTCACTTTCAGCGCGGCCCAAAGAAGCAAGCATTGCATAAATTTATGAAGTTCAAGCACTAGAACGTACAACTCGGTACCAGTACCTCACTTTGAAAAGGAGGGGATGTCCACGTTATCGAGAAGTTTGCGGTCTTTCTAGGAAAGCACCGGGATTTTGACTGTGAGAGTTTGTTAGAGAACTGCAAAAACTATATCAAGGAGTTATTCCATAGATGCCATGAAGTCTAGGGTCTGGAAGGAAGTGCAATCAAAGGAGCCCCACTCTTTTTCTCTTGCACTCACACACACAAAGAAAGAACACAAAAGAGCATATCAAAACAACCAAAGATGAAAACATCAAGGCTATGGTCATATCGTATCATTGGTAATATGAAAGGGTTAATATATGAGTTAATGACATTCAATCTTTGCCGACTAAATAGGCTACAAATTGTTCTTTGGAATTGTAATTTTGTGCTTACCATAATATATATGTTTTGTCTAGTGATCGGGATTAATTGTTTGTACAAATCCTCTTGGTTCATAGCAAGATAACTACACTGATGTCAAAAGAAAAGTTATAGTCTATAAGGGATAGTCTGATGGGATCCAATGAAATAAATACTGCATTGAGTCTTTCTGGTCCAAAGAAAAACACTATAGTTATTGAAAGTGTATTTTACGGCTAATCCATACGTTACTTGTAATAGATCGCACAGAGTGGAAGTGATAGAAATTCACATCATGCGGATTATTCATCTATGATAACTTTAGTATGTGCAAAATGTAGATATGAGAGAAGTGAAGAGAAGAGAAGTTTCCTTCCCAAGCCCTATTCTTGCCCGTAGGCAATAAGGATACTTCTGGGACAGATGCACCTATAGCGGGGAGAGATGTACCTTGTGCACTAGTATTTCTTCACAAGAAGGTTATTGATACAGCATTGTTTCTTGAATGCCTTCAAAAGAAACAATTAGGACACAAGAGAGATGGAGATAGGAGTAGAGGTAGAACTAGTGGAAGACATGGAGGTATAGATTGGTCTTGGAGATGAAAAACAAAGAAAACAAAATAAAAAAGAAAAAGAAAAAACTTACTTATCTACCCCTTTGAATGTATTTTACAATTTTATGACGATGGAAAGAGATAGAAGACTTTGACTTTGATTGACTAGAGTTGATGTTTACAAGGATGCTTTCAAGTTTAGCTAACCTTCCTCAAAGGCAAGTGTAGGGCTAAAGGTTAATTTGGCATGCATCCTCTAACTCCCTCTTGAATGGTCTTTAAGGAAGAAGAGGTCCCCTTTTACAGGTGAAGGGAACACCCAAGGGTTACACAAGAAAGAGAAGAGCGAGTGTGAATAGGAACTGGAAAGAGTTATTCCATAGATGCCATGAAGTCTAGGGTTTGGAAGGAAGTGCAATCAAATAAGCCCACGCTTTCTCTCTTGCACTCACACACACAAAGGAAGAACACAAAAGAGCATATCAAAACAACAAAAAGATGAAAACATCAAGGCTATGGTCCTATCGTATCATGGGAAATATGAAAGGGTTAATAAATAAGTTAATGGCGTTCAATCTTTGCCGACCAAACAAGCTACGAATTGTTCTTTGGAATTGTAAGTTTGTGGTTATCATAATATATATATTTGTGTATAGTGATTAGGATTAATTGTGTGTACAAATCCTTTTGGTTCATAGTAAGATAACTACACTTATGTCAAAAGAAAAGTTATAGTATATAAGGGGTAGTATGATGGGATCCAATGAAATAAGTATTTCATTGAGCCTTTCTAGGCCAAAGAGAAACACTATACGTTGTTGAAAGTGTATTTTATGGCTAATCCATACATTAATTGTAATAGATTGCATAAAGTGGAAGCGATAGAAATTCACAGCATGTAGATTATTCATCTAAGATAACTCTAGTATGTGCAAAATGTAGATATGAGAGAAGTGAAGAGAAGAGAAATTTCCCTCCCAAGCTCTATTCTTGCTCGTAGGCAATAAGGATACTTACAGGAGAGATGTACCTTGTGCACTAGTATTTTTTCACAACAAGGTTGTTGATAGAGCGTTGTTGCTTGAATGCTTTTAAGAGAAACAATTAGGACACAAGAGAGATGGAGATAGGAGTAGAGGTAGAAGTAGTAGAAGACATGGAGGTATAGATTGGTATTGGAGATGAAAAACAAAGAAAACAAAATAACAAAGCAAAAACAAGAACCTTACTTATCAACCCCTTTGAGAGTATTTGCCAATTTGATGACGATGGCAAGAGATAGAAGACTTCGGCTTTGATTGACTAGAGTTGATGTTTACAAGGATGCTTTCAAGTTTAGCTAACCTTCCTCAAAGGCAAGTGTAGGGCTAAAGGCTAATTTGCATGAATCCTCTAACTCCCTCTTGAATGGTTTTCAAGGAAAAAGAGGTCCCATTTTATAGGTGAAGGGAACCCCCAAGGGTTACACAAGAAAGTGAAGAACCAATAAGAATAGGAACTGATAAAGTTTGAAATGAGATGTCCCTGCATGATGTGAGTAGATTGGGGTCCATCATTTTAATCATATCTTCGCAACCGTGGCTCCAAATAAAGAAATAAAAATAGGGGCAAAAAAATTCAGCTCATGAGTTATGACTCCCATTTTATATACATTTTCCAATTCGAATTGGAACCTTGTGTAGAGAATTCTTCAAAATAGGATATCTTTCTGGTAGCAAAATCCTTCTTGTGGTCCCCTTAGTTTAGACTTCCACTTGATTCCAAAGGACACCTCATGAAATATGAAAGCTTGAAATTGATCCTTGACAAAGGTTTGTAAGCATCCTCTTAATAATGCATTAAAATGAGTGCCTCTTTGAAAATCATGCAAGCTAGTGTCCCACTAGGATTTGATTCCTTCCTGTTAGCTATTATAAAAAATAAAGAAAATATATGAAAAATACATAGAATATATATATATTTGAAGTTACCATAGTTATAGGATCTAGCTAGGGTGTGAGATGATAATGACATAGTAGAAAGAAAGAACCAATGCTTTTTGCCCCAAGTAAAAGAGGCAGAGTTATTTACGCTTTTCCCATAGTACTTTCTGACGGTAAAGTAAGAATATGTTACCCTTGAGATAAATAACAGGATGAGATAGAAAGCTTATTATTATACTTACATATGCATATGTACATTATAGCAAATATATTTATGTATCTAAAAAGTTGCAAGATAGATCTTGTATCATTTGTTCCCACTATGTACGTGTCACCGCATGACAACGTGCACACCTAACCCTATGTGCATCTGGACAAAGTATTTATACTTCTAGGGTTTAGGACATCTTAGGAAGTGTTCTAGAACCCTTGTGAGCTGGTTCTCAAGCTGTGCATGTCCAAGTACTTAGAGTAGTTGCATACCTTGTGATTGCACAACCATTAGTACCCATCATCAGGAACAATAGCATTTTTAGATTCAACCAGATCAGCCTAGCATTTTTGGTTTTCAACCCATGCCTAGCACAAAAATTGCAGATCAACCCCGTATCGGCATGGTAGCACCATATCCCCACAGATTAGCATAGCGTTTCCAAATTTCGACAGTCAAATTTCAGATTTCAGATTTTAGACTCGTCGTCATCATTGTTGGCATAGTCTATCCTGTAGCATCATAGCATTTATGACCATTGTACTAGACTGGTGCAATTTAAAGAAAATACCTCTCTAGCAATAGAGAGGGGGGTTGGGACCCCATCTGATGTCGTGTCTTCTCTCTCTCTCTCTCTCTCTCTCTCTCTCTCTCTCTCTCTCTCTCTCTCTCTCTCTCTCTCTCTCTCTCTCCTTAGCGCTCTCATCCGCTAGCACGCACAGCTTTGTCCCACTTTGTTTGTCATTGCACTAGCATTCTCTCTCTAAGGCACAGAAGGCCCTCCCTTCCGTTAGTAAAAGGAACCCTTGAGTATCACTGTTCACTCATCTTGAGCCATACACCATCATTCACTTTTGTTGCACATTACACCGACGATTGCAGATCAGCCCTGTGGCAGTGCAACAGCTACAGATCGATTGTAGACAATGTATTTTTGTTTTTATACTCAGACATTGTATTTTTATTTGGTTGTACCTAGACATTGTATTAGATCCACCAAGATTGTAACAGTTTGGTCTCATAGGTTATTTTGGCCCTTTGAAGATGTTCAATATAACATTTCATTTCATTATATATATATATATATCTCTTTGTGTGTGTGTGTGTGTGTGTGTGTGTGTGTGTGTGAGTAATTACTAACCGCGCATTGTCCCGCCCATGTCGTAAAAGCTTGGCCATTTCAGGCTCGAGATTTTTTGGTTCCCATCCTCTCCAAACTTGCACTCTAGCTGAGCAATCACAAAATGTTTGTCGATATCTAGCTGATCTCTGCATTGCAAAAAGATAGATTAGACTAAGTGAGTAGTTATAAAACATTTAAAACAACACATAGATATGTACGCCCAAAGTATGTGAAGTCGAGGCATGTATAGCTCCACCAACTTTCCTATGCCGCACTGACAAAAAAGGATGCCACCTCCAATGGGCACAATATGCCCATCAATGTGGATGTCACAGGTGACATCGTAAGTGCTGACACATGTCCAAAAAGATCCTTGGTGTTCAAAACTGGGTCTTGGTGTGGGCGTGGAAGATCCGTGGGACCCTGATTGCGATGGTGTCGGGGTCGGAGAAGTTCTCGAGGCCACAGAGCTGCACGGTTGGACTCATCGGGTCTGTTGTGTGTCAGGGGTCTGCTGTGTGACCTAGCCATGAGTAGCTAAGTAGTGGTAGTAACTGGCTCTGGCAGAGGGTTATGATATTTCTCCTACTAAAGGTCTCGAGAGGAGCCCTCGTCTGGGCGTACGGGTCTCAAGACCTCCTGTAGTCAGCATATGGTAGCCTTCAACTCCTTGTTTGGGAGTTTCTTGTACTCTAGGATGTGCTTTGCTATCTACTCCCTCAAAACGCTAGCATCTTGTAACATGCTCTTTAGTGCCAGTAGTAGCCCTACTCAACCTGAGGTGGGAGCCATCAAAATGATCTATTGAAAATTTTAAGTGTTAGTCAAAGGTAAAACAATCCAAAGAGCTTCTCTAAAGACATTTTGATTCTTATCAAAGAAAAAGAGAGAGTCTTTAGACTTCTACAAAATTTTACTTCTTTTCTTTCTTCAATGATTTCTTTTAGCATGAATATGGTTCCTTTTACTTTCTGTGAAGAGAGGGAATGTTAGCAGCAAGCTAACACGGATACCCATTTTTCGGAGTTCTCTTTGTAAAACACTTATTATTTTGATAAATTGGGAATATTGTTACTCTTATTTTCTCGAATAAAATCAGTAATCAATGAGCCGGGGCTACAAGCTTCCAGATTGTATCAACCTATCATTACCCGGCTTTGGTAGAACTCCAGATTATTAGTTTTGACCACCCAAAAACCTTGGCTAAGGTATAAAAGCCAATTTTTGTAAGTTTTTTAGAAGTTTTGGATAATGAAATACACAGCGTGAGCTAACGGCACTCACTCCTCTCCTTCTCGCGCTTCCTACTCCCTCCTCGATTGTCACATTGCAGTCACGTTTATTGCATTGCAATCGCAGGTAAGAGCTCTACGCATTGACGTAGCAGTTCACAGTAAATCGTAGCTTTTGGCATTGTCGACCCGCGGCCTAATTTCATCCTAACTAGGAATTTACACTTTCAAATAAAAAACTAAGCATAGACGGGGTATTGGGGCATCATTGCTAAGCATTTAGATGCATTCTTGGTCGAAAACGACTAGGTCAAAAAACCATTGCTGTTAATAATTGCGATTTTGGAAGTTGACCTAAAGTGGGGTTTGAGACCATAAGAATGCGTGCTTAGGTCTTATAAACATGTCCTAGAATTTTCATTATGTTTGGATGTCATTTGATGTTGTAACGGATGTGATTTGTTTGTCGATGAGCGATCGGCTTTTTGTGATTTCAGTCACTTGAGTGTAGCTTGAGTTAGATGCGAGTTGTTAGTTGTTTTCCGAGAGATTGACAACCTCTTGTAGCCTCTATGCACTAGTCGAGTCAGCTTCACCCCATGGATTGACAAATTAATCGTGGTTCTCGCTAATACTGCAATAAGATAGGATGGTGAGGTTAGACATGCGTCCCACATTTGGCACCGCTATCGGGGATTGAAGAGACCTAAACTAGGAAAAAACACGAGCGTCTTGTGAAGTTATCCTTTAATTTCCTCTAGGTTCACCTAAAGTTCAAAACTTTCTTTTAAAAACCGCATAGCTTAAGATTGTCGTCTTTTGCTGTGTAGAGGTAGCTTGGAAGTAATTGTACTTGCTGAGTGCCTTTATGATTGTAGGATTTTAGAAATAGATTAGGATTTTGAGGATGATTGGTAGACGAGACAAGTCTTAAGATCAGTGCTGCTCAGAAAACATAAAAGACAAGAAAAACGAGTGTTTGTGGACACTTTCCACAACCCCATTGCATGAGAATCTAGGAGTAGGGTAAGTAGGATCCAAGGTGGATTTCAGAACATTGCTCTCTCTGAAAGAATCTTTCTTTTAAAAACCGCATAGCTTAAGATTGTCGCCTTTTGCTGTGTAGAGGTAGCTTGGAAGTAATCGTACTTGCTGAGTGCCTTTAGGATTGTAGGATTGTAGAAATAGATTAGGATTTTGAGGATGATTGGTAGACGAGACAAGTCTTAAGATCAGTGCTGCTCAGAAAACATAAAAGACAAGAAAAACGAGTGTTTGTGGACACTTTCCACAACCCCATTGCATGAGAATCTAGGAGTAGGGTAAGTAGGATCCAAGGTGGATTTCAGAACATTGCTCTCTCTGAAAGAATCTTTCTTTTAAAAACCGCATAGCTTAAGATTGTCGCCTTTTGCTGTGTAGAGGTAGCTTGGAAGTAATCGTACTTGCTGAGTGCCTTTAGGATTGTAGGATTGTAGAAATAGATTAGGATTTTGAGGATGATTGGTAGACGAGACAAGTCTTAAGATCATTGCTGCTTAGAAAAACATAAAAGACAAGAAAAACGAGTGTTTGTGGACACTTTCCACAACCCCATTGCATGAGAATCTAGGAGTAGGGTAAGTAGGATCCAAGGTGGATTTCAGAACATTGCTCTCTCTGAAAGAATCAAGTGTGAGTTGTTATTGGAAGTTGCAGAATTTCAGGCATACGGCTAGAAATAGCACAAAAAGACTCGAAACCACTTAATCCGACTAGAGAGTAAGCTTAAAAGTTGTCTGAATCAATTGGTAAGCTCAAGGACACTTCGAGATAAAAATTTCAAGAGTTGGCCAAAACTCAGATTATTTACTTTTTCTTGACATTTTAGTCCAAATTAAGTTTTTGCTTGATTCATAGACTTAAAATAGCTCATATAAAGACTGTTTTTGAAAAAATTGTGAAAAATTGTTCATTTCAAGCATGAAATTAATAATCACAATTATTAAATTTCTGCTCCAAATTGACCAAGGTTCATACCATTGACTCATTGCATGTGTACAAACAACTTTTGTAAAGGCCCAAAAGGTTTGGATCACCAAACGGGCAAAAAACTGGGTAAAAACTAAAGTTTGTACTGACTTTTTGAATCGAGTGTAAATTGGGGGAAAATTTGTCCAAACTTGTTGAAATTGATTCATAGGCTTATATTGATGTGATAAACATGTGTACATGCTCAGTTGACAAAAAAGATGCAAAAAGTTGTCAATTGTAAATAATCGCGATTATTTACATCTGTCTTATTTTTTAACTTTTTTGACCAAGTCAGCATACCACTAGTTTAACCATGTTGTAATAAGCCCACAAACCCAATTTGGTAAGATTTGGATCACTGGGTTGAAAATTGTGACTAAAATTGCAAAGTTAGTATGCGGACAGAAAATTGATGACCGTTTGACCAAAAAGTTATTACTATATACATGTGGTAGTGATGTGTGTGAACACACTAGGACCGCTGGGGCATTTTTTCCCTCTTTAGGAGGTTTTTCCCCCTTGCATTGCATTTACGCCCATCACTCTAGGGCTATCTATCTTTCCATAGCACACTAAGTAATACACTCTCTATTGTGTGCCTTGAGCTTCCTTCGTCTTCTCCAATCTGTGTGCGTTTCTCTGCAACCCTAATTCCAACAATTGGTATCAGAGCAAGTTGCATCCTCCCAGGCTTAGTCGCTAGCTGCTCCAGCACACGCCTTCTCACTTTCTCCGATTACAAAGAGGTTTGCTCAAATTTTTCATTCGGGCTCATTTTGGGTCACCATTTTCACTACAAGCAGTACTGCACATGCTATTTTGTCATTTTGTGTAGAATTTTTGTCAGTTCCGTTTTCTGCATAACAGGTGCCTTACAGTCTTCTACGGTTCGTGTTATATAGCACGTGTTGTTCCTGCTCCGTTTCTCCTATTTGCGGGTAGTTTTCACATCAGGTGCAACATTTACCATGGCTGACAACAACAACACAGATGTGTTCAAGATGTTTACTCTGCTGAGGACAGGTTGGATGGGGACAATTACCCTATGTGGGCTTATATGATGCAACAAGTTCTTGTGTCAAAGGGGGTCTGGAATATTGTGCGGGGCATTGAAGTACGTCCTGATTCTGAGGATGTAGGCGATGTTGAGGATGTTGTAGGTCTTGCTGCAAGGATTGCTGCTATTAGAGTTGTTTTGCCTACGGAAGAACAAGCTTGTTGGGATGTAAAGGATGCCCAGGCTCATGCATTGATTGCATTGTTTGTGAAGCGCACCATTGTTCCTCACATCCGTTCAGCAAAATCTGCAAAACAGGCTTGGGATATATTGTTTGGTCTTTATGCAAGTCGCAATGAGGCTAAAATTGCTTTGTTGCGTAAAGAGCTGGAGTCAAAAATTATGCATGAGGAAGATGATATGGACACTTTCCTTGCTAGTGTCAAGGATATCAATGAGCAGCTTATCTCTGCAGGTGAAGTCATTTTAAACAGTTTCCTTGTGCAGACTGTTCTTGATGCCTTACCAGATTCTTACCAGACTTTTGCTAGTACTTGGAGACTTATGACCCAAGGAAATCCAGAAGTTGTCAAGTTTGATGCATTATGCACATTGCTGTTGCAAGAGTCACTTCCCAAAAAAAACAAGACTAGACAACGTGCAGTTAAATAGGATTTCATTGCTTCTCAAAGAAAGGGTGTTAACAGCAATGCAACCACTTCTTATGGTTCTGTTGCAAGTGGAAAAACTTCTGTTCCCAATGCTTCTGTTGGTAGCACTTCGTCTGGCAATTCTGGTGATAAGGACAAAAAGAAGATGAGTTGCCATTATTGTAAAGCTAATGATCACTTGATCAAGTCGTATCCTAAGATGAAGGCCAAAGAGGCTAAGAAGAAAGAGGGTGGTTCCACTGCAAATGTTGGTTCCACTACAAATGCTGGTTCCACTACAAATGTAGCCATTGTTGAGTCTTCTGTGAAAGGAGACTGTAATGCTGATGTTGATGCAGAATGGGCTTTTAGCACAGAGTGCACTTACAATCTTGCTTTCCATGATGCATGCTTGTCAGTTGCTGCAGATTCACATGTGTGGTATTTCGACAGAGGTGCTACAAAGCACATTTCCTCACATCGTGAATTGTTCACCTCTCTCGAGCCTGTCCCTCATGGGAATTCAGTCACTTGTGCTAACAATGCCAATTATCCGGTTTAGGGAGTTGGAAAGATTGTGCTTATTGCTGCTAATGGCAGTTCTTTGACACTTGTTGATGCACTTTATGTACCTAGAATCAAGAAGAATCTCTTGTCTGTATCCGCACTTGCTAGACTTGGACTTGTAGTCAAATTTGTGGATGACAGATGTACAGTTCATGATTTCACTTTTGGTGATTAAATTGTTGCATCTGGCCTTTTGTGTCGTGGGCTGTATAAGCTCACTTTGTATGACAAGTGTGGACAAAATTTTGCAAATGCTGTTGCAGATTCAAGGGCTATTTCAGATGCAAAACTTTGGCATGCACGTTTTGGTCATCTGAATTTTTCCAGTTTGCTGCGTTTTCAGAAATCTGATATGGTTGCTTCTTTGCCGCCTCTTGAAGCACCTGTCAAACATGTTTGTGAAGGTTGTATTCTAGGTAAGATGCAGCGTTCTAAGTTTCCAAAGAATGGTTCAGTTCGGGCCACATGCAGGTTGCAGCTTGTGCATAGTGATGTTTGTGGGCCCATGAAAACTCCGTCCTTGGGAAATTACCTCTACTTCGTGACTTTCATTGATGGTTACTCCAGGCATGCATGGGTATTTCCACTTAAATCAAAGTCCGAAGTTTTTATGTGCTTCAAACAATTTCTGGCTATGGCTGAAAATGTCTCGAAATGTACTATGGGCACCCTCCGTTTCGATCGAGGGGGGGAGTATATGTCTCATGAATTTAATGCATTTCTGGCTAGTCGTGGGATAAAACACCAATGTACTTATACACCACAACAAAATGGTGTTGCTGAGAGGAAAAACATGTCACTTACTGAAATGGCACGATGTATGGTCAAAAAGTCAAGCTTTGCCGCATTCTTTTTGGCTTGAGGCCATCATGTGTACCACTTATGTACTTAACAGGTGTCCTACGAAAGCTTTGCAGTCTATTACTCCATATGAAGCATGGCATGATAGAAAGCCTTCTATTGAGCACATGCGTGTTTTTGGCTATTTGGCATATGCTTTGGTGCCACAAATACAACAAAGAAAATTGGATGATAAGGCTGTCAAATGTATTTTTGTTGGTTATAGTGCTGAAAGCAAAGGTTACAGATTATATAATCCGCAAACAAAGCATATTCTGGTTTCACCGGATGTAGTGTTTGTGGAAGATTCTGTTCAGCCCTTGCTGTCATGTACTAGAGACAATAATGTAAGCTCACATGACATTTATGACACTTTGTTGCCTCTTTTTAGTGGCGGAATTACGAATGTAATTTCCAATGAGGAAAATGTATGGCCTATGGGGGTTTATGAAAATGTTACATATTAGCCTATTACTGATGTAGATGTACATGATGTACTTGATGAGGAAAGGGCTGAAAATGAACAGGCTAGAGGTATGCCAAAATGGCTGGTGCACACTTTGCGTGATAGTAAATTGGATGCACCTTTGTCTAGTCGTACTCGTTCAGGCTCTTGCCATGCAGCTTATGCATCAGATTTTTATGCTTTGGCTATGTCTAGCTGACATGATGTTGAGGAGCCTCTGTCTTTTGATGAAGCACTGAATTCAGAAAATTGGATGGCTGCCATGCAATCAAAATACGATGCACTTAAGAAAATGACACATGGACTTTATGTGATTTGCCTCCTGGCAAAAAGGCCATTGGTAGGAAGTGGGTTTACAAGTTGAAACGCAAGCCGGATGGTGAGATCGATTGCCATAAGGCTCGACTTGTTGCAAAGGGTTATGCACAGCAAAAAGGCATAGATTATGAAGAGACTTTTGCTCCCACTTGTCATATGACTACTGTGTATTTTCTATGTGCATTGGCAGCTCATTTTGGTTGGGATGTACATCAATAAGACATTGTTACTGCTTTCTTTAATGGTGAAATATTTGAGGAAGTTTATGTAACTCAGCCTCGGGATTTTGTCATAAAAGGACAAGAGGACAAAGTATGCAGATGTAAGAAAGCTTTGTATGGGTTGAAGCAATCTCCTTGTTCTTGGCATGAGAAAGCTGACATTCCATTGGTCAAACGAGGCTTTCGTAACAGTACAACAGAAAGCACATTGTATGTAAAGCGTGAGGGTGATGTACTTCTCATTGTGGTTCTTTATGTCGATGATTTGCTGATCAATGTACCAAATGAGAGACATATTGCTGAATTTAAGGCTGATTTGAATGCTACTTTGAAGATGAAAGATTTGGGGCTATTGCATCGTTACTTGGGTATACAGTTGAAGTAGTGTGCTGGCGGTATTGCCTTGTGTCAGAAAAGTTACATAGAGACATTTCTATGTAAGTTTGGACTTGAGGATTGCAAACCTTGTTACCATATACATGTGGTAGTGATGTGTGTGAACACACTAGGACCGCTGGGGCATTTTTTCCCTCTTTAGGAGGTTTTTTCCCCCGAGCATTGTACATACGCCCATCACTCTAGGGCTATCTATCTTTCCATTGCACACTAAGTAATACACTCTCTATTGTGTGCCTTGATCTTCCTTCATCTTCTCTAAGCTGTATGGGTTTCTTTGCAACCAAAAATTGGTATCAGAGCAGGTTACATCCTCCCGGGTTTAGTCGCTAGCTGCTCCTGCACACACCTGCTCACTTTCTCCAATTACAGTTAGGTTTGGTGAGCGTTCGCAGGTCAACAAATATTTTGGGTAGGCTCCTAGAGCTGGGTCTGCTCAAATTTTTGATTTGGGCTGATTTCGGCCTCCGTTTCCACTATAGGCAGTATTGCACAGGCTATTTTGTCATTTTGTGCAGAGTTTTTGTCAGTGCCATTTTTGCATAACAGGTGCCTTACAGTCTTGTACGGTTTGTGGTATATAGCACGTGTTGTTCCCGCTTCATTTCTCCTATTTTAGGGCAAATTTCACATCAGGTGCAGCATTTACCATGGCTAATAACAACAACACAGATGTGTTCAAGATGTTTGCTGTTGCTGAGGACCGGTTGGATGGGGACAATTACCCTATGTGGGCTTATATGATGCAACAAGTTCTTGTGTCAAAGGGGGTCTGGAATATTGTGTAGGGCATTGATGTACGTCCTAGTTCAAAGGATGTAGGCGACATTGAGGATGTTGCAGGTCTTGCTGCTGTTAGAGTTGTTTTGCCTACGGCAGAACAAGCTTGTTGGGATGTTAAGGATGCACAGGCTCATGCATTGATTGTGTTGTCTGTGAAGCGCATCATTGTTCCTCACATCCGTTCAGCAAAATGTACAAAACAGGCTTGGGATATTTTGGCTGGTCTTTATGCAAGTCGCAATGAGGCTAAAATTACTTTGCTGCGTAGAGCTGGAGTCGAAGATTATGCATGAGGAAGATGATATGGAGACTTTCCTTGCTAGTGTGAAGGATATCAATGAGCTACTCATTTCTATAGGTGAAGTCTATTCAGACAGTTCCCTAGTGCAGACTGTTCTTGATGCCTTACCAGATTCTTATCAGACTTTTGCTAGTACTTGGAGACTTATGACCCAAGGAAATCCTGAAGTTGTCAAGTTTGATGCATTTTGCACATTGCTATTGCAAGAGTCACTTTCCAAAAAAAAACAGGACTAGACAGCGTGCAGTTGAACAGGCTTTTATTGCTTCTCAAAGAAAGGGTGGTAACAACAATGCAGCCTGTTCTTATGGTTCTGTTGTGAGTGGCAAAAATTCTGTTCGTAATGCTTCTGTTGACAGCAATTCGTCTGGAAATTCTGGTGATAAGGGCAAAAAGAAGATGCGTTGCCATTATTGTAAAGCTAATGATCACTTGATCAAGTCGTGTCCTAAGTTGAAGGCCAAAGAGGCTAAGAAGAAAGAGGGTGGTTCCACTACCAATGCTGGTTCCACTACAAATGCAGCCATTGTTGAGTCTTCTGTGAAAGGAGACTGTGTTGCTGATGTTGATGCAGAATGGGCTTTTAGTGCAGAGTGCACTTACAATCCTCCTGTCCATGATGCATGCTTGTCATTTGCTACCGATTCACATGTGTGGTATTTCGACAGTGGTGCTACAAAGCACATTACCTCGCATCGTGAATTGTTTACCTCTCTTGAGTCTGTCCCTCATGGGAATTCAGTCACTTGTGCCAACAATGCCTCTTACCAGTTTAGGGAGTTGGAAAGATTGTGCTTATTGTTGCAAATGGCAGTTCTTTCACATTTTTTGATGCACTTTATGTACCTGGGATCAAGAAGAATCTCTTGTCTATATCCACACTTGCTAGACTTGGACTTGTAGTCAAATTTGTGGATGACAGATGTATAGTTCATGATCTCAGTTTTGGTGATGAAATTGTTGCATCTGGCCTTTTGTGCCGTGGGCTGTATAAGCTCACTCTGTATGACAAGTGTGGACAAAATTTTGCAAATGCTGTTGCAGATTCAAGGGCTATTTCAGATGCAAAACTTTGACATGCACGTTTTGGTCATCTGAATTTTTCCAGTTTTCTACGTTTGCAAAAATCTGATATGGTTGCTTCTTTGCCACCTCTTAAAGCACCTGTCAAACATGTTTGTGAAGGCTGTAATTTGGGTAAGATGCAGCGTTCTAAGATTCCAAAAAATGGTTCAGTTCGGACCAGATGCATGTTGCAGCTTGTGCATAGTGAAGTTTGCGGGCCCATGCAAACTCCGACGTTGGGCAATTACCTGTACTTCATGACTTTCATTGATGATTACTCCAGGCATGCATGGGTATTTCCGCTTAAAGCAAAGTTTGAATATTTTATGTGCTTCAAATAATTTCTGGCTATGGCTGAAAATGTCTCGAAACGTACTATGGGCACCCTCCGTTCCGATCGATGGGGGGAGTATATGTCTCATGAATTTAATGCATTTCTGGCTAGTTGTGGGATAAAACACCAATGTACAGTGCCTTATACACCTCAGCAAAATGGTGTTGTTGAGAGGAAAAATAGTTCACTGATGAAAATGGCACGATGTATGGTCAAAAGCCGAGCTTTGCCGCATTCTTTTTGGCTTGAGGTTATCATGTGTGCCACTTATGTACTTAACAGGTGTCCTACAAAAGCTTTGCAGTCTATTACTCCATATGAAGCATGGCATGATAGAAAGCCTTCTATTGAGCACACGCGTGTTTTTGGCTGTTTGGCATATGCTTTGGTGCCACAAACATAGTACAGAAAATTGGATGATTAGTCTGTCAAATGTATGTTTGTTGGTTATAGTGGTGAAAGCAAAGGTTACAGGTTATATCATCCACAAACAAAACGTATTCTGGTTTCATGGGATGCAGTGTTTGTGGAAGATTCTGTTAAGCCCTTGCTGTCTTGTACTAGAGACAATAATGTAAGCTCACAAGACATTTATGACACTTTGTTGCCTCTTTTCAGTGGTGGAAATACGAATGTAATTTCCAATGAAGCCAATGTACAACCTATGGAGGCCTCTGAAAACGTTACAGATCAGCCTATTACTGATGCAGATGTACATGATGTACTTGATGAGGTAAGGGCTGAAAATGAGCAGGCTAGAGGTATGCCAAAATGGCTGGAGTACACTTTGTGTGACAGTGAATTGGATGCACCTTTGTCTAGTCGTACTCATTTAGGCTCTCGCCATGCATCTTATGCATCAGATTGTTATGCTTTGGCTGTGTCTAGCTTACATGATGTTGAGGAGCCTCTGTCTTTTGATGAAGCACAAAATTCAAAAAATTGGATGGCTGCCATGCAATCAGAATATGATGCACTTATAGAAAATGAAAGATGGAATTTATGTGATTTGCCTCCTTGCAAAAAGGCCATTGGTACGAAGTGGGTTTACAAGTTGAAACGCAAGCCGGATGGTGAGATCGATTGCCATAAGGCTCGACTTGTTGCAAAGGGTTATGCACAACAAAAAGGCATAGATTATGAAGAGACTTTTGCTCCCACTTGTTGTATGACTACTGTGCATTTTCTATGTGCATTGGCAACTCATTTTGGTTGGGATGTACATCAATCAGACATTGTTACTGCTTCCTTGAATGGTGACATATTTGAGGAAGTTTATGTAACACAGCCTCGCAATTTTGTCATAAAAGGACAAGAGGACAAAGTGTGCAAATGTAACAAAGCTTTGTATGGGTTGAAGCAATCTCCTCGTGCTTGGTATGAGAAAGCTGACACTCATTTGGTAAACCAAGCTTTCGTAACAGTCCAACAAAAAGCACTTTGTATGTAAAGCGTGAGGGTGATGTACTTCTCATTGTGGTTCTTTACGTAGATGATTTGCTCATCACTGGACCAAATGAGAGACATATTGCTGAATTTAAGGCTGATTTGAATGCTAGTTTCAAGATGAAAGATTTGGGGCTGTTGCATCATTACTTGGGTATACAATTTAAGCAGTGTGATGGTGGTATTACCTTATGTCAGAAACGTTACATAGAGACATTGCTATGTAAGTTTGGACTTGAGGATTGCAAACCTATTGCCACTCCCATGGAAACAGGTTTGAAGTTGAGTCTACATGATGCTGGCGATCCTGCTGATGTCACTCTTTACCAAACTGCTGTTGGCTGCCTCATTTATGTATGCAACACGAGGCCAGATATTCAGTTTGCAGTCTCACAGTTTAGCAGATTTATGGATAGCCCAGGGTCTAAGCATTGGCAGGCTGTCAAGAGGATTTTCCACTACCTTAGTGGCACTTTACATCTTGGATTGTTTTATCCCAAGGGGGGATCATTTCCGCTAGACTTACATGCTTTTTCGGACTCAGATTGGGCTGGTTGTTTTGACATGAGAGTGTCCACAAGTGGTTTTTGTTTCATGCTTGGCAGTTCATGTATATCATGGTTGAGCAAGAAGCAACCTACTGTGGCCACTTCGAGTTGTGAGGCTGAGTACAGGGCAGTCTTCATAGCTACGATTGAGTGTGTATGACTCATACGCCTTATGGCCGATTTGGGTGTTGGAAAGAACACTGCCAAACACTATCTACACTGACAATCAGAGCGCATTGGCAGTTGCGAGGAACCTAGTTTTTCATGCTCGCATAAAGCACATTGAGGTGCATTACCACTATGTCAGGGAGAGGCTCTCAGCAGGAGAGGTCAGCTTGGCTTATGTGCCAACACAGGACAAACTTGCACATCTTTTCACAAAGGCATTGTCTCGTGAGAAGCTTGAAGCTTTCCCCAAAGCTTTGGGCTTACTCCCCTTTGTGGACTGTTCATGTCCTCAGGGCATGGCACTTCCCTTTACTCATGTGCCAGATCTTGTTCACCACATCACTTCAGGGGGGATTTGTTACCATATACATGTGGTAGTGATGTGTGTGAACACACTAGGACCGCCGGGGCATTTTTTCCTCTTTAGGAGGTTTTTCCCCCTAGAGCATTATACATACGCCTATCACTCTAGGGCTATCTATCTTTCCATTGCACACTAAGTAATACACTCTCTATTGTGTGCCTTGAGCTTCCTTCGTCTTATCCAAGCTGTGTGCATTTCTCTGCAACCCTAATTCCAAAAAACCCATTGCCACTCCCATGGAAACAACTTTGAAGTTGAGTCTACATGATGTTGGCGATCCTACTGATGTCACTCTTTACCAAACTGCTGTTGGCTGCCTCATTTATGTATGCAACACGAGGCCAGATATTCAATTTGCAGTCTCATAGGTCAGCAGATTTATGCATAGCCTAGGGTCTAAGCATTGGCAGGATGTTAAGAGAATTTTCCGCTACCTTCGTGGCACTTTACATCTTGGCTTGTTTTATCCCAAGGGGGGATCATTTCCGCCAGACTTACATGCTTTTTCGGACTCAGATTGGGTTGGTTGTTTTGACACGCGAGTGTCCACAAGTGGTTTTTGTTTCATGTTTGGTAGTTCATGTATATCATGGTTGAGCAAGAAGCAACCTACTGTGGCCACTTCAAGTTGTGAGGTTGAGTACAGGGCAGTCTTCATAGCTATGGTTGAGTGTGTATGGCTCAGACGCCTTATGGCTGATTTGGGTGTTGGACAGGACACTGCCAACACTATCTACATTGACAATCAGAGCGCATTGGCAGTTGCGAGGAACCTAGTTTTTCATTCTCACACAAAGCACATTGAGGTGCATTACCACTATGTTAGGGAGAGGCTCTCAGTAGGAGAGGTCAGCTTAGCTTATGTGCCAACACATGACAAACTTGCAGATCTTTTCACAAAGGCATTGTCTCATGAGAAGCTTGAAGCTTTCCGCAAAGCTTTGGGCTTACTCCCCTTTGTGGAC
Source organism: Adiantum capillus-veneris (assembly GCF_014529385.1). Lineage (NCBI taxonomy): Eukaryota > Viridiplantae > Streptophyta > Polypodiopsida > Polypodiales > Pteridaceae > Adiantum > Adiantum capillus-veneris. The sequence continues at coordinate 88,783,093 of NC_140934.1, forward strand.
TGTTCATGTCCTCAGGGCATGGCACTTACCTTTACTCATGTGCCAGCTCTCATTCACTGCATCACTCCAGGGGGGATTTGTTACCATATACATGTGGTAGTGATGTGTGTGAACACACTAGGACCGCCGGGGTATTTTTTCCCTTGTTAGGAGGTTTTTTCCCCCGTGCATTGTATATACGCCCATCACTCTAGGGCTATCTATCTTTCCATTGCGCACTAAGTAATACACTCTCTATTGTGTGCCTTGAGCTTCCTTCGTCTTCTCCAAGCTGTGTGCATTTCTCTGCAACCCTAATTCCAACAAAATTGTCCAAACTTGATGAAACTTGGCTAGTGACCTTAACTTGAGGTGTTTAACAGATCTGTGTCAAAGTTGGGACAAAAAATTGCAAAAACATAGCTGGAGTAGATAATCACAATTATTTACATCTGCTTCAAAACTTGATAATTTTGCAAATATGAGTATACCACAAGGTCAAGCATATCAAGTAGACCTCACAAATCAATTTTGGTGAAATTTGGATCACAAAAGTGAGACTTAAGCCAGATTCTTGAAATCAGAGTCTGTGGACACAAAACAATTGATAAACTTGATCAGATTTTGTCCAAACTTGTTGAAACTTATCCAGGGACTTTAACAAGTTGTATACTTGCCAAACAAATCCAAAAAGTGCAAAAAACTGACAAAAGTAAATAATCACGATTATTTACTACTGCTAGTTTGGGGCATCAGTTTTGGCTTTTAAACTTGTACAATGTTAGACCACCATAATACAAAGTCACCGGGAAATTTTGGGTTAAATCGGATCCAACCTGGTACATGTTCACTCAGTTTCTAGGTTGCAGATTAAACCTTTGATTTTTTGCTAAAGTCCAATCTGAAAGTCAATTTTTTGACTCCCATAGCTCGATTTGAAGTGATACACAGAGACCAATCACGAGAGTTAGCAAAAACTCTACTGTCTTTATAGGAGAATAGCTAGCTTGATCAAATTTGTATAGGAATCAGGTTGCAGACGAGGAATCAATGGCTTGACAGAAAGTTGCAATTGAATCAAGTGGAAATTGACACGACATTTCAATCCAAAGGTAAGTACTCTATCCAAGGCTTCATAAGTCTATATGAAACTTAGATCTGGTCGTGTACTAGGAAATCAGGGCATATTTGGAGAAACTTCCAGTAGAGTATCCACCGAAGAAAGCGTGAATCAATTCAATTCCTTGCACACAATTCTTGAAGAAGTCTCATAAACTTTTTCAGATTCAACATCTGAAATGTCTTCTTACTCAACTCACTCAAAAACCGGAACGATAATACGCTATAAGCATATACTCTCTTTTTACAAGACGAACCGCCATGGAGCCTAGGTTTACTTGGACCCTAACGAGGAGTATGCTATTCGCATTGATGACCATGGTATTGAGTTTGAAGAAGAGATTAGGGCAAACAAACAAGGAAAAATGTACATGGACAGAAACGGATCTCAGTATGTACAAGTCGAAAAACTTGATGTGGTAGACAAATGGGGGTTAGAAGTAAACACCATAATCCCACATACATCAGCAAAAGAAAGACCACCAACTTTAGAATCCGAGGGATATGATCAAGTAGATTTGAAGCCTTTGAAACGGCTTAGTACGAATAATCCGAGGATCGGAGTCTATTGTTGGGAAGATAGAAACATAAAATATCTTTTGTGGACTTTGTAGGCCAAACCAGGACAATTAACGGCCATGAAGATAATCTATATCTTCAAGATTAAAGATAAGGGATCAGCCGACCTACCAACCTACCTGTTTAGGGATTGTTATAACAACAACTTTGGTATGATGACTCCTGAGGAGGTAGAACAAACCAAATACCAAGGGTATTCCATAAGGGATTGGATATTGGGACAAGGACCAGAAACAATTCCAAGAGATGAACACCGTGAAAGATCATCTGAGAGTAATGTGAAGAAACCAAAAACCACCTCATCACGCAGAAAACCGGGTGACACTAAGGCCAGTCCAGGGCTACATGAGTCATTATTTCCAATAGACTGGTTTGAAGAACTCGAAACAGGACCAAGTGCCAGGAGATCGGGAGTTGAACCAAACAAATGCATCAGACCAGCTGATTTTCAAAAATGGGTCAAAAAATATAGTGGATCAGGGAATCCATACGACCACTTAGCAAGCTTTAAGCAAGTGCTAAGAACAGAATGTATATTCAATTTCCATACTCAATTCGAGGGGTTTGGAATGACATTAGAAGGAAAAGCATTGACATGGTTCCAAAACATTCCACCAAGGTCAATCATGGACTTGAACATATTAGCTCAAGGATTTATAGCTGCTTGTTTCAAAACGGGGATCGAACATAATACAGTAGCTCAAATCTAAAGCTTTAAACAAAACATGGTGAGTCTGTCAGGGATTGTGCAACTCGAATGAAACAATACATTGCCAGATGTCCAGGGCTAGAGATAACTGCAGAAGAACGACTTGTATCCTTGTTTCTAGAGGGACTGCTAAACAAAGAACTTCATGCTATACTCTATAGTAAAAAGCATACAACCCTAGAAGAGTGTGTGTCAGATGCTATTGACTTAGGAGACAATTGTGATATTTTCAACAAAGAACATGTCCCTCAGGATAACCAAAGCGAGAAAACAACATCCACTAAACCAACACAAGTGGGAACGGTTGCTACAACACCTCTTTCAGCCATAGAAGATATTCTCAAAAGGATGAACGACATGATAAACAACATGCAAAAAGCACCTATGAGGGGACCAGGACAGGGGATACCTCAACAGGACAACCGATTAGGCCACAAAAATGGTGTGCAATTGAGGGTAAATGGACCAACCATGAGATCCACGAGTGCTACTTCAGACCAAAGTACGATGGGAATGTTCAGTACGTGTCCATGAGGCCACAAGGACATGCCATGTACAGATATCAGCCTAATATGGCCCAAGCTCAAAGACCACCAATGGGTATGGTAAGACCTCAACTTGTGTTGGATCAACAACCTCCGTATCCAGGACATAATGAAGTGCCTGTAAAGTACATGCACTCTAAAGGAGTCATAGATGAACAAGAATTAGTGCTTGTTACACCCTATGCAGATCCTAGTCCATCTACAGTAATGTAGAAGGAGATTGTTATAATTCACATCCACCACCAATGGAAGAAACTGTGACTTATGCTCCACCAGAGCTCACACCAATGTATTATGTAGCTAATCAAGGTGTCAAACCTCCCATGGTAAGACCCATGATTAAGCCAAGAACGAGAAACTGTCATAGCTGTGGTGCAGATGATCATTGGAAAAATGAATGTCCAGAGTCTGACAAAAACCTCAAACCGATTGAAGCCTATTGCATACAATGTTGCAAAAAGGGAGGACACTTTTTAGAAGATTGTCCTGAAAAAACCTTTAAACAAAAGTAAAACGGTAGTAAACGTAGTCCAAGTGATACCTAGTAGCCCATCAAAGAGTCAACCGATTGTTCCAATCAAGGTAATCACTAGAGCCAGGCCAAGAAAAAGAAACACAACTCCTCTGATGATTCGAAAAATATGAAAGTTTCCTCTCAAAGAATCAAAAGAAGCAAAAGCAAAAGATATGAGATAAGAAAACAAAAACAATAGGTTGAAATCGAGGAGAAAGCAAAAAAGCTATTCTAGGAAGTTGAAAGAAACTGGAAGTGAAATCAAGGAAACAACCATGAAATCTGGAGGATCCATTCTGGTTGAAATTTTTTTTGAGCCTATTAATGTCGCCTTGGAAGCCTACCAAGCAGGACTTAAAGTAGACCAAAACATGGAAAACAAATGGAAAAACTATCCTTCTCCAGACATGGAAGTAGCTAAGCTGTAAGCTTATCAAAATTTGGTAAGAATCACACAATAAACACTGAAAAACAAAAACCCAAGCTTGAAAGTATCTCAAAACTTGAAGAGCTTGTGGTAAGAGACACTCAAGAAAATATGATGTGGTGGAAGAACCCCACCTTGAAACAAAAGAACCAAAACTTATAGTACTGGACAACGAAGATGCCTTAGACAAAATTCCATTCGTAGAGGAAGACTGACCAGGACACTTATGGAAAAAAATTAGAGAGATCAATGATGGGAGCCTAACTCTAAAGTCAGATCCTATAGAGGAAGTCTGGTTAGATAACCTACCTTTTGATATGAATATGGAAGTGTAGAATCCATGTACGGGGATTGCAGATCTGAAGCGTCAGGAATGCCAAAACCATTGACCTTGAAAACATTACCCTCTTACTTGGGAGATGACGAAGATGAGTCCCTAGTGTGTAAGACCACTCAAGTAAAAAGAGCGGAACAGATCCTAGAAGTAGACAAACATTCATTCAATCATGTCTACACCCATCCAATGCACTCTTACCTTGGGAGAAATGTTAAAACTTAGACCATATTTATGGGATCTATAGCAAACCCTAGAGAAGGTGGGGATAACAGGGCTTATCTCAAAAAAATTGAGAAACAAAATGGACAACAAAGAGATTCAATATGTTCCCATGAACAAAGTTGGAGAATATTACAAAGGGGAAGAAGGAAACACCACCCTTCCAGTGAAATATAATGACATTGAAACCATGGCAATACTGGATAGTGGAGCAGGCATAGCCATACCCACAAAAGCAGTATGGGCATCCTGGGGACAACCAGCCGTTAGACAAACTCGAATGAAATTGCAATTGGCTGACGGACACATTGAAAGACCATTATAGCTGCTTGAAAAGGTGATAGTTAATTTCTGTGGAATTGAATATCAACACACTTTTGCCATAGTAGACTTTGGGAAAAAACTCAATTATGAAATCATATTGGGAAGACCTTTCATGCGACAGGTATAGCTTATCCAAGATTTGGGAAACAATTATCTGTACTTAAAGCAAGTGGGATCTATAACCGGAGTAAATCTAAAAGATGACACTCATAGAGATGTCTTGAGAATACCCATACAAGAGTTTGATTCAGTCTCTTCGGCTGAAACTAAGCTTCCATCCTAGTTAAACAAAGACACTCCTATTTGGATGTGTAGAGCGTCAGAAAATGAAAGTTTAAGACGAGAAGAATGTATTGTAGGAAGGGACTACACAGACGTTGAGCCATTTGAGTGGACTCAAATTTTAGCGACAATGGATGTATATGTGAATACGTCTATGCCTACTCAATTTTGCAATGAGGATAGCTATGACATAATTCCCATCCAAATGATTTCAACCCTCAACATTGAAGACCAAAATGAGGAACCCAAGGACATGATGAAAGTTCAACAAGTCTTTTCAGACCTCTACTATGATGCAACAAATGAGTTAGATGAACACTCAGCTACCACAAAAGATTCGGGGTCAGAAAAAGAACATTAGAGAGATAAGCTACTCTTGAAAGGAGGGGAGGAAAAGTTTTTTGACTTTCCCAACCAGAAATCAAGAAGACAAAAATGGTATAGACAAAAAAGAGACATCAGAAACGTGAAAACATGACCTATGCCATCAATCTCCAGTAGAACACAATTCTTGATATAGATATATGCAAATGATTGTGTCAAGGACAAAATCATTGGCAGATATCCTCCAAACAAAAATTCAAAAATGCCTCAAACATTGAGAAAAACAAGGAAGGGTATTCAAGCAAACCCACAGGATAAGAAACCACTCATGACCCGAGTCAAGCGGAAAAAGAAATATCAAGAGTTGAAAAAAGCTCTAAAGGAGATATACACAACCGAAATGGAAACCACGGAAGAGGGTGGTAAGGATGTAATGAGCATTCCATTCCATTACAAAAAGTATACTCTCCAAGATTGAAAAATCATAGTCGAACAACCTGTTAGGGAACTACGAAAACAGGGCGAGTCTTACGAAGGGCCTAAAAACGCTAAAAAGATAGACTTGGCTGAATCAGGAGAAGAGCCTAAGACCTGCTTACGTTGCGAATGACCTAATAGAAGAAGAAGAAAAGATCTTGATAAGCTTGCTAAAGGAATACCGAGATATCTTCTCTTGGTCTTACAAGGATCTCAAGGGTGTTGATCCAATAATCTATCAACATATCATACCCATGAGAGATGATGCGAAACCAAGTAGACAAAGGCTATACACGTATAATAAAACATTTGCCAAGAAGATAAAAGAAGAGATTGAAAAGATAAAGGAAGCCGAATTCATTTATGAAATTGAACACACAGATTGGGTGTCTTCAATTGTGGTAGTACCCAAACAGAATGGAAAATTACGAGTGTGTGTTAATCTCAAAAAGGTGAATGCAGCTACCATTAGACACAACTTTCCTCTTTCGATAACTGAGCATGTTTTTGAATGAGTTGCAAGAAAAGAAGCTTACAGCTTCTTAGATAGCTTTTTGGGATACAATCAACTTTTGGTTGACCCAAAAGATCAGCATAAAACTGCTTTTGCAACAGAATGGGGTATTTTTGCCTATCGGGTTATGCCGTTTGGGTTAACTAATGCTCCAGCCACATTTCAAAGGTTAATGAGTCATGCTTTTAAAGAATATCTTAGGAAATTATTAGAAATATATGGATGATCTATGCGTACATTCATCAATCAGGGTTGATAATTTTGAATACCTCAAAAAGGTATTCGAAAAATGTAGACTTTATAGGATTTTCTTAAATCTTGAAAAGTGTACATTCATGGGTAGACAAGGAAAAATTCATGGACATATAATGTCTAAAAATGGCATAGCTACTGATATTGAGAAGATTCATGTCATTGCTGATTTTCCTAGGCCAACAACAATCAAGGGGGTACAAGCCTTCATGGGGCATTGTGGATATTACCGACGGTTTATCTACATGTACGCGATAATTGCAAAACCCATGTATAGCTTGGTTACACACTTTGAGTGGATGGATACATATGAAGAATCCTTCATGAAGCTTAAGCAATCTCTCACTTCAGCACCAATTGAAAGCACCAGATTGGAATAAGATATTCCACGTACATGTAGATGCTTCCAATTTTGCTCGGTTGCATACTAGCTCAACTAGGAGATGAGAAAATTGACTTTTCTATTTCTTATGCTAGCCGACAATTGAACATGGCAGAAAAGAATTTCACCACCACCGAAAGGGAAGGATTATGAATGATCTATTCCGTTAAAAAGTATAGACATTACCTATTAGCCAACAAGTTTGTGTTCTTTGTAGACCACCAAGATTTGTTGTACTTGGTAAACAAGCCATGCAGCACAGGAAGAATAGTGAGATGGTTCATCATTCTTCTGGAATTTGATTTCACTGTGGTTGTAAAAAAGGGCACTACACATCAACGAGCAGATCATTTGTCAAGGATTGTTTCAGGAGAATCACCTAAAGGGGTAGACGATGATATACCAGATGGCTACTTGTTCTTCGTAGAGATGATACCTCGATGGTCGGAAGACATTGTTTCATGATGACAACAGCTCAAGTGGATTCACAAATACCACTTTCTATCACGATCAGATTAATTGAGCAATCGGCTATGTATCAATTACTACCTAGTAGACTATACAAAAGAAATCGAGACTAGATATTTCTCTTATGCATTAATCCTGAAGAAAAACAATAGTACCTAAGTCAAGCACATGTTACTATAGTAGTTCACTTTGCGGAAGACCAAACTATGCAACAAATCTTGAGACTTGGAGTATTTTGGCTGACTATAAGGAGTGATGTTCGATCTTTTGTAAAGGATTGTCCTCAATGTCAAAAACAAACACCCATACCTCATGTAACATTGTTTCAAATGTCACCTGTTCCTAAGAGGAGTAACTATCTGTTTACTTACTTATCGAGCCAAACATTTCTTGAGGATATGAGTAAACGCCGTCAAAGAGCAATTGAAACTGAAGCAAAAGACTATTCTCTTATTGGGAACCAATTGTATCGCACAGGTAAGGATCAACACTTGCGTCTTTGTGCAAATGAAGACGAGTATATTCAAATTATAGAATAAGCACGTGCTGGATTAGCTCGAGGTCACTTTTCTAGTGAGACCACCGCAAGAGAAATCTTGATGGCAGGCATATGGTGGCCAACACTTTTTGCAGATGCTAAAGAATATGTTCGAAGGTGTGATGCTTTTCAACGAGCAAAAATGCCAACATGCGCAGATAGCATGCCCTTAAGACCAATGATGGGAGCTAGAGCTTTCGCAAAATGGATATAGATTTTGTTGGACCAATACAACCACCTACTCATAGAATCCAAGCTCAATATATCATTATAGCTATGGACTATTTGACCAAGTGGGCCAAGGCTAAAGCAAACCAAAAGAATGATGTCAGAACCACTGCTGCATTCTTATATGAGTATGTATTCACGAGATATGGATTGCCAATAGAAATTGTCAGTGGTCGGGAAACTCATTTCCTCAATGAGGTAATTGAGTATTTGCTTAATGAGTTTATGGTCATCCATAACAAAGCAACTCCCTATCACCCACAAGCAAACGGACAAGCTGAGCATATGAATAAAATTCTTAGCTCGGTGCTGACTAAAGTGGTTAGTTCAGGAAGGACAGATTGGAAAATGAATCTCCATGCAGCTCTATGGGCTTATCGAGTTTCATTCAAAACAGCTTTAAATGCTACACCCTTTAACCTTGTTTATGGTCTTGATGCCATACTGCCAATATAATTTCTATTGCCGACATTAAGGGTAGCACGGAATCTTGAGTAGATTGGATATGAAGTTTCAAAAAGACTTGAAGATTTGGAAAAGCTAGATGAGCAAAGGCTAACTGCTGTAGCTCACATCTATGCACAAAAGCGGAAACAAAAACAGTTTTTTAATTCCCACTTAATCACAAAAATTTTCAAGAAAGGGGACTTAGTTTTAGTCTATTCCCTTAAGCAGCACATTCCCAAGTTTAAGAAACAGGAAAACAGACCGTTTATCATTGAAAATGTATCTCTAAGTGGATCAGTAAAATTGTCCACCCTAGATGGTGAATTGGATTAGTGGATGCCGTTTCAAGAAATACAATTTGCTGCTAACCAATGAATTTCTAGAAAGAATGCATGCAGCCAAGCAAACAAAGATTAAGCAACAGCAGGTTATTGATGAAGCCCAAGAGGAAGCTCGCCTTCGGGTACTCAAACGAAAAGCTACTCTCAAGAATCAGCAGATATCGATTCCCATCAACACTCTGGACATAGATGACCGACAATGGGAATTACCTAAAGATGCGGTTTGAAAAGATGATGACTGGTTAGACGGAATGGACCTACGCATCAAAGTGCAACTCAACAATCATAACACTAATTCCTTGGTCGACACAGGAGCTAGAGTAAATGCAGTAAGTTATTCCACGTACAAGAAGGCAACAAGTCAAGCATTGACTGTAGGAATAGCAATAATCAAAGGATGCAACAAGAACCCAACCCCAACATTGGGAGTAGTCAACTTGAATGTGATAGTACATGGATGTTCATGTCCTCATTAGTTTGTATGCTTACTAGATGAACACATGAATGAGATGATGATTCTTGGAATTCCCTCGATGCAAACATATAAAGTAGTACCAGATTGGGATACAAATCAGCTAAAGCTATCACATAAAGACGGGAAACTCATTGTTCCAATTGCACCAAGCAAAGAGAAATGGAAAGGAAGCAATCAGCAGACCAAACCACGAAGTAGTCAATCTTCTCCATCCCCTCAATAAGCCTGCTACAAGTAGCATGCAAGGAGTCAGGAAAATTTGGGTATCAAAGGCATAGCTTAAGGATAAACCGATTCAGATCTGGGTGTCTAAGACTTCACGAACAAAACAAAAGAAGGTTCAAGAAGAGGAGCATCTCCGAGCAAGGAACCTAGCATGAAATTGGTTTGTTAGAAAAAGAAGCACTTATCTTCTCCACATACTGTAAAACCAATCAAGCAATGACGAGTTAAGTCTCAAAAGACTCCATCACACCATACAGCACCAAGCAGACCAAGCTAGACCAAGCTACCAATGGCGAGAAAAAGCTCGACAACAAACAAAAGTGCTACCATAGCTCAAGCAATTAGCGTGCTGAAGCATCCTGATGATACAATCAAACAAAGAGCACACAAGCTACAAGATTTGCTCTTTGGAAGACATCAACAGTAAACCTCGACATGAGAAACCCTTGAGTTAATTACTCAAGACCCATCTCTTGCACAACATAGTGGTTTGAATTGCATTGATCTTCAAAGCGTGGTAGAGTCAACCACGGCTATGCATAGATATGATTGTTCAACCCATGCACACAGTCGTCCCGGAGTACGCCATCTAGGAGGGGTGGAAGGGCACTAAGTACTAAGTAATTAAGGGCAATGTTTGAAGAGGGAGGAAAAACTTCGATGTTAACATGTGATTTTTTGTAAAATTACCTAATAATGCCCTTATAATTCATTATCAAGGTAAAATTTACTGATAATATCTTCTCGATGAGTGTAAATAGTGTATCTACTATCAGAAAATAATCAAAAAATAGTATTTTTTGAATATTTTTCATCATTTTTATTGATAATGAGACTTAAAAATAGTAAAATCCAACAAAAAAAAATAAAGCTGTGTTTTTCAATCGATTTTCTTAATTATTGGATTTTCACTTTACTTTTTTAGAGCATTTTGCTATTTTCTTTGATTTTCTCAATAAATAGGTCAAAATTAATAATAAATAGCAAGGAAGCTTAGATGGAAAAACGAAAGACACGATGGTGATAAAAAAGACAAGGTGGACAAGCACAAAAATTTTCAATGAAATCAGAAGATGGAAGCGGGAAGCCTAAATTAGGCGCCCATGCCTACTTTTGTAAAATTCTTGCAGAATGAGCTACATGAATCCGATCAAGGAAATTTTTGAGTCTAACATAGGTTTCATGGCCTAGTAGGACTAACGGGGGAATCTGGGGAAAATTGGTTAAAGTCCAGGTGTAGATATCCAAGATAGGTTAGTACCACCTCATTTCTACTTGCGGCCTTTGCAGAGAGAGCTTTTCGACCTCTTTTGCACGTCTTTTTCGGAGTCCACAGTTGCCCGTTTTCAGCGCTATCTCACAAGAGACATGAGGCTAAGTTCTTTACTCGTCAATGATCCATTTTGTACGGCCAATAGCTAGTCTAAACCCCTAGAAAAAACCCTAGAAACCGAGCAGTGCACGAAGACCTACGACCAAAAACTGATCATAGCGGCCTATTAGCTCGACCAAATCAGTTGGGATTTGAACTGCAGCATGCCCTAACATAATATAACCCTTCTATATCATCAGTTTACCATTCGGCAGGGTTCAAGGGGGTCCCCAGTAGCAAAACTAGTTTTTTGGCAAATGCCAGAATTCCGATCTGACTCCACAGATAGCTTGCCCACCAGGTTCATATACAATGTATATGATTGGTTTAGTAAAATCAATCAAGGAAAGACCTCGAAAAGCAGAAAATGGCTCGAAGGCCACAAAGCGTCAAATTCGACATACGGGGTCAAACTGACTCCAAATGAGCCAGAATTGGATGAGCTGCTTCACGACTATGTTGCAGACAAGTCCAAAGCCTCATAATTGACTGACCAACTCAACATGCAGTGTAGTCACAGAAAACGGTGATTTCAGAGTCGACACAACACAAAGTGATGCCGGCATGACCAAACTTGACCAAATTCAATTTGAGAGTTGTTTTAGGTGTATAGAATGTGCCTAGGTCAAAATTTGTAAGTTTTGCAAAAAATTGTCATTGTTGTAAATAATCACGATTATTTACTTTTGCACTTTTTTTGCTTGGAAATTGTCACATCACCTCACCTATCATGTGTACACACCTATTACATACCAAAAATGAAGTATGAGCGAAAATGGGCACCTATAACTTGGAAAATTACCAGAAAACACAAAGAAGTCTTTGCAAGCCAATTTTTGGGTTATGGACAACATTTGTTGATCCAAATCACCTCATATCTCATACACAGGGTCTATACAATGCCTAGAGCCAATTTGTACCAAAAATGTTGATTTTGGTTGAAAAGTTAATAATCGCGATTATTTACTTTCTAGCCAAATTGGGGGGGTTTTGATATTTTGCCATCATACATCCAAAGTACATGGTGTGTTAAGCCCACTAGCCAAATTTGAACCAATTTGGATCTCAAAATCTAAAACTTCCTTTATATTTACTGTTTCAGAGACCTAAAGCCAAAATCTGGTACCATTTTCACCCTATGCATCCAAATGAGCCCATATTTCACTCAGAGTATGTATTTGGTATATACTTCAAGCCTGTGATGCCAAGTTTGCAAAAAGTGGAAAAAATTCCCAGCTGTAAATAATCGCGAATATTTACTTTGGTTGCAATTTTTTTTTTTGACTTTATAGTTTCATTCCTTGCATGTTTTTATGCATCTATGCTTGTTCAAAAATTGATTTGAAGCAAATTGGACCAAAATTGTCAACATTTCAGACTAAAGGACATTTCAGAGAAATTTCGACGAATCTACTAACTTTGACACTCTATAATTCACTGAATAGGAGCCATGCAAGCAGCAGAGAGGGCCAAGAAAAAGCTCAACCATAAGGAAAAATTACAGGAACTACCCGCATATCAATTGGATCCAGATTCAGTCAATGCTGCCAAGGCAGCTTATCTCTCCAAAGAACAGCTAGAAGAGCATCACACCACAGTCTTCACCGGCAGATTCAAGAGTGAGGAGGGACATCAGGTTGAGTTGCAACTCCTACCTAAAGAAGTATATGATGTTTCCTGGAAGCTTGAGACCAAAGAAGCCAACCACAGGCTAGGACCTAGAGATTTTTATGAATAGGAGCCGTGTGGTGTGGATTTCCAGAAAGCTTACGAGCTTTTGTCCACTTTTAAAGAAGATGGAACTGCCCAAATTTTTGACACGCAGGGAAATAAGGTCGAAGTGGTAATAACTAAAGAAATGGGGGCAGAGGCACACAGACTGCCCACAAAAGGAATGACCATGAGGGAAAGGGACATGAAAACGACAGGTACATTCACCAAAGAAACGGCCGCAGCTACCTTTGTAGATTTAATTCACAAGCAAGTGGAAGAGCCAGCCCGATTATACCACCATTATTTCCACTTCTTGGCAAAAAGGCCACCAAGGTACACCATGCCAAATCACGCGGTTGCCACCACTTTTAGACAATTTCTCAAGTCAAAAACGAGGTAACCGATGGACCACACACAATACGTCTTGACCACTCTGAAGAGCATAAAGAAAGAATAAAAGATTACTTACCTGGGTGATTGCGTACCATGCATGGCCGACAATCTACCACCTGCCCTTGACCAAAACACATGTATATTGGCAGCACAACCATCTCCTAGAGCTACAAGATAAGCCAAGAGATCCTACATATCTGATAAAGAGTCGGCTGAAAGCTCGCCAGAAAGGCACAACAACGAGAGCTCAGATAATGAGGAGAAGAGAGCAAGAAGAGAAGAGATGAAGAGAAAAGCTGTGGACGCCCACCAAGAAGAGCCAGTGCAAAAGCAAGCTCGTTTTGAAAGAGGAAAGCATGTTTACCAGTGCACCCGCCAAGCACAAGGAAAGGACCCCGAAAAATGGGTGCCTAGTGGACTCAAAGGCCCAAGGACAAAGCATCGCACGAGAAAAGAGGCTGAAGATCCCACAGAATCTTTAGAAAAAATTTAGCAAGAAGCAGAAGCCCTGAAGTTGAAACAATCCCAAGAAGAAACAAGAAAAGCAAAAGAGGCGGAGGACCAGAGACAAGCCGAGGAAGCGGCAAGGGAAGATGCACACCACAAACAAGGCTATGAGTCTCCCCAATCGACTTCATCGCCTACGGAACATCAGGGCAAACCTATGCCAGGTCCATCACCATCACCTGCAGGTAAAGACACCACAAAAGAACCAACTAAAGTAGCTGAGCCTCAGGAAGAGAAAGCCACAAAAGATGAGCCCACCAAAGAGATAGAATTTGCACAAGAGACTGACCAGCAACAACAACAAAAAGAGAAAGAACATGAGCCTGAACAACAAAAGACATAAGAATCTGCACAACAAGCAACCACTACACAAGAGCAACAACAAGAGAAAGAACCCGAGCCACAAGAGGACACAACAAAGTCTGAGCCAACACCTTCTACTTCCACACAACAAGAAACAACCGAGGCATTCACAAAGCCTCAAGAAGACAAGGAAGAAAAATAACAGCCACAGCCTCAAGGGAAAGAAGAACCAGCATCCACGACACATCAGAGAGACACACAAGCGGCTGCAAGCACATCAACCCAGCTAGCAAGACAGGAAGACTGGAAGTCTAATGATGAGATAATCCTGCAAGTAAACAAATATGCAAGGCAAATGTAGGATATGACGGAATGACTCCGATCAGGAGCACTTGGCCATAGCACAAAGGCCAAGGAGTTAGAGATGGTGATTGATGCTCTCCAAGGAGAGTTAGATGACAGAATGAACGTCATCACCGATATTCAGAGGCAAGTGCAGGAAATGAAAGCCGAAGCTGAACAACATCAGCTAGCCAGGGATAGACAGTAGAAGGAGATGGAAGAGCTAGTTGATCTACTCACAAATATATTAGATGCTTGCAAAGCAAAAGACGAACAAATGATCGAGGTTACAAACAAACTTCTAACGACCACCTTGTCAGCTCAAAAAATTCAGGTGTAGTTGGATGTCGCTAACGCTTCTTTACAATACTCTGAACAAAGAATAAATGATCAGGCAGTCTTCTTACGGCAAATACTAGAGAATCCAGCCGTAGCCTCGATCAAAGGAACATATGAGGTCTATAAAGCATTGGAGAAGAAGAACAAGGACTTCAAGCTGGATTTAAAGCTGGAGCAATCTCAGTGCATGGACCTGGCTTTGATGCGGGTCCAGAGAGAAGAAGAGCTCCTAAAAGAAATAGCTGAGCTCAAAAGAGTTAACCAACTGCTGAGAGAAGGAAAAACAGAAACACATGAAGAGGCGGGCACTTCGGAGCAGCCGACCGCAAATAGATATACCCTCAGTGTCATTCGTTGAACTGGAGACACAATCCACAACAGAGCTGAGTGGTGAGGAGAATTTTTAGATAAACATTACAGATGCAGATACAGTGTCCATGGTCCAACTCTTAAAAGCTGAAGAAGATGCACTGAAAGAAAAGATCACACAAGAAGTGGATGAGCAATGGAAGGCAGTGATGGATTGGGAGCTGAGAGTTCTTCATTCCATCAACGTCACACAACTTACTCCCAATCAGATCAATGCACAATGGAATCAACAGTTCCTGCCATTCCCCTTGATAAAAGTGGAGTTACTACAAGTTAAAGAAAGGCTTTATGCAGACATGCAAACAGATGGCGCAGACAAAGACCACCCAAAGTGGAGGTTAAGCTGGTTGAACAAAAACCCAAGGTACTTGATTTTGTTCACAAGAACACCTACAGCCTTGCAAAGAGATCCCACTTTCTGTCCTGTACCAAGAGTAAGGACTTGGCAAGAGCATGAGGCACTAACGAAGAAGCGGCCAACCTGGCTGAACTACCGAGATTGCCAGCTCTAGAAAAGGGACCGGCCACAGAGGAGTACATGGTGAAAACCCTAACGGGCACCATGCCTTTCTTCAAGAGTCTACCAGATCTCTCTTGTGCAATGTTATTAAGATATGCCGAATGCTGCTTACTTGTATTGAAGTTTTTCATGAGCCAGAGCAAGCAGGAGCCCTGTGGATGTCATTCCTCGAGGGAAATAAAGGTTTGTGCTATGATCTCAGTGGTCAGCCTTCCGAAGAAGTCCTCTATGGCTTCTATGCCCGGTGTATGTTCTTACCATCATATAATATGTTGGCGTTTAAGGAAGCTTTCTAGATGGGATTCTTCACTTGTAAAATGAAGATATTTGCACCAGTGATCAACAATCTAACCTCAAGGTTTGTAGGCTACTCAGCGGTGGAGCTGAAGGACAGAGTGACCATGCAGTTTCTACAAGTGCGAGATAAAGAAAGAAAAATCAGATACCAAAAGGCACTAAATGCGCTTAAAGATAGCCTCATAAAGCTGTGCCAAGGGACGGCACAGGTGAGGAGGGGGGGAATGTTAGCAGCAAGCTAACACGGATACCATTTTTGGAGTTCTCTTTGTAAAACACTTATTATTTTGATAAATTGGGAATATTGTAACTCCTATTTTGATAAATCAGGAATATTGTAACTCCTATTTTCTCGGGTAAACTCTGTAATTAATGAGCCGGGGCTACAAGCTTCCAGATTGTATCAACTTGTCATTACCCAGCTTTGGTAGAACTCCAGATTATTAGTTTTGACCACCCAAAAACCTTGGCTAAGGTATAAAAGCCAATTTCTGTAAGTTTTTTAGAAGTTTTGGATAATGAAATACACAGCGTGAGCTAACGGCCCTCACTCCTCTCCTTCTCGCGCTTCCTACTCCCTCCTCGGTTGTCACATTGCAGTCGCGTTTATTGCATTGCAATCGCAGGTAAGAGCTCTACGCATTGACGTAGCAGTTCACAGTAAATCGTAGCTTTTGGCATTGTCGACCCGCGGCCTATTACACTTTCAAATAAAAAACTAAGCATAGACGGGGTATTGGGGCATCATTGCTAAGCATTTAGATGCATTCTTGGTCGAAAACGACTAGGTCAAAAAACCATTGCTGTTAATAATTGCGATTTTGGAACTTGACCTAAAGTGGGGTTTGAGACCATAAGCATG
The DNA here is from genome assembly GCF_014529385.1 of Adiantum capillus-veneris. Classification (NCBI taxonomy): domain Eukaryota; kingdom Viridiplantae; phylum Streptophyta; class Polypodiopsida; order Polypodiales; family Pteridaceae; genus Adiantum; species Adiantum capillus-veneris. The sequence goes on from NC_140934.1 coordinate 88,799,815, forward strand.
TGTGCTTAGGTCTTATAAACATGTCCTAGAAGTTTTGTTACGTTTGGATGTCATTTGATGCTGTAACGGATGTGATTTGTTTGCTGATGAGCGATTGGCTTTTGGTGATTTCAGTCACTTGAGTGTAGCTTGAGTTAGATGCGAGTTGTTAGTTTTTTCCCGAGAGATTGGCAACCTCTTGTAGCCTCTATGAACTAGTCGAGTCAGCTTGATCCCATGGATTGACAAATTAATCGTGGTTCTCGCTAATACTGCAATAAGATAGGATGGTGAGGTTAGACATGCATCCCACAGGGAATGAGAGAGTAGAAGATATGTGTCCCCTGCCCCGGATTGATGGCAACCAATTGCAAAGAAGATGCAGATGGTGTGGACTCTATGTGCTGCCAAGGATGTGTGCAGGTCAAGGATGATGCAATGCCTCCTCGAGAATGATGGAATTCTTTAAGAAGATGGGAGAGATGGTTCTTCAAATGATGCCAAGACACTATCTTTCCTTCCGATGTTGACTCCTTTGGATGCTTGCAAATGCATCAACCAATGGAAACTCCTCCAAATTGGTGTGGGTAGTGCAGATTTCTGTCTGTTGCACTGTAAACATTGACCAACCAAGTTACTAGGTCGCCTTACTCCCACCAGAAAAGACCAGCCTTAGTGCTGACTATGCCTTGCAAGCAAGTACAACCACTTGAATAGGCCTGCCGTGAGAACATTGCATGTCATGTGCACATCTAACCCTATGTGCATGTGGACAAAGTATTCTACTTCTAGGATTTAGGACAACTTGGCACCCTTGTGAGCTTGTTCCCAAGCCCTGCATGTCCAGGCACTTAGTGAACTTACATATCCTCTGATTGCACAACCATTAGTACCTAGCATGATTCAACAAGATTCCTCTTTTCCCATTTTTTCACGCATTCTTTCTTCTTTGGTTCTTCCATTTAGTCTTCGAAGCTCGAGCACACACAGAGATTTGATACCAGTGTCAGGTGCAACACACACATAGCTCTTATAACAATGTCAAATGCAATGGAATATCATTGCTGAGCAAAAAATACACACAATGCAATACCTCAATGCAGACTCTATGGACTCAATAGATGATGGTAGCCATGGTAACTCCTCTAAAAAAGGAACCTCCGGGGCTGATTTGATGACACCTAAGATCCTCCTTGATGTGGGTAATGCGGATGGCCGCCATGGGTTGAATGGCACTCCTGATGTGAGAGGGACGAAGGGATGATCTCAACGATGCCGATGATGGACAACAATGGATCACTCAATGCCGGTGAGGGAATGGCCTAGGTGAGGCTCAATGGGCTTCCTATGTACCGGATTGTGATAGGAAATTTTCAAGGTGGTATCAATGCCGCGGTGACCCGAGAAAGGCAAAAAATGGCACTTTGTCATAACCTTTTTTGTAACATCGTTTTTCCCATCAAATAGCCATCCCATATGGAATAGCCTGCAATTGCCTCCCCACTCTGTAGTCGGGAGAAGATATCTGAGAAATCTAATTCGATGGTGTACTGGTCTACCATATCCTTGAAGCTTCTATGTTGTATCGTGAAAATAGCTAAAACCAAGGGCTTGCGAGACAACATGTCTGCCATAACATTTTTTTGTCCTTGTACATGGTTTATCTAAAAGTGAAATTGTGATAGAATATTTGCCCACCTCATTTGCTTTTCCAATAGCTACTTGTGTGACAAGAAGTAGTGTAAACTCTAATGGTTGGTGAAAACCGTAAAGTCAACTCCGAGTAGAAAATGGCACTATTGAGGAAGAGCATGGATCACTGCCAGAAATTCTTTCTCGTAAATATGTACAATGTGCTTAGGACATGCAAACATCCTGCTCTCATAAGCTATCACATGGCCTTCCTGCATGAGGACTGCTCCCATGAGAAAGGAACCCCTTTCTAAGTCAACATATGCAAAGGAGAAGATATATCGTACAAACTTTCTTATGAACCGCCAATAATATGAGCACAAACCCAAAAAGCTACACATTCATGAAGATTCTTTAAGTTGAGCCAATCACGAATAGTCTCAAGTTTGGTCGGATCTATTTTCACACCTTTTGAAGAGATAATGTGTCCCAAAAAGTGTCTCTTGCAAAAAAAACTTTACGCATTTATGACCAACCGATGTTGCCGTAGTGCTTGAAAAACTTGTAGCAGATGTCTGTGTTCTCTTGACAATGTTCGTATCATTTCAGTATAGTACAAGCCAAACATCAGGAGGTAGGTCACATACAGTTATACATTTACACGAGAGACTGACTCAATTTATACAGAGGAGATATGAGATCGTCTATGCACAGTTGGTCTAGGCCTATCAGTGAAGGAGTGCACCACTATACTGACCGAGACACTACATGGTGCTTTGTCAGAGGCATACCTACACACTCAGCTGGATCAGAAGAAACATTCTGAGAGCATGCCCCAGAATAGTTGGTATGATGATGATTGTAGAGAGATGATATCCTAGCTTCAGAGGGATCTTCTTTTAGGAGTCATCACTTGCAGACAGTCTCGGATCGCTTCTCGATGCCTTGTGTGGCGAAAGAAGCGAGCTTACCTGGCCTAGATGGAGAGACACTTGTATCATTTGTTTTTGAGTAGAGACTCAGGAGAGGCATGGTGACTCTATCATGAGCACTCCCCTCCCCCAATGATTACTTCTCCTGATGTAAGGGGCCCATATGAGACATCGTTATATACGATCCTAGGACAAGACCCCTTTCAGATCCTACATAGCCATGCCCAGCTATGAGCACCTTCTTTACCACTGAGATGGTAAAGAGAGCCATTGATAGGATGAGGACTAGGAGGTCATGTGATCATGATGTTCTAGTAGCGAGGCATTTTATACATGATAGGGATATGTTGGTAGAGGTTCTTGCAGTGTTGTTTAATCATGCCATGTGTGAGGGGTTACCTGAGACTTGGAGGTTGTCTACTATTGTTCCTATCTTCAAGGCAGGCAATCCTATAGATCCTAAGAACTACCACACTATTGACGTGCACGTGCATGTGCAAGAGTGCGCGCGCGTGTGTGCAGCAATAGAGAAAAGAGAAGAAGAGAAGAGACACAGGTTTGGGTGGGACTCCAAACACAATAGTGTTAGGGTTATGAGTCCTTATTGTTTTATGTAGAATGAATGGTCAGTGTTAGCTCTCGATTAGTCTCCGGCCGCCCAACACTCAGGCGCGGCACATTGGGCTTTACCACCCCAACAACCTCCCATTTAAAGGACAATGTGCCTTTAAGCCTGGGTGACAATGTATATATACATACAATACAGGTAGACAATGAACATGATCATCTACCCAATGCCCATGAGTTCCTCACAATGTGCAAACCAATTTGAAGGTAAGCCCTTTGTTAGAAGATCAACAGGATTCTCAGTGGTGTGAATCTTGGCAAGCTGCAATCACTTGTCCTCAAGCACCTCACAAATGAACTGATACTTCACATCCACATGCTTTGTCTTTGCATGAAACACTAGATTCTTTGACAATTGTATAGCACTTTGGCTATCACAATGTAACACAGGCATCTCAACATTGATTCCCAAGTGTCCCACCAGCCGATCAAGCCATATAGATTCTGAAGCTACAACATATTCAGCCTCTGTAGTAGACAGGGTAACAAAATCTTGCAAACAAGATCACCATGAAGTTGCACCTCTAGTGAATTAAAAAACATAGCCTGAAGTGGAACTTCTCTTGTCCAAGTCTCCTGCATAATGTGCATCCGTGTAACCCATTACAAATGCTTCCTTTCTTCCAAAGCAAATGCACATGTCTTTTGTACCATTCAAATATTTCATAACCCCTTTCACTGCCTTCCAATGTTTCTTGCCTGGATTTGACATATATCTGCTAACAACTCCCACTGCAAAAGAAATATCAGGACATGTAGTAATCATAGCATACATCAAACTTCCAATTGCAGATGAATAAGGCACTTGTGCCATTTCAGCCTTTTCCTCTTCAGACTTAGGGCAATCATTTTTGAATGCATTCTCCCTCTCCATATCGAAATGCTTGAGCACTTTAGCAATGTACTGAGATAATGTGCATGCCAAGGATATGGCTTGCTTCACCCATGTCTTTCATTTCAAAGTTGCATGTAACTCTGACTTCAAGGCTGAAATCTCATCCTTGCATTTTCCTGCAATTAACATATCATCCACATAAAGGACCAAAATCAGCAAACTACCATCTTTAGCTCGCTTAGTGTAGAGGCAATGGTCCATATCACTATGTTTGTAGCCCTGAGAGAGCATGAACAAGTAGAAGTTACGATACCACTCCCTTGATGACTGTTTTAGACCATAAAGAGTCTTTTCTAACTCACACACCAAATCTTCATTTCCCTTCTCAACAAAACCTTTTGGATGTTGCATATAAACTTCTTCTTGAATATCACCATGCAGGAATGACGTCTTGACATCCATTTGGTCAAGTTCCATGTCCTCTTTAGCAACCAACACAAGTACGCACCACAGAGTAGTCATCTTGACAAGTGGAGAAAAGATCTCATCAAAGTCAATACCTTGATGCTGCTTAAATCCTTTAGCAACAAGTCATGCCTTGGACTTGGGTTTATTATCATGAGGTGTAATTTTTTGCTTATACACCCATTTGCATGGTAATGCCTTTTTACCCTTAGGCAACTGAACCAACTTCCAAGTTTGATTCTTATGCAACGAGTCCATTTCTGATTGCATAGCTTTCTTCCACTTTGCCTTGTCATCCATTGACATGGCTTCCTTATGGCAAGAAGTCTCTCTGCAATCTGCTAGCATAATGTAGTCCAATGAGGGAGTAAATCTATCAGGAGGCCTTGAAACTCTTGTAGACCTTGTAATAGCTGCTTGAGCCGGTTGTCCCTCAGCAACATCTTGTACTACATGAGTATTTTGTACTTGTTGTCTGACATTAGACCCTTCAGCCCTATTGTGGACAATTCCATCTTCGTGGAAGATAACTCTCTTGACCTCCATTGTATGCACAAGCTTGTCAAGGGTACGGACTTGCTACGCGCTGTGTGTGAGCCACAAAGGCTCCTAGCACACAGTCATACAACAGACAAGCTCACAAGGAAGAATGGTGTGTCACTCACCTTCCTGCGTAGTTGCGAATGAAGGATTCCCGCGCCGCAAAGTAGAGGGAGACGCCGCTACGCTGCGCTCAACCGCCTCGCCGCCGTCGTGCCGCCGCAATGCTCGATCACACACACACTCTCACTCTCTCTCTCTCTCTCTCACACACACACACACACACGTACACACACACACACACAAGGAGATGGTGAAGGAGAAGGTGGAGATGGAGCAAGAGCGGCTTCTATTGCACAATGAGAGAATGAGTAAAAATTAGGTTTAGTGGCTTTTATATGAGCTCACCCCATTCACACTTGGGCGCCCATACTTAGCCAACTAACTCCTTGAATATTCCAGTTAGAGTGCGCCTGTCATCGGCGATCACCCTTACCCTGTTCCTATTGGTCCGACAAGCCCGGTACCTGACTCTAAACAATACAACGTTTATAGATCATAGGGTGTTCGTGTGCCGTGAGGGTTAACATGCCCCCCTTCCTGATGTAGATTCCATCCTCGGAATCTATCCAGTTGAAACTCGTTCGTCGAGATAGAAGAGTAGTCGACATGGATGTGCGTAGCCTTCTTCAATCACTGCAAAATCAAACAACATTGCCACAGTAATTGCATTCTCATATACAATTAAAAATCATATGCAATTTTAGACAGACAAATTGATTGGTAACAGAATTTTAGACAATTTGTCAGCAATAAACATTAAATTGCAATATAATCAAATGCATAAACAGATGTAAAGGTAAAAAATTAAACAAGTCCGGGGTCGCTAATTTAACGGTCAAAAGGCACTAGAGCTCGACTATTAATACCATGGGTAACTTCTCAATTTTTTCTGGTCAATTAAGTTGTTTAATTGCGAGAGCCAAGTATTTGATGTTCGAGGGCTGACTAGAGGCTATACCTAGAAGACCTTGTAGTTACGCTACGATAAAAGGAATTTCTCATGAAATCATCGCCTGACTGATTACCTTTTCTTTGACCCCCCAAAGTCTTTTCACATTGATTCAATTTTGATGTGTGTGCTTATTTTGTATGCCTTGGGTTTTTTGCTTTTCAAGGAAAAGCGCCCACACTGGGAACCTCTAGGGCTCTAGTACCATAGGCGATACATGTGAGTGAAGTACCAATTTAAGCAGGGATTTCTCTTCCAGCTTAAAATTTTACATTGTGGCACTTTGATTTTTTGTTTGTTCATTTTCAACATTAATTTTGTAACTGTGGGGGGTCATATAACACTGTTACCCTCCCCAAGCTCATCACATTAGTAAACTCCCTTTATAATACTTAAGCTAAAGGTCAATAGGGTTAAGCCCACTAGAAAGCCCTAGTACATTTCACACAATGCTGCCTAAATCGGATTAAGAACCTAAGTAACCATTGCTTATTAGGAAGGCATTCCCCATGGTATTAAGAGAAGATTTCTAATACCTATCTTGGTCAAACTAGCTTAGTCGGACTGCTTGATTTTTAAACCTAGACAAGTGATTATGACAAAACATTACATTGAATTAAATGTTTGATACTAAGCAAATGCACTGAATATTATGCTACCAATCACAATCAAAGCAGACAAACATGGATGCAAAAAGATAAGGGCAATGCTAATGGACATAAAACACCTGTTTGTGTTGATGGTCGCGCTTGATTTGAAGTGTGAACGAGAGAAAGGTTCCATGAAGGTCCAAATCCTATCAATAGCAACACGCTCCTGTAAACACTAGGAAACAAAAGGAATACCTCCAGGAGGCACATTAGTGGGAAAAGGTACCAACACTTATTGAACACAACAAAAAACATAAGGAACCCTAACCTAATTATTTGCACTCCCCCTAAAGAGTCAAGGGAATAGGATATTGTAGAGTTTGGGGGGAAACCCTAAGGCTAAACCCCTATCCTCGTCGTCGAGATAAACAAAGTCATCATCCATGAGACCATATGTGCCATCCATGTAGTCATGTAAATTTTCTTCTTCATCATAGGTGCCCATGTTTACTAAGAAGGTCACTAGACTCCTATAGTCATCTTGGTCAAAAGGGTAGGCTTGTGCAATGGGAGAAACGCTCTCTACTAAGTATGGATCAGACGTGGTCAAGAGACATATCACCCATTCTAACTTCTCAAAATTCCTCTCACATGCTAGCGTACCTATCAAATCCCATTCACATGCAAGCACTGGAAAGACCATGTGAAACATTTGCGAAAAGTAACGAGGGTACCTCTCACCCAAGGCAGGAGTGGATGACTCTAGCGTACTAGCCATATCTGTACACACAAATAGATGATGGTTAGAGTGCAAATATTACAAGGGTCGTGTTCTTGTGCATAATTTGTTTTTATTATATTGTGTTATGGCTCTTGCTCTTTTACTTTTTTATCTTGTTTTTGTGAGTATAAGGCTTTATATATACATTCCCTAAGATTGGAGATTGAGAGGTCAGGGAGGAAGGTTGAGAGGGAAGCAAGTGAATGACGGATGTCAGCAAACACTCCCCCCTTCCTTGGGTAGATCATAATTTTTGGAATGATGTCGTCACCTTTTGAAACCAATTGTTCCAAGTTGTTATGGGTAAAGGCTTTAACCAATAGTTTTAGATCACCCTATGTGTTTCATCTAGTTGCAAGGGTGGTAAGGTACTCTCCCATGATTTTATTTGCAACATTGTTGGAGGTGGTGAATCTACAACGGGAGGTGCAATGGTAGGGAGTAATGGTCTCTTCTAGTAGCTGCATTAACTTTTTTGAGGTCCACGCACACCCTGAGTTTCCCATTCTTTTTTTGGCACGATAACTATTGGAGACACCCATTCAGAGTGTTCAATAGGATATATGAACCCACATTTGATAAGCTTTTCTAGTTCTTCTTGAATGATCCTTGCGTACTTAGGATTCATCGGGTAGGGTCTTTGTTGTACGGGCTTCGCAGTGCTCATCATAGGGATTGTATGTTGGACCACAGAAGGTGGAACACCTTTCATATCATGGTATGTCCAAGCAAATATGTCCTTGAATTCCTTGAGAAGCTCTTTGAGGTCCGCCTCTTCAACTTCTGTGAGGTCTTGGGCAATAAAAACAGGTTTTGATTCCTCACCGGGGTCGGCTAATTCTATTTCCTTAACTATTTCCGGACCATCATAGATTCCATTATTCCCATCGATAGGTATTCTTTGGGCTTTTGTGTACACAACCTTTGCTTCCCCTGTGGTGTAAGATTTGAAATGTTCTGGTGCAGGATGCAAGTCTGTGGATTTTGGTTGTGCTTTGGTCTGTGCTTCTATTTCTGATTTCTTGTGTTGTCGAGCTAACTCTTGGTTTTGACGCCTCCTTGCAGTGCGGCTGAACTTTGGCTTGTCTATGATCTCTAATTGGGCTATGTCATGGGGTCGTGGTTTACACCACATAACATTTTGGAGATATTCACCCCAATCGTCTACCAATTTGTGATGAGCATCACATGCTCCTATATAACTGAGCCATTCTGCTGAGGATCTCTTCTTTTTTATCCTAGCACGTACATTGGCTCGATATCGACGCCTCTTAAAGTTTTTCTTTTTCTTATTTGAGACCTGCTTTTGATTTGCATTTAGATCTGGCTCACTAAAGGAGTCCTCGTTGGTGTCCTCTTCACTCTCGGAGGAGCTATCATCGGTTGATGTGCTCGGTCCTTCCGAATTTTTTGACTCTGAACTTGCTCCACTCTCTAATTCATGAGATTCAAAATCCGTTTCACTCTAGGAGTCCGTGTCTGAGTCATGTTGGTCAAAGTCTTCTATTGAGCTATCGGTGTCATTGTCAGATTGTTCTACAATTGCCTTGCCCTTAGAAGATGCATGTATGGCACTTATCATGTTCAGAGGTGCAATTTGTGGTACCTTTTCCCCCTCTGGTGTGACCCAAGTGGTTCCTCTATTTCCCCAGGTATCTATGGTTGCAGCTAGGTGTACCCAGTCCACGTTGTCTGATTCCGTCATACCCGGTAACACATCCATGTAAGGAGAATCTTGGCCAATGTCTGTATCCTTCTTACAAGTGTAACAATATTGTAGTGGGGCCGAGTGAATTGTGGTGTCAGAGCGATGATCAATAATTGTTTTACTCCCTAAGGGGTGTACCTTACCAGTCACCAAATCCACTCTAAGGACAGAGTCTTGGAATTGCAAATAGACATGATTTTTAGACCAATCATGAACCATTTGTGCTTCCCTCATGAATGGTCGTCCTAAAATCATTTCATATGACATAAGGTGTTTAGAGAAATCCATTACAATGAACGTATGTCGTACCTTGTGTCCTAGAACTTTGATCTTAAGATCCTTGAGCATCCCCATAGGTTTGGCTATGGTACCATTTGCCCTCTTTACCACAATGTTAGTAACACAGAGGCGGGGTTTTCCCATGGATTCCCAACTATCTTTTGTAACGATTCTAACTCCCGCACCACCATCAAGAATTCCCTTTATAGTTAATCCCTTGGTAGTGATGGGTAGGGTCGCATTAGAATCGTCGCCTTCAAAATACTGCCCTAATTCGTTAATGGGTACCTCGATCACAGACTCGTGTCCATCTAAGTCAAGTGATTGCACATGATTTTCCTCATCAATCATAATCGAGTCATGCCTATTTGTTTGCGCAAACTGCGGTAATCCCGTTTGTAGCTCTCCGTTAAGGAATGCTCGAAGTGCAAAGAATAACTCAGGATCTCCATACAGCTTTGCTATGATCGTGGTTCGGACCTTAGAAGACATGAAGTCCACTAGTTTGGCAACATTCATTGGCATTTTGCAGGGTGTAGGTCCTTGACTAGGAACTGGTGAGGATGGAATCTCATATTCCTCAATGGGATCAGGTATTCCTTCGTTAAACATCCTTTCCGACAAGAAAGGTGTATGCTCACTTTCTGATGTCCCGTCCTCACTCCCTTCTTGGATGATACTAGGTATGGCTAACGGTCTATGGTTCATGTGGGGTGGATGAACTTGTGTGGGAAACACTGTGTCATGAATTTTGACATGCATGGGTTCTGGTTCTAGTTTCCTTTGAGTCTCCTCCACTAAACCTCTTAGATGTTTCACCTGCTCAATCTCGTCTACTGGGTTTGGGTACGTCCCATTCTTCTTTTTACGATTCTTCCCTTTTTGCCCCTGCGGTTTATCTTGGGGGTCTTGGATTGGATTTGGAAACACTTGTGGTGTTTTCAGAGGCTCTTTATGGTTTTCTCTTATTCGGTTTTCATTTGGTTCCATGTTACGGTTTTCTTTGTTGGTCTTTCCCTTTGTGGTATTGGTTCTAGTCTCCATTGTCTCGATTGAATCTGAATCATCCTCGAGGTCATTCATATAAACGGGGTCATCTCCTGTTCCTATGTTTGTTTTGGAATTTGGCTTTGAATTTCCCGTATTCTGCGACCTCTTCCTTCGTGTCTTCTTTTTCTTTGCTTGGATAACTGACGCGGTATCTCTCTCTTTGAGGATATGGCCTGGCCCTTGAATCATGGACCGTGTAATCGCATAAGCGGGTGCGACGGGTGGTATTGGCGATGTCACACTAGCAATTTTGACCAAATTTAGGGGTGTGATTTTAGGCGCATTTGGGTTATAGGGGCATTGGGAAATCAAGTGATCTATGCCACAACGATTACATGTGAGTATTGGCATTGCAGACGTGCTCCCTTGATTCATTTGCATCTGTGCAGCATTCTTTTGTAGCCTAATAGGGCACTCCGCTGCCCGATGTGGTCCGCCATACTCGTAGCATTGAAGAGGTGGCCTCCTTGCCTGGGTGTTGATATTTTGACCTCTGGATGCGAGAGCAGCAGCTTGATAAACCGGCTTGACTTGCCCCCAACAATCTTCCATGTAGTATATAGGACACTCTTCCAATGTATCAAGTCCGTAGGCAATACTAGTGTCTATTTCCTCCTCACAGCCATCTTCATAAGCATTAGATGGCTCCCAACCCACTTGGTTCATAGGGGCGACTCTTGGATGCGGGGGCTGCGGTCCTAGCATAGGAGGTGGTAGCGGTGTAGCTTGTACAACATTTTGAGATCTAGGGACCATGTGTTGCGGTAGTTGCTCAACAGGTGGAGCAGACATCAATACAGGAGCTCGAGGCGCATCCGTCCAGGCTACAGGTGGTCTATTTGCCATCATACGTTTGATCATTAAACAATCCTTAGCTTGGTGACCATACCTACCACATGCGTTGAAAGTTCCATTAAATTTTACTCTAAACGTAGGGCACTTACTAGTGCTATGTGGACCTAAGCAAATGGAACACCATTGTTGCTCCCTTCTTGGATACATGTGACTATTTTGAGGGGGTCGATTATCCTTAAGAGACTCTTGGATTGCCTTGGTGAGGTGTGTCAAGAATGTCTCAAATACCTTTGGATCATTGGCAATGGGCTTTGCAGTCATGGGTTCATACTCAATGGCTTGTGAGCTAGTGGATCTCGTGTCAGTAGGCACCCTCATGCCTGCTATCATCAAGTTGTCCTCTAATTGGCAGTGACATCTTCCCAGGTTGTGATACCTCTAATCACTAGTCCATTATAGATTCCTTCATTCCTCAACCCTCGAATGAATCGATCAAGCAGTTGGTTATTGTTGACGCGCTCATTTACAGGGCAGCGAGAGTTTAAGTGCTTTAGATGACTAATGAAGTCCCTTACTGACTCTCCTTCCTTACGTTCGACCTTCTGTAGCTGAGATGCTACACCCCAAAGCACACCTTCTCGTATGTACTCCTTTAGAAACAACCTTCGAAGGGTAGGGTAGATTGTTTTCTCGTCCACCCTTAGGGTTCTATACCAATCTCCAGCCTTCCCACTTAATGTCAACCTTAAGGCATTGCACTTATGTAGTTCGTTGCGTTCCCCTAAGGAATCACATACTTGTTCAAACACTTCAATGTGTTTTCTAGCATCTTCATCCCCATTGAATTTTTGCGTGAGTTTGGCAATTTGTACTGCCTTACTTCTAGGCTCTCTATCAGATGCATGACGCATATTTTCCGCGATAGATCGAGCTATGGTTTGAGCAAACGCTGCCAAGCCACCTATGTGAGGAGGCAGGGCCGGTGGAGGTACTCTTGGAATCATATGTGGGAGAGGGACGGGTACTGGTCTTGGCATATTTGTGGATGATGTAGGATATGGAACATAACCGGGCATAGGTCCACTCGGATGAGGGCTAGGGAGCGGCACTCGAGGATCATAAACAAGTGGTACAATTGGAGATGTGGGGGCCATGTGTGCATAAGGGGCTAGAGGCACATACGGTCGAGGCCCCATATTAGGTACTACGACACTAGGTAGTGGCACTGCGCTAACCGTAGATGTCATCGGTACATTCTCTGTCAGGTCTATCCCTGAAGTGAGCACTGTGTTTTCCTTAATAGAGGGTTGAGCCAAGTTAGGGAAGCTAAAGTTGTCGCTCGGAGGCTCAGATTGCATAGAGACCCCATGTGAAATGACGTAAGATGGGTCCATGGGACTCATTAGAGGAGTCGCCAGTTGTGATAGAGTAAGCTGTTGAGCCTTGCTCATATCCAGAAATCTCATGGGGCCAGTTGAGAGTATATTTACCCCTCGGTTTTGCCTTTCTGATTGAATAATGCCATGGATAACATTACAGATCATTTTCTTTTGATCTTCGATGCTCCTGGCACTAGAGGTGGATCGTACAATCTCTATCCATCCTACATGGTAGGCGTGGCCAGAGTGTAGATCCGTCAACACCTCATTGTGGAGGTCGTATGTCCAATGATCATTAATGAACAATCCTTCTAGAGTCGACGTGTTAACGGTTTCTTGTGAGGTAGAAGCAATGTTGCTCCCCGTGGTTTTACTTGTCACCAACGGTACTCTAGAGGGAACTTCTGAAGGAGGCAGCTCAACAGGGCCTTCTTGGTAAGAAGTTGGCAGGATATCCACATGGAAACTCTTTGGGGGTGTGGGGTCCACGTGCGATGTGAAAGGAGAGTCCACTTCCCCACCCCCTTCGTGTGCTTCATTTGCATCAGGTTCCGAGCGAGTAGCTCTACCTAATGTTTCCATGAAACAGCTAAACATACTAGTACTAGGCTGTGGAGCTTCGGGAGGTGCATGGCCTTCTCTCTCAGTGTTTTGGGTAGGGTATGCTTTTATGATTTCTGAGTCGGAGGAGGAATCACTAGCGGCTATTTTAGGGTCTTGGGTGGTGCTACCTTGTGTCCCCGTTGAGGGTCTAGAGCCTATCGTGGATGGGTAATGGGTGTCCGTATGAACAGAGGCACCCTCAATATGCTCGTGTTCTAGCACCCGCCCAGAGCGTAAGTGCATGTGCTTTTGATACCCTAAGGTGTCAAAAAGCTGCTCTAGGAGGCCTTGTGACTAGTTTTTTGCGTGTTTTTTGTTTGTTTTTTTGCTAGATTTTTTAGAGCGTGTCGTGGAATGGGCTGTGTGATAGCTCGAAACGAACGTATTGCTAGGAGGGACGTGCTGTGCTTTACAGCCCACCGTTTGGTTCTATTTTGCTCCAGAAAAACCCGAAACAGTCTTTTCCTAGCTGGGGAACTAGGCTCCAAATAGCAAGTCCTAGTGTGCAATGAAGGAGAGGAGAGTGTAGGACTTATCCCACATTCCTCATTCCCTCCTTGTGAGTCTAGCCTATATATATAGGAGTGAGACTACTCTATATCATAAGACAGAGACAGAGCCTGGGCCTGGGCTTGGGATTGGGATTGGGTCAAATGATCCCGATCTCACTTTTATACAAACCAACCCGTCCGTTTTTATAACCTCCCCCTCACTCACGTTTTTATTTTTCAAATTTATATATATATATATATATATATATATATATATATATATATATATATATATATATATATATATATATATTATTTTTATTTTATTTTATTTTATTTGGATATTATTTGGTACGCGTTTTGGTGCGCATTGACCTCACCTAACTATTTACTGTCTCACCTACCTACTATCCTGCTAATTAGTGGTTCACCTAATTACTAACCTACTTAATTAACTAACTGTGCGCCTAACTGTGCACAAACCAGAAAACACAGAAAATGCAGAAAATTGAAACTTGACAGAATTGTGTAGTGCAAACCAAAAAATGCAGAAACGCAAGAAATGCTAGCTGTGTAAGCTGAAATTTGAGCTTAATAGAACTAGCAAAACAGAGCTTAACAAAACACAGAAAACTTGAATGCAGTCAACAACATTGTGTCTTTCTCTACTGTTTTTGCATAACAACAATAATCAAACTTAAGCCGCGCCTTTCCTACATAAAAAATAGCTTCAATACAATTTACAGGTCGCCATTGGAGCTTCACGCGCAGCAGCTCCCCGGCAGCGGCGCCAAAAATGTCAAGGCTAGGGACTTGCTACACGCCGTGTGCGAGCCACAAAGGCTCCTAGCACACAGTCATACAACAGACAAGCTCACAAGGAAGAATGGTGTGTCACTCACCTTCCTGCGTAGTTGCGAATGAAGGATTCCCGCGCCGCGAAGAAGAGGGAGACGCCGCTACACCGCGCTCAACCGCCTCGCCGCCGTCGTGCCGCCGCAACGCTCGATCACACACACACTCTCACTCTCTCTCTCTCTCTCACACACACACACACACACACGTACACACACACACACAAGGAGATGGTGAAGGAGAAGGTGGAGATGGAGCAAGAGCGGCTTCTATTGCACAATGAGAGAATGAGTAAAAATTAGGTTTAGTGGCTTTTATATGAGCTCACCCCATTCACACTTGGGCGCCCATACTTAGCCAACTAACTCCTTGAATATTCCAGTTAGAGTGCGCCTGTCATCGGCGATCACCCTTACCCTGTTCCTATTGGTCCGACAAGCCCGGTACCTGACTCTAAACAATACAACGTTTATAGATCATAGGGTGTGCGTGTGCCGTGAGGGTTAACAAAGCTTCTTATGCATCTTTTCTTCATTGGAGTATACATCATTGCTGCAAACTATCTTTTTAGCTTCAGGATCCCATAAACTTAGGAGCCAACTTGCTTCAAAACTCCTTTGGAACATGGTAATACGCTTCACAAACAAAGACTCTAAGATGCTTGTAAGAAGGTGGCTTCCTAGACCAAAGCTCCTCAGGTACCTTCTCATCTAAAGCCTTGTTAGGAGATCTTTTAATAAGATGGACAACAGTTGCTAACGCTTTTGCCCAAAATCCATTAGGCAACTCTGCATTAGGAAACATGCTACGTAACTTCTCTTGTATGGTACCATTCATCCTCTTAACAACACCATTTTGTGAAGGGTTATATGGAGCAGGCAACTCTCTTTTGATGCCTTTGGAATCACAAAAAAATTTAAAGGCACCACCATTGTCTAACCTTAAGCACTAGACTATCTTGCCAAATTTATTCTCCACTAATGCCACAAAATTCTAAAATTTTGAAAGAACTTCATCCTTCTTCCTGAGAGGATATACCCACACTTTCCTTGAGAAGTCATCAATGAATATAACAAAGTACAATGAACCTCCCATGCACACATTAGGCATAGGTCCACACACATCCTATGCACTAACTCTAATGGCTCACTTTTTCGAGTGCTTCTCCTTTTATGTGGTGACTATGTTTGTTTACCATAAAGACAATGCTCACAAACTAAAAAGTTTGAGAAATTGAAGCTAGGAACATAACCAAAACAAGACAAGATTTTCATTCCCTTTTGAGACATATGTCCTAATCGGGGATGCGACAAAGAAACACTTGGTTGCTCGGTTACGAAAATTACATGGTTTTTAACATTGGATACATGTAGCATGTACAAAGTCATCCCAGACTTCAAACCATGTGCTACCATAAAGAACTTTTGGTGATCTTCCATGAACTATCACCAAATGTGCAGTAATATCCTACGTTGTCGTGCTGTGACACGTACATAGTGGGAACGCATCCTACAAGAGTTATCATGTAACTTTTTAGATACATAGTTATATTTTCTATAATGTACATATGCATATTTAAGTATAATAATATGCTTTCTATCTCATCCTATTATTTATCTCAAGCGTAACCTATTCTTACTTTACCATCAGAAAATACTATGGAAAAAGCGTGAATAGCTCCGCCTCTTTAACTTGGGGCAAAAAGCATTGATTCTTTATTTCTAATATCTCATTATCATCTCACACCTTAGCTAGATCCTATATCTAGGGTAAACTCCAATATATATATATTCTATGTATTTTTTATATTTTTCTTATATTTCTTTTTAAATAGCTACTAGGAGGGAATCATATCCTAGTGGGACACTAGGTGGCATGATTTCAAAGATACACTTATTTTAATGCATTATTGCAAGCATGATTACAAAACTTTGTCAAGGAGCAATGTCATGCTTTCATATGGCATGAGGTGTCCTTTGGAATCAAATGAAAGTCTAGGCTAAGGGGACCACAGGAAGACTTCTGATGCCAGAAATGGACCCTATTTTGATGATTTCTTTACACAAGGTTCCAATACAAATTGGAAAACGATTTTAAAATGAAAATCGTAGCTAATGAGCTGAGATTTTTGCCCATATTTCTACTTTTTTATTTGGAGCCACGATTGAGGAGATATGATCAAAATACTCGACCCCAGTCTACCCACATCATGCAGAGACAGCTCATTTTCAACTTTTCCAATTCCTGTTCACACTGGCTCCTCTCTTCTTGTGTAAACCCTTGGGGATTCTCTTCACCTATAAAAGGGGACCTTTTATTCCTTGAAAACAACTCAAGCATTCAAGCGATTGATGAGAGGAATTCTTGAGGGAGTGAGTAGTAATGCCTAATTATACTTAGCCATTAACATAAGCCCAAGCCTACACTTTCTCCTAGAGGAAGACTAGCCATTCTTGTACGCTATCCTTGGAAGATCAACTCTAATCAAAGAAGGTCTTGGACTTGGCGTATCAATCAACGTTGAATTATCCCCTCTTCTTCTCTCTCCAGCAATAATGGTGCCAAAGGGTTTGTCAAGTAAGATGTGTTCTACATTGATGTTTTCTTGATTTATTGTTGTTTTCTTTTTCATCTCTAATCCAACATATATATATATATATCTAATCTCATCTCCTTAACCAAATCTATCTCTCTCACTCTTAGTAATTCATCCTCTCTACAAATTTTAGGTTCTCCTTGCTACAGGTACATCTCTCCCCGCAGTATCTTTATTGCCTACGGGAAGGAATAGGGCTTGGGAGGGAAACTCTCTTCTCTTCTCTTCCCTTCTCTTCTCTCATATCTACATTTTACACATACTAGAGTTATCCTAAATGAATAATCCACATGATGATAATTTCTATTGCTTTCACTTTGTATGATATATTAGAATTAACGTATGGATTAGCCGTAAAATACACTTTCAACAATGTATCGTGTTTCTCTTTGGCCGAGAAAGGCTCAATGAAATACTTCTGTCACCGGATCCCATTATACTACCTCTCATAGACTATAACTTTTCTTTTGACGTAAGCATAGTTATCTTGCTATGAACCAAGAGGATTTGTACACACAATTAATCCCAATCACTAGACAAAATATATATATTTTGGTAAGCACAAAACTAGAATTCCAAAGAACAATTCGTAGCCTATTTGGTCAGACAAGATTGAATGCCATTAACTCATCTATTAACCCTTTCATACTATCCATGATACGATATGACCATAGCCTTGATGTTTTCATCTTTGTGTTATTTTGACATTCTCTTTTGTGTTCTTTCTTTGTGTGTGTGAGTGCAAGAGAGAAAGAGTGGGGCTTCTTTGATTGCACTTCTTTCCAAACCCTAGTCTTCATGGCATCTATGGTTTAACCCCTTCATATAGTTTTTTGGAGTTCTCTCACAAACTCTCACAGCCATAAGCCCGGTGCTTTCCTAGCAAGACCGCAAATTTCTCCACATATTTTTGGTGAACGTGACGCAAAAAAGCCGGGGTGAGAGTACATAAAGATGGATAGCAATGTGGAGCAGCTATATGTCGAAATGAAAGAGATTGCAGACAGATGCAAATGGCTTGACGAAGAAGACCGGATTTAAAAAGCGATTGAAAGCACTAGGAAATCCGTATATTATGAGCTTAATATATTCAAAGGCTATGATCCAGAAGGATATCTTGAGTGCTATGTGACAGAGATGAGGCTTCAAGAAATTCCAGAAGCTCGGATGATTGCAACATTTGTTGAACTTGTGAGTGATGATTTCCAGCACCAAGTTCAAGACTATGCAGTATATATGCAAGCAACTGGGGTGAGTTTTCTACAGCTATAACACAGGTATGCTTGGAACATCAAGACCAAGAGATGGAGCAGAGTGGAAGTGGATGTGACCAACTAGAGTTGGTGTCTCTTGTAAGCCATGCAAGTGTCAACACATCCATACAGGCTAAGTTAGAGAAGCAGTAATAGATGCATATCTTTTGCAAGATGCAAATTTATTGTATGTAGATGAAGCAGACATAGTGGAAGCTATTTATGCACGTTTGGGTCTTGTAACCTTCGTATCTCAAGATAATGACTCTCATGATGCTATCCAAGCGCTTGAAACGGCTCAAAGAAACTTAGAGGATGATGCAAACTCGTCGGCTATGATAGATGATTTGGAAGCTCCTTTTGATTCGTTTGAAGATGCACATGAGTGTATATACAAGGATGAGGATGCTATGGTTTTGACAGAGGATGTGAAGGGAAAACAAGTGGAAGACGGCTATATTAGTGATGTGCTACAATCTACATTTGAGTAGATCTAGGAACTTTTACCAAGTTTAGAAGAGCCGGATGCCTATACTGAAGACATATACCAGGATGAAGAAGCCATTATCAATGCTTTCCTATGCGAGTTTGATGCATGTGGTACTACCCAAATGGATATGCCTAGCTGTGAAAGTGCTAATTTAGAGGGGGTGACTGAAAATCTCTTCCTTTGTGAGTATAGCTCTGCTAGTAGCATTGCAGATTGTGAAGTACCTCAGCTAGACGAGGTGGAAGAAGAGGAGTGCATTGGCATAGTAATATGTATGTCTTGTATATATGGGGTAGCAGATGTGATGCAAATGACTCATGAAATTGTACCTTATTTAGAGCTAGATGTAGCAAGATTTCACAATTCCATGGTAGAGGAAGGAATGACAGATGCAGATTCTCTGCATGAGGATTGGGGTTTTGCGGATGAAGCTATGAATCTTCAAGATTCACAAATCAAAGATAGATAAGTGTTTGGTTATGCTATACAGGTTGAAGTGACATCAGAGGATAGAGTAGAAGAGCAAGAAACCTCTTCGGATATGGTATGCAAACAATATCTGAGGCATAAAAGGGATTTAGGTCTTGTGCCATAGGGTATATATTGCAAGCAGGTTTGTGAGCATCTATCTGCTATGGATAGGAAGGGTATACATAGTGATGCCTTGAAGCAAGAAGAGGATGCTAGCTCTATGCTGGCACCAGAGTCATGTAATGAAGAAGGGTTCTCCCTAGATGAGTGGAGACATGATTCAGTTGAAGATAATTTAGTGATGGGTCAAAAAGGAAGAAGGGGTGAAGATATTGTGTCAGAGACTAACTCCAAGGATGTTTTTGAGCAGTCGGTTACAAGTGACCGGGAGCATACCTACCAGGATGATTTGGAAAGGGAATTAGACACCATATTTGAGAGGTATGCAAAGTTTTATGATGTAAAGTTGGAGAGGTATTTGGTAAAAGGTGAGAGAATTGATGAGAGGTTTACCATGCATATTTCTGAGGTTTCTCTCGATGTTGAGAAAGGCTATCTAGAGGATTCTTTTGAGAATGAAGATGCAGATTCAGACTTCTATGCGAAAGAGGTACATATGGATTTAGAGGTTGGTGAGAAGGTTGAAGTGCAGTTTCAAAAATATTTCAAGTATATTATAGGAATCCGGAAGTGTTTTTTGAAGAGGAGGATGAGGAACTTATGTCTCTACGTCATGAAGATTTTGCGCATAATGGAGATTTGTTACAGATGTTTTGGAGACAGATGTATATAGCAATTCCTTCTGATCCGAGAGGAATTAAAAGATGCGGAGAATCTCAATGCTTAGTACAATACAAGTTTTTGAGTTACCCATATGATCCTGGTGGAGGTCATGGGATGACAGGGGATACAGTTGCTTTCACAAGCTACCATGAGGTTGGCACATGCCGGAGGATGTGCAGGTTTAGAGGGGGTGGATGTCGTGCTGTGACACGTACATAGTGGGAACGCATCCTACAAGAGTTATCTTGTAACTTTTTAGATACATAGTTATATTTTATATAATGTACATATGCATGTTTAAGTATAATAATATACTTTCTATCTCATCCTATTATTTATCTCAAGGGTAACCTATTCTTACTTTACCATCAAAAAATACTATGGAAAAAGCGTGAATAGTTCCGCCTCTTTAACTTGGGGCAAAAAGCATTGATTCTTCATTTTTACTATCTCATTATCATCTCACACCTTAGCTAGATCCTATATCTAGGGTAAACTCCAATATATATATATTCTATGCATTTTTCATATTTTTCTTATATTTCTTTTTAAATAGCTACAAGGAGGGAATCAAATCCTAGTGGGACACTAGGTGGCATGATTTCAAAGAAAGACTTATTTTAATGCATTATTGCAAGCATGATTACAAAACTTTTTCAAGGAGAAATGTCATGATTTCATATGGCATGAGGTGTCCTTTGGAATCAAATGAAAGTCTAAGCTAAGGGGACCACAGGAAGACTTTTGATGTCAGAAATGGACCCTATTTTGATGATTTTTTTTACACAAGGTTCCAATTCGAATTGAAAAACGATTTTCAAATAAAAATCGTAGCTAATGAGCTGAATTTTCTGCCCATATTTTTACTTTTTTATTTGGAGCCACGGTTGAGGAGATATGATCAAAATACTCGACCCCAGTCTGCCCACATCATGCAGGGACAGCTCATTTCCAACTTTTCCAATTCCTGTTCACACTGGCTCCTCTCTTCTTGTGTAAACCCTTGGGGGTTCCCTTCACCTATAAAAGGGGACCTTTTCTTCCTTGAAAACAACTCAAGCATTCAAGCGATTGATGAGAGGAATTCTTGAGGGAGTGAGTAGTAATGCCTAATTGTACTTAGCCATTAACATAAGCCCAATCCTACACTTTCTCCTAGAGGAAGACTAGCCATTCTTGTACGCTATCCTTGGAAGATCAACTCTAATCAAAGAAGGTCTTGGACTTGGCGTATCAATCAACGTTGAATTCTCCTCTCTTCTTCTCTCTCCATCAATAATGGTGCCAAAGGGTTTGTCAAGTAAGATGTGTTCTACACTGATGTTTTCTTAATTTCTTGTTGTTTTTTTTTTCATCTCTAATCCAACATATATATATATATATATATCTAATCTCATCTCCTTAACCAAATCTATCTCTCTCACTCTTAGTAATTCATCCTCTCTACAAATTTTAGGTTCTCCTTGCTACAGGTACATCTCTCCCCGCGGTATCCTTATTGCCTCCGGGAAAGAATAGGGCTTGGGAGGGAAACTCTCTTCTCTTCTCTTCCCTTCTCTTCTCTCATATCTACATTTTACACATACTAGAGTTATCCTAGATGAATAATCCACATGATGATAATTTCTATCGCTTTCACTCTGTACGATCTATTAGAATTAACATATGGATTAGCCGTAAAATACACTTTCAATAACGTATCGTGTTTCTCTTTGGTCCAAAAAGGCTCAATGAAATACTTCTATCACCGGATCCCATTATACTACCTCTCATAGACTATAAATTTTCTTTTGACGTAAGTGTAGTTATCTTGCTATGAACCAAGAGGATTTGTACACACAATTAATCCCAATCACTAGACAAAATATATATATTATGGTGGTAAGCACAAAACTACAATTTCAAAGAACAATTCGTAGCCTATTTGGTCAGCCAAGATTGAATGCCATTAACTCATCTATTAACCCTTTCATACTACCCATGATATGATATGACCATAGCCTTGATGTTTTCATCTTTGTGTTATTTTGACATTCTCTTTTTTGTTCTTTCTTTATGTGTGTGAGTGCAAGAGAGAAAGAGTGGGGCTTCTTTGATTGCACTTCTTTCCAAACCCTAGTCTTCATGGCATCTATGACTTAATCCCTTCATATAGTTTTTTGGAGTTCTCTCACAAACTCTCACAGCCATAAGCCCGGTGCTTTCTTGGCAAGACCGCAAATTTCTCGACAACGTCATCCAATTGTCTTGTACTAATCAAGCTTTTGGTAAGCTTCGACACATGTCTCACATTCTTGAGCATGATTGACTGAACCACTTTCCATGAGGAGTCACATGAAACGATGCACTTGAGTCAAGAAGCCAATCCTGTAAAGCATAGTCATCTATAGCAACCAAAAATGCTGAATCCATGGCAGATGTGAGATAAATGTCTCCATCAAAATCTTCAACAAAAACATTAGTGATCTCTTCAATCTTTATGCTGCTTTCCTTAGTCTTGCCGTCTTCTTGCTTCTTGTCTTTACCTTTCTCTTGTATCCACTTTCGACAGCCTTTCTTCATGTGACCCTTTTTGTGACAATGATAGCACTCAATGTCTTTTTGGCCACGTGATTTGCTATGAGATTTTCATCCATGATTTCCTGTGATCGACCACAAACAATGAGAGCATTGCTAGTGCCACGAGAAACATCAAGACTCTTCCTGCTAACCTCTTTAGTAAGAAAACTTCCCTCAACATCAGCACATGTTAAACCATCAGGAGGTGCTAAGTTACTTATGGCATTGCAAAAAGTATCCCAACTTTCTCGCAACGTAACTAGCAAGAAAATTGCTTTGACCGAATCTTTGAAATTGACTCCTTGTGCAAAAAGCTGACTGAAAATTGTGTTGCGCTCATTGAGATAGTTGCACATGGGTGGGCCCTCATCCATCTTCAAATCAACTAAATTTTTCAGCCAATAAACCTGTGATGCTGCACTTTGCTTCTCACACAGGTCACATAACTTCTTCCACAACTCATAGCTAGTCTTTTCCATGTTCACATTGAAGTACACATTCTTTGACAAAGTCAGCATGATGGTGGACATGGAAGCTCATCCAAATCCTCCCAATCATACTCATCCATATCCTGAGGTTTTATCTCCTTCATCTTTATCGGCCGGATCTGCTTCTTTTGTACTAAGACATTGTAAATTTTTTCCTTCCAAAATGGGAAGTTAGTACCATCTAACTTCTAAATGTTGAACAAAGAGTTCTTTGATGATGAAGCCATTACTTGACAAGGAACAAAAGTGATAGATCCACTGTACTAAAGAAAATGATAGAAAACCTAAAAAATTTTGACAGAGTCTCCCCTACAAAGCTAACTTCTAAACCCAAAACAAATGTGTACAATGACGCTGATCAAAGTGGCTAAACTGACAAGATAGAATCTCAAAGAATTGTCACTGTCAGTGTCTCCAACTCTAGAAGAGTGTCTTTGACCAATTGAACACTGTCAAACACATACGCATAAAGATGACACCAATGCCAACAATGGTCGGTCAGCAGATGCACACCAATACTGCACTAACCGCTTAAACATACATCCTATGTCAATGCTGAAACTATGGGGATGTCGGGGGACTCGCTCCAAAGCTGTATCACTGAAAGGATCTCCACATTTGAGAATATCCTAGCTCAATAAAACCTTACCACGACCCTCAACAATAGGATTTTCATATTTCCATCAAAATACATAAACCGCATAAGATCTTACATCAACCACAAAAACCCTTTTTTGTAACCGCTGCGGCGGTTTGTCTGATTTAACAGACCCTCAAGATCTTACATCAAATATGCATGTGATAGAGATTTCCAAAAGAGATTGCAACTAAAACCTGTATGCAGAAGAACCGATGAAGATAGACCACCATGTTGTCTGAATTGAATATCTCTCAAACTGTGCAAAATTTGCATTAACTTCCTTTTGTAAAGTTTTAGACCACGTGAAAATAGTTGGATAGCGCGGGAATGGACATGAAATAAGTTGTTTTTACAGGTCAAAATAGATCTGTAAAAAGTTGCAGCTTGTACTTCACGACCTATAGGCAGTCTGAGTGACATATCTCAAAATTGGTGAAGATTTTGAGAAAACTTTCTTTTGCAAAGTTGAAGAGGACAAACAACCGGTCAAGATTAGTGAGAATTGGCTTGAATAAAGACGTTTTTATAGTTCAAAATAGATATGAAAAAATGTGTTGCAATTTTTGTTGCTTCTCCGCCTGCTTCCCCGTTGAGCTCCAATGGTGCTCCCAATCCCTGAGCTCTGATACCAGTTGAATTGCGCATGCAAGAGTGTGTGTGTGTATGTGTGTGTGTGTGTGCATCAATGGAGAAGAGAGAAGAAGAGAGGAGACACAAGTTTGGGTGGACTCCAAACACAATAGTGTTAGGGTTATGAGTCCTTATTGTTTAATGTAGAATGAATGGTCAGTGTTAGTTCCCGGTTAGTCTCCGACCACCCAACACTCAGTCAGATTAGGCTTTACCACCCCGAAGACTATTATGGTTGGACATACATTGGAATGGTTGTATGATTCCATTCTTGAACAATAGTTGAGTAATTGGTCAGGGAGTAAGGGTGTACAGGCAAAGGGTCAGGCCGATTTTAGGAGAGGTTTCTCCACTCTTGATTATATTGACACTCAGAAGCCATCATTGAGGAGGGAAGGTCACATGGGAGACTTATTTATTACAACTTTGTGTATTTTTGTAAAGCATTTGATGTCGTCATAACTAATATCTAATTTTCCTAAATGATTTTCTCATGTTAAACTGATCATTTAATATGGGGAAGTACCAGGGGAGAAAAAGCTAGAATATTGGTTAAGCTGGCAGACTGGCCACAGTAGGGATCCAAAGGAGGGAAAATAGGGGTCCAAAGGGGGCCCATCTGCAAAAGAGCAATGTGCAACAATGGGCTCCAAAGACCTTAGGGTTCAGCCCATTAAGACTTCCAAAATGCTAAGGTTCCAAAATTCAAAGGGAAGTCCAAATGGTCAAGCTTAGTGGAATTGGATGCTTTGTGAGTGTACACAAAAGTCTTCAAGACTCCTACATAGGGGGGGGGGGGGGGGGAGAGTTGTGTAAGTAGGGGATGAGAGAGAAACACACACACACACACACACTCACAGGCTCCCTTTACACAAAGGGAATAGTGGACATATGTCAGATCCCTAGGCCAATTGCCCACAAGGTGCACTCAAATCCTATTGGATGCCCATGGAGGTGGACCAATGAGAATTAGGCTAGAGTAAATCTAGTTTAATTCATTTAAAAACACTTAATACAAGAATCAATAAGAATTAAGCTCTCTAGAAGACTATTGGCCAATCTCCTAGGGGTCCAATGAGCATTCAAAAACCCAATGGCTTGCATGCTTCCTATTGGCTAGAAGACAAAGGGGTCCAATGAGATTTTAGTTGCATTGTTTAATTATCTAAAGTTCTCACAAAAGAAGAAAGGGGACACATGTCACAAGGCTATCACTTATGATTCTTAAACCCTATTGGCTAAGCTTGGAGAGGTCCTATGGGAAGCCATCAAGAGGATTTAGCAAGAGGGGTCGACCAAGAGAGAGAGGGGGCTGATTTTTCAAAGGCATTATCACACACACACTCACATAATGTCATGTGTGAAGCAAGAAAACTCTCTCTCTCTCTCTCTCCCTCTCTCTCTCTCTCTCTCTCTCTCTCTATATATATATATATATATATATATATATATATATATATATATATATATATATATATATATATATATATATATATATATATAAAGGGGGGATAATATATCCCCCCTTCTCAAGATTTAATGGAAAGCTCATCATTTACTCCAAGCTTGTGAGAAGGGAGGCCTATATTAACAACTCTTGGCTTTCTGATGCAAATGCAACCAAGAGCCAAGCTTCAATGCGTGCTCATCTCCTCTACCATGCTAATTACTAATCTATGCTAAGCTATTATGAGTGATTATGTGAGGAGATATACTTCTTTCTCGTAAGACTACTCCTTCCTCTCAATCTACTCTCATACCCCACTAGCTCTCACCATCTTTGAATGTGTGTGAGGTCTTGGGACTGAGACGGTGGGGGAATCGATGTTGTGTTTTATAAGTGTTTGGTTAGTGCTTGAAGTTTCTATCTTCATTGCACTAGCTAGTTATTAAAGGAACACAGCGAATTGTATTGTAAAATGTCTCCCTTGATGGGGGAAACCTATAATACAAAGCCTTTTGGAGGGGGGACCGTCTCCATGTAAATCCGGTCCTTAACTGTTGTCAATAGCTTAATTTCTCTCTCTTTTGAAGTATTTTTCATGCCTATCAAACTAGGTGTTATGCTTTTTGTTGCTCTCTCCATCCAAGCACTCTTGCTATGCTCACTAGGAATCTATTCTAATGAAATGCTCATTATGTTTATGTTATTTTCTGCTACACACAAGTTACTAGGCCATTAAATGTTACATTGGTATCAAAGCATAAGGTTTCTCTTTTCTTGCTCAATAAGGGAAGTCCACAATTTAGCTATAAATGGTTGGTATTATTAATTGCAATTGAGTAAGTAGAATAGGTATTTTTCAGCCTTGCAGTGCGTCTGCCTTCGTGTATATAACAGGGCATCACCATCGAGAGCTATGGTCTTAATAGTGGAGTCCTACGGGGCTTGCCTACGGCTTATTAACCACTATTGAGCTATTAGAAGCTTGACAGGAGCCGGTGTTGTTTTGGTGTTGAAAGACCCTCTCTTCTATTCCTTGCAATTAATGATATTCGAGCCACGGGTACAGTAGTTTGAGTGCTTTTCTAAAGGGGTAAAGAGGAGCAACAACTAGGGCTTGAAGTGCCAAAGTACACCTAAAAATATTGCACCTAAAAAAGCTGTTAGAATGGCTGACAATAGTAAAGAGAGTGAAATTAATGTTGATAGCTTTGATTTTGCTAATGAGCATGCTACTAATGATGCCCCTATGCTTGTTAACTACCTTGTTTCTAGGCTTCAACAACCCATGGGCATTCCATCCCTCGAAAATGAAGTGCAACAGTAGCTTCATGCTCATGGGATTCTCCAAGCTCCCCACCATGAAGAGAGAGTACCTAGGAAGCCTCCTTGTGAGACTTCCAAAAGAGGCATCTCTTCGATTCAGGAAGAAGAAGAGGATCGATACGAAGGGGTCAAAAATTTTCTACTTAATGACGTATCAAAGGAGAAATCATGAGCCCCACCAAAAGAACGAGAAAGAAGCAAGTCTCCTGCCACCTTGGTGGAGATGGCTCCACGAAGACGGCGGGCAAAACGCTATCCATCACCTCCTAAACAGAGAAGACCATCGCACATCTCTCCACACCATAATTCAAAGAGGGATGATAAAAATCAAGAGAAGAAAAAGGCGATAATGAGGTCACCCTCTTCTCCATCTTCTTCATCCTCTTCCTCTTATGAACAAAGTGATGGTGCGGACAAGGAGGAACAAGGCAAGAAAAAGGCGAGAAAGAGGTCACCCTCTTCTCCATCTTCCTCAAATTCTTCATCTTCTAAAGAAAGCGATGGTGAAACTTTTGAACCATAAAAAATAAGAGGCCATAGGAAATCCTATGCCGCGTGGAAGAGGTCATCCAAGCTCAAGAAGTTCAAAGAGGGAGGAAAGAGCATCTCTTTCCTTACCTATGATGGCACCTTTGGTGCTACGGACAAAGTCTTGGGTTTCATCCAACAATTCGATGCGGCATTTGGAGATGAGGGCTTCACGAAGTCCTCTAAGCTACACCATGTAGCTATGCATTTTCAAAAGTCCACCAAGCAACGGTTGTCTAGCCTACGGGAAAACGGTGAAGCTCCACAAACATGGAAAGCTTTAAGAGCTTCCATCATGAAGCAGCTTTGGCCACAAATGCCAAAGACAAAGTACTCACCGAATGGTGAAGCTTAAAGCTTTCTCCCTATGAATCCATTCACAAATATGTAGACAAGTTTTGGGACTTACATCTCAAAGCCACTTTCTTCAAAAAGATAATTTTGGAGAGCAAAAACACAAAATTTGTGCGGGCTTAACCGAAGAAATGGTGGAGTATGTCAACTCCCAAAGGCCGTGCACCATATCTGTGGTCATACACCATACTATGATGGCTTCACAAATCAATTTCCAAACAGGGGCTAAGAGAAATCTTAAGCCCACAAAAAACAGGGGTTCCAATGAGCCTAAGGGGAAGGACAATGTCCAAAATTCTCCTAAGGGAAATTCCAATAACAACAAAGCTAAGGAGAAGGGAGTTTACAAAGGCAAAAACAAACTCTCTCCTGAACAGCTTGAGTGTTATCGCAAGGATAACCGTTGTTTCAAGTGCAGCGAGCAAGGGCATGCGTACCATGCTTGCCTCCAAAAGAACACCCGCCATGAGCCTCTTAGAGCTACCTTGGTTGAAATCCAAGAAGAGGAAGCTCACTACAAAGGATCTCCTCTATGCCATGCTTGGGGAAAGGTAAGAGAACATGATGCTTTATTCTCTTTGGCCCTGGTTCTACTCACAATTTCATATCCACAGAGTCGTCCACCAAGCTAGGCATCCAAGCCTATGACATGGGAGATGTCCTACCCACAGATGGTGCTTTCAAGGGGCAAGAAGCTTCAGTCACTCCCTTAATCGAGAAATTGAGGCTCCATGTCCAAAGCTATGTGGACAAAGAGGACTTCTTTATCTCTCCTCTCAAGCACGAGGATGTAAACCTAGGGGCACCATGGTTTGATCGCATGACTGCCAATGTTAAATTCCTTGAAAGAAAAATCTACTTTAGGTTTAGGGAAAAAGATATGTACATAGATGCCAAAGAGATGGGTAACACCATATCCATTGTACATACACAAGCTTTCAATAAGTCAATAAATAGCTCTATTTTCGTGTACATGATTTTTGTTAAAGATTTTCAAAATGAACCTAATGCTTTAGCAAAAGAAAATATAAATAATCACAAGGAACTAGAGTTATCCAATTTTCTCAAGGGATTTCAAGATGTTTTTATTGACGACATCCCTTGTGAACTACCTCCTAAATGAGGCAATGATGACCATGCAATTGAACTTCTTCCAAGAAGCTCACCGCCTAATAAACCTCCTTATAGAGTTTCTCAAGCTCAAAAAGAGGAGATTATGAAGCAAGTGCACGAGTTAGTTGAGAAGGGCATGGTTAGGCCTAACTCATCTCCATTTTGTACACCCATGCTATTAGTGCAAAAGAAAGACGCACATATCTTATTTGTGTTGACTATAGAGTACTAAATAGGATCACTACCAAAAATAGGTTTCCCGTTCCACAGGTAGAAGACCTATTTGATAAGCTACAAGGGTCGACCTACTTTAGTAGAATTGACCTAAAAAGTGGCTACCATCAAATAAGGATAGTTGATCAAGACATTGTAAAGACCGCATTTTGCACTACGTTTGGTCTTTACGAATACATTGTCATGCCTTTTAATTGACCAATGCACCAGCCACATTCAACCATTTGATGGAGAAGCTATTGAGGCCTCACCAAACCTTTACTGGAGTGTTCTTTGATGATATTATCATCTACTCTAATTCACTAGACAAAAACAAGCAGCACCTCCAAATAATATTTCAAGTCTTAAGAGAGAATAAACTTTATGTTAATCAAAAGAAAAGTGAATTTTTCTTGCAAGAGATTCAATATTTAGGTCACATTATCTCTCAAGATGGCATCCAAATGGATCCATCAAAGTAAGAGGTAATAAAAGGATGGCCTAATCCAAGGAATCTTCATGAACTAAGAAGCTTTATAGGTATGTCTGCATACTATAGATGCTTCATAGAAAAGTTCTCACAAATTGCAGGAGAACAATGCCATTAGAAAAAATTTGAACTCACAAAGGGGCCCTTTAAGGAGTTTGACTTTACCTCTCTCTACCAAAACGGGCGCATGGATAAATTTTTGCAAACAAACTCCAAAGTTGGCAGAGGTTTGACAATTAGAATGTCCTCTTCAAGATCTATCTACTGATATATAGCACGCCATGAGATTCGTCATATTTTACAAGATTCTTTTTTTGATTCACTTAGATTCCGACAGAGTTGTCACATCATAGGTGAATAAAAAAAACAATCTTTTAAAATATGAGGAATCTCATGGCGTGCTATATATCAGTAGATAGAGCTTGAAGAGGACATTCTAACTGTCAGACCTCCGCCAACTTTGGAGTTTGTTTGCAAAAATTTATCCATGCGCCCGTTTTGGTAGAGAGAGGTAAAGTCAAACTCCTCAAAGGGCCCCTTTGTGAGTCCAAATTTTGCCTAATGCTTTCAAAAAGCTTAAACAAAAGCTTATCTCTCAACATGTGCTTACACTGCCGGATCTCTCAAGGCCATTTGAGGTCCAATGTGACGCTTGTGGTGATTTCCTTGGAGTTGTCTTGCTCCAAGAAGGGCACGCCATAGCCTGTGAAAGTTGAAGGCTCGACCCTGTTGAGAAAGCTCTAGGCATATATGAAAAGGAACTCCTTGCAGTTCTACATATCTTAGAATCATGGAAGCACTATTTATGGGGGACTCCTTTCATTCTGCGGATGAATCACCAAAGCCTTAAGTACTTCATGATGCAGACCAAGCTCTTTGACAAGCAAATGAGGTGGGAAAATTTCCTTTTGCAATTTCATTTTCATATTGCTCACATTGCTGCCAAGCATAATCAAGTAGCCAATGCACTCTCAAGACGGCCGAGAGTGAATGCGGTTTCCATAGTAACTCATAATGATCTATCTTCTATGATAGATGAGTATGCTATTGATACCGATTTTAGAGATGTGATTTCAGCCCTTGCATTAGGGAAGAAAGAGGAACGATTTACTTTACAAGATGGTTATCTTCTCTATGGAAATAGACTATGCGTTACTAACTCACTACGTGAGAAAGTAATATATGAATCTCATGCTCCTCCTTATGCGGGGCATAGAGGGATTCAGTCTACCCTAAAAGGGATTGAAACATATTTCTATTGGCCTACCATGAAAGAAAACATACAAGATTATGTTTCTAAATGTGTGTTATGCCAAAAGATGAAGTTTGATAGACGGAAGCAACTTGGATTGCTTCAAATTTTGCCAATCCCTAACTCACCATGGGAGAGCATATCCATGGATTTTATCTTTGGATTGCCTAAATCTATCCATGGGAATATGGGAATATGGATGATAGTAGAGAGGTTTAACAAACAAGCTCATTTTATACATGTCAAAAAGCCTATCAAAGCCCATCAAATGGAAACCCTCTTCATATCACAAATCTTCAAGTACCATGGCTTGCCAATGTCCATAGTGTCAGACAAAGATCCTAGAATGACCAATAATATTTGGAAGGGTCGCTTTGAGAATTTTGCGACAAGGCTAAACTTCTCTTTGGCCTATCACCCGCAAACGGATGGCCAAAGTAAAATAGCTAACCTAACAGTTCTTGATGTACTAAAAGCCTATGTAACGGAAGTGGATCAAAGGTCCCAATTGGAGAAGTACTTACCATTAGTGGAGTATTCCTACAATAACACTGCACATACTTCCATGGGAAAAGCACCTTTTGAGGTAATTGAGGGAAGATCCAAAAGGCCCCTGCTACTTAAAGTACACGGGAAGATCTTTGCTACAGATGAGTATAGCCGAGGACGAGAGATGTCTTAGACTGTATCTACTTGAGTTACACAGACACAGAGATAGTTTACTGAGGAGATCTGGAGAGACAATCCCAAAGACGGATTATTCGTTTCTTCACACCAGAAAATGGACAAATAGAGGAGAAGCCACCACTGCAAAGCTCAATTCACACTCACATCCATGGTACTATCATTTTCTTGGAGCTAGGGAGATCAAGACACCCAGGATTGAGGAGAGGAGCTTCACAACATCGACAGAGACTACAATAGAGGATTCAAGCCATACTATCTCGACATCTAGAGTACAGATGAGAATGGATTTATCATCCATTGTATCTCTGTCTAGTATTGGGCAACCATTGTATCTGTAGACGGCTGGATAATCACCATGTGGGAACGTGTTCTTAGACGATGGGCAGCGAATTACTCAGTAATTACTAGAGTAATTACTACAGTAAACTCGAAGTGTATAAATAGGGCCCATTACATTATTATCGGGTTGGCAATTTTTATCACTTGTATTAGGGCTTTGGGCTATACTTGTACTTGCGCATCAGTAGCAGTATTGTCGGCTGTACTTTCTCTCTCTCTGTAATCATATTCACTGTAATCTCAATCATGGCATATATTTCAGTGATACTTACTTCTCGTCCAGTATTCTGAATCTGAATCTGAATCTGAACCTTATTCGAGTCTATAAGTTTGATTCTTATTTCAATATCCATATTTCAGTCTAGTCTCTGAATTCTGTCTAGTCTGTTGTCTGAAATCTTCCCACACTAGTAGCTGAAATCCTTCAACATTGGAATTAGTTGTCTAAAGAGATCAGCTCCAATTCCATTTTGGCGATCACGGTGACTCGAGCTGACGCTCGTTGGCTGAAAGACTCTTCTCCCAGTTGAAGTTTTCAGCAATGGCACCAAAATCCAATCGTGGCCGGAAATCTACCATTCGTGTGGACCCCATTACTGAGGAGTCAGGAAGAGAGTCTGGCCCCAAGCAAGAGAAAATGACTGACACTGAGGCTCAGGAGGAGCATAGTCAGGCTGATGAGGCGCAGGACTCACAACACTCTAGTCATTCTCAACACCGACGGGCAGAACGGGAAGCACGAAAGGAAAATAATTCCAAGAGTTCTCAGTCTCGCCAGAGAGATGAGAATATCAAGGGTAGAAAGGGAAGTCACAGTACTTCTAGCAGACAAAACATAGAAGATACTGATACTGAGACAGAGACAGAGATTGATTGGGATGCTCACACTGACAATTGCAAGAAGGCTCCCAAGCGTCATTCTGAAGCCAAGAAGAGAAGTGGTGGGATCAGTAGTAATCGAAATGATTACACAGCTTCCCTGAAGATTTCCTTTCCCATGTTCAAAGGAGGGAAAAAGGATGATCGAGATGTTCACATACAAGCTTTCGAGCAGTATGCTGAACTAAAAAACATTGATGAAGATGATTGGGGGGAATATTTTCCACAAACCTTGAAGGAGACAGTGAGGAAATGGTATTACCATTACCCTGCATGCCAGCTGAGATCATATAACAAATTACTTAAGGCCTTCAGGTTGGAATATTCTGACAATCGAGGGGACGAGGATATTCTCTGTGAATTGGATCAGATCAAACAGAGGAATTTGTCAGTCCGTAGCTATGTAGAAAAGATAAAAGAACTGAACAGGCAGTTGCAAGAACCGCAGTTTGAGAAGAGATTGAGGGCATGGTTTCTGAATGGGTTCAGAAGCAAGAAGCTTAGGGAACAAGAAGTACCAGCCCCTACAAAGAAATTCAATGATCTGGTCCAAAGAGCATTAAAACTGGAACAACAGGTTAAGAAAGAGAAGAGCCACAAGAAGCGAAGGACCAGTAGCAGTAGCTCGGCTACTGAAGCTTCCGATTCGAGTGCAACATCCAGCAGCTCGGAGAGCAGCTCTAATGAACGAACAAAGGAGAAATCAAAGAAGGGATTGTGGACCAGGAAGATTGAAGAAATGGCTAGGCAGATTGCAGAAATCAGCCACACACGACAACCGGTCCGAAAGATGGAGACTTGGTGTTCAAGATGTTAATGCAAGGACCACATCTCCACTGAATGTCCACAATGTACCTACTGCAAGGCCTTTGGTCACCTATGGAATAATTGTGGCATCAGAATTCACCATTTTAAGAAAGGAAAGGATCTATCAGTG
Organism: Adiantum capillus-veneris; assembly: GCF_014529385.1. Lineage (NCBI taxonomy): Eukaryota > Viridiplantae > Streptophyta > Polypodiopsida > Polypodiales > Pteridaceae > Adiantum > Adiantum capillus-veneris. The sequence goes on from NC_140934.1 coordinate 88,833,840, forward strand.
GTTGCCTACACTGAACCAGTGAAGGCAGAACCAATCAAAGTAGCTCAAGAGGAAAGACCAAGTACAAGTGATACTAATCAAGGACGTGGAAGATACCAACCAAGAATGGGCAGAGGAAGAGGAAGAAGCAACTTCCAGACCAGGAGCATGAATTGCTATACCTGTGGGAAGTATGGTCATTTTGCAGCCCAATGTCCAGATGCACCAGTAACGACTGCTATTGAGGTTAAGGCACCAGAGCCAGTCCCAGTCAGGGTGGTTACCAGGAGCAAGGGAGTGATTATTGAAGAAATTCCTGACATTTCAGAAGTACCGGTCAATCCTAACATCAACAAGTGGGCTCAACAAAGGGAAGTTTGGAAGGCCAAAGGTAAAGAAAAGGTGGTAGATGAGTGGCAAGAGCAGCGGGAACTAGAAGCTAAAATCATAGAGGATTTAGCTAAAAAGCTGCTAGAGCAGCTAGAAAGTTTCGAAGCCAGAGTCATTTAGAAGATACCAGCCCAATCGACTGATAAAGATCAGTCAGTATCGGCCATGACATAGACCATGCTGGCTGTAGTACAGGGACTGGCTGATGAAATGGGAGTGGATGGAAAGAGTAGAAGTACTGCTAAAGAAGAATGGCAGTGTGAAGACACCAGTTCTTCAAGCTCTGACAATCAATCTGACCAAGAGCGAGAGGAAATTCATGTGAAAATTTGTGATAGAATCCAGAAGCTGACTGTAGAGCTGGAGGATATAAGAAAGACCTTGCCTGAGGTGGCCAACTTTATCAGACAACGTAGGAAGACTGAGGCAGAGGCCACAACAGTGGACCTGACGGCTGTCCGAGATGATGAAGTTCCACTTATTCAGGTAGACTACAAGGTCAGGAAGCAATGGGAACCTCTCTCAAGCGTTGTCAGGAGTTTTTTGGAGCAAGGGATTGCGCATATGTACATATACATGCATGGTGCATCAAATAAAGAATTGCCCATTTTTCAGAGCCAGGTGCTTACGTGGGGCCCACATGTGTACAGGTAGGACAGGGTTTACATAGTGCATCGATTTTCACTATTACCAGTACCAGTGTGTTTTTTCTACAATAATGAGGAGTTGGTAGCGCGTAAAACTTCTCGAGGAAGCTATCCGCGGGCCGACGACATGAGGTAAGCAGGTGCGTCAGATGGCATCTAGTGGCGTCAGGAGGGCGAATGGGGTCAATACTTGCACGCGGAGAAGTACGGACACAACATGGTTGTTTTCTTGTGATCATTATGAAGAAAGGTCATCATGAGGACCATATTTTGGGGCCACTTCACATGGTGGCGGGACTCATTATTGGAAAAAGCTGAGTGCCAGGTGTGCGGATGATGCAAAAAGGTGACAACTATGCACTACGAGGTCAGTTTTTGGCCTTTCGGGGTCCGTTTGAGGTCATCTAAAAGGCCAAGGGTGCCCAAGTGATAAGCTAAGTGTGGGAACTGAAAAAAGGGAGAGAAGACCAGAAAAAACGTGGAGAAGAGAGGAGAAACAACCGTAGGTGTGTTTTTGGGGTTTTGGAGCCTGTTTTGGCCCTAAACTGTTCATTCGAGGTCATATTTGAGCACTTTGACATTGTAGACTCGGGTTTTGGGCCGTTCCGGACGCGATGGCGCTGTCCATTTTTCCAAATTTCTCACTCTTTTTCTGTTGTTTTGGCTGTGTAAGTTTCTCCTATGAGCGAAGCTTCTTCTCCAGTTTGTGATTGTATCTGGCTTATTTTACCCATACTGTGGAGCTATTTGCCCCCTTGGTGTTGGCCCAAGATCATTTGTATCTAAGTATCAGAAGCTCTCCTCTTTTGAGCTGAGTATTTTGGGTGTGTGTGTGTGTGTCTCTCTCTCTATGTGGAGTGGGTAAATGGGTAGTGTCTCTCCTCTCACTCCATAGGTGTGTTCCCTGTCTCGGCCAGGTGTGTTGTGTAAGCTGAGTGGTGCCCCATAGTGTGTGTGTATATCCTTCCAAGAGTGTGTGTCGGGTCATTATAGAGGCGTTCAGTGTGTTTCCATCCCGCTCACAGCGTCATACTACATGGAGAAGCAGGAGTCAACATAATGGGAGCCCATCTTCAACAAAGAATGGGTATCACTAACATGAAACTAGCACCATTCAAAGTAAGAATGGCAGATCATCGAGTCGTACAGGCAACGGGAATGATTGAAAACATGCAGGTAAGAGTTGGGAGAGAGAAATTCAAAACCAGTTTCCTAGTCTTGGATGTGCAGGAAGCATATGGAATGCTACTAGGCCGACCATGGTTAAGAACAACACATGTTGTTCATGACTACGCAAACCAAACTTTGACCATGGAAGGGGCCAGTGGCAGAATCAAAATCTAGACCAACAACACCAGGAGCTGGAAAAAGGAACTAAGGCCGAAGGAGTTGTGTCAGAAATACAGAGCCAAGAAAATTGAGCGAATGCTAGCAGCTATGAACATACTTCCTTTGGCAGAAATTGATTTGAATGCAGTCCTGCTGAACAAAGAGGAAGCTGACAAGCAGAAGAGACAATTCCCTGATCAGTTTACTGAAGTCAATGCAGGGGAAAGAACAGTTCAGATAACTGGAAGAATGGAGGAACCAGCTGATACTGGTGTAATGAAAGAACCAGTATGTTCTGAAGAGTACTCACTGGATAAGAATAATGATTCAGAAATGAATGGACCTTCTTGGGACTACGCTGAAGAATCGACCAAACGAAAAGGAGGCGGACCAAACTGGTTCCTTCCAGACGATCAGGAATTAGAGGAGTGGAACCTATGATCAGAGGAAAATCCCAGAATGATCAAAGTCAACAAGCACCTCAAACCGGTAATGAAGGAAAAGGCACAAAAAATGTTCCAGAACTATAAAGATGTGTTTGCCTGGCAACATACATATTTGAAGGGAGTACATCCTGAAGTCTGTTAGCACCGAATACCACTGAAACCGGATGCTAGGCCAGTCAGATTGCAAAGATACCGGATGAACCCCAACTATGCAAAGAAGGTCAAGGAGGAGATTGATAATCTTCTCAAGGCTGGGTTCATTACGGAAGTAGCAAGCAGTGATTGGTTATTTCCCATAGTCGTCGTTCCTAAGAAGAATGGGAAATTAAGAGTTTCTGTCGACTATAAGAAACTAAATGCCCAGACCATTAAGGATCCATTTCCCTTACCTTTTACTGATATGTTGCTTGATGAGATCGCAGGATATGAGATGTATAGCTCCATGGATGGTTATAGCGGCTATAACCAGTTATAGATTGCTCCTGAAGATAGGGCCAAGACCACTTTCATCACTGAGTGGGGAGCATTCATGTATCTGGTGATGCCTTTTGGCCTATGCAATGCACTAGCTACTTTTCAGCGGTGTATGACGGAGATGTTTAATGAATTTCTTCATCGATTCCTCGCCATTTTCATGGATGACTTCACTGTCTATTCAGATGAGGAACTACATCTTCTATTCCTAGAGATGGTTTTTAAACGCTGTCAGGAGAAAAGGATTTGTTTAAATCCATTCAAATCTGTATTTCTGGTCTAGGCGGGACAGCTACTGGGACATGTGGTTTCCCGCAATGGAATAGAAATGGCCAATGACAAAATACAGTGTGTCCAGCAAGCTAAAGCACCCAGAACTGCTTTAGAATTGAGTTCTTTCTTGGGGTATGTAAATTTCTATAGAAGATTTGTACACAAGTTTGCTTCTCAAGTAGTACCACTATATGAGCTTACAAAGAAGACGAGTAAGTTCAACTGGACTGCTGAGTGTGAGGAGAGTTTTCAGAATTTGAAAAAAGCCATTACCAGTAAACCAGTCCTTAGGAAGCCGAATTGGGATATTATTTTTCATGTACATGTAGATGCTTTAGGATTGGCAATGGGGGCAATATTAGCTCAGCCAGATGGCAGAACAGACTATCCGGTCTATTTTGCTAGTCAAAGATTCAGTCAGGCTGAACAAGGCTATACAACTACTGAAAGAGAAGCCCTCGGAATGGTTTTTAGCGCTCCCGGGGGGTTCACTATATTTAAGACCACTATATCACGTGCATTCAGGCTCTTTTTTAAAAATCCCTATTCTGTGAATTTTCTAGGAAATATAATGAACCCTTTTCTTTTAAATCTGTAAATTCTTTTGAGATTTGTAAAAAACATATCCTTATATAAATTTATTTCTGTAAGTTTTAAGGGATTTAAATACCCTTCTGTTGAACTCACGTGATAGGTTACATACTATGTAAGGTGAACCCCCTGGGTTAGCGCTACGAAGTTCACGCATTATTTATTGGGGAAGTTATTCCATTTTTATGTGGATCATTAAGATCTTCTGTTTCTGATTAACAAAGTTATTATTCAAGGTAGCCTGATAAAATGGATGATGTTCCTTATGGAATTTGAATTCAAAATTTTCCATAAGCCTGGCCGAAACCACTGTGGAGCTAACTTTCTTTCCAGAAGTACGGAGGGATATTTAGAATCACCTCTGAGAGATGAGCCAGTGGATGCTGATTTATTTCAGTTAGAAGCAAAAGAATCAGTGTATCCTGAATGGTATGGTATTTATCAATTGCTTTCCCAAGGTGCCTTTCCAGAGGATTGGAAATAGAATCAGAAGAAAGCTCTGATCATAAGAAGCCTGAAATTTACCATCATCGGAGGAGTACTTTATCGACTAGGTGTGGATGGTATACTTCGAAGATGTCTCCCTATGGAAGGAAGAATGCAAGTCATTTCAGAAGCGCATAATGACGAGTCTGTTGGAGACTTTTCCAATGAAGTGACCTACAAGAAGATTCTGCAAGCAGGCCTATGGTGGCAAACACTGATTGCTGATGTCAAAAGTTTTTGTAAAACTTGTGAAATATTCCAAATAATGGGCCGACCAACAGCTGCAAACATGACTCCCTTAATGCCAATACAACCATTGGGAGTATTCATGAAATGGGGACTGGATTTTATGGGACCTTTTAAGAAGGTGACTCCCAGGAAGAACAAGTATATTATGATGGCTACTTGTTATGTTACCAAGTGGGTTGAAGCCAAGGCTCTTCATGACAACATAGCCAAGTCAACTGCAAGGTTTCTATTTGAGAATATTGTCTGTCGATATGGATGTCCAGTAGAAATTGTGACCGATCAAGGAACACATTTTATCAATGATATTATGGAAATCCTATTGGATATGCTTTTACTCAAGCATCGGAAATCTACCCCTTACTATCCTAGATGCAATGGACAGGCTGAAAGTAGCAACAAGACAATAAAGACTATTCTCACTAAGGTGGTGCAAAAGAAACCAGACCAGTGGGACTTGAAGCTTCAGACTGCTCTATGGGCTTATAGGACAGCTTATAAGGTAACTACTGGAATGACATCATTCAGAATGGTGTATGGTACTGAAGCAGTGGTTCCTATGGAGTTTGTAATCCCCAGTCTGAGAATGGTTGTGAAGTATGGATTAGACTTCAACCATAATCTTAAGAAAAGGCTGGATGAACTGATGCAATTAGATGAACTCAGGAAAAGGGCTATATTGGAACAAGAAATTGTTCAACAACGAAGGAAGCACTGGCATGATCACCGAATTAAAGTTCAAGAATTCCAGAAAGGAGACTTAGTGCTTCTATATCAGTCTAGATTGGGTCCAAAGAAGCCGAATTTGAAGATTGCCTGGGCAGGACCTTTTGAGGTCAATTGGGTCTTCTCCAATGGCACAATCAGATTCAAAGATTTATCTGGACTGATGTTTCCGGGAGTGTATAATGGAGCAAAGATCAAGCTCTATTATTCAGAGACCAGAGAAAGTGGGTTAGAACAAGGAACTAAGGAACTAGAGGTTGTTGATCAAGAGATACCAGAATCAGATATTTTTGGACTTTTTCATGTGCAACCAGTTCCAGTTTCAGAACCAGTACCAGAAGGACCAGATCAGTCTGATTTTAGAATCAGTACCAGTATGGTTGCACCAGACTGGGAATCAATTCAGTACCAGTATGGACACACTTCCCTAATTTTAAGTGTCCAACGGTCAAATGGCACGCTAGTGATAATTATTACAAGAATGGGTCGCAGTCTTGTCCAATGCATGTCTGCCACGACAGCAATGACGCACACAAGTCTAGGAGCGGCGAGTGGTGGAGCTTTTATGGCGCGAACACGTATAACAGTCAGGAGAGTTAGCATTTTCCCCCATAAATCTCCTGCGCGATGCTTTCCTCCTGTCAACGATTCGCCATCGCCGAGCTCCGAGGTTTCTTCACTACAGTCGCAATCTTCGACCTCTGACGAGATAGTTGACTGTCAGACAGTCTTACCAGTGACACCAGGAAACAGCTTTGACACAAGTAAGTCATCTTCTCCTTCGCCTGTCTCATTGTCGTCGACCTCACAGTGTATGGGTAGAAGGAAACGCTCAGAGAAGATGCAGGAAACTCTTGAAGAAACCCAGGCTATAGTTGCTGAGGCAAAGGCAAGCCTTCCCGTTCTTCCATACAGTAAAATCCAACGATATGTCTTTACTGATCACGCAATGACTCTGCTACAACTCTGGGATCTGCGAGTTGTGTTGCAAGCTACAAGGATTGCTTTTGATGCAGATATCATCAAGCAAGTTCTTGATTCCTTTGATGCTGAAACTAGCAGTGCTATGGTAAATAGTAGAAAGGTGTCAGTGACACCAGAAGTCATTGCATTCGCATTTCGGATGCCTAATGAGCCCAAACCGTCTGTGGCAACTGCGCAACAAATAAGTATCGCTCTGAAGGAGGATGAAGCGGCTAGAAAGAAGCGCAAGGTAAGTGCTCAAGGAATTCCAGTAGCAGGATTGGAAGCCTCCGTTGCTTATAGGTTTGTAGATGAAGCAGTGAGCCTATAGGTTTGTAGCAGAAGTAGTGAGCCTGAAGAACAACCCAACGTATGTGTTAGAAAAATTATTTTCTATGCTATTAGCCAAGATACTGGATCCACAAGTCCATATCAACCTTTGTCAAATACTCTCGCATAATATACTCCAACAGACTGCCAAGATGAAATCTCAAACTGTTTTCAAGGCATGATATGTCTGGCAATTCCTGTATTGGGCCACAATTGTAGATGTTAATGAGTAGGTAAAGCAGGCTTGGAGTGAGCAGCCCATTTCTGAACCAAAGAAGATTGAACTGTCCTCAGACGACGAGGAAACAAACAGTCGAATGGTTTCCAATGACGTGAAAAGGAAAGCCACGATAGAAGAAGCTGGCAGTTCAAAGAAGCCAAGAATTACACTGACAAAAAGCAATGAGTTCTTGAAGCAAATAGAAAGCCAGGTTAAGGCAGTAAGCACTGAGAAAGTTGAGATAAGTAAAACTGAGCAGCAATCTGTTCAGAAGACTGTGCCTGATCAGCTAGTTGTAAAAAGTACAGTTGCTACTGGATCTGGGAAAGATCATGTCAAGCCAGTCACTGTTGAGAAGATACCAGACCAGTTAGGGGACAAAGGCAAGAGTCAACTAGACAAAGGGAAAGGTCTGGCGTTCTCAACTTTGTCTGGTAAAGTTCCTGCCATTATTGGAAACCCTCTGCAACTGGTAAAACAGGATAAATTGCAGCAAATGCAAACTCAAAAATTGAGAGGGCATCTTTTGCTCAGCAAAGCTGATTATGCAACTTTACCCTATGTGGCTCCAGTGGCAATATATGAACCTGTTGATTCTGATCCAACCATGGTCAAAGACAGATGTTCAGTACTGATACAGTCTTCTTGGAATACCATTGTCAGTTGTATGGGACAATTTGTGGAGGCTACTGGATCAGAAGACGAAGTCAAAAAGCTTAAAGCTGACTTGGCAGAAGCACAAAATTAGATTGAAACACTCCAGAAAGCCCAGGAATTACAGAACATACAACACAAGGTACTGGAAGCTCAATCAGAAAGGACTCAAGAATTGTTGAACAAAAAGTTAGTTAAGGCCGAGTTTGAAATTATGATAATCAAAAGTCAAAGGAATGAAGAGCTGAGAGCTGCCGAGCGAGCTGAAACAATGCTTAGGATGAAGCGGGCGGAATTCAGAAAGCTATTATTGCACCATACAGCTTTGAAGCGTTCGCTGACTGACAAATACATCTACAATAGCTTGTCAGAAATTTTAAACCCTTCAGGCAATGTTGTTTTCGACTTAGAAAATTTAAAGTCCTTGATGGAAAGTATGCAGAGCGATTTGCAGGATAAGGTGGGTGAGTTCAATAGTGCTTTGATGAACCAAGCTATAATGGATTATATTGAGCAACAGACTTCCCCGGATGAAGAAGATGAAGCTGATTAGGAGGAGGATGATCAAGAAACTGGGCATACACAGGATGATGATGATGCCCCACCACCATCTCCACCTCCAGGACCTGGTACTGGAGGGACAGGGCCAAATGAAGGAGGCTAGTCATAGCCAGACAGCGAGACCAGAATGAGGGTCAGCAGGAAGGATAGGATAAAGAGCACCAGTCGGATATTTAGCAGACTGAAGAGCAACAACCCAGTAATACTGGAAATCAGCCAACTGATTAGTCCCATCACAGCAGAGAGGCTAAAGGGAAAATGAAGGTTTAGGATGAGGGACCAGTGGCTGATCATCAGCATTCACTACAGCTCATTACTTTGAATAAGCAACTGAGACATCAACATGCCTCCATCACCAGACAGTATCTGGAGGATGATGCTCTCTGGACTGATTTAGAAAGATTTCAAAGACTATATGTGGGAGCCAGGGAAATGGTAGACCATTGGAAATCAGCTGCTTTCCATGATAAAGAAGCTTGTAGACTACCTGCACATCCCAGTACAGTCCAGTTGTTGGAACGAGTTTCGGAATGGATACTCAATGCTGATGAGAAAGTGACAAACCCGCACTGGCAAAGGAAGTCTACTGTAGATTGTCGGTCCTTAGCTCTAGAACTGGAACTTCTGCTGGGTAACAAACCAACTTACCGCTGCATGAAGGATGTTAGGGTACAACTGAAGGAAGTTCTAGTACAACTGCAAGTTGCCAGAGGTGTTTTGGATCAGAGAGTCAAAGACATTCTTGAGGACTAGACAGCCACTAGCAGAGGACCTCAAACGCGAATGTCAGTAGGAGCACAGGCAACTGCTCTCCGAACCCTGTTCCAGCTAGTGAGAATCACAAGAAAGATGATGCAGCAGGAGAACCAGGCTGTTCTCAATTTCTTGGAATTTGTGCCTGATTCTCCAGTTCTCTTATACGCTGTTCCAGCAAGAGAAACCGAGCTGCCAAGATTCTTTCCAGCACTGTATCCTCAACATCAAGAACCAGTTGATCGACTCACATATTTCAAAATAACTGATGAGCTTCAGGATTGGTATGAGCGATCAACTGTGGAATGGAAGACTTGGCAGACATTGTTCTGGTCCTTCTTGAACTCCTGCATCCCAACATTAGAACCAGACAATGGATTTTTCAGTTCCACACCAGAACCAGACGATGGATTTTTCAGTCTCACATCAGAATGAGACAGGGGAATTTTTCAAAAATTTTGGAATCTTGCCAAAATTCAAGAAAGAAGGGAAGGATGTAGACGATTGGATAATCACCATGTGGAAATGTGTTCTTAGACGATGGGCAGTGAATTACTTAGTAATTACTAGAGTAATTACTACAGTAAACCCGAAGTGTATAAATAGGGCCCATTACATTATTATCGGGTTGGCAATTGTTATCACTTGTATTAGCGCTTTGGGCTATACTTGTACTTGAGCATCAGTAGCAGTATTGTTGGTAGTACTTTCTCTCTCTCTGTAATCATATTCACTGTAATCTCAATCATGGCATATATTTCAGTGATACTTACTTCTCGTCCAATCTTATGAATCTGAATCTGAATCTGAACCTTATTCCAGTCTATAAGTCTGATTCTTATTTCAGTATCCATGGAATTGGAGCTGATCTCTTCAGACATCTAATTCCAGTGTTGAAGGATTTCAGCTTCTTATGTGGAAAGATTTCAGACAGCGGACAAGACAGAAATCAGAGACGAGACTGAAATATGGATACTGAATTGAGAATTAGAATTATAGACTGGAATAAAGTTCAGATTCAGACTAAGATTCAGAAGACTATTGAGAAATAAGTATCACTGAATGTATATTATGATTGAGATTACAGCGAATATGATTACAGAGAAAAGGTATAGCCAACAAGACTGTCACTGATGCTCAAGTACAATTATAGCCCAAAACGCTAATACAAGTGATTACAATTGCCAACCCGATATCAAAGTAATGGGCCCTATTTATATGCTTTGGGTTTACCGTAGTAATTACTTTAGTAATTACTAAGTGATTCACTGCCCAACTTCTAAGAACACGTTCCCACATGGTGACGCGCCAGCCGTCTACATCCTTCCCTTCTTTCTTGAATTTTGGCAAGATTCCAAATTTTTTGAAAAATCCATTGTCTGGTTCTGATGTTGAACTGAAAAATCCATCGTCTGGTGGATTGTCAGAGTCTGACATTGAGAAGATGGTGAAGGATGCAGAGCTCTAGAAAGCTCACAGAATGCGAGAGGCAGCTGAAAAGGCCAAAGTGATCTCTCCCTGCCTGCTGAAAAGAAAAGTCGCCCCCAAATTTTGATATAGAACTACCCAGTATCCTTCCATTGGACCGTCTTCCTTTTGCCCTTGCTCTTTGACTGTGTTGGTGCCTGAGAAGTTCCAGCATCAGCATTCTCCTTCTGAATCAGTCGGTAAATGGCTTCTTGCTCCAGCTGATCCCGCAGTTCTGTGGTCATCTCTACCTCATAAGGTGTGAGAGAATGATAGGTTTTGGTGTCAGGATCATAGAGTGTACGTCTGCCCTTGGTCAGTTTGGTTCTGGCCAATTTATGACAATGCGAAGCAGTATGGATCCATCCTTGTAGAAGAGGCTGATTTGTTTTGACGCGTGCTTCAGAATCTCAGCCATCTCCCTGTACTGCGGTGCTAGACCCGGCTTTGCTGCAATGTCTTTCTCAGACAGTTTGGAAGATTCGACTGTAAGCTGCAGTAACTGATTAGTTATCCTTGTCAATCCCCTGACCTGAATCTTCCACTGGCCCATACACAGCTGAATCCTCTGTAGCTCTTCCTTTATTGCGTGGATATCATTGATTTGAAGAACATCATTGAACAATGTCTGCCAAGTCTTCCATTCTACACTTGATCGCTCATACCAATCCTGAAGCTCATCAATTATTTTGAAATATGTGAGTCGATCCACTGGCTCTTGATATTGAGGATACAGTGTTGGAAAGAATCTTGGCAAGTCAGTTTCTCTCGCTGGAACAACATACAAGAGAACTGAAGAATCAGGTACAAATTCCAGGAAATTCAGGACTACCTGGTTCTCTTGTTGCATCATCTTCCTAGTAATTCTGACTAGCTGGAATAGGGTGCGGAGAGCAATTTCCTGTGCTCCGACTGACATGCGAGTTTGAGGTCCTCTGCTAGTGGCCGTCTGGCCCTCCAGGATGGATTTCATTCTCTGGTCCAAAACACCTCTGGCAATTTGCAGTTGAACCAGAACATCCTTAAGTTGGACCCTAACGTCCTTCATACAGTGGTAAGTTGGTTTGTTACCCAGTAGAAGTTCCAGTTCTAAAGCCAAGGAATGACAATCTGCAGTGGACTGTCTTTGCCAGTGCGGGTTTACCACTTTCTCATCAGCATTGAGTATCCATTATGGAACTCGTTCCAACAGCTGAACTGTACTGGGATGCGCAGGTAGTCTACAGGCTTCTTTATCATGGAAAGCAGCAGATTTCCAATGTTCCACCATTTCCCTGGCTCCCACATATAATCTTTGGAATCTTTCTAAATCAGTCCATAGGGCATCATCCTCCAGATACTGCCTGGTGATGGAGGCCTGTTGATGTCTCAGCTGCTTATTTAGGGTAATGAGTTGTAGTGAATGCTGATGATCCTTCACTGGTCCCTCATCCTAAGCCTTCATTTTCCCTTTAGCCTCTCTGCTGTGATGGGATTGATCAGGTGGCTCATTTTCAGTGTTGCTGGGCTGCCGTTTTTCAGTCTGCTGATGACCCGACTGTTGTTCTGTTTCCTGTCTTTCCTGCTGTTCCTCAGTCTGGTCAGGTTGTTCTTGCTATGATTGGCCTCCTTCATCTGGCCCTGTCCCATCATTGCCTAGTCTTGGAGGTGGAGATGGTGGTGGGGCATCATCATCATCATCCTGTGTATGCCCGGCTTCTTGATCATCCTCCTCCTTATCAGCTTCATCTTCTTCTTCTTCTTCATCCTCCTCTGGGGATGTCTGCTGTTCAATATAATCCATGATGTCTTGGTTCATCAGAGCATTATTGAACTCTGCCACCTTATCCTGCAAATCACTTTGCAGACTTTCCATTAAGGACTTTAAATTCTCTAGATCAAAAACAGCATTGCCTGTTGGGTTTAGAATTTCAGACAAGCTATTATAAATGTATCTATCAGTCAGCGAACGCTTCAGAGTTGTATGGAGTAATAGCAGCTTCCTAAATTCTGTCCGCTTCGTTTTGAGCCCCATTTCAGCTCGCTCTGCAGCTCTCGATGCTTCATTCCTTTGACTCTTTATGATCATAATTTCAGACTCAGCTTTAGCCAACTTTTTGTTCAACAACTCCTGAGCTCTCTCTGACTGAGCTTGCAATAACCTGTGTTGTATGTTCTGTGCTTCCTGGGCATTCTAGAGTGTGGCAATCTGATGTTGTGATTCTGCCAATTCAGCTTTAAGCTTTTTAACTTCATCTTCTGATCTAGTAGCTTCCACCAATTGTCCCATACAACTGACAATGGTATTCCAAGAGGAGTGTATCAGTATTGAACATCTGTCTTTGACCGTTGTTGGATCAAAATCAACTGGTTCATATATTGCCACAGGAGCCACATAAGGTAGAGACGCATAATCAGTTCTGGTAAGTGAGAGATGCCCTCTCAATTTCTGAGTTTGCATTTGCTGTAGCTTATCCCTTTTAACCAGTTGCAGAGGGTTGTGAGAAATGACAGAAACTATTTCAGACATAGTTGAGGACGCTGGAACTTTCCCCTTATCCAGTTGATTCCTACCTTTGTCTCCTGACTGGTCTAGCGCCTTTGCCTCGGTGATTGGCTTTACCTGATCCTTCCCAGATCCAGTAGAAATTGTCTGTTTAACAACTGTCTGATTAGGTACAATTGTCTCAGTGCTCGCTACCTTTACCTGACTTTCGATGTGCTTCAAGAATTCACTGCTTTTGGTAAGTGTAATTCTTGGTTTCTTTGAACTACTAGCTTCCTCTGCAGTAGCTTTCCTTTTCAGGTCTTTGGAAGTTGTCTGACTTTCCGTTTCCTCATCATCTGAGGACGTTCAATTTTCTTCGGTTTTGAAATGGGCTGCTCATTCCATGCCAGCTTCACCTGCTCATTAATATCTGCAGCAGTAGCCCAATACAGAAATTGCCAGACATACCATGCCTTGAAAACAGTTTGAGATTTCAACTTGGCAGTCTGTTGAAGTACATTATGCGAGAGTATTTGGCACAGGTTGATATGGACTTGTGGATCCAGTATCTTGGCCAACGGCATAGCAAATAGTTTCTCTGACACATATGTTGGGTTATTCTTAAGACTGACTGCTTCAGCTACAAACCTGTAAGTAGCGGAGGCTTCCAGTCCTGCTACTGGAACTCCTTGAGCACTGGCCTTGCGCTTCTTTCTGTCTGCTTCGTCCTCCTTGAGAGCAGTACTTATTTGCTGTGCAGTTGCCACAGACGGTTTGGGCTCATTAGGCATCCGAAATGCAAATGCAATGGCCTCTGGTGTCACTGACACCCTCCTATTATTGATCACAACACTGCTAGATTCAGCATCAAAGGAATCAAGAACTTGCTTAATAATATCTTCCTGAAAAGCAATCCTTGTGGCTTGCAACACAACTCGCAAATCCCTGAGTTGTAACAGTGTCATTGCATGATCAGTAAAGAAAAATCTTTGGATTTTACTGTAGGAGAGGACAGGAAGGCTTGCCTTTGCCTCAGTAATTATAGCCTGGGTTTCTGCAAGAGTTTCCTCCATCTTCTCTGAACGTTTCCTTCTTCCCATACACTGTGAGGTCGATGAAGATGAAACAGGCGAAGGCGAAGAGGACTTACTTGTGTTAAAGCCGTTGCATGGTGTCGTTGGTAAGGTTGTCTGACAGTCAACTGTCTCGTCGGAGGTCGAAGTTTGCGGTTGTAGTGAAGAGACCTTGGAGCTCGGAGATGGAAAATGGTTGACAGGAGGAAAGCGTCACGAAAGAGATTTATGAGGAAAAATGTTAACTCTCCTGACTATTATACGTGTTCGCGCCATAAAAGCTCCACTAGTCACCGCTCCTAGACTTGTGTGTGCCGTCGCTGACGTGGCAAACATGCATTGGACAAGACTGCAACCCATCCTTGTAATAATTATCACTGGCATACCATTTGACCATTGGCCTCTCAAAATTTGGAAAGTGTTTTCACACTGGTTCTGAACTGATTCCCACTTTGGCTGGATCATACTAGTACTGGTTCTTAAATCAGCTTCATCTGATTCTTCAGGTATTGGTTCTGAAGCTCGAACTGGTTGCACATCGAAAAGACCAAAAATATCTGACTCTGGTATCTCTTGATCAACAACCTCCAATTCCTTAGTGACTTCTTCTAATCCAGTTTCTCTGGTCTCTGAGTAATAAAGTTTGATCTTTGCTCCATTATATACTCGTGGAAACATTAGTCCAGATAAGTCTTTTAATCTGACTGTGCCATTGGAGAAGACCCAATCAATCTCAAAAGGTCCTGCCCAGGCAATCTTCAAATTCGGCTTCTTTGGTCCCAATCTTGACTGATATAGAAGTACTAAGTCTCCTTTCTAGAATTCTCGGACTTTAATTCGGCGATCATGCTAGTGATTCCTTCTTTGTTGAACAATTTCTTGTTCCAATATATCCCTTTGCCTGAGTTCATCTAACTGCATCAGTTCATTCAGTCTTTTCTTAAGATTATGGTTGAAGTCTAATCCATACTTTACAGCCATTCTCTGACCGGGGATTACTGACCGGGGATTACAAACTCCATAGGATCCACTGCTTCGGTACCATACACCATTCTGAATGGTGTCATTCCAGTAGTTACCTTATAAGATGTTCTATAAGCCCATAGAGCAGTCTGAAGCTTCAAATCCCACTGGTCTGGTTTCTTTTGCACCACCTTAGTGAGAGTAGTCTTAATTGTCTTATTGCTACTTTCAGCCTGTCCATTGCATCTGGGATAGTAAGGAGTAGATTTTCGATGCTTGACTGAAAGCATATCCAATAGGATTTCCATAGTATCATTGATGAAATGCGTCCCTTGATTGGTCACAATTTCCACTGGACATCCATATTGGCAGACAATATTCTCAAACAGAAATCTTGTAGTTGACTTGGCTGTGTTGTCAAGAAGAGCTTTAGCTTCAACCCACTTGGTAACATAACAAGTAGCCATCACGATATACTTGTTCTTCCTGGGAGTCACCTTCTTAAAAGGTCCCATAAAATCCAATCCCCATTTCATGAATACTCCCAATGGTTGTATTGGCATTAACAGAGTCATGTCTGCAGATGTTGGTCGGCCCATTCTTTGACAAATGTCACAAGTTTTACAAAAACTTTTGACATCAGCAATCATTGTTTGGCACCACAACCCTGCTTGCAGAATCTTTTTATATGTTACTTCATTGGAAAAGTGTCCCCCAGACTCTCCATTATGCGCTTCTGAGATAACCTGCATTCTTCCCTCCATAGGAACACATCTCCGAAGTATACCATCCACACCCAATCGATAAAGTACTCCCCCAATGATGGTAAATTTTAGGCTTTTTATGATCAGAGCCTTCTTCTGATTCTGTTTCCAGTCTTCTGGAAAGGCACCTTGGGAAAGGAATTGATAAATATCATACCATTCAGGATCCACTGCTTCTTCTGCTTCTAGCTGAAATAAATCAGCATCCAATGGTTCATCTCTCAGAGGTGATTCTGAAAATCTATCTGTACTCTTGGACAGAAAGTCAGCTCCACAGTGGTTTTGGCCAGGCTTATGGAAAATTCTGAACTCAAATTCCATAAGGAACATCATCCATCTTATGAGCCTGCCTTGAATAATGACTTTGTTAATCAGAAACAGAAGAGCTTGATGATCCACATAAAAATGGAATATCTTCCCCAATAGGTAATGTCTGAACTTTGTAGCGCTAAAAACCATTCCGAGGGCTTCTCTTTCAGTAGTCGTATATCCTTGTTCAGCCTGACTGAATCTCGGACTAGCAAAATAGACTGAATAGTCTGTTCTGCCATCTGGCTGAGCTAATATTGCCCCCATTGCCAATCCTAAAGCATCGACGTGTACATGAAAAATAACATCCCAGTTCGGCTGCCTGAGGACTGGTTTACTGGTAATGGCTTTTTTCAAATTCTGGAAACTCTCCTCACACTCAGAAGTCCAATTGAACTTACTGGTCTTCTTTGTAAGCTCATATAGTGGCACTGCTTGAGAAGCAAATTTGTGTACAAATCTTCTATAAAAATTCACATACCCCAAGAAAGAACTCAATTCAGCAGCAGTTCTAGGAGCTTTAGCTTGCTAGACACATTGTATTTATCATTGGCCATTTCTATTCCATTGCGGGAAACCACATGTCCCAGTAGCTGTCCCTTCCAAACCAGAAATGCTGATTTAAATGGATTCAAGCAAATCCTTTTCTCTTGACAGCGTTTAAAAACCATCTCTAGGAATAGAAGATGTTGTTCCTCAGCTGAATCCATTTAAATCAGTATTTCTGGTTTGGAAGGGACAGTGAAGTCATCCATGAAAATGGCGAGGAACCGATGAAGAAATTCATTAAACATCTCCATCATACACCGAATGAATTCACTGAATAGACAGTGAAGTCATCCATGAAAATGGCGAGGAACCGATGAAGAAATTCATTAAACATCTCCATCATACACGGCTGAAAAGTAGCTGGTGCATTGCACAGGCCAAAAGGCATCACCAGATACATGAATGCTCCCCACTCAGTGATGAAAGTGGTCTTGGCCCTATCTTCAGGAGCAATCTATAAGTGGTTATAGCCGCTATAACCATCCATGAAGCTATACATCTCATATCCTGCGATCTCATCAAGCAACATATCAGTAAAAGGTAAGGGAAATGGATCCTTAATGGTCTGGGCATTTAGTTTCTTATAGTCGACAGAAACTCTTAATTTCCCATTCTTCTTAGGAACGACGACTATGGGAAATAACCAATCACTGCTTGCTACTTCCGTAATGAACCTAGCCTTGAGAAGATTATCAATCTCCTCCTTGACCTTCTTTGCATAGTTGGGGTTCATCCGGTATCTTTGCAATCTCACTGGCCTAGCTTCTGGTTTCAGTGGTATTCGGTGCTGACAGAATTTAGGATCTACTCCCTTCAAATCTGTATGTTCCCAGGCAAATACATCTTTATAGTTCTGGAACATTTTTCTTGCCTTTTCCTTCATTGTCGGCTTCAGGTGTTTGTTGACTTTGATCATTCTAGGATTTTCCTCTGATCCCACGTTCCACTCCTCCACTTCTTGATCATCTGGAAGCAACCAATTTGGTCCTCCTCCTTTTCGTTTGGTCGAGTCTTCAGCGTAGTCCCAAGAAGGTCCATTCATCTCTGAATCATTATTCTGATTTAGTGAATCCTCTCCAGAACATACTGATTCTTCTATTTTACCAGTATCCGCTGATTCCTCCATTCTTCCAGTTAGCTGAACGGTTCTTTCCCCTGTATTGACTTCAGTAAACTGGTCAGGGAATTGTCGCTTCTGCTTGTCAGCTCGTTCCTTGTTTAGTAGAACTGCATTCAAATCAATTTCTGCCAAAGGAAAGATGTTCATTGCCGCTAGCATTCGCTCAATTTTCTTAGCTCGGTATTTTTGACACAACTCCTTCGGCCTCAGTTCCTTCTTCCAGCTTCTGGTGTTGTTGGTCTGGATTTTAATTCTGCCACTAGCCCCTTCTATGGTTAAGGTCTGGTTGGCGTAATCATGAACAACATGTGTTGTTCTTAACCATGGGTGGCCTAATAGCATTCCATATGCTCCCTGGACATCCAAAACTAGGAAACTAGTTTTGAATTTTTCCCTCCCTACTCTTATCTGCATGTTTTCAATCATACCCGTCGCTTGTACTACTCGATGATTTGCCATTCTTACTTTGAATGGTGCTGGTTTCATGTTGGTGATATCCATTCTTTGCTGAAGATGGGCTCCCATTATATTCACTCCTGCTCCTCCATCCAGTATGACGCTTGAGAGAGGTTCCCACTGCTTCCTCACCTTGTAATCTACCTGAATAAGTGGAACTTCATCATCCCCGACAGCCGTCAGGTCTACTATTCTGGCCTCTGCCTCAGTCTTCCTACGCTGCCTGATAAAGTTGGCCACTTTAGGTAAGGTCTTTCTTATATCCTCCAGCTCGACGGTCAGCTTCTGGATTCTATCACAAATTTTCACCTGAATTTCCTCTTGCTCCTGGTCCGACTGATTGTCAGAGCTTGAAGAGCTAGTGTTCTCATACTGCCATTCTTCTTTAGCAGAACTTCTACTCTTTCCTTCCTCTTCCATCTCACCAACTAGTCCATGTACTACAGCTAGCATGGTCTCTGTCATGGCCGGTACTGACTGATCTTTATCAATCGATTGGGCTAGTATCTTCTGAATGACTCTATCCTCGGAACTTTCTAGCTGCTCTGGCAACTTCTTAGCTAAATCCTCTGTGATTTTAGCTGCTAGTTCCCGCTGCTCTTGCCACTCATCCACCACCTTTTTCTTACCCTTGGCCTTCCAAACTTCCCTTTGTTGGGCCCACTTGCTACTGTTAGAGTTGGCTGGTACTTCTGAAAATGTATGGAATCTCTTCAATGATCACTCCTTTGCTCCTGGTAACTACTCTGACTGGGACTGGCTCTGGTGCCTTAGCCTCAGTAGCAGTTGTTACCGGTGCATCTGGACATTGGGCTGTCAAACAACCATACTTCCCGCAGGTATAGCAATTCATGCTTCTGGTATGGAAGTTGCCTCTTCC
The DNA here is from genome assembly GCF_014529385.1 of Adiantum capillus-veneris. Lineage (NCBI taxonomy): Eukaryota > Viridiplantae > Streptophyta > Polypodiopsida > Polypodiales > Pteridaceae > Adiantum > Adiantum capillus-veneris. The sequence goes on from NC_140934.1 coordinate 88,852,956, forward strand.
TCTTCCTCTGCCCATTCCTGGTTGGTATCTGCCTCGTCCTTGACCAGTACCACTGGTACCTGGTCCTTCTTCTTGGGCTACTTTGACTGGCTCTGTCTTCACTAGTTCAGTGTAGGCAACCACTGATAGATCCTTTCCTTTCTTAAAATGGTGAATTCGGATGCCACAATTATTCCACAGGTGACCGAAGGCCTTGCAGTAAGTACATTGTGGGCATTCCGTGGAGATATGGTCCTTGGATTTACATCTTGAACACCAAGTCTCCATCTTCTGGACCGGCTGTCTTGTATGGCTAATCTCTGCAATTTGCCTAGCCATTTCTTCAATTCTCTTGGTCCATGATCCTTTCTTTGATTTTTCCTTTGTTCGATCATCGGAGCTGCTGGATGTTCCACTAGAATTGGATGCTTCAATAGCCGAACTACTGCTACTGGTTCTTCGCTTCTTGTGGCTCTTTTCTTTCTTAGCCTGCTATTCCAGTTTTAATGCTCTCTAGACCAGGTCATTGAATTTCTTTGTAGGGGCTGGTACTTCTTGTTCTCTCAGCTTCTTGCTTTTGAACCCATTTAGAAACCATGCCCTTAATCTCTTCAAAGACGGTGGTTCCTGAACTTTCTGGTCAGTTCTTTGATCTTTTCGACATAGCTGCGGACTGACAATTTCCTCTGTTTGATCTGATCCAGTTCACAGAGAATATCCTCATCTCCCCGATTGTCGGAATACTCCAACCTGAAGGCCTTAATTAAGTTATTATATGATCTCAGCTGGCACGCAGGGTAATGGTAATACCATTTCCTTGCTGCTTCCTTCAAGGTTTGTGGAAAGTATTCCCCCCAATCATCTTCATCAATGTTTTTTAGTTCAGCATACTGCTCGAAAGCTTGTATGTGAACATCAAGATCATCCTTTTTCCCTCCTTTGAACATGGGAAAGGAAATCTTCAGGGAAGAAGTGTAATCATTTCGATTACTGCTACTCCCACTAGTTCTTTTCTTGGCTTCAGACTGATGCTTGGGAGCCTTCTTGCAGTTGTCAGTGTCAGCATGCTAGTCAATCTCCGTCTCTGCCTCAGTATCAATATCTTCGCGGTTCTATCTGCTGGAAGTACGGTGACTTCCCTTTCTGATTTTGTTATGCTCATCTTTCTGGCGAGACTGAGAACTCTTAGAATTCTTTGCCTTTTGTCTTCCCGTTCTGCCCGTCTGCGTCGAGAATGACTGGAATGCTGTGAGTCCTGCACCTCATCAGCCTGACTATGCTCCTCCTGAGCCTCAGTGTCAGTCATTTTCTCTTGCTTGGGGTCAGACTCTCTTCCTGACTCCTCAGTAATGGGGTCCACACGATTGGTAGATTTTCGGCCACGATTGGATTTTGGTGCCATTGTTGAAAACTTCAACCGGGAGAAGAGTCTTTCAGTCGACGAGCTTCAGCTCTAGCCATCGTGATCGCCAAAATGGAATTGGAGCTGATCTCTTCAGACAGCTAATTCCAGTGTTGAAGGATTTCAGCTTCTTATGTGGAAAGATTTCAGACAGCAGACTAGAAAAAAATCAGAGACTAGACTAAAATATGGATACTGAATTGAGAATCAGAATTATAGACTGGAATAAGGTTCAGATTCAGACTAAGATTCAGAAGACTATTGAGAAATAAGTATCACTGAATGTATATTATGATTGAGATTACAGCGAATATGATTACAGAGAAAAGGTATAGCCAACAAGACTGTCACTGATGCTCAAGTACAATTATAGCCCAAAGCGCTAATACAAGTGATTACAATTGCCAACCCGATATCAAAGTAATGGGCCCTATTTATATGCTTTGGGTTTACCGTAGTAATTACTTTAGTAATTACTAAGTGATTCACTGCCCAACTTCTAAGAACACGTTCCCACATGGTGACGCGCCAGCCGTCTACAATCCATATTTCAGTCTAGTCTCTGAATCCTGTCTAGTCTGCTGTCTAAAATCTTCCCACACTAGTAGCTGAAATCCTTCAACATTGGAATTAGCTGTCTCAAGAGATAAGCTCCAATTCCAGTATCAGTGATCACACATACCCACATAGTTCCAGCTAGTAACACTTCTAGATTGAATTTAGTATCTCTTTTTTTGTACTTAGACATGGTATCAAATTCACCGATTTGTAACAGAGTGGTCTCATAGGTCATTAATTCCTTTTGAAGACATTGTCAAGAAGTATGTAGTGAAAGTAGGAAAGCTCCGGGCCTCTCACTGTGAGGATTCCTTAACAAAATCAAGCAAGGAGTAGATGATTTGAAGCTAAAAATACACTAAAAAAGAACAAACCTCCAGCCATGAAAGATCCACTTTGAAAAGGAGCCAAGATTAACTCAAAAATCTTGTGTGTGTGAAGATATTTATTAGGAAGAGGACTGGGTGTAGGAGGGCCTCTTTATTGTCCATGAGCTTATGGAGTTAATTAACATTTTGATGAATAGGTGTATGCCATGTGTGCAAGAATGGTGGGTGTGTAAGATATGTGTAAGAGTGGTCAAAGGATGCACTTTTCTCCCCAAAAGAAGGTGGAAAATTTTACAATTTTTGGCCTTCCATAACTTCCACATTTGATCTTGGATTTGAGCAGAGATCATAGATCTACGATCTACACAATGAGCTCTTTCCATAGATATGCTACATGATATGGTTTTATCTGCTAGATTTTGAATTCCATTTTGGGGAAAAAATTGAATTCAAAAAAACTACCCATTTTGCATGTTTGAATTCAAAAGCTGTCCTTTGATTACTTTCTTAATTCTAGAGGTTTGACTTCCTTAAACTTCCAAATAAAGAGGCCCTTCGAGACACCATTCTCTTCCTAATGTAGGTGTAGCCTCGCTCCCAATCGAACTGTAACATTTAATGGCCTAATCACTTGTGTGTAGCGGAAATGAGCATGAACATAGTGGGCATTTCATTAGAATAGATTCCTAATGAGAATTACAAGAGTGCTTGGGGAGAGAGAGAAACAAAAAGAACAACATCTAGTTAGTTAGCATCGACAATACTTTCAAAAGAGAGAGAAATTAAGCTATTAACAACAATTGAGGACCGGATTTGCATGGAGCCGGTCCCCCCTCCAAATGGCTTTGTATTATGGTTTCTCCCATCAAGAGAGACATTGTACAATACAATTCTTTGTGTTCCTTCAAGACTAGCTAGTGCAATGAAGATGAAAGCTTCATGCACTAAGCAAAAACTTAGCAAACACAACTTGAATTATCCCCGTTCTCAGACCCAAGACCTCACACACCTTCGAAGATGGTGAGAGCTAGCAGGGTATGAGAGTAGATTGAGAGGAAAAAGGAGTATCTTATGAGAAAGATGTACATCTCCTCACATAATCACTCATATTAGCATAGCTTTAGCTTAGTAATTAGCTTGGTAGAGGAGATGAGCATGCATTGAAGCTTGGCTCTTGGTTGGATTTGCATCCACATGCCAAGAGTGTGTTGATGTAGGCTTCTATCTCACAAGCTTGGAGTAGGTGATGAGTTCTCCATTAAAGCTTGGGAAGAGATAGTCTTCTCTTTCTTCACGTACACATGAGATTGTGTGAGTGTGTGTGTGATAATGCCTTGCAAAAATCAGCCCCCCTCTCTCTCTTGGGCGAGCCCTCTTCCTATTTGCTCTTGCAGAAGCCTCATTGGCCCTCCCCAAGTCAAGCCAATCACAATTAAGCAGCATAAGTGATGGCCTTCTGACATGTGTCCCCCTTTCCCCTTTTGTGAGAGCTTTAGGTAATTAAATAATTAAACTAAACTCTCATTGGACCCCTTTGCCTCCTGGCCAATAGGAATCAGGCAAGCCATGGGGCTCCTGAATGCTCATTGGACCCTTTGGGAGGCTGCCCAATAGTCTTCTAGGAGACTTAATTCTCATTGGTTTCTTTTATTGAATGTTTTTCAATTAATTAAACTAGATTTACTCTAGCTTAATTCTCATTGGTCCACTTAGGGTCATCCAATAGGAATTGGGCACACCTTGTGGGCATCTGGGCTAGGGAGTTGACATGTGTCCCTAATTCCCTTTGTGTAAAGGGGCTTGTGTGTGTGTATGTGGATTTCTCTCTCATCCCCTACAAGAAGGGCTCGCTCCCTCCCATGTAGGGATATGCATTGACTTTGGAGAGTACACAAAGCATCCAATTCCCCGTAAGCTTTAACCCTTTGAATTTTGGAACCTTAGCATTTTGGAAGTCTTAATGGGCTGAACCCTAGGGTCTTTTTAGCCCATTGTTGCACATGGATCTTTTGCAGATGGCCCCCCCTTTGGATCCCTATTTTCCCACCTTTGGATCCCTACTGTGGCCAGTCTGCTAGCTTAACCAATATTCTAGCTTTTTGTCCCCTGGCACTTCCCCACATTAAATGATCAGTTTAATATGAGAAAATCATTTAGGAGAATTAGATATTGATTATTATGACATTACCTCTCTCTTGAAATCATAGTCGTCCTCGACTATGGTGTAGAGAAGATAAAGCATATTCATGAGTCCGTTTCTTAGCTGGTAGAGGATCCCTATGTTACCCTACGACATCATTCCACAATGGATGACTAGTCCATTTGGCGCTTGAGATCCTGAGGCTGCCGCAAGCATGTCTGCACATTAGTCCTATCAGTCTTCCATAGTAGAGTGACAAGATCTACTTGGTGTTTGGGAGACATCGTCTCCGCAAACTTGATCTAATCATGCATACTACTTCATTTTTGTGCACAATAAAGAAAAAGAGAGTCTTATAATACAAAAAAACTTTGTTCATTTTTAACATTTTGTACATTTGCTTACTCTTGGGAAACATTGTAAGCATTGACAAGGTTTAGGTTATCCTTTAATTGTATGCCTTGCATCCATCTAGCATCTTCAAAGGGATAATTCTTAAACTTAATAAGATATCATCAGATAGTCTTACCGCCTCTTAATACCTTGTCTTCATGTCGGAGAATGGACTCGGGCTGCAGCACCTCCTCTTGGTCCTCGATCTCCGGTGGGTCTTCAATAGTTGGTTCTTGAGGTGGCTCTCCTTTGTAAGGCTTTAATAGGCTCACATGAAAAGCATTGTGTATGAGACAATGATTGGGCAACTTGAATTGATAGGCCATCTCATTGATTGGCCTAAGAATCTGGAAGGGACCATAGTACCTTTTTGCTAGTTTAGCGTAGTACTTTTGATGGCCCGTAGGATTCTTGCCCGTCGTGTGCCTTAATCGAGCCTTGGGAAACTTTAACAAGACCCAATTGTTTTTTTTAAAGGCTTGGGCTCTTCTGTGCTTGTCAGCAGCAGCCTTTTGCGTTTGCTGTGAGATAGAGATAGCATCCTTAATCTTTTGGAAAGATTCTTGTAGGTCTCGGCTATACTCATCTGCAGCGAAGATCTTCCCATGTACCTTAAGTAGCAAGGGACTTTTTGATCTTCCCTCAATCACCTCGAAAGGTGATTTTCCTGTGGAAGTATGTACAATGTTATTGTAAACATACTCCACTAAGGGTAAGTACTTCTCCCATTGGGATCTTTGATCTACTTCCGTTACATAGGCTTTTAGTAGATTGAGAATGGTTAGGTTAGCTATTTCACTTTGGCCAACCGTTTGTGGATGATAGGCCGAAGATAAGTTTAGCCTTGTCCCTAAATTCTCAAAGAGACCCTTCCAGAAATTACTGGTCATTCTAGGATCTCTATCCGACACTATGGACATTGGCAAGCCATGGTACTTGAAAATTTGTGAAATAAAGAGGGTTGCCATTTGATGGGCTTTGATAGTCTTTTTGACAGGTATAAAATGAGCTTGTTTACTGAACCTGTCTACTATCGTCCATATTCCCGTATTCCCATGGATAGACTTAGGCAATCCAAAGATAAAATCCATGGATATGCTCTCCCATGGTGAATTAGGGATTGGCAAGGGTTGAAGAAATCCAAGTTGCTTCCCTCTATCAAATTTTGTCTTTTGGCATACCACACATTTAGAAACATACTCTTGTATGTTCACTTTCATGGTAGGCCAATAGAAATATGTTTCAATTCCCTTTAAGGTAGACTGAATCCCTCTATGCCCCGCATAAGGTGGAGCATGAGATTCATACATTACTTTCTCACGTAGTGAGTTAGTAACGCATAGTCTATTGCCATAGAGAAGATAACCATCTTGTAAGGTAAATGGTTCTTCTTTCTTCCCCAATGCAAGGGCTGAAATCACATCTCTAAAATCGGGATCAATAGCGTACTCATCTATCATTGAAGATAGATCATTGTGAGTTGCTATGGAAACCGCATTCACTCTCGGCCGTCTTGAGAGTGCATCAGCTACTTGATTATGCTTGCCAGCAATGTGAGAAATATGAAAATGAAATTGCGAAAGGAAATTTGCCTACCTCATTTGTTTGTCGAAGAGCTTGGTCTGCGTCATGAAGTACTTAAGACTTTGGTGATCCGTTCACAGAATGAAAGGAGTCCCCAATAAATAGTGCTTCCATGAGTCTAAGGCATGTAGAACTGCAAGGAGTTCCTTTTCATATATGCCTAGAGCTTGCTCAACGGGGTCGAGCCTTCGACTCTCATAGCCTATGGCATGCCCTTCTTGGAGCAAAACAGCTCCAAGGTAATCACCACAAGAATCACATTGGACCTCAAATGGTTTTGAGAGATTCGGTAGTGTAAGCACAGGTTGAGAGATAAGCTTTTCTTTAAGCTTTTCGAAAGCATTGTTCTCCTTAGCAGACCATGTATACCTAACACTTTTCTTTGTTAGGTCATGTAATGGTCCCGCAATTTGTGAGAAGTTTTCTATGAAGCGTCTATAATATGCACACATACCTATAAAGCTTCTTAGTTCATGAAGATTCCTTGGTTTAGGCCACCCTTTTATTACCTCTAACTTCGATGGATCCATTTGGATGCCATCTTGAGAGATAATATGACCTAAATACTGAATCTCTTGCAAGAAAAATTCACTTTTCTTTCGATTAACATAAAGTTTATTCTCTCTTAAAACTTGAAATATTACCTGGAGGTGTTGCTTGTGTTCCTCCAATGAATTAGAGTAGATGATAATATCATCAAAGAACACTCCAGTGAAGGTTCGATGAGGCCTGAACAGCTTCTCCATCAAGCGGTTGAATATGGCTGGTGCATTGGTCAAGCCAAAAGGCATGACAATGTATTCGTAAAGACCAAATGTGGTGTGAAATGTGGTCTTTACAATGTCTTGATCAACTATCCTTATTTGATGATAGCCACTTTTTAGGTCAATCCTACTGAAGTAGGTCGATCCTTGTAGCTTATCAAATAGGTCTTCTACCCGTGGAACGGGAAACCTATTCTTTATAGTGATCCTATTTAGCGCTCTATAGTCGACACACATACGATATGTGGTGTCTTTCTTTTGCACTAATAGCACAGGTGAGCAAAATGGAGATGAGCTTGGCCTAACCATACCCTTCTCAACTAACTCATGCACTTGCCGCATAATCTCCTCTTGTTGAGCTTGAGAAACTCTATAAGGAGGTTTTTTAGGCGGTGAACTTCCTGGAAGAAGTTCAATTTCATGGTCATCATTACCTCGTTTAGGAGGTAGCTCACAAGGGATGTCGTCAATAAAAACATCTTGAAACCCCTTGAGAAAATTGGATAACTCTAATTCCTTTTGGTTGCTTTTATTTTCTTTTGTTAAAGCATTAGGTTCATTTTGAGATTCTTTAACAAAAATCATGTACACGGAAATAGAGCTCTTTATTGACTTGTTGAAATCTGGTGTATGTACAATGGGGATGGTGTTACCCATTTCCTTAGCACTATATACATGTCTTTTTCCCTGAACTTAAAGGAGATTCTCCTTTCAGGAAATTTAACATCGGCAGTCAGGCGGTCAAACCATGGTGCCCCTAGGATTACATCCTCATGCTTGAGAGGAGAGATAAAGAAGTCCTCTTTGTCCACATAGCCTTGGACATGAAGCCTCAATTTCCCGATTAAGGGAGTGACTGAAGCTTCTTGCCCCTTGAAGGCACTGTCTACGGGTAGGACATCTCCCATCTCGTAGGATTGTATGCCTAGCTTGGTGGCTAACTCCATAGATATAAAATTGTGAGTAGAACCAGGGTCAAAGAGAATAAAAGCATCATGTTCTCTTACCTTTCCCCAAGCATGGCATAGAGGAGATCCTTTGTGATGAGTTTGGTGAGTCTCCTCCTCTTGGATTTCAACCAAGGAAGCTCTAGGAGGATCTTGGCGGTTGTTCTTTTGGGGACAAGCGCGGTACGCATTCCATTGTTCGCCGCACTTGAAACACCGGTTATCCTTACGATAACGCTCAATCTCTTCAAGAGAGAGTTTATTCTTACCTTTGTAAACTCCCTTCTCTTTAGCTTTGTTGGAGTTGCCCTTAGGAGACTTTTGGACATTGTCCTTCCCCTTAGGCTCATTGGAACCCTTGTTTTCCGGGGGCTTATTATTTCTTTTAGCCCCCATTTGGAAATTGATTCGTGAGGCCACCATAGTATGGTGTATTACCGCCGATATGGTACGTGGCCTTTGGGAGTTGATGTACTCCGCCATTTCTTCGGTTAAGCCCGCACAAAATTGTTGCTTTTGCTCTCCAAAATCCAACTTTTTGAAGACAGTGGCTTTGAGTTGTAGATCCCAAAACTTGTCTACATATTTGTGGATGGATTCATTGGGAGAGAGCTTTAAGCTTCGCCATTCGGTGAGTACTTTGTCTTTGGCATCGGTGGCCAAAAACTGCTTCATAATGGAAGCTCTTAAAGCTTTCCATGTTCGTGGAGCTTCACCGTTGGCTCGTAGGCTAGACCACCATTGTCTGGCGGACTTTTGAAAGTGCATAGCTACATGGCGTAGCTTAGAGGACTAGGTGAAGCCCTCATCTCCAAACGCCGTATCAAATTGTTGGATAAAGGCCAAGACTTTGTCCGTAGCACCAAAGGTACCATCATAGGTAAGGAAAGAGATGCTCTTCCCTCTCTCTTTGAATTTCTTCAATTTGGACGACCTCTTCCATGTGGCATAGGATTTCCTATGGCCTCTTCTTTTTGATGGTTCAAAGGTTGCACCATCACTTTCTTCAGAAGGTGAAGAATTTGAAGAAGGTGGAGAAGAGGGTGACCTCTTTCTTGCCTTTTTCTTGTCTTGATCTTTGTCGTCTTCACCATAGCTTTCATAAGAGGAAGAGGATGAAGAAGATGGAGAAGAGGGTGTCCTCTTTCTCACCTTTTTCTTCTCTTTCTTTTTATCATCCCTCTTTGAATTGTGGTGAGGAGAAGAATACGATGGTCTTCTCCGCTTTGGTGGTGATGGAGAGCGTTTAGCCCGCCGTCTTCGTGGAGCCATCTCCGCTGAGGTGGCGGGAGACTCGCTTCTTTCTTGTTCCTTCGGTGGAGGCTCTTGAGTTCTCCTTTGGGAAGGAGATGCATCATCAAGAAGTAAATTCTTGAGCCCTTCATATGGATTCTCTTCTTCTTCCTGAATCGGAGAGAGAACTCTTTTGGGAGTCTCACAAGGAGGCTTCCTAGGTATTCTCTTGTCATGGTGATGAGCTTGGAGAATCCCGTGAGCACGGAGCTGCCGTTGCACTTCACTTTGGAGAAACGGATTGCCCATGGCTTGTTGAAGCCTAGAAACAAGATAGTTAACAAGCATTGAAGCATCATTAGTAGCTTGCTCATGAGCAAAATCAAAGTTATCAACATTAATTTCACTCTCTTTACTATTGTCAGCCATTCTAACAACTTTTAGGTGTAAACTTTTTAGGTGTACTTTGGCACTTCAAGCCCTAGTTGCTACTCCTCTTTACCCCTTTAGAAAAAGCACTCAAGCTACTGTACCCGCGGCTCGAATACCATTAATTGCAAGGAATAGAAGAGAGGGTCTTTCGACACCAAAACACCACCGGCTCCTGTCAAGCTTCTAATAGCTCAATAGTGGTTAAGCCGTAGGCAAGCCGCGTAGGACTCCACTATTAAGACCATAGCTCTCGACGGTGATGCCCCGTTAACTGCACAAAGGCAGGCGCACTGCAAGGCTGAAAAATCCCTATTCTACTTCCTCACAGGCAATTAATAATACCAACCATTTGTACCTAGCTTGAGGACCTCCCTTCTTGAGCAAGAAAAGAGAAACCTTGAGCTCTGATACCAATGTAACATTTAATGGCCTAATAACTTGTGTGTAGCGGAAATGAGTATGAACATAGTGGGAATTTCATTAGAATAGATTCCTAATGAGAATTACAAGAGTGCTTGGGGGGAGAGAGCAACAAAAAGCACAACATCTAGTTAGTTAGCATCGACAATACTTTCAAAAGAGAGAGAAATTAAGCTATTGACAACAGTTGAGGACCGGATTTGCATGGAGCCGGTCCCCCCTCCGAACGGCTTTGTATTATGGTTTCTCCCATCAAGAGAGACATTGTACAATACAATTCTTTGTGTTCCTTCAAGACTAGCTAGTGCAATGAAGATGAAAGCTTCATGCACTAAGCAAACACTTAGCAAACACAACTTGAATTATCCCCGTTCTCAGACCCAAGACCTCACACACCTTCGAAGATGGTGAGAGCTAGCAGGGTATGAGAGTAGATTGAGAGGAAAAAGGAGTATCTTACGAGAAAGATGTACATCTCCTCACATAATCACTCATATTAGCATAGCTTTAGCTTAGTAATTAGCTTGGTAGAGGAGATGAGCATGCATTGAAGCTTGGCTCTTGGTTGGATTTTCATCCACATGCCAAGAGTGTGTTGATGTAAGCTTCTATCTCACAAGCTTGGAGTAGGTGATGAGTTCTCCATTAAAGCTTGGGAAGAGATAGTCTTCTCTTTCTTCACACATGAGATTGTGTGAGTGTGTGTGTGATAATGCCTTGCAAAAATCAGCCCCCCTCTCTTTCTTGGGCGATCCCACTTGCTATTTGCTCTTGCAGAAGCCTCATTGGCCCTCCCCAAGTCAAGCCAATCACAATTAAGCAGCATAAGTGATAGCCTTCTGACATGTGTCCCCCTTTCCCCTTTTGTGAGAGCTTTAGGTAATTAAATAATTAAACTAAACTCTCATTGGACCCCTTTGCCTCCTGGCCAATAGGAATCAGGAAAGCCATGGGGCTCCTGAATGCTCATTAGACCCTTTGGGAGGCTGCCCAATAGTCTTCTAGGAGACTTAATTCTCATTGGTTTCTTTTATTGAATTTTTTTAAATTAATTAAACTAGATTTACTCTAACTTAATTCTCATTGGTCCACTTCAAGGGTCATCCAATAGGAATTGGGCACACCTTGTGGGCATCTGGGCTAGGGAGCTGACATGTGTCCCTAATTCCCTTTGTGTAAAGGGGCTGGTGTGTGTGTGTGTGGCTTTCTCTCTCATCCCCTACAAGAAGGGCTCGCCCCCTCCCATGTAGGGATATGCATTGACTTTGGAGACTACACAAAGCATCCAACTTCCCCTAATCTTTAACCCTTTGGACACAACCTTTGAATTTTGGAACCTTATCATTTTGGAAGTCTTAATGGGCTGAACCCTAGGGTCTTTTTAGCCCATTGTTGCACATGGCTCTTTTGCTTATGGCCCCCCCTTTGGATCCCTATTTTCCCTCCTTTGGATCCCTACTGTGGCCGGTCTGCTAGCTTAACCAATATTCTAGATTTTTCTCCCCTGGCACTTCCCCATAAATGATCAGTTTAATATGAGAAAATCATTTAGGAGAATTAGATATTGATTATTATGACACACACAAAGGAAGTGCTCATTCGACCTCTTAAAAACCCTAAATGTACGCTTTGATTCTTTGTTGTGACCATTTCATGGAAGCTTCAGTACTTCATTGGAAATGTCCAAGTACTTATTAGAGGAGGGGAAACCCTAATTGGAGGCCTCACAGCCTCAACCATGTAGTGAAAGAAGCACGGGACTGCACTAGCACCCTATCTTGGAATGCTTGTATCTCCTTGCTTTTATGACCAAATGAGCTCATTTGTGGCTCTAAAAATTCCCTCTCTACTTAAGCAACAATGGCACTATCATTGATGTGGCATTTTCAGTTATTTGAGCTATTTCTAGGTTATTTTGGACCATTTTATGGCCATATTTAGCCCAAAAAGGCCCCTTTTGGTCTGTAAAAAGCCCTAACAAGCTGAGAAAAATACCATTGGGCTCAAATTTCATGTTGAACCTCATTTTTCCACTTGGTAAGCATACGTCTTTTACACCCACATATGAAACTTGCTATTTTTAGCCAAGATCGCCCGCATTGAACTTTCTAGTTAAAACGAGCGTGCCACTTTGAAACACTTGACAAAGAAAATTAAGCATGCTTTAACGTGGTAAAACATGCAACGGTGACACGTTCCTGGCCTCGCTTGCCCGACAAGGTATGTACACGCCTACAACCATGGCATTCATTTTCGCATATATCACACTATGTATATTGTAGCATTTGGTCCCACACATAAAAAACATTGAGAGTGAGGTAGATATTTTAATTTCACATTATGAACATGCCACGACATGACATACACCGCCTCTAAACCTGCATATCCTTCGGCATGTGCCACACATATCTTTTGCACATTCAATCTTCATTTAAGTCCACATACATGTCGATTTCATCATTGCTTTCAACGAAATCTAACGCATCATCCTCTTGTTATTCATCCACATCTATACCATTTTCATCAGAGCCTTTATTTTGACTTTCCTATGAATCAAAGGGATCTGTATCACCTCTTCTTTTGAACAACTTGATTCTTTTCCCTGCGATGGGAATCTTCATTTTTGTCCCATCTAGTTCATGCAAGATATAAGTTGCATTTCCATGTACATACTGAACCACATATCAGACCAAACCATCTCTTTGAAAGATTTCTTATTATTGAATGCTGGTTGTCAAGACTGCTATCATAAACCAACACCCAATCACCTTCCTCAATAGCTTAAGGTCTGAGCCTATGCCTCTTATCAAATCTGTCTTTATTCTTTAACCTTGCATCTTTCAATTGTGCTACTACATTCTCAATATCTTGGGACAATCTTTCTAACTGTTGTATGCGCAAAGCAAGAAGATCTTCCCTACTCATTCCATCTTCCCAAGGCAATACATTCCATGTGGGAATTACATCCTCAATTGGCATTATAGGTTTCTAACCATACATCAACTCAAAAGGCATATAGCCAGTAACTGAGCTATGAGTTGTATGATCGGCCCATAAAGAATAAGAAAATAACCTAGGCCACTCTCCCATTTTACCTTTGCAAGCCTTAGCCAAAGCTTTAATGATATATAGGAGGATGCCCACGCTCTGATTTTCCATTTCCCTCAGGATTATATGCAATAGTGAGAGCAAGTTTAATGCCCAACCTAGAGAGAAACTCCTTTGCTTTGTCAGCATCCAACTCACCCCTATCCGGCTGTTATTTTCCCAACACAGCCATAATGGCTAATTACATCATCCAAGAGGAACTTACACATCCCTTTTGTGCTTTTTGTTCTTAGAGCACGACCTGCAACTTGATTGGTTAAGTCTTCTCGTGAAAGCACTATGTATCTCATTTTCCATAAGCCCAATGACATTGTAACCAGATCTACTACCCACTTATAGTGCATTGCCAATGGGTAAGTAGGGTGCAACCCATCACGATGACATACATTTGAATACATTTGACAGGTTTCACAAGACTCCACAAAGTGAGATACATCTTTATACATACCCTTCCAACAATACCTCTCTTTCATTTTAGTAAAGGTGGCCCATACGCCTCTATGTCCAACATAAAGACTCTCATGAAACTTTTTCATAAGCTCATTTTGAGCGTTCTTATCATTCACGACTCTCAAGAGCATTATTCTAGGATAAGGAGTAGGGATGGGAAGCATGCAGTACAATTCCTTACTGTTTGTATGGACCATGAAAGGAATCGTGAAAGTCTTAGAGAGCAACCCTTGCCAAAGGCAAACAAAAGAATTCAAGAACTATAGGGATATGAGAGGTTTTGCCCATGTACCAATGTAGACCAGGATTGCAATGGTACAAGAAGAGAAAAGTTCTCGCATGATGTATATGCAAAGGAAACATTTTCTACAGGTTTTGTAGGATTAACAAACTATGGATCTATCGCTTTTACAAAGTGTGAAGACTTAAAGCGGGGTGAACGACAACATGTAAATAGTGTACAAAGAGGTTTGAATATGAATGGTTTTCTAAAGACGATGAATGAATTGCAGGTGTGTTTGATGAGTGTTCATTTGTGGATACTATGCAAGACTTGGAGTCTTTAGTGGATGGCTCCATGCGAGTAGCAGTGATGCATGGTTGCCCAAGGATAAGAGGGTATGTAGACATCTCCTGCACAAAGAAATTTTGATCATCTTTCACATCCCCTATAGTCACCTTTACATTTGGACAAGCTCCGTACAGGTCCCCTGATGAGTTGTTTGTTGCACGAATCATCCATCCACCATTTATATCAATTGGCCATTTTCCTTTTCAATAAAGACTCTTTGACATGAGGTTAATTTCTTACCCATGATCTATCAATGCAATGCATGGCTCTTCTAAGTCTCCCACTTTTACCAGGGTCTCAATTTTTGCTCTTTCCCAATGACTCTTCAAGTAGTAACTCTTGTGAGTGGTCTCGGCTTTATCTTCATCATCCAAGAAGCGAACATGTTTTACTCCCAGACTTGTAGCACCCAGCAACAGTTTCTTCACCTTTCTCACCATAGACATGTACACCCTGAGCATTTAAAGTCTCTTCTTCACACAGATAGGTTCAGTAAGAAACTGCCACTTCCTCTTTATGATATCATTTATTTCTTCATGAAACTCCCTCTTTGCTATTCCAAGGACCTCTCCCAAGGTAAATTCCACCTTACTGTTCAAAATACTCTCTTCCAAAACCTTTTTGAGATATGTTGCTACCTCTATATTGGATTGGAGTTTGTCGTTCAGAAAATTTGCTTTGGATTTTGTTGCTTCCTTCTTCTTTTCTTTAGAGGCTTCTTGCATAGGCACTTTGAGGATAGGCATCTGTTGCGGGGAAGCTGATCTAGGAGGCACTGTGTCATTTTTGCCTCCACTCCTCGTCGCCCATTTTGAAGGCCCTTCATCCCCATTCTCACGCCTATGTTTCTCTTTGATAATGGCCTCATTGGCTTGACATTTGGCAATGCATGCATGCACTGACAAAGAATCTACAGAGTCGTTCCAACCTGTTTCTAGCCGAATGCATTTCCAGCTGCTTCATGTAAAACCTCTGTAGTCATTTTACCCTTCATAGCAGATTCTATAGCGCATGGCCATAGCTCTCCAATACCATTAGATTCCTCTTTCCCAACCTTGACTGATCATTTTTTCTTAATAGGCTCCACCTTCAACCCATAGGCGACTGCCTCAACCATCAAGATGGCATGGCTAGTAGCCATGTCCTCAACTAGTTTCTTCATCCCACCTTTTGCCAAAGTTTGTCCCCAAGAGCTTACCTATTTCACTTAAGTGAATTTCTCCATCTTTAAAGAAAACAAGCTCCTTTGTCAAAGCGTCTTTAAAACTTTCACAATCCCTCCTCGGATGGTAAGTACTATCACACCATATGCATCTATTGACAAAGCCTTCTCTAGTTTGAGATCGTTGCCCTGTAGATTGACCCGATGGTTGCCCCTTTTCTTCTAGCTTTGTAAGCTTTAACTTTAGCTCTTACATTCCTTTGAAAATATCATCTAGAATGGACTTCACTACAAGAGGCTATTCATATTAGCGACACTCAAACAGCGACGCTCAAAAAAAAAATTCCCGGCGTCGCTATGAGCGTCGCAAATTTACAACTAAATTTGCGACGCTCATAACGACGCCGGTTGGGCTAAAAAAATAACAGAGAGCGCCCAAAAACTCAGATCTCAGATCTGAGTTTTTCGGCGCCCTCAAGCAAGGAGCAGGTAACGCTCTCCCTCTCTCTCTCTCTCTCTCTCTCTCTCTCTCTCTCTCTCTCTCTCTTTCTTCTCCACACACACACACACACACACACACACACACACATACGAGGAGAGGAAGGAGAGCCAGGTATTCTCCTTCCCTCTCCTCACTCTCATGTTCCCTTCCCCTCTTTCTCTCTCCCTCTCTCTCTCTCTCTCTCTCTCTCTCTCACACACACACACACACACACACACACATAGTGTTTTTGAGAGAGAGAGAGAGAGAGAGAGAGAGAGAGAGAGAGAGAGAGAAAGAGTACAAACATAAACAAAAACGCACACACACATACATAAACAAAGAATGCACACACACATTGAGAGAGGAAAAGAGAGAGAGAGCATGCATAAACAAAAAACGCACACATTGAGAGAGGAAAAGAGAGAGAGAACATGCATAAACAAAAAACGCACACATTGAGAGAGGAAAAGAGAGAGAAAACATGCATAAACAAAAAAACGCACACACATTGAGAGAGAAAGAGAGAGACTAATTTAACGTCGTAGGAAACTAATTAAAATTAAAAGACCTAAAGATCTAGCCGACGAGGAGTTGAACTCAAGACCTATTATTCAAGAGGGAAATGGCATAACCAATCTATCATACTTGGCATGGGTGATAGAAAGGTTATACCATTTATCTCTTTTTATTGGCACACACATCCACACACGCGCACACACACAAGAAGAAGAGAGTTATAACGTCGTAGGAAACTATCCTAAAAGACGTTAAAGATTAGGTTAGATGTAGACTTACGTTAAATTAGATTTAGGTTTATTTAAGTTAAATTAGATTAGATTTAGGTTTATTTTTAGTTAGATTTACGTTTATTTACGCTAGATTTAGATTTACATTATATTAGATTAGATTTAGGTCTCCATAGACTGCGATGCCTGCATGAAGCGGGTGAAGAAAGCCCTCAATGGAATATAGGGTATTGTTGCCTTCACTCATGGTGGGCTCCGTCGATCCAAAAGTACTGGTGAAATGTCTTCAGAAGATAGGGAAGAAGGTGGATCTTCAGGCGGCAAGAGTCACTACATCCCCGAGAATGACCATCTAGACAACCTCTAGTCATTCAACAGCAACTTCAAAGTTAGTAACAAGAGCAAGAACGGTCCAAAGGGCCAATTGCTGTCGTCAGATGTGGATGGAGATGAGGCAGCGTCACCACCGGAAGTTAACTCTCACATCTTTAGTGATGAGAATGCCATCTCTTGCCGAGTTATGTGTTAAATCAGTTTTAAGGTTCTTATAATCCCTGTTAGTTTAGTTCTTTGTTTTTAATATAACATAATTTACGTTAGATTTAGATTTATGTTATATTAGATTAGACTTAGGTTTATTTAGGTTTACCCACACACACACACACACACACACACACACACACACACACACACGAAGAAGAGAGTTTTAACGTCGTAGGAAACTATCCCAAAAGACGTTAAAGATTAGGTTAGATGTAGACTTACGTTAAATTAGATTTAGGTTTATTTTTAGTTAGATTTATGTTTATTTAGATTTACGCTTATTTACGTTAGATCGAGTCCACGCAAGAATTACTTACGGTTTAGGGTTTAGAGTTAGACGAACAGTGAAAAGATGTTAAGATGCTGTGAAGTGCTACAGCTAGAGAAGAGGCAAAGGGGTTTTTTCCACTACATGAAGTATCATGTAGACGTGGGTCTGTAGATTTCTTGTACCCACAAATATAGATATTGACCAATAAAGACGAGATTATAACCCGGTGGTTCTGATCTCCGTGCACCTCTAGACCGAGGTGTGTGGGGATTGGACATGACTAGAGAATGTGAGGTAGAGAGAGAGAGAGAGAGAGAGAGAGAGAGAGAGAGAGAGAGAGAGATAAGACAAAGAATGCCAATAGAATATTAAATTTGTTGTCCAGGTTATAAGATTTTTATCCTCATTATGAGTAGTGACGCGGATGTGGGACCGTCCAACCGAAACACCTATCTCTCAACGAGGGTCTTATGTCCTTGTAATCAATGCAAGCATGCTGTGCGACGGACAAGACGTGTTTCTTTGCAGCACGTTCGCGAATTTGGCGAGTTCGATCCATCTATTATAGATCGATTTGTTGCCAATTATAACTCGTCGGACTCTGACGCTGGCCAACAAGCAGCAATCTTGCAACCCAATAGACATGTTCGCAGGCGCTTTGGTCAAGCAGCATATGTGAGGCCACAAGATGTAGCCTCTGACAACTCGAGGGATGATCATGCAGAGCACATTCCCAACGAGGCAATGTTTGAGCCCGAGATTGATGAAATGATCGAGACGATCATGGATTCAGAAAGGCTTATCTATGATGATATGAAAAGTGAAGCCGATACGCCATTGTATAATGGAGCACGTATGTCTAGATTGAAAGCACTCCTGGTTCTTCTCAACATGCAGGCAAAGTTTGGATGGAGTGACACTAGCGTCACAGCGCTTTTCAGGTGATCTATTACAATTAGTTTACTTTAATAAAACTCTAAATGTATAATGATCTGATAGATTTTTACACGACTCTATTGTATTTTTATGTTGTGTAGATTGCTTAAAGAGCACATACTACCAGCTGACAATGTGATGCCAGATTCCCGAGATGAAGCAAGAAAGATTTTGCGAAACTTGGGGATGGATTACAATTCTATCCACGCTTGTCCTAATGACTGCATTCTTTTCAGAGGGGAATACATAGACATGGAGAAGTGTCCGAAATGTAATTCCGAAAGATATCGAGTAGATCTCCACGGGACAAAAATTCCACAAAAGGTTTTGCGACATTTTCCTCTGCTTCCTCGCATCAAGCATTTCTTCGAATCTAAGTCCATGGCCGCCCTAGCATCATGGCATGAGCAGAATAAATCTTCGGATGGTGTGCTATGAATTCCTGCAGATTGCGCAGCCTGGAAACATATAGATGGAACGTGGTCGGATTTTGCCAGGGAAGCTCGAAATTTGCGCTTAGGCCTGGCTATGGATGGCGTAAATCCATTTGGTCAAAGATCAACATCTTACATTGTATGGCCCGTTGTCATCGTCAACTACAACATTCCCCCGTGGTTGACTACGAAGAAGGGGCACCTATGGCTAAGCTTGATTGTGCCAGGGCGATATAAAGTGGAGAATATGGATGTGTATCATTCCATAAAATGTGGACTTTAATATCATTGCTGCACATACTTTACAGTTTATTTTACCGGTTGCCATTGAGGGATGTTTGTCTCTCGACATCCGTAACACAATCTACAAACTTGCAAAGCTGGTGCAATGGATCTCACAAAAGGAGATCAACGTAGACTCCATACCATTCACCAAACTAAATGCTGCGGAGCTTGTGTGCATGTTTGAGAAACATTTTCCTACTACCATGCTAACCATTCAGGTGCATCTTCTTGTTCACATAGTTGATGAGGTGGAAATAGCTGGCACAGTTCATTCCAGATGGATGTTCTTCTTAGAACGTTTCATGAAAACGCTTAAGGGATATGTGCGTCAAAAGGCACGTCCGGAGGGTAGCATGGCAGAAGGTTGGTTGGTATCAGAGTCCCTAGTGTACATTGGCTAGACGGATTTGATAAAGCCCGGGACACGCTATGGAGAACCATAGATGATGAGCGCATATCTGGGATTGTCATGTGCAATCTCCGTGTTGAGAAGAAGATGACGGAAGATCTAGAGGCTAAAATCAACCGATTTTGCATGCTTCACAATCTAGTGATGCAAAAGTGGATTTCACAATATGAGGATGCAAAGCAAGAGCGACAAAGGGCACGAATCGAGTGGAGACGGGGAAGACGACCACCGATGCACTATCCGACGGGTCTGGAGAGCCTACCAACATTCATGAGCTTAAGATGGTTGCACAACCAATTGAAAAGCACACAACAATGCGGTGACGAAGTGATTGAGGAAGAGTGGGAGTACTCTCGGGGTTGCGCGACCAAGGTAAGTTTGCAATGTACGACTAGCTAGTGACTTTATTTCTAAACGTTTGAACGGCCACTCATAATTTTTGTTCGTTGTAGTATAAGTCATACACAGCAGCATGGTGTAAAGGTTGACATTTTAGGGTGGAACGGATCGACAAAAAGCATTTTACTCAAGATTGTGGAATCATAGCAAAATTTGAACAGTCTAGTCGACGACGTTCCTCTGATGCAGATCCTGTGGTGGCGGAACTCACTTACTTCGGCACGCTACAAGAGATTTTGAGGATCGATTACAGAGGATTTTTTGTCGACTTGTTCGACGTGCAATGGTTCAAGATAATCATGGAGGGTCGCAGCGCTACTGTGCGTAGAGGAGAGTCTGGTTTTCTTGAGGTGGATTCTACTAAGAAATGGACAGACCTAAGAGACACTTTCTCACTACCCGAGCATTGTGAACAAGTAAGTATGTAAATAGTTAACATCCCCCTTTTACAAGTTATGTGCTTGAAAGCTCTCATGTAAGTTATGTGGCTCTGGCAGGTAATATTTCATCCTACAAAGTCTACATCAAACTGGTGGTACGTCATAGAGGTAGCCCCTCGTAGTGCAAGGACGTATGAAGGCTACCATGTGCCAATCACAACGGCATCAATGGAGGAGATCAAAGAAGATGCTCAATCAGAAGCCGCTGCGGTGGTGCCAGACGAGCATCAAGATGCTACTACTCTATATGGGGTGCATGCAGAGGAGCTACAAAATGAAACAGAGGATATGTGTTTAAACGGAGAGCTCTATATAGATATAGGAAGTTATGTTGAGTTATGCGAGGATGAGAGAGAGATCTCTTAAAGACCCAAATATTGTATTTGAACAATTTTGCTTCGTGTTGTAAAAGCTCTGGCTCTCTAAGTACCTTCCATGGTGTATAACGCTCTTTTCTACTCGCGCTCACATCTTTTGATTGAAAATTCTACGTTTTCGACTTGCCTCTTCTATCACTCAATTCATTGCGTCATTGTATTTATATGCGTCATTACGCCATTGTATTTAATGGTCTTTGCATCATTGTCTACTCTATTCATTCAATATTAAGTTTAAATATTTGTGTGTTTAATGCAGGTATGGATGATGAGGAGTTTCTTTCTTCTTTGTCACCGCAGCAGAGATAGTGGTATGTGGAGCGTCATCGCTCTGGCGCATCATCGCGCGTTCCTACTCCATCCGCATCTCCATCTCTTTCGGAGCATTCGGCGCGCTCCGAAGCTTCGGTGTCGACGAGACGATCTTCACACTCGTCTAGACACCGGCGCTCTAGTGGTGGCGGTGGCGGTTGTTGTGGGGATTCCGCCGCCGATGCCTCCACACCGCCTCGTGTTCGACGAGGCTCTTTACCCTCCCCTTCTTTGCCCGCCCCCACACCAGCCACAGCATCGCCATCTACGCCAGGTTTTGCGCGGCTGACTGTTCCTAGCAGCTACACACCTCTACCTACTCCGCCAGGAGCCACCCCACTCGACACTCCTCTCTTCGGGGCCCAGACGCCGGTGGAGACACCTGATGTCCGTACCCCCATCGACACGCCGCTAGAGACCCCTGCCGGGACACCCAGGTTCACGCGTCACCGGCCAGAGGGTTTGCCTTACTCCGTCGACTTCAGTGGCGGCATCATCATGGATGATGAAGGCAAGAAGGTGATCTCGCGCATGCGTGGTCTTTGCTCTCAGCTGTTTAGACACTACATACTAAACAAATGGAGTGAAGTACCAAGTGATTTAAAAGCCAGAGTCATCAGCATACTTCATGATGAGTTTCCCGTTCCAACACGGGATCAGCGCTTCAATGAAGACCTGATGAAGATTCGAATGCGCGAATACTGCAAACACAAGCGTTCCGAAGTGCAAAAAGCAATCAAGCATGGGTGGAACAGGCCAGATTGGCTAGCCAAAGAAGATTGGAAGAATGCGAAGAAACACGCGAGAATCCCGACAAGTGGAAGAAACAAAAGGATGCTGCCAGAGCGCGAGTAGAGGCAGGGAGCTCGCACCACTTGGGGAGCGGTGGATGGGCATCATTTGAGGCCGATTTTGTAAGTGTTTTTGCATTGCTCTTTATGTTCGATAGTTTAGGGTTTATGAGTTTTTTAATTCTAACATAATGAAATCTTTGTATGTTTTGACAGTGGTCGATGACAGGACGTGATCCCACACCGTATGAGCGCGAGTACGCAGGCAGGAAGGGCTTAAACGCCCTGATGGACATTCTCAGTTCTCGCGACGGCATGGTTAGTATTAGGGTTTACTCTTTTCTATTTTTTGTATTGTTTTATAAATGTCGTTATATGTTTATACTTACTGAAAGCTGTCTTATTGTCTTTTTTTGCAGAATCCGACAGATACGCCGCTTAGACGCGATGAGACGTCTGACTAGACGACGTCAGTTTAGCCGTAGCTAGATAGCATTAGTTTAGGGTTTCTCATAGCTTATGTATCATGAGACGGATTTTATACGTCTTTTTGAACCATGTATATTATTACATTTGTCACCGCAGTTTATTTTGCCAATCAATTCTTTATGCCTATGATGTTGTACAATTGTCATTATTACATTTGCCAATCAATTCATTTTGCCTATGATGTGTACAACTGTCAATTTTACGCTTGTCAATTTTGCAAACAATGCATCTTGTGGGTGACTATTTTGGGTCTATTATCTACCCTTGCACTTTTTTTAAAAAGTGAATCAAGTACAATATGGTTGATGGGTGGCAGGGCATTCAATGCCCTGTCACCAAAAAAAAATTCTCTCGGGCGTCGCTATAACCGTTGCTATTTATGGCTCTGGAGCGTCGCTATAGACTTCTGTGTAAACGTCGCTATAACCGTCGCTATGACCGTCGCTATGAGCGTCTCTATATAGAGACGCTTATAGCGACGCATATAGCGACGCCTATAGAGTCACATATAGCGACGCTCTCGTAGCGATCGTTTTAGCGACGCCGGGGTTTATAAAAACCCAGTGTATTTCCGTCGCTAACAGCGTCACAAGAGCACACAACCTCTTGTAGTGCTTGTCACTCTTTGGAACCACAATCACAGGCTTTATAGGACTATTCGGGAACACTTGGGACTTGAGTAGGGTTGACTATCATCTTGTCTCTTCATCATTGTTGCTTAGTTAGCAGCAAAATGGCGTCTTCAACTTTATTCCAATTAGTCTTTAAGCCTTGTTCCGCATCCTTATCCTCAAGTAGTAGCGCTAACTTCTCTTGAATCTCTTTACTTGCGGCTTGCAAAAAGATCTCTATCTTTTTTGAGTTTAGGGTAGCCTTCTCAGTCCTTGAAAGTTGATCATAGCAGTGTCGTTCAAATTCCCTTAGCAGTTCGGTAGGCGAAAGTCCTTCTTTTGGACGAACTACCCACTCTGAAAAAGTCCTCTTTGTTACCCTTTTGGAGTCCTCCATGAAATACTCTTCCTTCGAGGCTAATTTGAATGCCTTCTCAGTCCTTGAAAGTTGATCATAGCAGCGTCGTTCAAATTCCCTTAGCAGTTCGATAGGCGAAAGTCCCTCTTTTGGACGAACTACCCACTCTGAAAAAGTCCTCTTTGTTATCCTTTTGGAGTCCTCCATGAAATACTCTTCCTTCAAGGTGAATTTGAATGCTTCCCAAGTTGCCCCATGCTCATTTCTAATTCCTCTTACATGCTCTCTGATCTCAGGAACAACGGCTAGTTCAAAACTTTGCACCATCTCTGCTTCGAGCACTAGATGTAGCTCCATTTCCTTTACATAACCACAAAATACTTTGTTACGTCTTTACCTTTAAATTGGTCCATTTTATTCACCACAGATTGAAGCACTTTGGTTGATGAAATCTCCCTCCTTTCTGCAGCTTGTTGTTGTTGCATAAACACCGCAAAAGCTTGAAACATTTGCATTGTGACTGTATCCCTGTTGCTCTTGTTGGTCCATAGCTTTAAAGATTTAATTTGAAACATTCAATGAATCTTTTGAACCCTCACCCTAGCCTACTTCAGGTCGGGTTCACCAAAAATGTGTCAAGAAGTGCGCAGTGCGACTAGGAAAGCATCGGGCCTCTGACTGTGAGGATTTGTAGCAAAATCAAGCAAAGATTAGATAATTTGAAGATAAAAATACACTAGAAAAGAACAAAACACCATACATGAAAGCTCAACTTTGAAAAGGAACCAAGATTAACTCAAAACTCTTGTGTGTGTGAAGATTAGGTGCAACCTCACTCCCAATTTCACAGATGCAATGCTCATTCGACCTGTTAAAAACCCTAAATTTACGCTTCGATTCTTCGTTGTGACCATTTCATGGAAGTTTAAATGCTTAATTGGAGAAGCCCAAGTAGTTATTTAAGGAGGGGAAACCCTAATTGGAGGCCTCACAACCTCAACCATGTAGTGGAAGCAACACGGGACTGCACTAGCACCCTGTCTTGGAATGGCTGTATCTCCTTGCTTATATGCCCAAATGAGCTCATTCTTGGCTCTAAAACTTACCTTTCTACTTAGGCAACGATATCACCATCAATGATGCGGCATTTTGAGCTATTTTTAGGCTATTTTTGACCATTTTATGGCCATTTTTAGCCCAAAAGACCCTTTTTGTCTGTAAATAGCCCAAATGAGCTGGGAAAAATCCCAAAATTTGTGGAAAAATCCCATTGGGCTCAAATTTCAGGTTGAACCTCACTTTTCCACTTGGTAAGCACTCTGGAAACGTCTTTTATGCCCGCATATGAAACCTGCTATTTTTGGTCAAGATGGCTCGCATGGAACTTTCTAGGCAAAACGAGCGTCCCACTTCAAAACACTTGACATTTGTACATTCCTAAATAAAATTAGGCATGCTTTAATGTGGTAAAACATGCAACGGTTCCACGTCCTTGGCCTCGCCTTCTCGACAAGGTATATACACGTCTGTAACCATGGCATTCGTTTTCGCATATATCACACTATGTACATTGTAGCATTTGGTCCCACACATCAAAAACATCGAGAGTGAGGTAGATATTTTAATTTCACATTATGAACGTGGCACAACACGATACGACAACATTAATATATCATTTCATTTCTCTCTCTCTCTCAGCCTCACAACATTGACAAAGACTACAATAGAGGATTTGAGCCATACTATCTTGACATCCAAAGTACAAATGAGGATGGATTCATCACCCAGTGTATCTCTATCTCTTGTATTCAACACCCATTGTATCGGTGATCACACATACCCCACATAGTTCCAGCTGGTAACACTTCTACATTGAATTGAGTATCTCTTTTTTTGTAGTCAAACATGGTATCACATTTACTAGTTTGTAACAGATTGGTCTCATAGGTTATTTTGGCCTTTTGAAGATGTTATTATTTCATTTCTCCGTCTCTCTCTCTCTCTCTCTCTCTCTCTCTCTCTCTCTCTCTCTCTCTCTACACTACCATTTTGTTTATGTGTGTGTGCATGCGTGCGTGTTTGTACCGGGCAACACTCCTTCGAAAGAGGGGGACATTGAAGGGGAAGAGGGGGACGGGTGGCACGGATGTAGAAACGCCGAAAGGGGAAAAGGAGGATGGGCGTAATAGGCTTTGTATACTCCACGCTTCTTGCTTCTCTACGAAATATCGGGGGAGAAAAAATGGCTCTCGATCGCGACAAATTTGGGATTTTTTGAATTTTTTTTGCATCACTCATGCAACACATTTCAGGCATCGCTATGCGCATCACAATTAGCATCACAATTAGTGACACTATTAGCGATGCTATGTTAATTATTTGTGGAAAAAATTTTAGCATCGGTTAAGCAATGCCCATAAGTTTCCTAGGGGTCCCTACTTATAAAGCTCCCTTGTAGTAAATTCATCTTCATTTTCCTATTTGTCCTTCTTCTTCTTGACATTCTTTTCTTCTTCTTCTTACCTTTAATGCCTTCATCATCGCTATCTAATGATACTGATGAATTAGTTTCTTGCTCAAATTTTGAGGCTGTTTTTTATTCTTCTTTTGAGTTAGAGCTTGCTTTACGCCTGCTTCCGGTCTTGTTCATGCCAAGCCTTTTTTCAATCCTAGCTACAACAACAACTAAATTATCAAATCCACGAACTATATTAATACTTGCCACAACATTGTTTAGAATTCTCCTTAAGCCTTTCAAAAAATAACCTGCCAACATCTCATCAATGGTTCTTTCATTGCCCTGTGACCTATCCACCAAAATTCTGAATTTATGAGCATAATCTTCCACCAACTTGTTACCCTAATTTATGTCTCTAATTTTTCTCAAAACATCCGTAGGGAGTCTTTTGTTTTCAAAATCTTTGTAAAATTGCTACTTTGAGCGGAATATATGTCGCAAAATAAGCAATACCATATTGGTTAAACCAACTCATAGATTTACCTTTCAGTATTGCTGCAAACTGCTATAATTTGATAGGATCAAGCATTAGGAAGAGGATGGGGTTTAAGAGTGCCTCTTTATTTTCCATGAGATTAAGAGGTGATTAAAATTTTGACGAATAGGTGCATTCCATGTGTGCAAGAATGGTGGGTGTGTAAGAGAGGTGTAAGAGTGGTCAAAGGACGAAGGGGATGGACAACTTTATGATTTTCGGCCCTTCATAACTCCTACATACAATCTCCAATTTGAGCGGAGATTATAGATCTATAATCTGCATGCCGAGCTCTTTTCATAGATTTGTTACATGATATGGTTTTTCTTGCTAGATTTTGAATTTTATTTTGGGGGGAAAATTTGAATTCAAATAAACTAGCGGTTTTGCATGTTTGAATTCAAAAGCTATCCTTTGATTGCTTTCTTAACATTAGAGTTCTGTCTCTAATATTAAGAAAGCAATCAAACAGGCCCTCCTAGACCCCATTCTCTTCCTAATGGATACATTGCTTAGTATCTGGCACTTGCTTGCCATTTGGTCTCAAACTAAGTCACATCACAATCAACATCTTCTTTGGACCTCCCTTTGAATTTTTTCGCTTTGATCTTTGGGTCAGGAGGTTGTTGTGCCATAGGAATAGATTGAGGTACTCTCCTAGATCTTTGCTTGGTAGATACCTGAAGTGGGTAAAAATGGAGTCTTCTTCTGATCCTTGCAAGTCCTCTTGTCAAGAGATAAGCTCCTAAATGTTGCCTCACTGGTCTTCCCTTTGTTGTTCCAATTACACCCTTTGCTCCTTGTTCTAGCAGTTGTTCTTCAAGGATTGACTCAAGATTAGCATTATCATGGCCTTGTTCATAATTAAAAGGATATATATTTCCTACTTGGGATTGAGCCCTAGTGTAATCCACACTAGAAAATTTCCTTGCCCTCTTTGACATGCACCATCTCTCAATGAATCACAACAAAGACATCAAGATGTCCAAATGTGTTGGGGTTCAACAACACATAATGAAACTCACGAGATAAGAGATAACATACAGTAAACATCATGAACTTTAGACATAGTACGAAATAACACAGAGAATATCAAAGATAGTGGAGAAGTAGAGAAATGGAAATGACAAAACAGAATTCGATTCCATCAATGGACTTACATGACTTCCTCCTCATTATAACATCTCAAAAACACAAAATTTTGCTTGCCCAAAAGGTGCACATCTACCACTTTTAAATGACTCGACCTAAAGATGGTTACAACTACTTAATTATGGGCATGACACATATCAGACACAACAATAGCCTACTAAGCAATATCTGGTTTAGCATAACTTGATTAAGCAAATTCAAATAAGTACAATCTTACTAAGCATAATCTCTGAGTAAGGAGAAACTTTACAAAATACTTCATTTTAGCATTATGAACAAAAGAAATTTCCTCATATAAATATGAACAATTAAGCATATTCGATTGAACCATGATACCTTCTTGAAGACTTTCCTTGTAATTTTGTTGGAGCATGTCGTCAAAAACTTCTTCAAGCAATCATGGGGCAATCATAAACTTAACAATTTTTTCCAAAATCTTTTTATATCTTGCGAAAAAGTGTCATGCTGATTCCAAGAAAAATTATGCCAAGCATCACAAGCCTTGAGATAAGACTATCAGGAAAAAAAAAGACTCCTTGGCTCAAAGTCGAAATTCATTCTAACTAGTGTAATCTAGACCTTCCTGTAGAAAAATAATCGTACATTGACTAAGCCAATCAAGAGTTCACGTGGAGTGTTTTGGTTCATATTTCACATGTTTATGTACAGAGTTTGGGGATATTGCCTTGTATGCACGTATAAAAAATGGGACTGAGTAACCTCGTATGTCCCTCTAATCTTTTTCTCGTTTGTTTTGATAGGAATATCTGGAGATGCCTTTGTTTCAAGGATGCAAGAGCAAAGCTAAGAGTAAATCTAAGTCTTTTAGTTTGAATAGGAAATCATGTAACCCTGCACGTGTGCGTTTGTGGGTAGATAAAAGGCAGTTATTTCTTAAAATAATGAAGCAATTCATCTCCGAAACCTGCAAAACCAACTCAATTTCTAGTTTTAGCGTCTTCTCAGAACCAAGGGTATTTTGGGAATTTTGGGAAATTTGAAGGAGTCGCCTTTGATAAAAGTCGGTTGGGGTTGCCAGTGCTGGGGTCGCAGGTTGCGGCGCAGACACAATGAGAGGGAAGCTACTCCAGGGCGTGTGCAAAGCAATGCAGCAAAGTTGTTGACGCAGAGCACTCTCTCTCTCTCTCTCTCTCTCTCCCCCCCCCCCCCCCCCCCCCCCCCCCCCCCCCCCCCCCCCCCCCTCTCTCTCTCTCTCTCTCTCTCTCTCTCTCTCTCTCTCTCTCTCTCTCTCTCTCTCTCTCTCTCTCTCAGGATGGGATCTGCATGGTGAAGGTGCAGGAGTAGAGCAGAGCGATGGAGGTTTTCGTGATGGCCAAAGGAGACCGAGTTCATAGGATAGGAAGAGTCCTGCGGAATACTGCAGGAGCGTGAAGGCGCAGGGAGTACAACAGAGGGATGGGGTTTTTGTCATGGCTACAGGAAAGCTGGTTTCACAGCAGAGGGAGAGTCTCTCTTTGCAGGCGCAGAGTGCACGATTGAGAGTCTGGTGTGGGTGGAGAGAGGACGGAGATAGAGACAGAGGACGGCGATGCAGCTATGCACCGTAGCGACATCCACAAGGGCGAATGCATCGTGTGAACGAGCACATCAGAGACTTTTGCTTTTGCAAATGGCATACGAAACAAATCTTCTGAGTTAATAAATTAATGAAGTGCACAAAGACCCACCTGCTATGCTTACATATTTGCCAATGCCCACACCCCCCAAGGGAGGGGTAGTCGATCTTCATGGATTTCTGTGTCCCCTTTGTAGATCCCCCTAATTACAACATTGTAGATCTCCACTTATAGAACATGGGGGGCTCCTCAAGTTGAAAAATTTGGATCCACCACATGCCAAGTCTAGATGCAACACTTGGCCAATTATAGGCCTCGTTTTACATAATGAACAATTTTTGACGATGCATGTATATATTGGTCATACTGGGTCGATACGATCATGTACATTAATTAATTAGTGCCCTAGATACCCTGTAATCTGAAAATTTGGGAGCAAAACACAGCATTGTCTCCATTGCGTTCATAATCTTGCAGGGCTGCACCGGATCGCCATCGCCAGTCTTGCATAGACCTTCCTTGCTCTCCCTTCCCTCGTGAGCTGACCTGGCTACTCTTGCTGTGCAGGAGCACCACAGAGCCAATTTCTCCAGCAAGCGGCCTCCTTCCCTGGTGGCCCTTGCTCTCGTTTTTGCCTGCAATGGCCGCCTGCATCTTGTCCGCACAGAGGGCCCTCACCTCCCAACACAAACGCACAGTTTTGCATCATTTTCCTGTCTCGTTTGCTACAAAACCACGTCATCAACCTGCACTCATCAGGATCGAAACATCGAGCTGTCACACGTACACCCATGATAGAAGCAGAACAAAACGGAAAAAATCTCCTTAGCCAAAAAAAATCTCCCTCTCTCCACAAGCATTCTGTCGCACGTAATCTTTGTCTGTCCACGTGCCGTACCCATGGTTTTTCTTCCTCTTACGACTTAGATTTACTCACCCTTACTTTTACATCCTTAAAACAAAGGTATCTCCACAGATTCCTATCAAAACAAATGAAAAAAAAATCGTAGGGACATTATTTGGTCAAAAATGGTTTTAAGGTTAGTTTAACACTTGGACAAAGTTTGCCTATGGCACACTTTGACACTATGGCACATTTTGACACTTTTTCCAAGGTAGGTTTCTTTTCTATCTATAGATCACCTCTATTTTCTTTCTCTAAGTTTTGCAATTTTATCCTCTGATGCCCAATACTTTGCTTCTTCTGGCCGAGCAACTACTTTGCCATGTGACCTAGCAATCAGTGGGGATGGAATTTTACCATGTTATAAGGGTGTCAAAGAATTCCCTTACATATCACAAGAAACTTGATGAAAAGTTCCCATGTAGGCTAGCAGATGCAATTAGCATTAGTGGGAGCTTTTTTTTTTTGCCGAGCGAGCGGAAGGGGGGTGTTATCTATAGTCACATTAGCAAACCATGGGCGTGATCAGTTGGCTGACACATCAACTATTAGCAAAGAAGTCAGTCTACTCTATGTGGGACCATCAAAGCCTCACACAAGAAGATTTAGAAATATTTTCATGTAGGAAAATGGAGTCTTTTTTCAATGTTTTTCATACAATGCACAACATCATGAGCTTCTGCTTGAGAGGCACCGCATACCTAGCTAGGTACGAATGGGGGTAAGGGACCACCAGCCCCCCCACTGGGCCGGCGGTCCCCTACCCCCAATCGTACTTAGCTAGGTATGCGGTGCCTCCCTCACAAGAGTTCACGATGTTGAGGTAAGACACAATGTGGGAATTAGTGTGAGAATTTGTGCAAAACTTCTTATGGATCAAGCGCGCTTGATGTTTTTTCCACAACAAAGTAGTGGGAGTTTCTCCAAGGGCTTGTGAGATAGGGCTCTATCGAGTATTTTGAAAAAGTTTGCCTAATCTTAGCCTTGAGCTGGCTGAAAATTAAGATTAGTTGGTCTCAAACCGTGGGTAAATAAACGGAAAAATAGTTAAAGTTTGGAAATGTCTACTAGTATTTTTGGTTGGCATATTTAAAGGGCTTTCCCGATCACTAAGGGCCCTAACATAAAAGCAAACCTTCGAACCGAAAGAAAATTATCGGTTGTGGATGGATTATGCATGAAGCCGGGTGCCGAGCACGGATAGTAAACAGCGCCCACTTCTCTCAGTGTGGCCTCCAGCTGCTGTTGATATCTCGTTTCTCCTCACTCTGATCTCTCTCTCCCCCTCCCGGGTATGCGTTTCTCTCTCTCTCTCTCTCTCTCTCTCTCTCTCTCTCTCTCTCTCCCCTGACGTCGTCTAATATGCAGGACAATGGAGGAGAGCCGGATAGCCCACATTAAAATCCACGGATCCCTCATGTATGCAGTGTTTGGGTGCCTGATTCCTCTGGGCATCATCACGGTACGCGTCATGCAGCTCGTGCGCAAGCGCTGTGGCCCTCAGCATCGCGCTTCCAAGATCCTCTTCTACATGCATCAGCTCTTCCAGGTACAATATACGCATCATCCACCATTCGCTGCAGATGCTAATATGAAGCTAGCGTTTTACGTACTCAATTTTCTGCATTCGATAATGATATGCTAATGTGACACTCGCGTTAATTCATATAAGATCAGCAATGGACCGTACGATGGCATGTTCAACAATAATTTTAGCTATAGCAACAATGTCTTCATAAAGAACTATGATAGTGTGGTGTATGGTCTTTTTCAGTGTATAAAAAACACTGAAAAGACTGTGGTGGGGGGCCCGGTGGTCCCCTACCCCCAATCGTACCTAGCTAGGTATCCGGTGCCTCTCGAGCAGAAGCTCATGATGTTATGCATTGTATAAAAAACACTGAAAAAGACTCCGTTTTCCTACATGAGGAAATTTCTAAATCTTCTTGTGTATAGAATGAGGCATGTCCACAAATCTACAGAAATACGTAAATTTCACAATATACCTTACTACAAGAAAGCATACAAAGTTGTGTCATTACTGCTTAACAATAACAAAACTTTGCCTTGTAGGTTGCAGCCTTTGTTGTGCTGATAACAGGAATTGTCCATGCTTTCATGAACTTCGGTGTCAATACAACACATACACATGAACGCCTTGGATTATGCTTGTGGGGGATTGTCATTATTCAAATGCTCACCTCATGTTTCCGGCCTGCACTGTGAGTAACTTTGTCTCTTCATGATTGCTTCTACCTTCTTGAACATTTGGTTGCTTCAAATGTTAAATTCTTGTTATGTCAAGTAAATAGATCAATGCTCTTTTGATGTAGGCATCTAGACGATACTACATGTGTATGTGTATTGCACATCGTGTAAAGGTGCATATATCTATGTGGGAAGACTTCTAGGGAAAGCATATACATGGGATAAAGAGCAAAATAATTGTTCAATCTATATTCTATCAACAAGATTAAGTGTGATTAGATTGTGATAGTGGATTAAGTATGATTAGAGTAAATTCTATATCTCAATTTTTAATTAATGAATGCTTTTCATTTTGAGGTCTAGTTTTCCATTGTGAAACTATCTCAGACTTTCTATATTTATTTTGTGTAGAGGACAAATATCAAGGATACAATGGTATCTAGTGCATTGGCTGTTGGGCACAGGAAGTGTCATTTTGGGAATTTACAACACCTATGTCGGCATAAGAATATATGAGCTCATCACGAAGACAAGCATCCTTGCGTTGAATGTCGGTTTCTCCATACAAGTTGCGGTAATGGCATTGGTCTACTTCTTTCAAGACCGGATGGACAATATCAAAGCTCAAGCATATGGGCTAGAAGAAAAGGAGATACATCCCTAATGACTGAAAGTTGTAATTTTTTATGCCTCATGATGGTGATAAAAGTTCAAATTCTAAAGAAAAAACTACATTTGAAACATGGTATAATTTTTTTGAAAGAGCACCAAGTGTCGTAGCAAAAGAATACTCTTTGCTGTGGCATAAAGAAGAAAATATATGGCTCTAAGCCCGTAACTATTAAGTTGAGTGAGAACATTTGTGTGGTATTTATTTTCCAAAGAAAAAATGTCATAAGTGCCAATATTTCATATTTATAATGACATATACATGCACAAGAAGTTTTGGACAAATTCTCACAATAATTCCCACATTGTAACTTACCTCAACATCATGAGCTTCTGTTAGGGAGGCTCCGCATACCTAGCTAGGTACGATTGGGGGTAGGGGCCGCCGGCCCGGTGGGGGGGCCGGTGGTCCCCTGCCCCCTATCGTACCTAGCTAGGTATGTGGTGCCTCTCGAGCAGAAGCTCATGATGTTATGCACTGTATGAAAAACACTAAAAAAGACTCCGTTTTCCTACATGAGAAAATTTCTAAATCTTCTTGTGATGCTCGATTTCTAATATATTAATCTATATTGATGGTTATATCCTCCTTCCATTCAAATTTTTTTGTTTAACACTAGGTTGGTAATGCGACACGTATATGTCCGTAGCCATTTTGGTGCTTTTGTGTTCTCTTTAGTGATCAATTTTCTTGAGTTATTCGAGATTGAAAATGTGAGTGTTGTAATCCACAAATTTGGTTTCTGAGTTGAGAAAACTTGATTTTTTCTTTTTGGATAGTATTTTCATCTTTAACCTAATTCTTAAAAACATTTCTCAATCGTAAACTGTGTAAAAAACAAAAATGCTATTTTTTTGCCATTTTTAATATTTTTACAACTACACCACTCTAAAACTTATCGTGAAGTATATATTGCTAGATTATTAGCCTTAATAGTTCTCAACATGTTTTCATGCTCTTGAGAAGAGTGAAATGCTCAAAGTGAAAGTTATGGTCTAATTACGATGATTTTTCAATCCTTTTTTTTAGTGCTTCAAGTTGCACTTTCATGAAAATTTTGGTGATATTAATAGAATCCAAAGTGAAAGTTATGGTCTAATTACCATAAGTTTTCAATCCTTTTTTTTCTCTTCAAGTTGCACCTTCATGGATTTTTTGGTGATATCAATAGAATCCAAAGTGAAAGTTATGGTCTAATTATCAGAATTTTCCAATCATGTTTTTTTGCTTCAAGTTGCACTTTCATGAATTTTTTTGGGTGGTATCAATAGTTCTCAATGTGTTTCCATGCTTTTGAGAAGAGTCAAATGCTCAAAGTGAAAGTTATGGTCTAATTATGAGAATTTTTCAAGCTTGTTTTTTTCTTCAAGTTGCACTTTCATGAATTTTTTGGTGGCATTAATAGAATCCAAAGTGAATTTTAATTATGGTATATTCCATAACATTAAGCTATCATTCCTTGAGTTTTAGGCATCTAGTATGCATCCCCAATTTTGAAGCAGGTTCATTGAAGGGTATCTACGGAGATCCTCTTGAGGCTTTGAGCGAAAAGAGGGTCGGGCCGGCACGTGGCGGAGAGAAAGAGAGAGAGAGAAGAAGAAGAATTTTATCAATGCGGGAAATATCCAACGAGGAGAGTTGAGCTTCGGCTGTTTTTCAGACATAGACACAGAGAGAGAGAGAGTAGGTAAGAGTGGCGAGGCATGTCGCAGCAGTTGGAGTGGGCATGGAGAGGCTTGGAGCCGGTGTTTTTGAGGTCCTCGATGACTACAGTATTAGCAGAAGGGAGGGTTGCAAAGGCAGAGCGAATGCTCTCTCTCTCTCTCTCTCTCTCTCTCTCTCTCTCTCTCTCTCTCTGTGTGTGTGTGTGTGTGTGTGTGTGTGTGTGTGTGTGTGTGTGTGTGTGTATCTCCGAGTGTTGCATCGGGTGACAATGCCGAGCAGGGCGCAGAGGGGAAGGGAGAAAGCTCCATACGCTGAGAAAATGTAGGGCCGATCTGAGTGGAGGTCGCAATGGGGGCGAATGCAGGCAGTTGGGTTGAACCAAGAGCGGTCTTGTGCGCTGAGTCGCGGTGGTGGTTGTGAGCAGGCGAGCGAAGAGAGAGGAGAGGGACTGAGAGAGACAGAGAGGTTCTTTTAGGGAATCTCCTGAGATTCTGCTTAATGCACATGTCGACCCAGTAGGTACCTCATAGTGAGATTATCAAGGAGAATCTACCAAGATGCTTTGTTTTTTCGAAAGCAAAAGTAGAAAGAAAAGTGCACAGGGCACGTGATGTGGAGACAGAGGAAGAGAGAGAGGGAGGCTAGGCTTAGATTTTTTCATGCGCTATGTCGGCTCGATGGCGGAGCACTTCAGCTTTCGCGTGCAAGCTTTGGATGCAAGTGAACAATCTCTCTCTCTCTCTCTCTCTCTCTCTCTCTCTCGTTTATCTGCAACATTCCTCTCCCAACCATCCCAAGAAGTAAATTAAACCCCAAGATTCCTCTCCCAACCATCCCAAGAAGTAAAAGTCCCTTGCTCCAGCCGTTCCCATGCACCTTCGTGCCCTTGTTGTGCATGTGCCCCCGGGGCGGGGCCTCCACAATGTTAAAATTCTTCTCTTGTCAAAATTTGGCCGTTGCAACAGCGAGACGCAACGGGCATTTGGTGAGTGGGCCGTCCCATTGCCATGGACCGCAGAAGTTCTCGTCAGCTGCAAGGTGATCAGTCCATGACCTTTCGAGTCCCTAGGAGTTTTGATTCCCAGAAGTGAGATGTTTTTGGCCATGGCAGACTAGTACCCTTTGAGCCCATCTTCTCGCCACCTCTTGCTTGCTTGAAAGGGGAAGACACACACACAACAACAACGATTGGTAGTCCAATCCACCCCCTTCAGCCCTTTTGCTCGATTTGCGACACCTAATCCTGCATGTTCTCATCTGCCCTGATAATTGCAACCTCGCATCATGATCCTCCATGGCGCCCTCCAAAGCCTGCACGCCAAAGCTGAAGTGCTCCGCCATCGAGCCGACATGGCGCATGAAAAAATCAAAGCCTAGCCTCCCTCTCTCTCTTCCTCTTGGCACGACCACAACTGGCCCGGCCAGCCAGCCAAAAGGAATCGGGCAGGGCGACTAATGAAGTGACTAATGAAGTGGCGTATGCTTTTTTTGGCCGGCAAGTGGCTGGCTGGCCGTTGTAGCCCACGCCCCACCTCTCCCGACAAGCGCGAGACCATTTCCCTCAACCAATCAGCGCGTACTCTTGGCAACGGCCTACTTTGCCTCTCCCGACTACTTTAGTCGCATGCCCAAACTTGCTTCTCCATTGTCATCCCCTGCAGCGCTTCATTACTGCAGCTTTTAGCTTTTATATCGCATGCAAGTATTAGCCATTCTTACTTACTAAGCTAATTCCATATCGCATGCAATTGCTACACTGCATTATACTGCAGCTGCGCCCTGTTTGAGGTGAGATACCCACTCTTGTATGCCGTTGCCTTCCATCGCCTTCAACAGCAGTCAGCACATTGCAATTGTCTTTGGAAGCAATCATCAGCTCTTCGCAAGCCAGGTTAATAGTTGCTAGAAATAACGTTTTCAATTTATGCTTTGCCAGGTTAATAGTAACGAGTTCAATTTATGCTGGACATGGAAATGGTATTAATCTTCAGCTATTTCTCAGAACTCATTCCATTCTAAACCTTTAGATTATTAATAAACTTTATTCTCTTACTTTTTATTCAAGTTTCTATTGTGATTATAAAGCTTTATTCAAACTTTTATAAAGCTGATTCTCATACTCTTATTCACACCCCCCCCCCCCACACACACACACACACACACACAATAAGAATTGTATTTTTGAACCTTAACACCTTGTGACTTGGATGGGTGTGTGGATGGCCAGGGTTTTCAAATGAGCCATTTCAATGTCCGCGTACCGAAACGTGCCCGAGGGGGAGGTAGGTCGAATAGGGTTGAAGAGAGTGAGTCTCCGGACGAAGATGTAGTATTAGGTACACACACTACAAGAGGTTGTGTGCTCTTGTGACGCTCTTAGCGACGGAAATACACTGGGTTTTTATAACCCCCGGCGTCGCTAAAAGCGTCGCTACGAGAGCGTCGCTATCTGCATCGCTATAGGCGTCGCTATATAGCGTCACCTATAGCGACGCCTATAGCGACGCTCTCACAGAAGAGTATAGCGACGCTACAGAGCCATAAATAGCGACGCTTATAGCGACGCCTGAGAGAATATTTTTTTGGTGGCAGGGCATTGAATGCCCTGCCACCCATCAACCATATTGTACTTGATTCACTTTTTAAAAAAAGTGCAAAGGTAAATAATAGACCCAAAATAGTCACCCACAAGACGCATTGTTTGCAAAATTGACAATTGTACACATCATAGACAAACTGAATTGATTGGCAAATGTAATAATGACAATTGTACAACATCATAAGCATAAAGAATTGATTGGCAAAAGGAATTGCGGTGACAATGTAATAATATACATGGTTCAAAAAGACGTATAAAATCCGTCTCATGATACATAAGCTATGAGAAACCCTAAACTAATGCTATCTAGCTACGGCTAAACTGACGTCGTCTAATCAGACGTCTCATCGCGTCCAAGCGGCGTATCTGTCGGATTCTGCAAAAAAAGACAATAAGACAGTTTTCAGTAAATATAAACATATAACGACATTTATAAAACAATACAAAAAATAAAAAAGAGTAAACCCTAATACTAACCATGCCGCCGCGAGAACTGAGAATGTCCATCAGCGCGTTTAAGCCCTTCCTGCCTGCGTACTCGCGCTCGTACGGTGTGGGATCACGTCCTGTCATCGACCACTGTCAAAACATACAAAGATTTCATTATGTTAGAACTAAAAAACTCATAAACCCTAAACTATCGAACATACATAAAGAGCAATGTGAAAAGACTTACAAAATCGGCCTCAAATGATGCCCATCCACCACTCCCCAAGTGGTGCGAGCTCCCTGCCTCTACTCGCGCTCTGGCTGCATCCTTTTGTTGCTTCCACTTGTCGGGATTCTCGCGCGCTGCTTTCTTCGCATTCTTCCAATCTTCTTTGGCCAGCCAATCTGACCTATTCCACCCATTCTTGATTGCTTTTTGCACTTCGGAACGCTTGTGTTTGCAGTATTCGCGCATTCGAATCTTCATCAGGTCTTCATTGAAGCGCTGATCCCGTGTTGGAACGGGAAACTCATCATGAAGTATGCTGATGACTCTGTTTTTTAAATCACTTGGTACTTCACTCCATTTGTTTAGTATATAGTGTCTAAACAGCTGAGAGCAAAGACCACGCATGCGCGAGATCACCTTCTTGCCGTCATCATCCATGATGATGCCGCCGCTGATGTCGACGGAGTAAGGCAAGCCCTCTGGCCGGTGACGCGTAAACCTGGGTGTCCCGGCAGGGGTCTCTAGCGGCGTGTCGATGGGGGTACGGACGTCAGGTGTCTCCATCGGCGTCTGGGCGCCGAAGCGAGGAGTGTCGAGTGGGGTGGCTCCTGGCGGAGTAGGTAGAGGTGTGTAGCTTCTAGGAACAGTCAGCCGTGCAAAACCTGGCGTAGACGGCGATGCTGTGGCTGGTGTGGGGACGGGCAAAGAAGGGGAGGGTAAAGAGCCTCGTCGAACACGAGGCGGTGTGGAGGCATCGGTGGCGGAATCCCCACAACAACCGCCACCGCCACCACTAGAGCGCCAGTGTCTAGACGAGTGTGACGCTCGTCTCGTCGACGCCGAAGCTTCGGAGCGCGCCGAATGCTCCGAAAGAGAGGGAGATGCGGATGGTGTAGGAACGCGCGATGATGCGCCAGAGCGATGACGCTCCACGTACCACTGTCTTTGCTGCTTAGAGAGCTAGAGCTTTTACAGCACGGAGCAAAATTGTTCAAATACAATATTTGTGGCTTTAAGAGATCTCTCTCTCATCCTCGCATAACTCAGCATAACTTCCTATATCTATATAGAGCTCTCCGTTTAAACACATATCCTCTGTTTCATTTTGTAGCTCCTCTGCATGCACCCCATATAGAGTAGTAGCATCTTGATGCTCGTCTGGCACCACCGCAGCGGCTTCTGATTGAGCATCTTCTCTGATCTCCTCCATTGATGTCATTGTGATTGGCACATGGTAGCCTTCATACGTCCTTGCACTACGAGGGGCTACCTCTATGACGTACCACCAGTTTGATGTAGACTTTGTAGGATGAAATACTACCTGCCAGAGCCACATAACTTACATGAGAGCTTTCAAGCACATAACTTGTAAAAGGGGGATGTTAACTATTTATATACTTACTTGTTCACAATGCTCGGGTAGTACGAAAGTGTCTCTTAGGTCAGTCCATTTCTTAGTAGAATCCACCTCAAGAAAACCAGACTCTCCTCTACGCACAGTAGCGTTTCGACCCTCCATGATTATCTTGAACCATTGCACGTCGAACAAGTCGACAAAAAATCCTCTGTAATCGATCCTCAAAATCTCTTGCAGCGTGCCGAAGTAAGTGAGTTCCGCCACCACGGGATCTGCATCAGAGGAACGTCGTCGACTAGACTGTTCAAATTTTGCCATGATTCCACAATCTTGAGTAAAACGCTTTTTGTCGATTCGTTCCACCCTAAAATGTCGACCTTTACACCATGCTGCTGTGTATGACTTATACTACAACGAACAAAGATTATGAGTGGCCGTTCAAACGTTTATAAATAAAGTCACTTGCTAGTCGTACATTGCAAACTTACCTTGGTCGCGCAACCCCGAGAGTACTCCCACTCTTCTTCAGTCACTTCGTCACCGCATTGTTGTGCGCTTTTCAATTGGTTGTGCAACCATCTTAAGCTCATGAAGGTTGGTAGGCTCTCCAGAACCGCTGGATAGTGCATCGGTGGTCGTCTTCCCCGTCTCCACTCGATTCGTGCCCTTTGTCGCTCTTGCTTTGCATCCTCATATTGTGAAATCCACTTTTGCATCACTGGATTGTGAAGCATGCAAAATCGGTTGATTTTAGCCTCTAGATCTTCCGTCATCTTCTTCTCAACACGGAGATTGCACATGACAATCCCAGGTATGCGCTCATCATCTATGGTTCGCCATAGCGTGTCCCGGGCTTTATCAAATCCGTCTAGCCACTCTCCAATGTACACTAGGGACTCTGATACCAACCAACCTTCTGCCATGCTACCCTCCGGACGTGCCTTTTGACGCACATATCCCTTAAGCGTTTTCATGAAACGCTCTAAGAAGAACATCCATCTGGAATGAACTGTGCCAGCTATTTCCACCTCATCAACTATGTGAATAAGAAGATGCACCTGAATGGTTAGTATTGTAGTAGGAAAATGTTTCTCAAACATGCACACAAGCTCCGCAGCATTTAGTTTGGCGAATGGTATGGAGTCTACGTCGATCTCCTTTTGTGAGATCCATTGCACCAGCTTTGCAAGTTTGTAGATTGTGTTACGGATGTCGAGAGACAAACATCCCTCAATGGCAACCGGTAAAATAAACTGTAAAGTATGTGCAGCAATGATATTAAAGTCCACATTTTATGCAATGATATTAAAGTCCACTATGAACGTACCTGACACATTTTATGCCAATCGTGTGACTTCAAACCGGTAAGCTTTCCTTCTTTAGTAAAACACGTTCGGAGCGAGTGCATTACGCCAGTGGGGGTCCGCAAAGATCGAATGGCCTCTTTTACTTTGCGTTCTTGGGCTCCTGTGAAAATCCATGGTGCTTTAGGAAGTTTTATCGATCCATCAGACGCTGTTTGCGGCCAATATTGCTCCATACGATCCACATTTCTAAGGTCAACTCTGGCTCCCAAAGTATCTTTCTTGCCGGTCAAATGGTCCCATAGTAGATTACCCACATTCTTGAATATGTGCATTGGATCGAGCAAGTGATTGATCACGAGTCGGGGCCAGTATGGTAACTCGTACCATAGAGATAGTCTCTTCATCCCTGGAGGCAATCCGTCATCGCACATCTCCTTCTGCTCTAACCATGCTTGTGCAGACATCCTTGGTGGCTCTCTTCCCAAAAAGCCGTCGCGTAACACATGATTCTCCGGAAGATACGCTTGATGACCTTCGTAGATTTGCTTCTTCAGTGAGGGTGCCCTACGTGCATTCAGTCTAGGTCCACATGTGACACATGCTCTGTATCCGCTTGTTTGAAGCCCTGCATGTATACAGGGGGAAAACAATATAGATCAACTATGGGGAAAAACAAGATTTACAGTGTCTGAGAGAGGAGTGTCAATAGATCACCTGAGCATTCTGTTAGCCCGGGATAGTCATGCATGGTCCACATTAGAATACCTCTGATCAAAGCATTCCGTCGTCCTGTGTGTCGGCTCATATCCACCACCTCTATGCCAATCCACAATTGTTGTAGCTCTTCCAATAGTGGACGAAGATACACATCCATATTCCCCACTTTATATCGCCCTGGCACAATCAAGCTTAGCCATAGGTGCCCCTTCTTCGTAGTCAACCACGGGGGAATGTTGTAGTTGACGATGACAACGGGCCATACACTGTAAGATGTTGATCTTTGACCAAATGGATTTACGCCATCCATAGCCAGGCCTAAGCGCAAATTTCGAGCTTCCCTGGCAAAATCCGACCATGTTCCATCTATATGTTTCCAGGCTGCGCAATCTGCAGGAATTCGTAGCACACCATCCGAAGATTTATTCTCCTCATGCCATGATGCTAGGGCGGCCATGGACTTACATTCGAAGAAATGCTTGATGCGAGGAAGCAAAGGAAAATGTCGCAAAACCTTTTGTGGAATTTTTGTCCCGTGGAGATCTACTCGATATCTTTCGGAATCATATTTCGGACACTTCTCCATGTCTGTGTATTCCCCTCTGAAAAGAATGCAGTCATTAGGACAAGCGTGGATAGAATTGTAATCCATCCCCAAGTTTCGCAAAATCTTTCTTGCTTCATCTCGGGAATCTGGCATCACATTGTCAGCTGGTAGAATGTGCTCTTTCAGCAATCTACACAACATAAAAATATGATACAGTCGTGTAAAAATCTATCAGATCATTATACATTTAGAGTTCTATTAAAGTAAACTAATTGTAATAGATCACCTGAAAAGCGCTGTGACGCTAGTGTCACTCCATCCAAACTTTGCCTGCATGTTGAGAAGAACCAGGAGTGCTTTCAATCTAGACATACGTGCTCCATTATACAATGATGTATCGGCTTCACTTTTCATATCATCATAGATAAGCCTTTCTGAATCCATGATCGTCTCGATCATTTCATCAATCTCGGGCTCAAACATTGCCTCGTTGGGAATGTGCTCTGCATGATCATCCCCCGAGCTGTCAGAGGCTACATCTTGTGGCCTCACATATGCTGCTTGACCAAAGCGCCTGCGAATACGTCTATTGGGTTGCAAGATTGCTGCTTGTTGGCCAGCGTCAGAGTCCGACGAGTTATAATTGGCAACAACTCGATCTATAATAGATGGATCGAACTCGCCAAATTCGCGAACGTGCTGCAAAGAAACACGTCTTGTCCGTCGCACAGCATGCTTGCATTGATTACAAGGACATAAGACCCTCGTTGAGAGATAGGTGTTTCGGTTGGACGGTCCCACATCCTCGTCGCTA
Source organism: Adiantum capillus-veneris (assembly GCF_014529385.1). Classification (NCBI taxonomy): domain Eukaryota; kingdom Viridiplantae; phylum Streptophyta; class Polypodiopsida; order Polypodiales; family Pteridaceae; genus Adiantum; species Adiantum capillus-veneris. The sequence goes on from NC_140934.1 coordinate 88,895,481, forward strand.
CTCATAATGAGGATAAAAAACTTATAACCTGGACAACAAATTTAATATTCTATTGGCATTCTTCGTCTTATCTCTCTCTCTCTCTCTCTCTCTCTCTCTCTCTCTCTCTCTCTCTCTCTCTCTCTCTCTCTCTCTCTTTACCTCACATTCTCTAGTCATGTCCAATCCCCGCACACCTCGGTCTAGAGGTGCACGGAGATCAGAACCACCGGGTTATAATCTCGTCTTTATTGGTCAATACCTATATTTGTGGGTACAAGAAATCTAGACACCCACGTCTACATGATACTGCATGTAGTGGACAAAATCCCTTTGCCTCTTCTCTAGCTGTAGCACTTCACTTCATCTTAACATCTTTTCACAGTAGATCTTTTCACTGTTCGTCTAACTCTAAACCCTAAACCGTAAGTAATTCTTGCGTGGACTCGATCTAACGTAAATAAGCGTAAATCTAAATAAACGTAAATCTAACTAAAAATAAAGCTAAATCTAATTTAACGTAAGTCTAATGACTAGAGGTTGTCTAGATGGTCATTGTGTCGGGGATGTAGTGACTCTTGCCGCCCTGAAGATCCACCTTCTTCCCTATCTTCTGAAGACATTTCACCAGTACTTTTGGATCGACGGAGCCCACCATGAGTGAAGGCAGCAATACCCTATATTCCATTGAGGGCTGTCTTCACCCGCTTCATGCAGGCATCGCAGTCTATGGAGACGTGGGTGTCTAGATTTCTTCTGTGAGAGCGTCTCCATAGAGCTATACTCTTCTGTGAGAGCGTCGCTATCTGCGTCGCTATAGGCGTCGCTATGAGCGTCGCTATATAGCGACGCCTATAGCGACGCCTATAGCGACGCAGATAGCGACGCTCTCGTAGCGACGGTTTTAGCGACGGTTATAGCGACGCCAGGGGTTATAAAAACCCAATGTATTTCCGTCGCTAAGAGCGTCACAAGAGCACACAACCTCTTATAGTGTGGATCTAGACGAGGATGTGGAGGCAGGTGCTACCACAGGGGAGAGAAGCAATGGCACAACAGTTCAGGATAGTAGCGAGGGTTTGAGTCCGGGGGTAAAATCACAAAAAGTGAAGGAGCCTAAGCGTGCATCACTAGGGACGTTTGCTCGGGCGCTTGGTGATGGGTGGAAAGGAATGTTGGACACCATGAAAGCCATCGAATTTTCAAGATGCAATCATGAAGAGAGGATGGCAAAGGAGCTACGCGAGCATGAGGAGAGACTGTTCAAAATAAGACAAGAGGAGGACACAAAACGAATGGACATCTACATGCGGATGCAAGCGGAAATAGCTAAAGCGCTGGGAAATAAATCAAAGGTAAGCCACCTTAACATTCTCTTGAGGGAGGGAGCGAGATTGCACTTGTGTGTTCTTGTACAATTGCAAATGTATCAATTTGTGTTTGCATTTTATGTGTAGGATGATCGAGGCAGCAGAATTGTTTTTGTTTCTAGCTTTCAATTGGCATGACATTAATCCTAATGATGAAGACATTTCTCGTCTTGTATGCCCGGGTGCAAGCACCCCAGACACATACTTCCTGTTCATCTCTTTCATGTTATTATGTGTGTCATCTGTGTGCATGTTGTTGGAAGATGGTTTATTGTCTACTCGGCCACGCATGTGTTGGTGCTACCCAAGACAAGTTGTGTTTTGGCATTCCATTCACTCTGGATTTTGGAGTGCGTCTCGTGTTGAAAACCAAACCACTTTTAGGATGTACTATAGAATGGCATTCGAAGCTTTCCATGAGCTGAAGGACCTCATTTTGCCCCATCTTCCATGTGGAGAGGTGATAGAGTTCCGTAGGGATCCTATCCAAGCTGACCTTGCACTTGCTTGTGTGCTTTGGCGTTTCGCCCATGGTCACTCCTCTCGTACGCTGTCACAATTATTCGGATTAGGGGATTCCACAATCCGAAAGTACACCCAATTGATAGTCGGTATCCTATGTAAACAAGAAATGTTGAATAGATGTCAGATTGTAGTTCCTTCAGGAGCACGCCTTGCACAAATCATTAGTGACTTTGAAGCAATCACTGGTCTTCCCAATATGTGTGGTGCCGTTGACGGCACACACATCAAGCTGGCCCGAAAACTGGTCCACGAATTCTTTCCAGCACAGTATGTTAGCCGCCATGGATTTCGTAGCGTTTTGCTACAAGGCATAGTGGATTCAAAGAAAATGTTTTGGGATGTTGTTTGCAATGCACCAGGAGGCTCACACGATTCTACCGTGTTCAAGAGCTCATCAGTCTATAGAAAAATGAAAGCTTGTGAGGTTCTGAGTAGACCACTCATAGAACTGAATAGGGTGTCCATTAGACCTTACATTGTTGGAGACTCTGCATATAAACCCACTAGTTTTTTACTCAAAGCATTCAAGTCAAAAGCACGACAGGACTTGGCTACCAAGAATGCATTCGACAAACAAGTTGCAAAGGGTAGGGTCAAGGTAGAAAATGCATTTGGCATATTGAAGAACCGATGGCGCATCTTGTGAGATCTCAATGTGAATTTGCCTTTTGCACCAAATGTGGTAATAGCATGTTGTGTATTGCATAATTACGTTCAAGCAAAAGGAGAACCTGAGCCCGGTGATGCTAATGATCCGCATCCAAATGATGATGAGTCCTTAAGGTGGCGAACGGTAACCCAACAACGGGCCGTTGGACTCAAGATGCGTGCAGCATTGTTCAATGATTTTGTTACACGCAATTCCCAACGAGCTTGAGATGCTTGCAGGTACCTAGGGGCACATGTGTTCATGCGTGTTGAGTGTTTATTCAATCGCTTCAATCTGTCTAAATTTGTTTCTTGTGTGTTGCGGGTTTATGCAGGACTGAGGAAAGAAGGCTCGCAAACAGGTTGTTCTTTTTTTTTTTTTTTGATAGATTTAGGTTTTGTATGTCTTGAGCATATTTGTGATCTTACATTCTTGTGTTACATGTATATATATATTTTTATATTTCTTGGTTTGTGCACGTGGGAGCCTTATTCTTTAAAAAACCCAAAACCATTTTATGGAGTGCGGTGTGTGTATGCATTTTAATCATAAAAACAAAAAAAAAGTTTGCATTTTGCACATTGTGTTATGTGTGTGGATGCGTGTGTGTGTGTGTGTGTGTGTGTGTGCACGTACGTGTCCGCATCAGTCTATGGAGGCTTGGGCAACCCTCATAGACAATGTGAGCATGGCCTGTGGAGGGGCCAAGTTCGATCCTCGGGTGTCTTTGACGGATTGGATCCCCCCGTAGCACGCTCCTAAGCAACTACACAAAAAAAGGAGCTCTATATAATCTAAACAACTATTTTGGCTGACCGGCCGGTTGCCTTCGTTGTGCTGAAGCATCACGGCCATCCTCCGGCCGGCAGGTTTGTTGGTAAAAAAAATGGCTGGCCGTCAACCAACCGGAGAAGTTGTGCTCAAGATTGCCGGCCGGCCGGCTAGGATTCCATGGGATCTTTTGATGGCTGGTAAGTGGCCGCCTGGCTAGATGTGCTAGAGCTATCTGTCTCCACATCACATGCCCTATGCACTTTTCTTTCTAATTTTTCTCTTAAAAAAACAAAGCATCTTGGTAGATTCTCCTTAATAAGCTCACTTTTGGAAATTGGGAGGACCTAGACGACTGGGTCTACAATGCAAAGATCAATTAATTAACCCACAAGATTCTATTGCAGTCTTGCTAGAAAGGAAAAAGAAAGTATTTGTCATGGATTCACATGGACGCAAGAAAAGATTCGGTGTCTCGACAAAGGTGGTGTTCACATGCTCAATTTTCCAAGACGATAGAACATCCTTGGACTCGAAAGCCAATTTTTGCAGGATTGGATTGGATTTTTCGAATAGAACCGAAAACAAAAGCCATATTCTTTGAACAATAAAGGAAAAACCAGTTGTAAGTGTGCTTGACACACAAATTTCTTCCAATAGGAGAATCATTATATTTATTATCGAATCATAAGTACATAGATTTGTCACCAAGCCCAAAAAAAGATTCAAAAAGAGATCTTGGTCCTAGGTACATATACAAAGCAAAATCGAGATCATCTGCACATGAGATAGCAGCATGCAAGATGGTTCTTTCAATACAAAAATTCAGCCCATGACATATTATGCGGTCACTAATTCAACCCATCACATATTGTAACAACTATTAGTAATGTTGCCCAAAGTCACACAACCATTTGAAAATGAAGGTGCAAGGCAGTCCCTTCCCTCTCCGATGCGCATAGACCAGCCAGGCTTTCATTCTCAAGGAACGATTCCATGCATGCTAAGAGCAACACATCAATATCATCATCGCCCACAAAAATAGTCGCGCTTATTTCCATGACTCTACTGTTTGGTCGACAAGCATTGAAATTCTTCCCCCTTGAATCCTCTACCCTTCTTGGTCTTTTCCTCTTTGGGGCAATATCTTCGTCTAGATCAGCCCTAGCTTTGGCTTAGTTTTCAAGCGTGGCATATCCACTACCTGCAGGCAATTTACAATGCTACACCTCAATCCTATACTAAGACTAACACCTCTATCCTCGCATCAGAGCATTCCCATAAGATTCCAGCAAAACACACATAGTGTCAGACACACACACACACCCACCCACACACCCCACCAAAAACCACACTATGTTAGACACACACACACACACACCCACACACAATACTGCGTCAAAATCACTTACCTGTCCCCACGTCTTTCTCAGGGTCAGCAAGTCATGCACAGGTGCTTCTCTGCGTCTCTCAGCACAGTTGACAACAAGCTTCTTCTCCCATGCATGTCTTTCCCTGTGTCAACCAGACAAGGCCAAGCCAATCTCTGCGTGACGCAGCCCCGTGTAGCTTCTATACCCACTCGCACGCAACTCGCAGCTCTTTCTTTGGTTGCTCACCACACTGGACAAGAGGCTTCTCAGATAAAAAATAAAGACACGACATTTAGGCTACAGACAGTAGCGAATCTCCACAGATTCTCCTAAATCAACCCGTTATTGAAAATTGACAGGCCTACTGATGAGATGTTAGCAAAGGATTACTACAAAAAGAGGTGTGCTTTGCAATTATGGCTTGGTCAATAGATAGGGAGGAATGGTATCCATTTGAATGCATGGAATTTCTTTAGGCGTTACCTATCTAGTACCATTCAGTGAATTGCATTGGTCGTGAAATATGTCCTTCAAATGGTAAAAATCTTTGGATCGTTTTTAGTAAATGCCAAGTGAAGAGGACCTTGAGAAATTATCTCCAAATGAAATCTCAAAATGCATTATTAAATTGTGTGGCTTTATGAAAGATGTTCACACGGGCAGACAAATATTGTGATGTTCTCACATGTGGACAAGAATAGAACCCAAATGAGTTTGCCCACAAGAGAGTAGGGCAGCTCCTTATACTGCCAATAGAAACTACATGCCAAGAACTGAGTGTCCTCCCACACTAGGTGGTCGGACACATGACCTACACGACCATACACCACACCTCCCCCCTTAGGGAGAAAAAGATGGACATCTTTTTACAAGATTGGACTGGGAAGGGACTACATCAACTCCAACGCCTCATCCGGGGGGAGTGAGCTTACAACGGCTTGGGAGTTAGGGACTGAATTTGGGGGCTAGAATCGACAAGAGAGAAAACATACATCTCGACATAGGCATGGCATCAGGTCGCTATCCCAATGCGAATGGCTATACCGGATACACTATGAGGACTGCATCATAGCGACTTGGATGCGATCTTTTTGTGACATACATTGAATCTCATCAAAGGGTTTTGGTGCAATGGTTTATTGAACATTGGTAAGCAGCTAACAGAAAGAAAAGCTAGAGACAGAAAGCTACGACATAATGGAGATGTTGGGTTAGATGTAATCACCACAAAAAGGCACCTCTCCAGCAATACTAATACTGTAGCAACTCCTTGGTGGGTGAGTAGTCAGAGCAGCAAACCTTCTTTAGTTATGGTAGCTCTTCAATCATTAGGTCTCAAATCAACTTGGTTCAAATCAGCCAATAATCTGATTGATGACAAAGAAGAGCCTCTGCTGCAACCAAAATAGCAAAATTGCTGAGAATCATGATAGCCGAAAAAGGCGAGACTGTCAGTTGGGCAAAGCATCTGCATGGCAGCAAAAACTGCTTGAAGTGTGTTTGTCCGCCTATTTTGTGTGTGAACAATAGTTGTATCAAGAAGTTGCAATTATCCAGCTCAATCACATCTTCCATTGGTTCACTGGCACCTGATTGATTATGGAGCACCAGGTGCGGAGCAGCGAGGATAGGCTGCTGCGAGATTTGGGCAAGGGCCAGCAGAGTTAGCGCAGTCTGAGTATGGTGAAGGAACACCTCAGAAGAGAAAACATTAAATGCAAGAGCTATTGCAGAGATCGGTGGTTGCAGAAGTAAAGAAACGTTCATTGGAGGCTGCGTAGTTTGAGGATAAGCATTAGCATCATGACTGGCCTCTTCAAGAGACAACGCTCCTTCTTGAATGTAGTTTACAAGCAGCAGCAACCTCTGCCTGCAAGTATAGAAACCGCAGCTTCTGGGTATGAATTTGTCGGGGACTCCTTGCGTAGGGCCAGGGATGAAGAGGTCGGAATTGAGGCAGGTGAAGGGCTGATTGTGGGGCTGCATGAGCAGCTGCTCGATTTGAGAGTAAATGCTGTTGATTGCCGCAAAGAAGCACTTGGCCGTAAGCAATAAATCGATGTTCTGTTGCTCATCATCATGTGCAAAGTGATTCGGCCATGCACATGCAGCGAAACTCCAGATTGGGTTGACGTTAACTGAGGCGTATGGCCGGTGTGCGTAGGTGCAGAATTGGAAAGAGGGTGCTGATGGGCTAGCGTATTGCCAGCTCGGTGTGAGCTTGAGATAATCGTACAGGAAGACAGCCAACCAGGGTTGTGAGTACCAGGCTTCGGACAGGTACTATGACAAGCTCCAGTGATCATGATGAATGAGCGACAGTGGTGACACTTTCATGGTGTGAAAAGAGTGGAGATCAAGGACAGCTAGGCGACGTGTGTGGAGCAGAAAAAGGTGTGAGCATATGGGATGACAGCACCAGCCTTTCTCTAGCTCTCTCTCTCTTTACCCTATGTCGAGCAAGAACTCCATGGCTGCGTGCACAGAGCAAGAACTGAAAATAAACAAAGTCCCCTAACTACCCGTGCCCGTCTCCTCCACCAATGTGATGTGCTCACATGTGGACAAGAATAGAACCCAAATGAGTCTGCCCACAAGAGAGTAGGGCAGCTCCTTATATTGCCAATAGAAACTACATGCCAAGAACTGAGTGTCCTCCCACACTAGGTGGTCGGACACATGACCTACACGACCATACACCACAATATATGAGTACTTTTTTAGTCATGAGGACACATATCATACATGATGACATATGCAATAGTGGGCTTGAGTATTCCTCAAGTCTAGCAATGTGATGGGAATCTCTCATAGCTTATTAACAATGTGTTGTCTCTACCTAAGTTCACCAACGCTCTTGATCCTCTCAATGTTGTCTGAGGATGTGGGCTTGATTTGTGGTTTAACTATAACGACTTTGCGATTGTGGGTTTTCTTTCTGCCTTAAAATCAGTTTGCCTATGTTGTGAGGTGTATGTTGGGTTAGGATTGCCATGTTCAATAGTCAAGAGTGGATTCTTTTCAACCAATGGTGGGTTTGACTATGCATAGGGTTGTCTCATGTGCTCGGTAATGATACCAAGATAGTAGGACAAATATCATACATGATGTCATTTGCAATAGTGGGCTCGAGTATTTCTCAAGTCTAGCAGTGTGATGTGGAGTCTCTCATAGCTTACTAACAATGTGTCGTCTCTATCTAAGTTCGATTACGCTCTTGATCCTCTCAATGTTGTCTGAGAATGTGGGCTTGATTTGTGGTCTCTTGTGAGGTGCACATGTGCAATGCCCCATCATCATACCAAACATATCATAAGTCAAAGAAAGCTCTCTCTCTCTCTCTCTCTCTCTCTCTCTCTCTCTCTCTCTCAACCCCCCTTCGCACCCTCGATAAGTCAAAGAAAGCTCTCTCTCTCTCTCTCTCTCTCTCTCTCTCTCAACCCCCTCCCCCCTTTGCACCCTCGATATGTGTTTTTGTAGCGAACTACATTTTTCATGGCTCTCTTGTTTCACCCCCCCCCCCCCCCCCCCCCCCCCCCCCCCAAAAAAAAAAAAGGGCTAGACAGTATGAATATATCCCTAGGGCTAGACAGTATGACTTCCTATATTGTATGCCCTTGAGCTTTTCCCTCTTCTCCAAGATTTATGTGTATACTCTTGCCACCATTTAGTATTAGAGTAGGATATGTCATCTTTGGAATTGTCACAAGCACCCTCTTATCTCACTTTTTGAAATTAAGATTATCTTTAGTGAAATTTACATGGCAAAATAACACTAGAGAGTCCTGTAGAGCTCGATCTTGACCTTCGTTTCTACTACAAGGACTACATAGGCCAAGTTGCCCTTTGTGTAGGTTTTTGAGAGTTCACATTTTTTGATCTCCCCTGGGTTGGTCTCTATAGAAAACATTGCATTTGTGCAATTTTTGTATTAATACCGTGATGTAATAGTGATTTGTATTAAGACACTTTGAATTGTTAGGATACGTTCTTTTGGCATGACCATACACAATCATGTCTCGTTGTACACTTGCATAGTAAGAAATATCATTGCCTTTGTTGTGTGATATTTAGGTTCTTTGTCATCTCGAAGCTTCATGTGCACCTTTTTGTTTTGTGTTGCAAAGATCACAATTCTGAGTGATTGTATTAAAAGGACACCAATAGATTACAAATAAGCCTCAAGCTCATGCCGAGCCTTGAGGGATAGAGGGCTACATCCGTGCTTCATTACAAGTACCTAATATTGCAAACATCCTTTACAACGAAGGGATCGATCGGATGGCGAGGGTTGCCCTAAGTCAATCATCCGAGTTATGGCTTTTACTTACTACATATATTGTCCCCTTGCTTTCTTGTACAATCTCTGAGAAGCTAGCCACCAAGAGGTCGCTATCAAAGACTCGGTAGTTCTTGGCCTTTGTTGAAAGGTTGACCTTTCAACACCAATGTTGGACGGATACGTCGTGACGGACGTCAGCATAGCAAGAACTCACTTAACATATAATGTCAACTGAGAACGAAGCTCGACCCGCAAGCGCGTGAAAGCAAGCAAAGGGTGTCAAACTCTACTCAACCGACTAATGACTACTTCCTACAGAGATATGAAATCTACATGCCATCGATTCTGTGAATGTGAGAGTTTCCTATGATGCTACCGCAAGCCAAAAGCCTATTAGACGTTCTCAAAATGTTACGAAACTTGAGGGATATCCTATCAACACCAATAGGCCACTCTCCCTAAGGTCCGTGACCAAAAAAACCTACTAAATACCCTCCGTGCAGAAAACACGTAGGACGTCTGGCCGGTTTTTGCAGGTCGACGTTTCCAAAAACTAAAGTGCCTAATGTGTAGCTCTACTCGCTCTGATGGCGTGGATATGATGAAATGCAAAAACGGACAACAGTTACTCACCGAAACTCCAAAAGTAGCTCGCGCGTGAATCTGCCAAAACACAGACGAACGCGCGTGATGTAAGCATCAACACGTAGCTCTCCTCGTGGGCAACACACTGCTGCTCTGCGTTTGCGATTCCGACCACCGTAGCTCCTGTAGCACACACACACTCTCTCTCACTCTCTCGCAGTCTCCCAACGACACAGAAGATCAGATTTATTAGAAGTCCCTTTACAAAGCTTTAGGTTTTGGCTTATATACTAAGCCTTAGAAAACCTAATGTCCGACCAAAATGACTTGATTTGTCCCTAGGCTTCTACATAGCTTAATTAAAACACCGTGAGCTGGCTTTGCTCATCCAACAAGCATCTGTGGCCTCAATACAATTGCTGACTTAAAATATGAAGTTCCCGTAAACATTACAAAAGTGGCCGTAATGGCTCAAAATGATAATAACGGGACATTTGATGATGTCCATGAGCTTGTATCTTCACATTACAGCATCCATCTTTGTCTTCATCACTTCATCAACATCTTTATTTGGAATCTTTAGAGAATATTTGAGGGATCTTTATGGAATCTTTGTGGAAGCGTTGTTGAAAGGTTGACCTTTCAACACTCTCCCCCACCGAAGTCTTGTCGTCCCCGACAAGACCCTATGTCTGCAATGGCCTTGACGAGTGCTTCATGTTTTGGTGTTGGTTGAAGCTTTTGTTGTTGCAGTTGCTTCTACCAGATGCTTTGTATGTTGTAGAGTTACCTTTTCCTTGTACATGTAGTGTAGTTGAAGCCATAACTCTCCCCCTCCGATTGGTTATTGTAGCGTGAACAAGTCGAGTGAGGTTTGTTTTTGCAGCAAGTCTTTATCTTGGCAGCTCTGTATTGTTTGTTCTTTGGGTGTCATCTTGCATGTGTACCTGTAATCTTGAAGCCTTTTTGAATTTTTTCTGGGCCGTTCCCCTTTGATCTTCTAGTTGATGAGCATGTAGTTGTTTAGGGATGTCGTTGGTCTGCTTTTCTGTGTTTTTATGAGAAAAATAAAATGTGGTGTATATTACAAAATGAAGGTCTTGGATACCTGGATAGGACTAGAGGGAAAAACCCAGTGGGAAAAAAATGCCTTTAGTCACCATTAAATGTGAGGCTATATGTACTTATTTTTTATGTAACCGAGTTTTGTTGAGTTATAGTACTTATGGCCGTATGGCTACTATTACTGGATATACAGTGGATAAGTGTTAGTAGCTTGAAGTCAGAGTCATTGTTGTTGAGCAAATGCTTATGAAACCTGTTACCACTTCGTCATCGTCATTTTGTTGTGTAAGTACATGGGTGGAACACAAATCGTGTCAAATAAAAATGTCGAATGATGGGACATTATATATGCTTGCAAAGATAGATGCATGGGAAACAATATGCGGTGCGAGAGGAGTTTGAATGGGTTCTTCTAGGAGTGAACGTAGCTAGAGAAGCAAAAATATATTTGACTTCAAGAGCTGCCGTTATTTACAAGAAGGGTTTTTGTCGACGAGGTTTTTTCCACTCTCCTCACTGTGTTCATGTGCGTGAGTGTTTTCTGGACTACTCCGCCACTCCACCATTTAAAATAGTAGACTTTGACTCTTATGCTTACCTATCCAGCATGAGCGACCCCATTTTACAATATGCTCAACTCTTCCAGCTTGAGCTATAATCTAAATATCTAGACTCATAGACCACAAAAAATATTAAGACATGAAGCTTGGGTCTAATGCTTGCTCATTTAGTGGCTCAGCTGCCCGACTCTTGACTCTTATGCCATGTTTTTTTATGGCGACTCGACTTACTCTCGGGAGCTTTCGACCAAGAATAGGTTTTGAAATTCAAAACTCCCATCCTCAAAGAGAGGATTTGTAAAGGACCATACTGGCAATATTGGTTTCTTTTGCCATACCTGGGTGACCTTGGTTGTCAAAATTTCTTTTTGTTGTTGTTGGTCCCTTGGTTGAGAAGATTGGCTCGCTCCATTCTGCGTAACACTTTGTCTATCATGTCTTGACATTTCTTGAGAGCTAGAGATGACTTCAATCTTCTTCGTTATTTGTTGTTCTTTTGGCACCCATTTGTATCTGCATCGTGTGATTAGCATGTCTTTGCAGATATCCTTTGCCTTGACTGTGACATTGTCCTTGATTTTGCCTTCCGTGAAATTGCGATTATTTTCAAGCTGAAGTCGTTTGCTTGAAGAATGTTTACCTGGCATCTTTGGTAGCCAGATTCTCCGATTTCCTTGATAGTAACCTTGTGCTTGAAGAATTGTATATGGCACTTCCCATGATGTTTTTGATGTCGTATTGAGATGTACAAGAGTGCCATTTTTGGGATTATTTATCGATGAAGTCCTATGTTGGTATGAAGGCCAGTTGGATTTGAAATTTCCTGCATCCCTTTGGCGAGCCTTGTTGGTTGGTCTCCTTTGGCGATATAAATATGAGCTTTGTTGCTTTTGGGGACGCTTTTTGAAACCTTTATCCACCACATAAGCCGAGGTCTGTGGTTTTGGTAACCAAAGTTTCTTTTGGCCCTCATAATAGCCTTGCTCTGCTAAGATGTAGTGGGAGGCTATCCATCCCATGTGTTTACCTTTCGTCAATCGGCTAGACTCATTTACCCATATTGGGTCCTTAACCTTGATTTCTTCAGCTTTGATGTAGACCTTTGAAGATTTTTGTCGACGATGATCTCGCAGTGTAGGGTATTTTAGCTGAAAGATTTTCTTTGGAGTCTGTCTTTCATGTGGAAGCATGTGGTCAGTTGATGTCGAAGCTCTGCCTTGAACTTTTCGGGGCTGGATTGAAGACTCTGATTTAAGGGGCTGCTTTTGATGGTAGGACATTTGTGGGCTCATTTTGGCTTTGCCTTTGTCAGAAGCCGATAATCTTAGAGCAATAGTAGGCTGGATTTCTTGAGAGCTAGTCGTGATGACCATTGTTGAAAATCCAGGTTCTTCTGCCAATGTTTTTGCCCAGTGCTTGGACAAAATCAAATGTGTATTCATTTTGGAGGAATCCACCACTAGGAATTTGTCTTTGATTACCTTTGACCGTAGTTTAAGGGTAGCTTTCGCAATCCCTAAACTTGTGACGGCTATTCCATGTGATATAGGAACCTGTACGTGAATTTCATATAGTTCTGGCTTACCTAGAAGTAACCATAGCCCATAAGACATGACATTAGTCGTGGCAGTGCAATCTATCTCTGCTGTAAAGTTGAATTTCAGTCTCTCATGCACATCCAACGAGAATTTAATCTTCTTGTTGGCTGCCAAGTAACTGATGTCCTTGTTGCTTTCGGTACTTTTCTTAGACTTTTGTGCCTTGAAGGCTTTGTCATCCTCTTGTATGTTGAACTTTTTTGTCATTTGACTGGTTGTAGCATGTCCCAAGTGCTTACTATCTTCTGCTGTAGCTGCTTGTTGGTGTTTATTGCTAGTTTCTGACTGTGACGCCTTGATTCTTGATTTTAGAAGCTCTCTATCATTATTTACTTCTTCTAGCACTTGAAGGTCATTCAATGGTGACTTTTATTCTTGGAAATTTTTTGAAGCTTGTGTAGCAGGATGTTGAGGTTTACTCTCTTTTTCTGATGTAATGGTCGCCGTGGCCTTTGGTTTCCATTGTTCCATGGGTTTTTGTAGAGTCTCTTCTTGAAAATATTCATTCATATCCTGTATTGCTTGTCCTTGGTAGTCAATCTTGGACTCAATCATTTTCTGTTCTTCTGTGCATTGTATGTATTCAATTACATATTCTTTTAGCTTCTCATACTCTTTGATTTTTTCAATCACCAATGAAGAGTCCACAATAGAAAATTTATTTGGTAGACTTTCAGCTTCATCCATTGACTCTATTTGCATGTCTTCCACTTGTGACTTGGCACTATGAATTTTTGTTACCTCTGCCACCTCTTCTTGTGTTGGCTCACTATGGTCAGAATCTTGGCTTTTTTTGCCCTCGACCCTTGAACTGCGAGCTTCATTTTCATCACCTTGTGGATGCTTTGACTTGTCCTCACTAAGGTTCCTTAAACGATCTTGAATCAGCTGATTCAATTGATCTTTTTTGAAAGCCTGATTCTCTATGATAATGTCGTTGACACCCTTGACTTCAAGCAACTGTGTCTTGAGCCTATCTTTTGTGCTCTGCGACAAGATCTGCTTCTTTTCCGAAGATCTTGTTGGGGATTCTTTCTTCCGTTCCCTTGTTTTCACTGTCTGAACTTTGCTTTTGGCTTGTTGCTTCTTCTTTTCCATGTAGAGCTTTACTGGGCAGTCCTTCACTAAATGACCAATGGCACATTGGTCGCAATATGTTGTTATCTCAACATGTGCACCCTTTGGACAAGGCAGCTTTCCATAATACTGCTTATAATGGTTTCCTGTGGTATCTAGATACATATATTACCTCTTCTTTGCATGCATGAACCTGTAGATTACGACTGACTTAGGTGTATCCACTGGCTTTGTCTCTTTATCCTTCATCGTCTTGTCCTTGAGAAGCTGAAAATAGCTTCCATCATTGCTTGCATGCAAAATCAAATCACTATCCATGCTTTGTAGCAGTTGTAATGCTAATTCTTCCATCAGTATATGGTCTTTCACATGGGGCTTCTGCATAGCCTTAGGGCTATGTTTCCGAGTTGATTTTGGCGAGTTCTGCATTGAGGGTGAAGATCGAACCGAATCTTTGTTTTCCATTTCCCTTGATGGTGATTTTGGACGAGGTCCAAGTATGTGACTTACAGGTTGCCCACAATTGCTAAACTCATCCATATTTTTCACATCGGCTATTTCATAGTGCCTATCGTATTTGTCGACCACAATGACATCTGGACCTGACCTTTTATATTGGGCATTGTGAATTTTCAGTGGTCTCTCCTCCCGCTCGGCATCTTCCAATGCTTCTAGAAATTCCACTTGGACTCCTAAAAAGGACACTGCTTCTTGTAAAACTGGACTTCTTAATCCCACTCTTGAAGATATAGGGTCTCTTTGTTGAGTTTGAACTCCCCCCATCCGAGAGTGTTCCATATCTGATGTTGGCATCTGTTCAATGCCTGATGATATGACTTCTTGTGCTTTTTTAAGTAGCTCTTGAGACCGAGCTAGTTCTTTTTGAAGTTGTGCTATCTTCATAGGGGGTACTTCCGACGTATTCCCTGTTTGTGCAATTTGGTGTGTTTGAGCTTTGTCTTGTGCTGGTGCGGTGCACGAGACTTGTGTCGTGTCTTTCCATGTGGTGTCTTGTGTTGTGCCTTGTTGTGTGTCATGTGGTGTGTCACTCATTTGTGTAGTGACAGCCGTAGGTGTCAATTCTTTCAGGTGCGTAGTTAGAGGTAAACCAATGACGAGATGGTATACATTACCACCTTTAGACATGTAGTCTTCTCCTCTTGAGCCAAAACGCTTCTCCTATAAAGTAATGATTGTTTTCTACAGGAACTTCATGACTTGTGACAGCCTTGTAGTATCGACCGTCTTCATCTCCATAGAGGGTACCAAATTTTTGTTTTCCATCTTGTGCTTTGTACAAAAAAATACTTGGAGGATATGCGTAGAGTTCTGTAAGTTGATCCTTGTACAACATTTCTATCTCATTGTCGATGTATTTTCTGTGCCTCATGTAAATTGATCCCAGACAGTCTTCCATGAAATTTGGATGTGGGTGTAGTACATTATTCGCTGTTTCAACTTCCACATATTGAGATGTCCGAGTTTCCTCTGTATCTTTCTTTGTCTTGATGTACAAATTCTGATTGACATCCTCATAGCATGGCAGTCCTTTGTAGTATCCAATCAGATAGATCCAAATTTGCTCTCTTATAATATCTGTGGATGTACTTGAAGCTTCTTCCTGCCTGGTCTGATTCCTTTGAGACACCATTGCTTTCGTCTTGACTCCCTTGTTGTACCTGTTCAGTGATAGCTCTAATTGCTTGCCTCAATGCTAATAAAAATTATTAGCACCCTTGTGTCAGTCTTTTTCGCTTGAGGTCCTTCAGCTTTTGTGGATGCCTTAATCTCTGGTTTTATGAACTGGGCTTGGATTGCATTGCTTGAACTTCTTAGCTCCCTTGCTTGCCAGGGCTGATACTGTCTTGTCTGGCTGCTTGCTTTGCCTAGAGCTTTTTAGAAGGCCTCGATCTAGTGGAAGCATTGTGATAAGTTATGCAACTTACCACTATACTACAACGACTGCTCCCTTTTTAGCGATTCTTGAGTCGAGCTAACCTGTATTCACTTTAGCACACAATCTACAAAATTCTATTTAACTGGCAAACTTATTTCACAATGAATGCAAAAATTCTTGATGTACCTTTGACGGCCACACTTGTTCCGTGAGCTCGGAAGTGACTTTGAAGTTTGCTTTTAGTTGAACTAAACTTAAGCTAGCACAAGAGAATTATGCACAAGTCGCAAAGATTTGCTAGCAAAAATCTTGTGTTAAAGTTCTCCAAAACTTGGGACTGTTGTTGCAAAATCAAGAGTCCTTGTGTATGGTCTTACTGCTACCAGATTTGTGTATGGACGCTCAAATTTTACACTAGGCCGTAGTTAACTTTTACACCTTCCCGCGGGTGACCAATGGTTTTCCCAAAAGATAATTTCAATCTGCTAACTTAGCAGTCTTCAAAAACCGTGACCGTTTTCTCACAATTCTTTCGAACTATCGGTTTTAGACACTCCTGACTTCCGGATGCATTTTGAGGCCTTAAACGATGTTTTTTTCAAAGTTGAACTAAATGGTTGCCATGGGCATGCATTTAGTTCAAGTTTTGCTCGAAGATCTGTAGAGTCGCTCTCAGGCTACGTTTTGATATAAAAACTTTTCCGATCCGATACCGTTTGTGAAAGTTATGGCCAAAACAGTGAATTGCAGTTTAGAATGGTCAAAATGAGTCCAAATTTAATTTTAAAAGAAGATTTGGGATCTCTGTGACACTGTGAATACTCCTGTATGATCAAAATTACACTTGGACCCTAAAACTGGCCTAGAGACATCCTACGCGTAGGATGTCTATATGCTCAGAATTCAACAAAATTTGGTCTAGAGACTCCCCTTAAGTCTAGCAACACAATAGTATGCTCAGAATTTCATTTGGACCTAAAAATGGCCTTGAAACATCCTACGCGTAGGATGTCTTTTTTGCTCAGAATGACTTGAAATTTTCACCCTAGCTTCTCCTTGATGTGCTGATCACAGTGGTGTGCTCATAGGTTGGTTTGGAGTCCTAAATCAAGTTGGAGACATCCTACGCATAGGATGTCTAACTGCTCAGATTTTGTCCACACTTGATCCCAAGATTCTCCTAGTGCTCAGCAACCCAATGGCATGCTCAAAATTGAATTTGGATGCCAATAGGTCAAGATTTAGGCTGCAAGAGCTTCTAGTGCACTCCAAGAGTAGGATGTCTGACAATTCTTGTCTTTGCTTGGTAAATAGGCCAAAGAAGGTCCAAATTCACTTTTGAAAAAAGTTATGGAATCCTTGAGACACTTAGAACCTCCCTATATGGCCAAAGTAGAATTTTGACCACTTTATGACCCTGGAGACATCCTACGCGTAGGATGTCTTTTTGCTCTGTTTCAGCTCAAACTTGCACTGTAGCTTCCCCTTGATGTGCTAAGATCATAGCTATTTTTGCTTTTTGATTCTGACACCTATAGGTTGGTCAAATGATCAAGAATCTATTCCAAAAGCCTGATGTCTGTTCTGATGAATTTCCAAGTCAAATCAACTCCAAATTGGACCAAAATTGCCTAGGAGGTTTACCTAAGGCTATACAACACCCTACTATGTCCACAGTTTGAATTTGGCCTCTAAATCATGCCTTAGACATCCTACGTGTAGGATGTCTTTTTTTCTCAGAATGACTTGAAATTTTCACCCTAGCTTCTCCTTGATGTGCTGATCACAGTGGTGTGCTCATAGGTTGGTTTGGAGTCCTAAATCAAGCTGGAGACATCCTACGCGTAGGATGTCTAGCTGCTCAGAAAACCCCCAAATTTGAACCACAGAATTTCCTTAAGGTGCTGATCACCGTGGTATGCTCAGAATTTTGTTTAGAGTCCAAAATCACACCAAAGACATCCTACGCGTAGGATGTCTTTTTGGCCTTTTCGACTCCAGACTTGTCCCACAACTTCCCCTTGATGTCAGTAACCCAGTGGTATGCTCAGATTTTGGTTTGGATTTCAAAAGACCCCAATTTTAGCTGTTCTAGTCTTTTTCAATCAAGAGTGCTAAAGTCTACTTAGGACCCCCGTTTCTCCCCCAAATGAGATGAAAACTCTCTCAGTCACTCAATATATCATGCAGATCATGCTCCTGCAGCCATCCTATGGTTTTGGTCTTGGAATAATGCCTTGGCACAATTTGGGTAGGATGTCTGGCAATTTTCGTCTTTTGGTCTTATCCTGTCAAGATATGGTCACATTTTCACTTTCTACGTGAAAATAAGGTAAAACCTACCTTTTGAACACACTGGTAACCTCAGATTTTCAAAATTTCCACCAGATCACTGTGTACACATCCTACGCGTAGGACGTCTACTGCTGATTTTTTGAGACTGAAGTGTCCCTGATGCTTCCTTATGCTCTCAGCAAGTGCAAGTATGCTTCACAATTGCAAAAACATGCAAAAATCACTCAATTTAAGCCTTTTCTGAAATTTTACGTTTTTTTTTACTCCGTCTTTTGGCTTTCGGCCAACAAAAATAGGAAAAAACACTCAAGTCAATATGTTGCTAGGGTAAAACCTACCCTCTGAACCCACTGGTAACCTCAGTTTTCCCAAATTCCCAGCCAAAAGTGCCCTGGAGACATCCTACGCGTAGGATGTCTACTGTCTTAAAATGCAATTTTTTTCTGGCAGTAGTATTCCCTATGCTCTCTAGAGCTCTCAGCAATAATCACAGAAACTTTTGGACTTCAAATCAGCTTCCAAACACAATTTACCATCTTTCCTACTTAGCGTTTTCCACTTTTCTGATGAGCCTAACAGCAAATAAGACATGCATAAAGTACTCTAGATCAGCAATCAAGATATCCTACTTACCCTGCTCCTACTCATCAATGTGAGATGGTGATTTTGATGTCTTGGTTGCTTCCTAGCCTCACACGGGAACGAATGAATAAGATAAGATGCGATCAAGTAGGATGTACACATTTCATAAAAAAACGTAAGCTATAAGAATATGTGAGCACTCTCAGGAGGGTAAAGGGGTTGTGCTGTGTCGGGCAAGGGGCGTAAGCAAGAGGCGCAAGGTAAGGGCGAGACGAAGGCGGGGTAGAGCATGAAGGGCTTCAGGCGTGGAGGGTAAGACAAGGCGCATGTATTTTAAAAAATATATGTAAGGCTTTAATAATTCCATACCTAGCAGCTCTGGTCGGGGTGGTTAGAGCAACGAATAGTTTGTAAACTTGCCGCCATGGTTTGAATCTTCGCTTTATGAAGATCTTTTGTTGCACGAGAATCAAATGGATCTCAAAGGCATCTGTGAAAGATTCAGGGGCAATATAGTAACGGAGCCACCAATATACACCAAATCCAGAAAGTAATTATTGGAATCTAGGCATTACCAAACTTTATCAATGGGGAGGGGATGAGGAGCCCTTTGAGGTTGGCCTTGATTTTCCTGACTTCCAGAAGCCCTAGACCTCGGGAAATCGGATTGAAAGCCAGAAGGGAAATTGGTGAGGATGAGCAATCACGTGCTCTGTATGTTTGAGGTTTTCATGGTTTCATGTGCGGCTTCATGGTGAGCATGAGCAATCACGTCTTCTGTATGTTTAAGGTTTCATGGTTTCATGTGTGCGGCTTTGATTACCTAACGTAGCCTCGCCTGTGACACCTTGCCCATTACAAGCTTACATAGTTTTGTCTTTTCTTTTGCTGTCTGCTAAACACTGCAAGCTGTTTCCTACGTGCCAGGTGAGTTACCGTGATAGCAAGATTTAGCATCGAGCCCTCATAGGTTGGCCCTGCGTTTCTGTCTTGCCAGCAACCCCAAGTCTCAGCTTAAGATGATTTGTAGGCCAGAAGGGGTTCAATACATAAAATTTTGGGAAGAGTGGTGAGGAACAGTCACGTGTTTTGTATTTTTTTTCTCAGTAGGGGGTACCCAATCTTGTTTAATATGTTATTAATGGAAATCAGCAAAGATCCGTTCGCAAGCAGCAGGCGACAAACGAGGAGGCAAGGCGAGGCACCCTCAGGCAAGGTGGGGCACAAGGAGGCACAGGCTTCAGCCGATTGACAAGGAGGGACGCCATGCACGCATGGCTGAGCTGCACCAGTTAACATTCGAGTGGAACCATTGCTTAAGCATTTTTTTAATATATTATGCTTGTCACTCATCGTTAAAGATTTTAAGGTCGTTAGTTTATTTTTACATGTAGTTACAAATTCTATAGTCTCAATTTCCCACATGGTCATATGGCTTGATCGGGTGTGTTATCTTGAGCTATAGTTTCTTGCCAAGACACATGTAGCATACCTTGGGTCTATGTGTCACAGATACATAATGTCTTCATTTTGTATATAGTTACAAATATAATCTCAATTTGTCACATGGTCATATGGCTTGACCGGGTGTTCCATCTTGAGCTATTGATTTTTACCTTCAGTTCTTCTAGCTATCCATATGGCTTGACCAGGTCTATTGAGCTATCCATTCTTACCAAATGTGTAGTTGTGCTTGTTTTTACTATAAAAAGTATTAAAGATTTTAAGATCGGTAGTTTCTTTTTACATGTAGTTACAAATTTTGTAGTCTCAATTTCCCACATGGTCATGAATATGGCTTGACCGGGTGTGTTATCTTGAGCTATAGTTTCTTGCCAAGACACATCTAGCATACCTTGGGTCTATGTGTCACAGCTACACAATGTCTTCATTTTGTATATAGTTACAAATATAGTCTGAATTTGTCACATGGTCATATGGCTTGACCGGGTGTGCCATCTTGAGCTATCGATTTTTACCTTCAGTTCTTCTAGCTATCCATATGGCTTGTGTCTGTTTTTACTATAAAAAGCGTTAAAGATTTTAAGATCCTTGGTTTCTTTTTACATGTAGTTACAAATTCTGTAGTCTCAATTTCCCACATGGTTGGTCATATGGCTTGACCGGGTGTGTTATCTTGAGCTATAGTTTCTTGCCAAGACACGTCTAGCATACCTTGGATCTATGTGTCACAGATAGTCTCAATTTGTCACATGGTCACACTACAAGAGGCTATTCATATTAGCGACGCTCACACAGCGACGCTCAAAAAAAAAATTCCCGGCGTCGCTATGAGCGTCGCAAATTTACAAGCTCACACAGCGACGCTCAAAAAAAAAAATCCCGGCGTCGCTATGAGCGTCGCAAATTTACAAGTAAATTTGCGACGCTCATAGCGACGCCGACTGGGCTAAAAAAAATAACAGAGAGCGCCCAAAAACTCAGATCTCAGATCTGAGTTTTTCGGCGCCCTCAAGCAAGGAGCAGGTAACGCTCTCCCTCTCTCTCTCTCTCTCTCTCTCTCTCTCTCTCTCTTCTCCACACACACACACACACACACACACACACACACACGAGGAGAGGAAGGAGAGCCAGGTATGCTCCTTCCCTCTCCTCACTCTCATGTTCCCTTCCCCTCTTTCTCTCTCCCTCTCTCTCTCTCTCTCTCACACACACACACACACATAGTGTTTTTGAGAGAGAGAGAGAGAGAGAGAGAGAGAGAGAGAGAGAGAGAAAGAAAGAGTACAAACATAAACAAAAACGCACACACACATACATAAACAAAGAATGCACACACACATTGAGAGAGGAAAAGAGAGAGAGAGCATGCATAAACAAAAAACGCACACATTGAGAGAGGAAAAGAGAGAGAGAACATGCATAAACAAAAAACGCACACATTGAGAGAGGAAAAGAGAGAGAAAACATGCATAAACAAAAAAACGCACACACATTGAGAGAGAAAGAGAGAGAAACTAATTTAACGTCGTAGGAAACTAATTAAAATTAAAAGACCTAAAGATCTAGCCGACGAGGAGTTGAACTCAAGACCTATTATTCAAGAGGGAAATGGCATAACCAATCTATCATACTTGGCATGGGTGATAGAAAGGTTATACCATTTATCTCTTTTTATTGGCACACACATCCACACACGCGCACACACACAAGAAGAAGAGAGTTATAACATCGTAGGAAACTATCATAAAAGACATTAAAGATTAGGTTAGATGTAGATTTACGTTAAATTAGATTTAGGTTTATTTAAGTTAAATTAGATTAGATTTAGAGTTATTTTTAGTTAGATTTACGTTTATTTACGCTAGATTTAGATTTATGTTATATTAGATTAGATTTAGGTCTCCATAGACTGCGATGCCTGCATGAAGTGGGTGAAGAAAGCCCTCAATGGAATATAGGGTATTGCTGCCTTCACTCATGGTGGGCTCCGTCGATCCAAAAGTACTGGTGAAATGTCTTCAGAAGATAGGGAAGAAGGTGGATCTTCAGGGCGGCAAGAGTCACTATATCCCCGACAATGACCATCTAGACAACCTCTAGTCATTCAACAGCAACTTCAAAGTTAGTAACAAGAGCAAGAACGGTCCAAAGGGCCAATTATTGTCGTCAGATGTGGATGGAGATGAGGCAGCGTCACCGTCGAAAGTTAACTCTCACATCTTTAGTGATGAGAATGCCAACTCTTGCCTACATTCATGAGCTTAAGATGGTTGCACAACCAATTGAAAAGCGCACAACAATGCGGTGACGAAGTGACTGAGGAAGAGTGGGAGTACTCTCGGGGTTGCGCGACCAAGGTAAGTTTGCAATGTACGACTAGCTAGTGACTTTATTTCTAAACGTTTGAACGGCCACTCATAATCTTTGTTCGTTGTAGTATAATTCATACACAGCAGCATGGTGTAAAGGTCGACATTTTAGGGTGGAACGGATCGACAAAAAGCGTTTTACTCAAGATTGTGGAATCATGGCAAAATTTGAACAGTCTAGTCGACGACGTTCCTCTGATGCAAATCCTGTGGTGGCGGAACTCACTTACTTCGGCACGCTACAAGAGATTTTGAGGATCGATTACAGAGGATTTTTTGTCGACTTGTTCGACGTGCAATGGCCGTTCAAGATAATCATGGAGGGTCGCAACGCTACTGTGCGTAGAGGAGAGTCTGGTTTTCTTGAGGTGGATTCTACTAAGAAATGGACTGACCTAAGAGACACTTTCGTACTACCCGAGCATTGTGAACAAGTAAGTATGTAAATAGTTAACATCCCCCTTTTACAAGTTATGTGCTTGAAAGCTCTCATGTAAGTTATGTGGCTCTGGCAGGTAATATTTCATCCTACAAAGTCTACATCAAACTGGTGGTATGTCATAGAGGTAGCCCCTCGTAGTGCAAGGACGTATGAAGGCTACCATGTGCCAATCACAACGGCATCAATGGAGGAGATCAGAGAAGATGCTCAATCAGAAGTCGCTGTGGTGGTGTCAGATGAGCATCAAGATGCTACTACTCTATATGGGGTGCATACAGAGGATCTACAAAATGAAACAGAGGATATGTGTTTAAACGGAGAGCTCTATATAGATATAGGAAGTTATGCTGAGTTATGCGAGGATGAGAGAGAGATCTCTTAAAGCCACAAATATTGTATTTGAACAATTTTGCTCCGTGTTGTAAAAGCTCTGGCTCTCTAAGTACCTTCCATGGTGTATAACGCTCTTTTCTACTCGCGCTCACATCTTTTGATTGAAAATTCTGAGTTTTTGACTTGCCTCTTCTATCACTCAATTCATTGCGTCATTGTATTTATATGCGTCATTACGTCATTGTATTTAATGGTCTTTGCGTCATTGTCTACTCTATTCATTCAATATTAAGTTTAAATATTCATGTGTTTAATGCAGGTATGGATGATGAGGAGTTTATTTCTTCTTTGTCACTGCAGCAGAGACAGTGGTACGTGGAGCGTCATCGCTCTGGCGCATTATCGCTCGTTCCTACTCCATCGACATCTCCCTCTCTTTCGGAGCATTCGGCGTGCTCCAAAGCTTCGGTGTCGACGAGACGATCTTCACACTCGTCTAGACACCGGTGCTCTAGTGGTGGCGGTGGCGGTTGTTGTGGGGATTCCGCCGCCGATGCCTCCACACTGCCTCGTGTTCGAAGAGGCTCTTTACCCTCCCCTTCTTTGCCCGACCCCACACCAGCCACAGCATCGCCATCTACGCCAAGTTTTGCGCGGCTGACTGTTCCTAGCAGCTACACACCTCTACCTACTCCGCCAGGAGCCACCCCACTCGACACTCCTCGCTTCGGGGCCCAGACGCCGGTGGAGACACCTGACGTCCGTACCCCCATCGACACGCCGCTAGAGACGCTTGCCGGGACACCCAGGTTCACGCGTCACCGGCCAGAGGGCTTGCCTTACTCCATCGACTTCAGCGACGGCATCATCATGGATGATGACGGCAAGAAGGTGATCTCGCGCATGCGTGGTCTTTGCTCTCAGCTGTTTAGACACTACATACTAAACAAATGGAGTGAAGTACCAAGTGATTTAAAAGATAGAGTCATCAGCATACTTCATGATGAGTTTCCCGTTCCAACACGGGATCAGCGCTTCAATGAAGACCTGATGAAGATTCGAATGCGCGAATACTGCAAACACAAGCGTTCCGAAGTGTAAAAAGCAATCAAGCATGGGTGGAACAGGCCAGATTGGCTAGCCAAAGAAGATTGGAAGAATGCGAAGAAAGCAGCGCGCGAGAATCCCGACAAGTGGAAGCAACAAAAGGATGCAGCCAGAGCGCGAGTAGAGGCAGGAAGCTCGCACCACTTGGGGAGCGGTGGATGGGCATCATTTGAGGCCGATTTTGTAAGTGTTTTCGCATTGCTCTTTATGTTCGATAGTTTAGGGTTTATGAGTTTTTTAATTCTAACATAATGAAATCTTTGTATGTTTTGACAGTGGTCGATGACAGGACGTGATCCCACACCGTACGAGCGCGAGTACGCAGGCAGGAAGGGCTTAAACGCCATTATGGACATTCTCAGTTCTCGCGGTGGCATGGTTAGTATTAGGGTTTACTCTTTTCTATTTTTTGTATTGTTTTATAAATGTCGTTATATGTTTATACTTACTGAAAGCTGTCTTATTGTCTTTTTTTGCAGAATACGACAGATACGCCGCTTGGACGCGATGAGACGTCTTACTAGACGACGTCAGTTTAGCCGTAGCTAGATAGCATTAGTTTAGGGTTTCTCATAGCTTATGTATCATGAGACGGATTTTATACGTCTTTTTGAACCATGTATATTATTACATTTGTCACCGCAGTTCATTTTGCCAATCAATTTTTTATGCCTATGATGTTGTACAATTGTCATTATTACATTTGCCAATCAATTCATTTTGCCTATGATGTGTACAATTGTCAATTTTACGCTTGTAAATTTTGCAAACAATGTGTCTTGTGGGTGACTATTTTGGGTCTATTATCTACCCTTGCACTTTTTTTAAAAAGTGAATCAAGTACGATATGGTTGATGGGTGGCAGGGCATTCAATGCCCTGTCACCAAAAAAAAATTCTCTCGGGCGTCGCTATAACCGTCGCTATTTATGGCTCTCGAGCGTCGCTATAGACTTCTGTGTAAACGTCGCTATAACCATCGCTATGACCGTCCCTATGAGCGTCTCTATATAGCGACTCTTATAGCGACGCATATAGCGACGCTCTCATAGCGACGCTATTAGCGTCGATTTTAGCGACGCCGGGGGTTCTAAAAACCCAGTGTATTTTTGTCGCTAACAGCGTCACAAGAGCACGCAACCACTTGTAGTGTCATATGGCTTGACCGGGTGTGCCATCTTCAGCTATTGATTTTTACCTTCTGTTATTTTAGCTTTCAAAGTGAAATATGGTATATCAATGTGTCAGATTTGGATAATGCAGGAGCCTTGATGTAATAGTTTGAAATAGAATTGAAAATATATATATATGTAGGTTGACTTGAATGCTTCTTTCTTTTTAATAGGATATCATTATAGTCATTATGGCAGAGGGTAAGAAGAAGGCATTTCTTTAGTCTCTAAGGTCAACTCTCTGCAAGCTGATTAGTGAATTACCGGAGAAGCAGGTGCAAAGTATTGTGCAAAATGAGACACTCATAGACAAAATGTTTGAAAAATCAATCTTAAGTGCGGTCTCCAAGGAAACCTTTGTTATAAGCAAAGACAAAGCTCGCCAGTCTGCTTATAGTATCATTGGTAACATGGAAAAGTGCGCCCATGATTTATATGAAGCTCTTCCCGAAGGTGTTCAGTTGATAAAGCTCAAGGCTTGGGATTTGGCTTGGCGTGCAGAAAGAGAGAGAAGTTAGCGTGCCAAAGATATAGATACACAATATGTGTTATCTAAAAAGCTACGAAAGGAGCAAGTCGACCATGCCCAAGAGAAGACGGTGTTAGAGATAAAATGCCATGGACATCCAATTGTAAACTCTCTGTAGAGGTCTACGAGAAACTCGGAGTGTACTTTGACACTTGGCATAACACATGATACTATCAGCTACTTACAGAACTTGGGTGGCGGCTCCTTTGGTACATAACACCTATTTAGGAAAATAGGGAAAAATTCACACATTTGGGACGATTCTTTGTGTCTCATGGACTTGAGGCAAGGTTGTATTGTACTAGGTTGTTGAACATATGAAAACTGAGATACAATGTTTAGTGGATGCTTATGAGTCTGCAAGATTCAATATGGTCCGTTTTCAACAATCATACTATACACTAGAGTGTTTTTGCACATGTTAGTTTACACACACACACACACACACACACACACACACACGCACGTGCACACACACACACACACACAAATACACACACACACACACACTCACGCGCACGTGCACACACATACATGCTCATGCACCCAAAAATTTCTTCCCACACATGCTTCATTTGATAAAACAATTAAAATGTAAGTTGCAAGAAAAACTTGGGTGACTAATGTGAAAAAAAACACCATTCATATTGAATAAAATTTCTTGAAGATTACAAAGGTGGGATGCCATTATCAATGTTGATAATGACCATAGATATGGGTGGACTAATTGGACCCATTGCTAAAAGATTACAAAGTTGAAAGGTGAATGCTAATTGATCATTCCTCTTCATTTGCATTGACATTTGATGGTGCCTCATGTTCATCAAGTTTCAATTGACTCTCTTTGGCCTTGAGGATTATTGCCTTTGGAATCTTGATTTTCTCAGGAATTCGTCCACCCTTGGGCTTCCATGCCCAAATGATGCAGCTAGTGTCTTCCCAACGTTGAGGATCATTGATGTTCTCTCTCCAATACTTGTTCCAACAATCCTTGTAAACCCCCACAAACATCACTTGCATTCTTCTTCTTTGAAATTGGTGCCCAGTATTGTATCTTCACTTGAAGATAGGTTGCCGAGTCATTGTTCTGATCAATATCTATTGCTACCACTCCTAACCAAATTGGGTAATTTTCATCACAAGTTTGCACAAGTACAAAGTCTCCCTTTGCTACATCAAGAGTTGGGTTGAACTCCTCAGCAGGTTTGTTGCGCATTGGACCACAATAGTGGCCCTCTATTATGTCAAGTGCTTCATCTAGACCATCTTCCAATGGAACTTCAAGAGGATGATCTTGTTCACGCATACTCTTGGCCAAAAGTCATCAAATAAAGTGTTTTCACTTTGTCCAGGGTTTTGCATATCTTGCATGAGATTCTCCCAGTACATAAGAACTGGGTTGATCCACCTAGCATACTCACTTTCATCTCCTTTCTCTTGCAAGTGATCTTTCCACCAACTAACATACTTCTTTATTCCTTCCATAACTTTCTCACTATCTCTAACATACTCAAAGGGTGGTAATACTTTTGGAACACCTTCAAGAAGCTTGGCTCCTCCTTGGTCATTTCTCTTCCATAACTCTATACCATTTTCGGGTAACCAATCCACATTTTTAGGGTGCACTTTGTACTGCATCAAAGGTATTCCATCACTCATATAGAACCTAAATTGCAATGGGTTTGAATGACCCACTAAGCTATCTGCTCCATCATGTAAGAACCCCTTTACAAATCCTTTAAAGTCTGCCACCTTTTGTAGGAGAAAAGGTGCTGGATGCATGCTAACACACTCACTGAAGATCTTCATCAAATGTGGAAATGTAAAAATGGCTTGTTTTCTAAGCTTCTCAGAAAAGCGACTGAACAATGCATCAATGTCTTCATGAGTGTGACCAACCATAAGAAATCCAAGTTGTATAGTGTCAAAGACTCCTCGTGCAACCAACAATGATAGGTATGAAAACACATATCGATTCTTATTTTCTGAACCACAATTGTCAAGTTGCAACAGAAATGTTCTTGGCAACCTCTTGAACCCAAATACATTGCCATCCTCCTGTACATTTGCATTAGTACCAAAGATTGATTGCACCCTTGGACAATCATTTCCCTATCTAGAAGCAAAATTCTCAGTGTCCACATTCACATTTGTGATTAGATCAGTCTCTGCCTCTTCATTCTGAGCACTATGTTCCTTGCAATACTGGTTTTTCTCCTTAAGCACTTTCATATGGTGATAGAGAGAAGCTGTAGACAAAACACAATCAAAATGATTTGTTCGTGGTTCTACACTTAAGTTTTCTAAGCTCAAGTCATCAAACATATGTTTATCTCTTCTTTCTAAGTTTCTTAGACATTTTGAGAGAGATGCAATTGTGAAGTTGGGATCACTCGTCCATAATCCCAATGCAAAGTGACCATAAGTTGTTTGTCCATGTCCATGAGTGAGCATTCCTGTCAAGGATATTGGAAGCCTCTCAAATCCATTGAGAGATTTTGGAACTGGTTTAATTTGTGGTATAGCAGTCTTACTCTGGTCCATCTTGTCATGTATAATGCACAAGAACTTGGTTGGATTCATTTCTGAAGAGCTCCTCCAAGCATAGTACAGATTTCTACAGCTCATTTGTTGCAACATGTGTGATCTCCTCTGTGCCATGTATCTAGCACGCTCCACCTGATTTTTGGTAGACTCCAGCTTGACCTTTATGGATATGCAAATGTCACATTTAGAGAATGTGCTTGATTTTGATAAAGTGACTGTCTTGAAGACTGTGTTCCACAACCTTGAGAATGTTGGTTGTGACAACGTTTTGTATTCCATTGGGACAAGTGTGTCGTTTACTTCCCGCAAAATGTCCACTTGTTTGTACATCGTTGGTAGAACTCGTTGAGTTTCCCGAGTGCCATGCATGGTTGTCCTTGACTTATGTGGCATTTGATCTGCATTATTATCTATGAAGCCTTGTATGAGTGCTTTTGCCATCTCAACATGTGTCAACCTCTTCCTTATTATTCCAGTGTTTCCATGATTGCCATTGCATGCTCCATCCAAGAATTTTTTACGCAGCCTGTAAAATGTTGACTTTCCTATTCCATGCATTACATACCATGCTTTACTACATACCTTCTTTCCATCAAAAGTAAACTCAAAGAATTCCTCTTCTTGATCTTTTCTATGAGCCATGCTCATACAATCCAATACAAATGTGCATCGACTAGTGTAGCTTTGTCCCCAAAGTCTGCCCTCGCTTGCATGATTTTGGATCTGTTTCCAATCTGGCAGCATCGCATCTCACAACAATCAATTGTTGCAACTTTGTGAATGTTTGCAGCATCACATTTTTTGTTGAAAGCATGAGCATTACCTTTTTTTTTAATAGGACTAACTCTATGTACATAACTCCTTTTCTTACCTGTCCCATCTCTTATATCATAGTCACCGGCAATGGCATCCTGCTCTCTATCATTTTGAGTATAAAGAAGAAGACCTAGTTCTGTACTGGTGGTACCTTCTTCAAAACTAGTTTCAGTGTTGTTATCTATGCCATCATCCTCATAGTCATCACGGAATCTCCCATTTATTCCATGAGGAAATCTTGAATACCCTCAATGGCAGAAGAGGATCCAGTGTCTTTGATCAAGGGCTCACCATTCTCAAATGTGAGCTGCCTAATAGGCCAGCTTACCAAATTCAAACTTGAAATATCACTTTGATGTGGATGCATCGACCCTTCCACAATGACACCCAAGCTACTCTCACCTAGTTCAGTACAATTTATAGCCTCATATGGGTGGACCAACAATACCACTCTATTACCAAGTTTTGTAGATCTATTGTCAGCCCAAAGCAAAGAGAGTCTTGAGCTTACCAAAGAAGATTGTACCTGCAAAGAAACCAATAGGGGCACTACATAAGAAAGTTGTGGAGAAGACAGGGAAAGCCATAGTTAGGAGTGCACTTGCAGCATCAAGAGGTGCCCGTGCAACCGCTTCAACACATGTAGAGAAGATCACTGCCACCATTAATTTAGAGGAGCAAGAAGGTTCACAAGGGCAAGATGCACAAGGACTCATAAGAAAAAGAAAGGCAAAGGATGATTCTACTCTTGAGGAAGATCGACAAAAACTAGCAAAGAGGAAGATGAAAAAGAGTGTAGAAGAAAAAGAGGTTTCTGAAGAGGAGTTGATGGACATGGAAACTCCATCCAAAGATAACAAGGCACTGACCTCTTTAGAAATCAAGAAGGGATTCTATCCTTTTGGGATCAATGAAGTCTTTAGCATTGACGTGACAAGGTGTTTTCCTGCTCCATCAAACTATGTGTACAGAAGATTAAATCTAGATTGGGTTAGGATTTTGACTTTAGACTTCATTCAAGAACCAAAGAAAGAGGAGATACTAGCAATTTTGATGCCTCGTGATCCTTCCAAAAAACATCCTCTTGACAAACTTGCCAAAGAGGATGTTCGCAATGTTGATTACTAGATCATCTCTGAACAACACTCCATTAGTGCTGCAAAACCTTTGCAAGGTGCAAACGTTGCAAAGGCTACCCCACAATTGCGTCAACAGTTCAAATATAGACCATCAAAGATTATTCTCAATTGCCCACCAAAGATCTCTCGTGAAACCTCCAAAGATGCGAATCTATCTGTTGCAATGTCAATGCAAAAGGAGACATTTCTTGACCAACTTATGCAAGCACGAGCACAATGGCATGCAAATGGTTGTCCTTCTAAGCCCCCACCTGGTGTCAACCAAACCAAGAAGGACTTTGAGGCGTGGAAGGTACTTGTTTGATTCTTTGAAAACATAGGTGTGAGTCTTTTTAATCGATATCTAATTGTAAACTAGAGTCTATCATAGGCTCAAGCAAGACCTCCATGTGCTCATTTAGAACTTAAATTCAGGTTTTAACTTAAGATTTAGTGTCACTTGCATATGAGGCTAAGCGAGGATCGAACTTAAGTTTGAGCCCCACTTACATATACCCATGTATTTTGGACTTTGCATAGATGTATGTGAGAATATAAGAAACAATTCAATCTAGCTAGGCTTGAACTTATTAAGTATAAGTCTCAATCCCACAAGTTAGAGCCTTGTCAATATTGATGTTGGAATTTTCAGTTTTGCAGACCTTTGTTGAGACAATAGAGCACACACTTCAAAAGGGATTTGTCAAGACCGACTTGCATTTGCTTCTATGTGATGAGAAGATATGGAAGAATTGGGTCAAGATCATGAGACAATATGCTCGAGGCTTGCTACCAAATACAAAGGGAGAAACAATTGACGAAGGTTCCAATGAAAATCCTAAATTTCTAACTATGAAGGGTGGTCAGATTCGACAAGCACCTGGCACAGCAACATTGGCACCTACATTGTTCAGGTGCATTTTAGGCCTCAAGAATAAAGAAGTTCTTGAACTACAAAATGCAATCCTAGACAAAACCATCTTGCTAAAGAAGAGCAAGCATACCCTTCATAGAATGGACATGGATGAGATGGCTTGGAAGTGTTGAAAGAAGCAATAATATCATTCTTCTTTGATTTGACAATGGAAAATTTATCTTGGGAGCAAGTTTGTGAGAAGTACAAGCTAGGAGAGCATGAGTACAATCAAATGAGGAGCTATAGCCAGTACTATGTCAAGGACTCCCTCAACAGAGCAAAGAAGACTCCACCCTCACTTCCAAAAAGTGTAATAACTCTCCTCAATCATCTTAATAGAGCTAATATGGGCATAATATCTCAAGATGAGTCTATTCCATGGAGAATCAAGGGGGTGGGCTTTGATATGGGGAAGATCAAAGACTTTTGCAATACAGAGCACGTACCATTTCAATTGGTTGTCTTGGATCTTCATGGTACTAAAGAAAAGCTCTCTATAGATTTTTTTTGCAAATTTGGCACTCAATCTAAACACATTGAATGCACAATACGAATATGTGCTAGTGTGTTTCATTGATTTCATCAATATCGGAATGCTTGTTGAATGGGTTTCTAGCAAGTCAACTAAGGTCCATATTGAATATGGAAATATCCAAGCAACAAGAGATGACTCATGGATAGATGGAACTATGGACTCTGCAATGGTTGCTTTGATAGAAACTTCATTGATGGCCTTATCACAGGGTTTTGTCCTGAGCAAAGCTATGTGTTGGAAATTTTTTGCGGTGGAGTTGTGTTAGAGCAAAGCTTGTCGAAGAAGAGAAGGGCAATTGCTCTATGTAAAGATGATTTTGAAGCAATGGAGTTAGAATCTCAATGCTCTAGTCTTTTGGAGAGAAATCCGTCCTTGCAGGAGTGGTGTGGTGCAAGTCAAGCATCACTTGCAAGACAAACAGTGGAGCTGGATGATAATGAAAAAGAAGACCTTAACAATCTTGACATCGATGAGCAACAAAGCAGTGGAGAGGATGTTGATGGAAATGAAGACAACGATAACGTAGACAACACGGACGATAGTGAAGTTCAAGAAGCTACGAATTTTGATCATCAAGGGGGTGCAGACAATGTTGGAGAAATGAGTCCAGTTGTGGATGTTGAGTGTACAAAAGAAAATGATGAAGATAATGAGGTTGATGATGCAGGCAATGAGGATGCACAAGAGGATGATAGATCCCCTCAAGACATTGTAGTAGCTGATGAAAAAGGTGCGAATGCTTCTTAGAGTATTTTTGATACTGGGTTTAATGATGCATGCCATTATCATGTACCAACAGACTCCTAAAGTATAAAAAGAGGATAGTGTATTGAATTGATCAATTGTGATACTTTAGGTCCTTCAAACACTATTTTCTTAATACTATCTTGTGTCTTTATCTAAAAGTATGTCATTTTAATTAGATTTAATTGTTGTTGTTGTAAAAAATGATGGGGGGGATCAAACTTGAGTTTGAGCCATCACAAAGCATGTGTCTTTATTTAAAGTGTCAATTCGCAAAGCATAGCTAACATATAGATGTGTTTTAAGAGTAAGACATTTTGGTTTTGGTGAGACAATAATGAAGCATTACCAAACACTAATGAGGCTCAAACTTAAGTTCAAGCCTAACAAGGAGAGATAGTGAAGCACTTGTGTATGAACTTCAATAAAAAAAGTCATGGTGGCTGAGTTGTTCTAAGTGAGACTTGAACTTCCTTATCCTAGTGTAGCACTTGCATATGTTACGTGAAACTCATAATGTCTTTGTGCCTAACAAGGCAATTAAATTTAGTTTGTAGGCTCGAACTTAAGTTTGAACCTTGCCTCCACATGTTAGTGTAGCACTACCATGTGAGGCCGAGCTCATGAGCACTACCATGTTATGCCAATCTCAAGAGCATTGTAGTAATATAATCTTCCAAATAGAAATACTTACGGATCATGAAGTAAAAAGGTTCATACCTTGAAAAATTCATAGTTAAGAGGTTTTTGGAATAGGCCCTAGATGTGCACAATACAATAATTTTATACATAGTGAATACGTTGCGACTAGACATGGCTTGAGATTTAAGCCTTACACTTGAAACATAAGCTTAAGGTTAAGACTTAAGCCTTAGGCATGAACTTAAGTTTGAGCCTCAAAAGTCCTTGTCATAGAATCCTACCTCAGTACCTCCAAGTGAAGCTCACAATTTCATATCCTATTGTAGCGATTACATATGTTAAGAAAGAGAAAGATTCATAATCTATAACAAGAAACTAAAATTTATTTTGTAGGATCGAACTTATGTTCGAGCCTTGCCTTTGTATGTTAGTGTAGCACTACCATATGAGTCCAGTCTCATGAGCATTGTAGCAAAAAAATGTTACAAATAACAAAATACTTATAGATTATGAAGAAAATTGGATAATACCTTGAAAAATTCATAGATAAGGGGTTTTATAAATAGGTCTTCAGTGCACATAGTATAAAAGGTTTTCACATAGTGAATGATGAAGACTAAAAAGGGCTTAGGACTTACATTTTAAACTTCAAACATAAGCATAAATTTTGATACTTAAGTTTTAGGCTTGAAACAAAAGCCTAAACTTTGAGACTTAAGCCTTAGGTTGTGCTTAAGATTAAGCCTCACTTTCAAATGTGCTTTAGGTATCATTCTAGGTTAGCATTTTTGTGTTAATGTGCTAAATGGATCCTTTCTAGCATAAAACGTCTGGGTTAGATGATGGAAATGAAATGGATTCTATGGTTATTGAAAATCCACTATACTATTTTCTAAATAGGTAAAAATTTGGTTTTTTTCATCTTTCAGATGAAGAAAACAAAATAGAAGACGGAGATAACATATCTCAGGCAGCACAAGTGCTGCCCACCATTGTTGGAGAGACCGAGTTTCATAAAGGTGATCTTGTAGAACAAACCTCTCAAAAAAATTCAAATGACATGACTAAAGAGAGACCCAAATTACCTACAATTGGATTCTTTTGTCATGTCATTTGAATTGGAGATTTGGTCATTTGAATTCAAATGACCAAATCTTGTACTTCTTTTGTTGGTAATTACACTAATCTTTGTCGATTCTTTTTCAAGGCAAGCTTGAAATATAGCTAAGATTATGTAGAAATTTGGAAAACGCCCTCTATTGGAGCTTGTAAACCCTTTGTTTTATATACTTAAAGTGTTTTATATGCTCGAGTCTCAAAGAGTTTTATATGCTTCAATCCTTTTTTTTGGGTTATACTCAAAATTTTGAGTGGTAGTGTTGTATCAACTCAATAACGAATCTACATTAAGTCTTAAGCCGTAGGTTGTCTTTCAAAGACTCAAAGATTCCTTTCTTTTCATGTTTTTTTGAAGTGCAGATGTAGTTACAAATTATGTAGTTGTTTGCAAGTATTCTTGTTTATGAATGGCGCTTGTCTTTACAGATAAGCAAACTCGGGTATGGCCATCAAAGAGATTGTGATCAACCTCAATGAAGGGACAGGACAAACAAACACACTTGGTTTTGTTATGGGGAGAGAGGGAGCTACATATAGGGAGATTAGAGAAGAGATTGACTCTGGTGGTTTAGCTTCAAATGACTACAGATTTCTGGGAGGCTCACGCATGTTACCAATAAGTGAAAAACAAGAGGAGATATGGAAGGTGATCAGTGATGAGGTGACAATAGAGTACAGAATTGGTGTTGCATCCCCTGCAAAGCACCCTAGGGTAGATTCTAGTGGTGCATCCAATGAGGTGGATGGGAGATCCTCAACGTATCAGGCAGCAACAAGTGAGACATGTCCCTTTACTTCCTCGCTCAATGCTTCTATGGAAGAGAGAGAAGGAGAAGTTCGTATGAGAGCATTCTTGCTACACGCTCCCAAGGCAAGAAGTGGGACCAAGATGTGAAGACTGCCAAAGAGAAGTTGCGATTCAAAGGGCATTCTGATAGGTTTACTCTAATGTCAAAGGATAAAGATGGGAGGGCTTTGTTTCAAATCTGGTGCAAAGAATGCGAGATCGCATGTGGACAAGGAGGTCCAGATACCATATACAATTTTATGAATTCACACTTAAATACCATAAGTCACATGCGATCCATGGGTCTCCATGAAGCAAAAAGTTCGGACTCCCACACTGCAAGCCTAGAGGATCAGATTATTACTAGAAACAAAGAGAAGGTGGTTGAGGCAATGGAGGAGGTCAATGCATTTGCAGAAGAGAGGAAATTAGAATTTGAATTGGTGCTTGAGACAATTTATGACTATAAGTCTACCTCTAAACTGTTTATAAAGTGCAATGTTGATGGAAAATGGATCCCCCGATTTCCAAAGACAGGGTCTATCAAACAATGCATGATAGAGCACACAAAGTCAAAGGTGCATATTCAAGCTAGTGCTCCAAGTTCGCACGAAGGGAAAAAGAAGGTTGGTCGTCCAAGTAAGTTCTCGGTACCTGATGATCATCAGAAGGAGTTGATTGGATTTTTCAAACCAGTCTCAGGTAAATTGCATTATTGACATTTTTATTGGTATCGTAGATCTTTTGTTGACAACCTTGATGAATGTGTGTTGTCCTTGCTAGTATGTTCCGGGAAGTCATCGAGTGCACCAGAAAGAAATGAAGGTGAAGATATGCCATTCTAAGTACTTCTCTGTCTTTTTCTTGTACCACTTTTGAAGCAATTTTTGATAAAAAAATACTTTTGTTGTTTTTTGTTTTCCTTTTTTTCCAAATAGAAGAAAAGATATATTCAACACTATGTTGGGGATTTTGGCAAAAATCATTCACATTTGGAGGAAACACAATTGACGTAAAACCATTTTTAGATGATAGTAGAGGGGGGGCAAATTGGTTTAGTGAACCAAACACCATAGCAACGTTATATAAGGATCAATACATCATTGAGATATCTGGAAATTTTTGTCACAAAAATTGCAGCAGATTAAGCATACTGGGAATGCCATTTGATGGGCTAATGTGTTCAAACTGTGCCTCCATTCCCAAGGAATGAGATTTTCGGATGAGAGTCTATCGCCAATCCCAGGCAACACATATTCGAGGCTTAGAGATACAAGTTTCGGCAGAAGACTTGATTACATGACTAACTCAGATATTCTTGGCATAGCACGATCTAGGTGTATCCTAGTTCGTAGACTTAAGAAGCAAATGTGGTTCACAAAAACCAAAGTTGCAACATTAAGTGTAAGAGTCAGGAACCTTCATGATATTGTCTCTGAATCTTTAGGAAGAGGAGATGTGAAGAAGTTTTGCATGGATATAATCAATGCGCACAACCTCGGTTTGTTTGAGGGAAAGCAAGCATTGTGGATATTTCTCATGGATATCTCGCAAAACATTGGAAGAGATCCCCGAGGCAAGAGATACTCTGACACAACAAAGAGTCTCTTTGAAGCTAGGGAGGTACAAGAATTCACAACTTTATCTCTTTAAACCTTGGTGGACCTCATATTTCAACCACTATGAGGGCAACAAGGAAGTCCATATGTTATAAAACAACGGTCATGGAGGATATATTTCAACATGTGGCTGAGTTTTATAAGCATCAAATGGGTAGAAACAACGTCCCGATGGGTAGCATTCCTGTTATTATTGCCGAAGATGAGACTGTTATAAAGAGGATGGTCAGGTGGAATGCAAGGGATGATGAACTTGTTGGCTTTTGTGGAAGGAAACAAGAACACAATTGTGTACCAGATTTTGTGTGGTGAGGCCGGGTACAACAACGTTGTTGAGGCGTTCCACGCTAATATTATTTCTCACTATGCACGGGTTCTTATTGCAAATCCACTTATTCATTGTCTACCAAAGCTTGTCCTAGTGGTCCAGCTGACATGTAATCGATTTAATTCGAATTTTATCAAAGCACAATGGGATGCAGTAGCATTGCTTTGGAATCGTCATCTTAAAAACATTTTAGGTCCTTTGATTGGTCATGCTTCTAATGGGGATGCTCGAAGAAGGAAACTCATGAGAGATGACTACACTTCTCAAGTGGGTATTCGATTCTCTATTCCTTGGAAGGGGTGGCCATTAATAGCGAGCATAGATTATGATGGAAGTATCTTGGGATTGCATGACTCGGACTTCATTCATAATGGAAAAAAGTTGTTAACCCTTTAGATAATGCTTCTAGAAGACTTGTCCTTGGCAAGGATATCGCTACATTGAATCATGTTGCTCTTGTATATCAACATTTTAAGGTTGATAAGCATGGATTGCAAGAGGGTGATGTGGAGAGAAAGGATAGGAAAAACTGGAGATCAGCCCAAAGATTGGTAGGACGTAAGGTGCAAGCGTGTCTTAAGGATTTGCGCATTAGAAGTCAATTTCAGCAAGAAAGAACACTTGGAACAGAAATGTACCTTTCAATAGTAGCTTCATATATTGATATTTTTTCGTTTCCAACTCTCGCATTATTTGAGAGAGTGAAAGCTTCCGGCAAGGTTTCCTTCTTTTTCAGGTACTCAGTGTTTAGACAAGGTGTCATTCTTTATGTTTGCCATTAAAATAAGACAATAGTTATTCATTTTGTAAGAAATATTTAACGTTGTTTTTTCAGGATGCGGCGCACTTGGATCATGAAACAAGCGATATACACTCTCAAGGATAATTTCATTAGCAAAGAATCATTCCTTAATATACAGCTCTCTTGCCACTTTATAGTACTTCTAATCAAGCTATTCAGAGAAAAGTATACACATCTAGAAGTTCCTTTGTCAGCAACGGGGTCAGACACTTGTGAAAATTTCTTTAGCAAAGTTGGCGGTATGGTTATAAATGAGAGGAGTTATGATGGAGTTGATTTGTTAAGCAGTGCTGGTGTGCTAAATAGGATCGCCGAGATTCAATCAAGCTCCATGCTTGTTTTTCTAGCAGCACACTCTAAGCAAGAAAGCATATGGAATGTAATGAATCATGTACCTGGCATTCCATTTGCCAATCTTGGTGACTACATGTCCGTATCTTGTGATGGGGACATAGTATGAGCTTTAAGAGAGGGCTTTTGTGAAGAGAAGGCTGTGTGCAAAATACTAGGGATTCATGATATCTCTTGGTGCCATGACACATGGCAAGAGAGAGATCTTAAAGATATAATGGTTGCCAATGCAGATGACCAAATTTTGGATTATGGAGTTGTTGATGACCTTCCTCTTGGGATAGACGAAGGTGAAAATGAGTTGAGCACATGTGCCAAAGATGACCTGATAGTCGCAGAATGTGAGTTACACCATGTGTTTGATGAGATAGTTGATGAAGAGGAGAAAGTTCAGAGCCAGTTCTGTTCTTTTGTAGAGATAGATGGCAAGAAAATATGTAAGAGTACTCTTGTGAGTCAGCTAAATGGAAATACAACTCTATCTAAGGACATACTAACAAGGGTGAAAAGTGGGATTTATTCTTCAATGGATAAAAAGATCAGGTTTCAAACAGGAACTTCTCTTGTAGTAGGCTCAGATTGTGCTGTTTTATTTGAGGGTTTGTCTTCCAAAGATGACACAAGGTGCAAGAGGAAAGGAAAGATCTGTAGCACTAGCGAAGGTGCAGATAAAGGTACATGGTATCTTGGAAGAGCTGTGTGTATGAGAAGAAAAGTGGGAGCTGCTATGAAAGAGACCAGGGGTCCTTTTGATCTTCTTGGCCGACCTGCAAATGTAGAGATACATCTTGCATGGTATCAAAAAGCTAAGGGTGCAAGGAGCTATACATATGATCTTGTGGACAATCAATGTGTATCCTTGGAGTCTATAATTTCACTTGCAAACTTGACGTATGATTTTGAGACTAAGAAATACCAGCTTGATACTAAGGATTACAAGGTCTTCAATGAGTATGTGAAAGGTAAATTGACTTCATTTGTAAATTAGGTTCAAGCATGTGCAAGAGAAAAGTTCATAGGATATGTTTGTACAATAAAGAGCTATGTTTATTTGCTAATTCTAAGTGTAACTATTTTGAATCTTACAGGTTGATACTTATGCTGGATGCAAGTGGCAAAGATGAGGGATGACTACGCTTTGAAAATATTGACTTAGATTTGTGCTCAGTACTTAGATAGGAGTATTTGCATAAAAAGACGATGTGCCATATGAAAGATGTTTGTCCAACATGGCATGTGGTCTAGTGAAATGTTGATTAAGGGGTGCACATTTGGTTTAGGAAACTCTCTTCAAACATTTCATTAAGATGTTTTGATTTATGTATTTTATGTACACGGTAGCCATATGACATGGACATGCCATTTTGTTGATTGTGTAGTATGAGAAGCATGACATACTAGCACTTGGAATGTACTTTGGTTTTGAGGGTTCTTAAGTTGATTTGGTAGGCTACTTTTATGTTTTCATTTTGTGTTTGTTTTGTACATGATTGCGTATCGATGTCGACATGGCCTTTTGGTAATCGTGTGATTAGACTATGTGATTGGAGGTTCCTATGTACTATGATATGCAGGTCATATAACCACTTTGAAGTTAGATTACTTTGACTCTATTGAAAATGTGTTTGATTTTAATGTGTAAGATAATCCTTAAATCCCACGTGGGAGCCCAAGATGAGGTGTACAGTTTTTTTGGAAAAAGAAATTATATGATGAAAATCCCATGTGGGAGCCCAAGAAAAGGATATACTAATTTTTTTTTAGAAAGAGGTCTCCGTACAAAGGAGACTCTGGCTAAATTTTTAATATTTATATTTTATGTACAAACTCAAAATTAAATATAGATGGTGCTTTTTTAAAAGTTGCACTTGCTTAAGCATAGACGTGCATTCATATCACATATATATTTTTTTTGTTCAAAAAGATTAATCTTTCAATGGGTTGTTTTGTAATGTGTTTTGATTTGATGAGTGAAGTTTTTCATAGTTGTTTAAGAGTATGCATTATTTGTTATTTAGAGAACAATCCATTTTATATGTGTGCCTTAAATCCCATGTGGGAAGCCTACTAAGTAGGTGGGTAGTATCATATGTTTTGAAATTGAGATTTGAATCAGTTTACAAGGTAAATGCTATTTGTTTTTTGACAAATTACATTGAAACAATTGGTTTATTTTAATTTAGTTTTCATTATATTTGTTGCTTTTCATGGCTTGTCCTTTTAACATCTATTGCAAATGAAAATAGACTACCATGTACACTTTTGTTCATTTGCAATTCAATATGCATTTTTTACAAATGCATGTGCTTCTAAAATTGTTATGTTACTAGTATACATAAAATAGTAGGTCATTACATTCCGTATGAAATCCGTATGAGGGCAGATGGATCATTACGAGAACGTCCGTATCTTGTCCGTATGTAGGGGGATAGGTTAGCAAGTAAGATACCGTACATAGGGGGGTTTCTCTAATTTTGATGCACGTAGGTGACATCCCCCCATTACTAATAGTGAATCCCCCGGGCACAAGTCTTGCACATGGAGTCAAGAGGGGACCACCTGGAAGACTTTCGAGAAGGAAAAGACAAACACATATTTTTATGGTATTTTTCTCTATCTTTTTAGTCCTAATTTTAAAAAGTTTTCAACAGCAAAGTTGTAGACGTTGAGCTAACCTTTTTGCTCCTATGTTTTTTATAATTTTTAAAGCTACGGTTTGGGAGAAATGGTCAAAATGGTGCAGCCTATATGTCCACATGGGGAAGAAGTCATGATTATCTAGCTCCACACATATAATTTCTTATATGTTTCTCTCCATTATTGTTGGATTTTTCTCTTATTTTATCAAGATTCTCTCAAATATTATAAGGAAGCTCTTAGACTCAAGCTATGGAAATTGGAATGGAGACAAAGCTTGTCATGATGAAGGCGATTAGAAGGAAATTGGTCAATAAGCATGGTACATGGTTCTCTTTCATTGGGGGAACGCCCCTAGTTGAGGTTACTTTGTAATTACCCCTCTTGCTCATAATCTCTTCCCTAATCACTCTGTTAGCCTCTAAAAGGAGGCCTACTCTTTTGTAAATGGACGGATAGAAAATCAAGGTTTAGCACTCACACTCTCACATGTACATCTTGTGTATGCACCTCTACGGACAAAAAATTCTACTATGGCATTGTATTGGCTATGGTTGTTTGTTTTGGTGTGTGTGTGTGTGTGTTTCTTAATGGCCAAGAGGTTTGAGTTACCATGCACACCTGAGTTTGTGAGATGTTGATTATGTGAAATTCCCCTTGTGAATGTTAGTACGGTGTTTATGAAGCCCATGTTAATGAAGCTCTAATGATCTCTTCCTCCCTCTCTCTCCTTCACTCAAATTTTCCTTGTGTTATATGCTGACCCCTTACCATGCGTCCTAACTGCATTCCAAGATAGGGGGTGCCCCTATTGTGTACTTCTCATGATGAGGCCATCGTGCAAAGTCTTGGTGTAGAGGCCACTGGGACTGTTTTTCTTTGCAAATACCTTCCATTAACAAAGAGTAGAGATGCATGTCATCAATCATGGATGAGTGTCTACAGGAGTTTTCAAACTAGAATACTAAAGAAGAGGAGACTATAGAAGCACTAAAGGCCTTCATTGAAGTGCTACTACCAAGTTGTAGCATCATCAATATCCAAGAGGTAAGCTCTCCATCTCACATTGTTTGTGCTAATTGCAAACCAAGAGCATTAAGAGGAGGCCTATGGGGTGTCATCACTGCTGTCAACCAAAGAATTTTGTCAATGAGCGTCGACAAAGAAGGTGAAGAAAAGACAATAAGTTTTACTTGTGAGAACCACATCAACACTCTCACATCAGATCAATTTTTTGTAGCAGCAAGTTTTTTCTCCCCAATGGTCAAAGATGAGTCATCAACTACATCAACCACAAAGTCCAAGCCACAAAGTTTAAAGCATTTGGTGAAAGTAAGTGGGCCTACACTCTCTCTAGGCATAGAGAGTTCAAGTGAAGTACCACCACCCAAGCATCACCCCCGCATGCAAAATGGAAAGCCGATTGAGGCAGACTCTTCTCGCCCAGTCTATTTTGAACTCAGTACAGAGGATTATGTGGAATTCAACAAGAGGTATAGGTCTGTGGTGAATGTGTCACCTTGTCAACACTTACGGTATGCAACTCTAATGTTTGAACCCTTGCCCTACACCCATCATGGATAGTAACAATAGGCCATAAGTCTTTCCTTTTTGTTTCTTGCAACACATGCATGTAAACGTGTACATTGATAGAAAGATATTCTACCAGCAAAAGATTGTTTTCCTGTTTGGAGCATAGATGCTTGATGAAATCCTTAGATCCCCACGTCCCATTATCTTGCCCATTCTTGATTACTATCACTCTTTTGATGTAAGCATCTTTATTTTATCCTAGCCTTGTGCTCTTCTTAGCTCTAGCTCTAGTTTTCTAGCCCTGTATAAACCTTTATGAATCACTAAGTTGTTCCAAAAAAAAAAGGATTTTTAATTGTCTGCTCATTGATTTACTACCATGGCAAGTGTCTCTTTTTCCACATTCAGTGGCAAGAAGGAAGAAGACATCACCACTCAATTTTTTGGATAACTTTGACATCTCTTGTGTGGTTTCCAGCAAGGATGATGACCCCTCAAAAATACAAATCTTTCCTCTACTGATGAAACTAGAGGCCAAGTCTTGGTACAATGATTTTCCCCAAGCTACTAGGGATGCATGGGACTTACTATGTGGTGCATTCGTGAAGAGGTTTGGTGGAGACGCAACCTCAAAAAAGTTATGGACAGGTGCTTATAGAGTTAAAGTAGGGAGGTCTGCTAGAGTATGCCATTTATGAATGCAAGTTTGTGGATTTGTAGGAGCGATGGGTTGCCTCATTCGGTTAAGGTGAAGGAGATCCTAATTTCCTGAAGAAGGATCATTTCATTGTTGGCATGTGGTTATTGCTTAAAGAGAAGGTGAAGGGGAGATTCCCTGCAACATATGAGTTGGCAGTGGAAGTAGCCCTCCTTAAAGAAAAGAAGCTGCACATGCAAGCAAGAGTCAGTGAGTCAAAGGAATCAAGCTCAGTATGACTTACCCTAGTGGCTACAATAGCCGCTCAGAGGACCCAATCACAAGAGGCATAAGAAGAGCAGCAAGACCTATTGAGCCGCATCACTATCCACCTAGATAATTTGTTTGTGCATTCGGTGCAGCAAGGGCATGCACACAATTGCAATCAAGAGCAAGGGAAAGGACAACAAAGGCAAAACCCGGAATACCACTGCTACAATTGTGGAGAAGACGTCCATAGTATGTATTACTTTCCACACACAAGGAGGCAGAATTTCAACAGAGGAGTAAGGAAAAACCAAATTTTTCCCCATTGAGAGTAAGAACAACACCACCCAAACCACCACAACAAGCACCACCCGTGAAAATTCTACAGCCACACCCACCACCACAACAAACTC
The DNA here is from genome assembly GCF_014529385.1 of Adiantum capillus-veneris. NCBI lineage: Eukaryota > Viridiplantae > Streptophyta > Polypodiopsida > Polypodiales > Pteridaceae > Adiantum > Adiantum capillus-veneris. The sequence goes on from NC_140934.1 coordinate 88,939,315, forward strand.
TCATTCGACCCTTACCTCGCACCACTAGCCAACAACCAAGCAGTAAGTGTCATCAATCTTGAAGGTAAGGGAGCGGAAATAGTGGAGAAGCATATCAAAGGAGTGGAAAAAGGTAATACCAAGATAGAAGGGGTAGATGCCATGGGGGTAAAGTGTGCTAGGCATGGTGAATCTTCCCAAAAGGAAGAAAAGATGAACATTAAAGGGGAATCTAGAAAAACGCCATCCAAGTCACAACGTAAAATTGACATTGTAGATTTTTTCTTGTGGTGAATTTTCTAAACCATATGATTTGGTTCAAAATGTTTCTGTGTAGGGCCCAAAAATCACCTGGCCTCAGTTACTTCACCTAGCACTAGCACCTAGGGTCAAGAGACAATGGAAAAAGATGGTTAGCACAAGATGACCAAAGCAAAAGATGGTTAGCAAAAGATGACACACTACCAGTGATGGATGCTAACATCAAAGGGCAACACATCTCCAATATCTACATCAATGGTGGTGCAAAAATATGCATGAATCGTTTGGGTTTGGAGGTGAGTAGGCAGGCACCATGCGAGAAAAAATGGCAAATAAGGTAAAGGTTCAATGTGTTGGTGTTATAAATGAAGTTAGGGTAAAGGAATTCAACACTGAGGTGGATATGGATATCTTTGTCATGCCACACAAGGGGGAGGGCTATCCTATCATTCTAGGGAGGCCTTGGATTATGGCTATGAGAGCTAAGAAAGACTGGGACACCGACATAATCAAGATGAAGGATGCCAAAGGAAAGCCAATACTTTATGACATTAAGATAGGACAACAACGTGACATGAATCTAGAAACCTAGGAAGATGAGTTTTCTAGTGACTCTTCAACCACTTTAGAGGAGGAGTCAACAATGACTGAAGAAAGTGACAATAGCATTGAGGTGATGGTGTTCATTCTCAAGGACCCTAAGGTGGAGCAACCTAATGCATCATCATCAAGCCAAGGAGAGACACCAAGTATACAACCTCTGGTAGAGCAAGTGAGATACATTGAATTCTCTCTATTGAGTTGTGTGCGAAGGAGCGTGAAGATTATAATTTGATGCTAAGTAATTCTACCACATTGTTCATTGATGAATATGATAAAATCACTGGCATCACAATAGCTCAACATCACATTAAGCTCAAGGAGGTAAGTAACCCTATAGTGCAAAATCTCAGGTGACTGGGAGTAATCAACAAGAGGCCTTTCTCAAGGAGGTAAGGAAACTTCTAGAAGCAGGTTCCATCTATCATGTTGAAGACTCAGAGTGGGTTTCTCCAGTGGTAGTAACACCAAAGAAGAATGGTAAGTGGAGGGTTTGTGTTGATTACAAGCCCTTAATGCAACCACGAAGAGGGACCATTTTTCTCTTCCTTTCCAAGATAAAATTCTCAATGTGGTTGCAAGACATGAGCACTACTCAATATGTGATGGCTACTCAGACTAATTCCCAATTAGCATCACTGAAGAAGATCAAAAGGAGACAACCTTCATCACACCATGGGGATGTTTTTCTTACAGAGTTATGCCTTTTGATCTCACTAATTATCTCGCCACTTCTCAACGCTATGTGACATTTATTTTGTAGCCATTCTTTGGAAAATCCATTCATGTTTTTATTGATGACTTTTGTATCTATAGCTCCCGCTCTCTTCATTTGGAGAAAGTCTATGAAGGTCTAGCTAGGCTGCAATCTTTGGGTGGCCAACTCAACGTGGAGAAATTCCACATTGGTGAAACAAAGGTTACTCTTCTTGGACATGTGATATATGTGAAAGGTATTTAAGTTGACCCAAGCAAGGTTCAAGCCTTGGTGGTTTTGCCCTCTCCCATCACAACAAAGAAGTTGGTCTTTTCTTCCAAAAAGGTGAGGTATTTGAGTAGGTTCATTCACCTGCTCTCTAAAATGGTTCTCCCTTTAAGCTACCCATCAATAGATCTTCACTTAGAGTGAAGAAAATGAACAAAAACTCAAGGAGGTAAAACAAATTCTAGACTCACTTCCCACCATTGCACCTCCAAAGTGGGACAAGCCGTTTTATGTAAACCCAAGTGTGGGCAATGACACACTTGGGTGGTATTGATGTAAAAGGATCCTCAAAATTCTTTCATGTGTCCTATCTACTTCTCTAGTTGCATGATGACTCCATAAAAAAAGGGATACACATCAGTGGAGCACATGGTGCTTGAATTGATGTTTGCTACCACCAAGTTTTTCTCTTATTTATTGTCTAGACCATTCATAATTTTAACCATGGAAGAAGTATTTTCTTATGTAATATAGCACATGGATGTTTCTTCTAGGATTTTTAAATGGCTCAAGGTTGCAAGAGTTTGACTACACAATGCAAGTGGAGAGCTCCACAAGAGCCAGTCTGGGAGGCATTCTCACTCATCGCCACTATAAAAAGAACCTGAAGATCAAGACAAGTGACAAAGAAGTAACACTTGTGGTGGAAGTTCCTAAGATAGAGACGGCTCACCCTCTTTTCTTTGATGGAGCCTATAAGAGGACAGTGGACAAAGCTGCAATGAGCATTGTCATATTCAACGAGCAATGGGAAAAGATATTCTCCATTGGATATCTCTTGGATTCCCGCTCCAACAATGAGGCAGATATGCAACCTTAACTCTTGGGTTAGAGTGTTGTGAGACACAAGGTATTCAACGGTTAAATTTATTTGGTGATGCCATGCTTTTAATAGACCAAATACAAGGAAATTGGGCTTATAAAAATCAAAGCTTGTTGGGCCATTTGTACCAAATTAAGAAACTTTTAAGGAAGTTTCAAGCTGTACAATTATATCATGTCCCTTCAGCAGAAAATCAAGAAGCACACGCTCTAGCTAGAGAGAAACTACCAGATGTTCCAGTGGGTGCGATCAAGTTAAAGCTACCCTCTTCCAAGGTAGCGATGCTATGCCTAATGTTATGAGTTTCTTGGACAAAGGAGAGTGTCATAAAGAGATCTTGACGGCTACGGCTAACACAGAGGAAGAACCCAACTTTTGTAATACTTATTCTGATAAACTCATTGTAATTATTTTGTGACTCGATTGAGTTTCCAAATTTTAATTTATTAAGTATGCGGAATCTCTAACCCCACAGTAGTTGATAGGATGTAATCTTGGTGAGTTAGAACCTCCAAGGCTAAGGTATAAAAGCCAATTTTTATAAACCTAATACAAATTTTTGAATGAATCAACTTTTGAGCTCCACTAAGTATATGTGACTGTGTGTTGTGTGTTGAGAGAGAGAGAGAGAGAGAGAGAGAGAGAGAGAGAGAGAGAGAGAGTGTGAGGTCTTCTTCTTATCCCTACGTGCTCTTTGGTAGCTACATTGTGAAGGCAACCTCACCATTGTGCTAGCAACGGTGAGAGTTATACTTCAACGCCAAGCTTGTGTGGTGTTGATCTCTTTACAAAGAGCTCTTCCACGATATTCAAGGTGAGTTTTCTCTCTAACCATGCATCCGTTTAGTGATGTCTATATGTCATTGCGACCATGACAGGATGAGCTACACCTTAGACCTAAGCATGTCGAGAATTAGTGACCTGTAGATTTTGGCCTGTCTTTATACATGTGGGACAGGTGTCTAACCTCACTCCTATCTTATTGCAGATGTAGCAAGAACCACGATTAAATTGTCAATCCATGGGACAAATTCTACAAGAGATACTTCACATTAGCGACGCCCGCAGTGCGATGCTTAAAAGTGAAAATCCATGGAGTCGCTATGAGCATCGCTATGGACATTGCTATAGGCGTCTCTATTCTATTTGTTGCATAGCCACGCCTATAACGACACCCATAGCGACGCTGATAGCGATGCCGACAGGGGTAAAAAATAAACCAAGAGCACCAAAAATTCAGATCTCAGTTCTGAGTTTTCGGCGCTCAAGCGAAAGAGGTAACCCTCACTCTCCCTCTCTCTCTCTCTCTCTTTACCCCCCCCCCCCCCCCCCCCCCCCCACCACACACACACACACACACACACACACACGAGGAGAGGAAGGAGAGCTAGGTATACTCCTTCCCTCTCCTCTCTCTCATGTTCCCTTCCCCTCTTTCTCTCTCTCTCTCTCTCTCTCTCTCTCTCACACACACACACACACACAGTCTTTGAGAGAGAGAGAGAGAGAGAGAGAGAGAGAGAGCACATGCATAAACAAAAAACACAGACACACACACACATAAACAAAGAATGCATACACACACATTGAGAAAGGAAAAGATAGATAGAGAGAGAGAGAGAGAGAGAGAGAGAGAGAGAGAGAAATAAAGTAAAGACAGAGAATGAGAGAGAGAGAGATAAAACAAAGAGAGAGAGAGAGAGAGGGGGGAGAAAACAAAGAGAAAGAGAAAGAGGGAGAAAGAGAGAGACAATAAAAAACCAAAGAGAGAGAGAGGGGGAGAAGACGAAAGAGAGAGGTAAGGGGAGAAAAGAAAGAGAGAGAGATTAGGTTAAGATTTAAATTAGTGTTAAGATTAGGTTAGATTACATTTGGATTTATGTTTATGTTGAGTTTAAGATTAGGTAATTTAGATTTACGTTAGATTAAGATTAGGTTAGATTTAAAATTAGGGCAAGATTTAAGATTAGCTAGCTATGTTAGATTTAAGTTAGATTACATTTAGGTTTAGGATTTAAGATTGGATTAAATTTAGGTTTATGTTGAGTTTAAGATTAGATTAAATTTAGATTTAAGATTAAGACAAGATTTAAAATTAACTAGATTAAATTTATTTAAGTTAGATTACATTTAGGTTTAGGTTAGATTAGATTTAGGTTTATTTTAAGTTCAAGATTAGATTAGATCTAGATTTATGTTCGATTTAAGATTAGATTAGATTTATGTTAGATTTTAGTGCATGTCAATGAAAGCACGCTTTGTCCAAAGAGCAAACACTAGTTACACAAAAATATGTATATTCCCATCAGAATCTGACATCTATTAACTCACACACTAACCATATTCAATTAGCTGAGAATCACCACATGTTCAATTAGGTCAAATTTAAGATTAGATTTTTGATTGAGTTTTAAGATTAGAGTCTACCTTCGAGATTACGATAAAAAATGAGTTAGGTAAACGGTGATCCCTCTCTTCCTCTCTACGGATGCGACCTTAAGTTGGAAAGCTTTCAACGGCATGATACTCAGATTGGAGGCCAACATGTAATGTGCTAACTAATCCCTCGAACAAAGATCTGCTATGAAGAAATGTTAAGATGCTGTGAATTGCTACAGCTAGAGAAGAGGCAAAGGGGTTTTGTCCACTACATGCATTATCATGTAGATGTGAATGTGTAGATTTCTTGTACCCACAAATATATACATTGACGAATAAAGATGGGATTATAACCCGGTGGTTCTGATCTCCATGCACCTCTAGACCGAGGTGTGCGAGGATTGGACATGACTAGAGAAGTGAGATAGTTTACAGTTTGAACAAAGAGAGAGAGAGCGAGGGAGAGAGAGAGAGAGAAGACGGAGGATGATAATAGAAGATTTAAATTTATGTCAAGGTTATAAGGTTTTTACCTTCATTATGAGTAGTGACGAGGATGTGGGGCCGTCCAACCGAAACACCTATCTCTCAACAAGGATCTTATGTCCTTGTAATCAATGCAAGCATTGTCAGACTCTGATGCTGGCCAACAGGCAGCAATCTTGCAACCCAATAGACGTGTTTGCATGCGCTTTGGTCAAGCAGCATACGTGAGGCCACAAGATGTAGCCTCTAACAGCTCGGAGGATGATCATGCATACCACATTTCCAACGAGGCAATGTTTGAGCCCGAGATCGATGAAATGATCGAGACAATAATGGATTCAGAAAGGCTTATCTTATGATGATATGAAAAGTGAAGCCAATACACCATTCTACGATAGAGCACATGTGTCTAGATTGAAGGCGCTCCTAGTTCTTCTCAACAGGCAGGCAAAGTTTGGATGGAGTGACACTAGCATCACAACGCTTTTCAGATGATCTATTACAATGTGTTTACTTTAATAAAAAACTCTAGATGTATAATGATCTGATAGATTACTTACACAAGTGTACCACATTTTTCTCACCGTGTAGATTGCTCAAAAAGCACATACTGCCAGCTGATAATGTGATGCCAGATTCCAGAGAGGAAGCAAGAAAGATCTTGCAAAACTTGGGGATGGATTACAATTTGATTCACGCTTGTCTTAACGACTGCATTCTTTTAAGAGGGGAATAAAATGTGTCAGGTATGTTTGAAGTGGAATATATCACAGTGGGAATTGTGTAACAAATTTGTGTGTGGACTTTAATATCATCGCTAGACGTGTTTTATAGTTTATTTTACCGGTGTCCATTCAGGGATGTTTGTCTCTTGACGTCCGTAACACAATCTACAAACTTGCAAAGTTGGTGCAATGGATCTCACAAAAGGAAATCAATGTAGACTCCATACCATTCACCAAACTAAACGCTGTGGAGGTTGTCTGCATGTTTGAGAAACACTTTCCTACTACCATGCTAACCATTCAAGTGCATCTCTTGTTCACATAGTGAATGAGGTGTAAATAGCTGGCACAATACATTCCAGATGTATGTTCTTTATAGAACGTTTCATGAAAACACTTAAGGGATATGTGCGTCAGAAGGCACGTCCGGAGGGTAGCATGACAGAAGGTTGGCTGGTATCAGAGTCCCTAGTTTACATTGGAGAGTGGCTAGACGGATTTGATAGAGCCCGGGACACGCTATGTCAAACCATAGATGATGAGTGCATATATGGGATTGTCATGTGCAATCTCGATTTTGAGAATACGATGACGGAAGATCTAGAGGCTAAAATCAATCGATTTTGCATGCTTCACAATCTAGTGATGCAAAAGTGGATTTCACAATACGAGGATGCAAAGCAAGAGCGACAAAGGGCAGATCAAGTGGAGACGGGGAAGACAACCACCGATGCATTATCCGGTGGGTCTGGAGAGCCTACCAACATTCATGAGCTTAAGATGGTTGCACAACCAATTGAAAAGCGCACAACAGTGCGGTGAAGAAGTGATTGAGGAGGAGTGGGAGTACTCTTGGGGTTGCGCGACCAAGGTAAGTTTGCAATGTACGAATTGTGACTTTCTAGATGTTTAAACGGCCACTCATACTCTTTGTTGATTGTAGTATAAGTCATACACAGTAGCATGGTGTAAAGGTCGACATCTTAGGGTGGAACGGATCGATAAAAAGCATTTTACTCAAGATTATGGAATCATGGAAAAATTTGAACAGTCTAGTCAACGACGGTCCTCTGATGCAGATCCTGTGGTGGTGGAACTCACCTACTTCAGCACGCTTCAAGAGATTTTGAGGATCGATTATAGAGTTTTTTTTTTCGACTTGTTCGACGTGCAATGGTTCAAGATAAACATGGAGGGTAGCAACGCTACTGTGCGTAGAGGAGAGTCTGGTTTCCTTGAGGTGGATTCAACTAAAAAATGGACCAACCTAAGAGACACTTTTGTACTACCCGAGTATTGTGAACAAGTAAGCATGTAAATAGTTAACATCCAATTTTAGAAGTTATGTGCTTGGAAGCTCTCATGTAAGTTATGTGGCTCTGGTAGGTGATATTTTATCCTACAAAGTCTGCATCAAACTGGTGGTACGTCATAGAGGTAGCCCCTCGTAGTGCATGGACGTATGAGGGCTACCATGTGCCAATCATAGGGGCATCAATGGAGGAGATTGGAGAAGATGCTCAGTCAGAAGACACTGAGGTGGCGCCAAACGAGCATCAAGCTGCTACTCTCTATGTGGTGCATGCAAAGGATCTACAAAATGGAACGGAGGACATCTGCCTAAATGGAGAGCTCTATATAGATATAGGGAGTTATGATGAGCTATGCGCAGATGAGAGAGAGACCTCTTAAGCCATAAATATTGTATTTGAAAAATTTTGCTCCGTTTTATAATATATATTGTATTCACGTGGGCTATACTTGAGAAACTTAAATTGTGTTTAATGGCATTGCGTCCACTCTAGGTATGTATGCTCCAGGTATGTTCTCACAAGCAAGGACACTCCTCGATGTGTCATGAAAGTCTGATATGCCAACGAGCACTGCGCTCCGAGTGCGATGGAGACTGAGGCCGCAATCGCGAAGGAGGTGATCCGTCTCTGCTCATAGATGCTGCTCGTCCCTCCACTAGATCTAGTTGATCGGATGAATGAGACGCTAAGAAGCACTACTACTGCTTCTTACCGTCTCTTTCACCCGATCAACTAGATCTAGTGGAAGGGGTGACCAGCATCTATGAGTAGAGACGGATCACCTCCTTCGCGATTGCAGTCTCAGTCTCCATCGCACTGGAGCACAATGCTTTTACAATATACGTAGAATGCACACAGAAGACAAATTTACAAGAATTTCACAGGAATAACTCTACACAAGAATCCCTCCCTCTTTATGAGTCCTCTCTCTCTCTCTCTCTCTCTCTCTCTCTCTCTCTCTCTCTCTCTACTTTTCCATGTTTTCTTCTCCATTCATTATTAAGATTAAATGTTCGTGTGTTTAATGCAGGTACAGATGATGATGAGTTTCTTTCTTCTTTGTCATCCCAGCAGAGATAGTGGTACAAGGATCATCATCGCTCTAAAGCACCATCATGTCATTCTACTCCTTTAGCGTCTCCATCTGTTTCGAAGCATTCAACACACTCCGAAGGTTCGGTGTTGATGAGACAATCTTCACACTCGTCTAGGCATCGACTCTCTAGTGGTGGCAGTGGTGGTTATTGTGGGGATGCCGCCATTGATGTCTCGACACCGCCTCGTGTTTGATGAGGCTCTTTACCTTCCCCTTCTTTACCCGCCCCCACACTAGCCACAACATCACCATCTATGCCAAGTTTTGCATGGCTATCGGCCATTCCTGACTACACACCACTACCTACTCCTCGAGGAGTCACCCCAGTCGACACTTGTTGCTTCGGGGCCCAGACTCCAGTGGAGACACCTGACATCCGTACCCCCATCAACACGCCACTAGAGATGCCTGCTGCGACACCCAGGTTCACGCATCACAAACGAGATGGCTTGTCGTACTCCGCCGACTTCAACGGAGGCATCATCTTGGATGATGAAGGCAAGAAAGTTATCTCATGCATGCACGGTCTTTGCTCTCAGGTGTTTAGACACTACATACTAAACACCAGGAGTGAAGTACCAAGTGAATTAAAAGACAGAGTCATCACATGCTGCATGATGAGTTTCCCGTGTCAACAGTGGATGATCGCTTCAATGAAGACTTGATGAATGTTTGAATGCACGAATACTACAAACACAAGCGTTATGAAGTGCAAAATCAATAAAGAACGGGTGGAACATACCAGATTGGTTGGCCAAAGAATATTGAAAGAATGTGAAGCGAGCAGCGCGTGAGAATCCTAACAAGTGGAAGCAACAAAATGAGGCAGCTAAAGTGCGAGTAGAGGTAGGGAGATCGCACCACTTGGAGAGCCATAGGTGGGCATCATTTGAGGCCGATTTTGTAAGTGTTTTTGCATTTCTCTTTAGGTTTGGTAGTAAAGTCTATTTGTACTTTTAAATTCTAACATAATGAATTCTTTGTATGTTTTGAACAGTGGTCAATGACAAGACGTGACCCCCACACGGTACGAGCACGAGTACGTAGGTAGAAAGGGCTTAAGCGCCCTGATGGACATTCTGAGTTCCCGCAGTGGCATGGTTAGTATTAGGGTTTACTCTTTTCTATTTGTTGTATTGTTTTGTAAATTATATGTTTATACTTACAGAAAGCTGTCTTATTGTTTTTACTTTTTTGCAAAATCGGACAGATATGCCGCTTGGATGCGATGAGGCGTCTGATTAGACGACATTAGTCTAGCCTTAGCTAGATAGCATTAGTTTCCTTTTGTCATAGCATGTATAATGATATGATGTGTATACGTTTTTTTGTAACTATTGGAAAACCATGTATGTTTTCTCAATATTGACAATGGTGTTGTTTCTATTACATTTGCAAAGCTTAACAATCAAGTGATTTTGCCTATGATGTGTACAATTGTCATTGATTTACTTTCATCAATTTACTTTTGTCAGTTTTGTATATTTATTCTGCAAACAATATTATGGATGATGGAGTTAATGGTTAAATTCTCTTGTGGGTGCCTACTTTGGGTCTATACCTTGCACTTTCTTTCAAAGGTGAATCTTGGCTTATCTTGGATTCATTTAGGTTTAGTTTATTATTGAAATATTCAATATGGTTGATGGGTGGCAGGGAATTCAATGCCTTGCCACCCAAAATTTCTTACTCTTGGGCGCCGCTATAAGCCTCTACAATGTCGCTCTGAGTGTCGCTATAGGTAGCCTATAACTGTCTCTATATAGCAACGAGTATAGCGATGCATATAGCGACAATTATAGAGATGCTTATAGCAATGTTCCTGTAGCAACGCTATTAGTGATGGTCTTAGCGATGCCGGGGAGTATAAAAACCCAATGTATTTCCGTCGCTAAAAACATCACAAGTGTATACAACCTCTTGTAGTGAATTAAGCTGACTCAACTAGTGCATAGAGGCTACAAGAGGTTGTCAATCTCTTAGAAAACAACAAAAACCTCGCTTCTAACTCAAGCTACACTCAAGTGACTGAAATCACCAAAAGCCAATCGCTCATCGACAAACAAATCACATCTGTTACATCATCGAATGACATCCAAACGTAATGAAACTTCTAGGAAATGATTATAAGACCTAAGCACACATGCTTATGGTCTCAAATCCCACTTTAGATCAAGTACAAAAATCATGATTATTAATAGCAGTGGATTTTTTAACTAGTCGTTTTTGACCCAGAATGCATCTAAATGCTTAGCAATGATACTCCAATACCCCGCCTATGCTTAGTTTTTTATTTTGAAGTGTAAATTACTACTTATGATGAAATTAGGCCGCAGGTCAACGACACTAAATGCTATGAAATACTATGAAATGCTTACGTCAATGCGTAGAGCTCTTACCTACGGTTGCAATGCAACAGACGTGACTGCAATGTGACAATCGGGGAGGGAGTAGGAAGCGCGAGAAGTGAGCATCGTTAGCTCACACTGTGTATTTCATTATCCAGAACTTTTTAATAACTTACAAAAATTGGCTTTTATACCTTAGCCAAAGTTTTTGGTGGTCAAAACTAATAATCTGGGAGCTCTAACTAAAGACAGGTTGATACAATCTGGAAGCTTGTAGCCCCGGCTCATTGGTTACAAATTTTATCCAAAAAATAGGAGTTACAATATTCCTAATTCATCAAAATAATAATTGTTTTTACAATGAGATCTTAGAAAAATGGTATCCGAGTTAGCTTGTTGCTAACATTCCCCCCCTCCTCACCTATGTCATCCCTTGACACAACTTTATGGGCTGAAATAATCTTCGGGTTGATGGCTGGCGAGGCGGTCTTTAAGTGCATGGAAAGCTTTCTCATATCTGATCTTTTGTTCTTTGTCTGGAACCTGCAAAAATTGCATAGTGACTCTATTCTTTAGCTCAATGGCGGAGTAGCCTACAAATCTGGAAGTCAGGTTGTTGATCACTTGCCCAAAATCTTCATTGTCAAGTGAAAAATCCTGTATAGAATGCTTCCTCAAACGCCAACATATTATGAGATGGCAAGAACATGCAGCGGGCGTAGAATCCATAAAGGACTTCTTTGAAAGGTTGGCCATTGAGCCTGTAGCATAAACCCTTATTGCCCTCAAGGAAGGAGATCCATGGTTCTCCTGCTTGCTCTCGTTCATGAAAGGCTTCAATGCATGTGAGCATCATCCAAAAAATTTTGTAGAGCATAGCACATGAGAGATCAGGGAGGCTTTTGAAGAATGCCATGGCACCCGTTAGGGTTTCACCATGTATTCCTCTATCGGTGTTTCCTTCTCTGGAGCTAGCAATCTTGAATAATTCAGCCATGTAGGCCGCTTCTTTATCATAGATTCGTGTGCTTGCCACGTCCTTACTCTTGGTATAGGACAAAAAGTTGGGTCTTTTTGAAGTGCCGCAGGTGCTCTTGTGAACAGAATCAAGTATCTAGGATTCTTGTTTAGCCAGCTCTTTCTCCACTTGGGGTGGACTTCATCTGTGCCTTCTGCTTGCATGTCTTTATATAGTTGTTCCTTGACCTGTAGCAACTCTACCTTGATCAAGGGATATGGCAGTGATTGTTGATGCCATTGTGCATTGATTTGGTTCGGAGTGAGTTGAGTAACATTGAAAGAATGAAGAATTCTCAACTCCTAATCCATTGCTGCTTTCCACTGCTCATCCGTCTCCTGAGCAACCTTCTCCTTAAGTGCATCTTGTTCAACTTTTGACAGCTGGACCATTGGCACTTGATCGACATTTGTTATAAGTACTTGAAATTCTTCTTCTCCACTTAGCCCTTCTATCGGCTGTGTTTCAATCTCAGTGAAAGAGACTGAGGGAATATCAATGTGGGGTTGTTCTGATGTACTTTCTTCTTCCTGCATCTCTTGTTGTCCATCTCGTAGTAGCTACTTAACTCTCTTCAGCTCTGCTATCTCCTTGAGCAGTTCTTCTTCTCTTTGTACTCGCATTAATGTGAGGTCTCTGCATTGTGACTGCTCTAGCTTTAGCTCTAGCTCAATATCTTTATTCTTTTTCTCCAGTGCTTTATACACTTCGTATGTACCTTTGATCAAGGCAACTGCAAGATTTTCTCTTATCTGTTGCAAGAAGGTTGCATGATCATTGATCCTCTGCTCTGAATATTGTAGTGAAGCATTCCCCACGTCGAGATGCACTTGGATCTTTTGAACTTCCAGCGTTTTAGTTAAGAGTTCATCGGTAACCTCTGTCAGTTGCTCGTCTTTGGTTTTACAAGCATATGTTAACTTCGTGAGAAGTTCACCTAACTCTTCCATTTCCTTTTGTTGCTTTTCTCTGGCCAACTGGTGTTGTTCAACTTTCACTTTCAACTCTTGGAGTTGTCTCTGCAGATCGGTGATGACATTCATCATATCCTCCAGTTCTCCTTGTAGGGAATCTATCACCATCTCCAACTCCCTAGCTTAGCACTGCGGCAAAGTGCTGTTGTTCGCATTTTCTCTATCATCTCCTGCATGTGCTTTGCATATTTGTTTACTTGGAGAATTACTTCATCCTTTGTTTGTCAATCTTTATTTCTTGTGAGTTGCCTAGACGTTTCAGCAGTCTCTGTGTGTGGATCCTTGGGTGGGACTGTGGCAGTTACTGGTTGCGATGGCGACAGGGTTTCTACATCTGTTTGTGACTGTGTAGTTGACTCTACTCCTTTGTCATCTTGAGGCTTCGTGGATGCCTTGACCGTTTCCTATTGTGTGGTGGTAGACAGGGTTGCCTCTGTTTCTTGTGCCTTTGGTTGCTCAAAACTTGTTGCGTCCTTTGGTTCAGGACTTGCTTCTCTTTGCGGTTCTGGTTCTTTTGCTTTGTCTTGCTCGGAAGTAGTTGTTGTCTCTTGTGCAGATTCTGCTGCTTCTTTCTGTTCATGCTCTTTTTCTTTAGTTTGCTCTCCCTCAGTTGGTCTAAGTGTTGTGAAGGTAGAGGGCTTGTCATGGGGTGGTCTTCTTGTTCCGTAGCAGGAGAGGTCAGTTTAGGAGACATCTCTTCTTGATTGTATTGTGTCTCTCCTTGTGTTTTTGCCTCTTCTACTTGTCTCTGCCTCTCTCTCGCACCTTCCCTTGCTTTTCTTTCTTCTTCTTGATCTTTGTTTTGCTTCAGGGCTTCTGCTTCCTAGTGCATGCGTTCAAGAGAATCCTTGGGATCTTCTGGTTCCTTCCTGGCAGGATTCTTGGTTCGAGGGCCTTTCATATCCCATGGAACCCTCCGTGCTGGGTCCTCACCTGCAGCTTGGCGGCTTCTTTCATAGGTCTCTTTTTTTCGTTTGAATCTTGCTTTCTTTTGCTGAGGTTCTTCCTAATGTGCAACCATTGCCTTCTTCTTCATCTCCTCTCTTTTGGCTCTCTTCTCTTCATTTAATGATTTTTCACTGCTATGTGCTTCATGAGAGCTTTCTTCAGTCCCCTCATCAGATTTGTAAACTCTTTTTGTTGACCTTGTGGTTCTTGGAGATGGTTGTGTTCACACTATCCATGTGTTTTGATCTGGGGCAGGTGACAAATTGTCTGCCATGCCAATAGCATGGAAGGCTATTCTTGTGAGTCTCTGGTGCTCCCAGTTATGTTATCTTACCCTCTTTCTTTGTACCCTTTAGTGTGGATAGCAGATACTATGCATGATCGATGGGTTGTCTGGCTGTCGAATCTAACACTTGTGTGAATGTAGTCGCAACAGCATGATTGGATGTTGTGTACCGTGGTGGTCTCTTTGCTAGAAAGGTAAAGTGTTGGTGATATAACCGTGCTAGTTCTTCCACTTGTTTCTGGATGAGATCAGCAAAGGTTTCCACAGCGGTTTCCTTGGTGAAGGTACCCACTACCTCTCTGTCTCTAACTCTCATCGTCTACCTCTCTGTCTCTAACTCTCATCGTCATCCCCGCTGTCGGCAACTTGAGAGCTTCAGCCACTATTTTTTTCGTAATGACCACTTCTACTTTCTGCCCTTGCTGGTCAGTGATGTGGGCTCTTCCATCTTCCTTGATTGTAGCCAAAAGCTCATAGGCTTTTTGGAAGTCTACAACATATGGCTCTTGCTCGTAGAACTCTTTGAGTCCAAGCCTTTTGTTAGCTTCTTTTGTTTTGAGATTTGCTAGAACTCACTAGACCTCTTTTGGCAAAAGTAATAGTTCTACCTCATGTCCTTCTTCACTTTTAAATCTACCTGTGAAAACCGTTGTGTTGTTCTCCTCAAGCTGTTCTTTCGACAAATAGGTTGCTTTGGCTGTATTTATTGAACTAGGGTCAAGTTGGTATGGTGGCAGCTCTTGCAGCTTCTCTTTTTGGGATACCTTCTTCTTGGCCTTCTCCGCAACTTTTTTATTGCAATTTTGGCATCATAGGCTTGAAATACATATCAATTAGATACTCTGAGTGAAGTGTGGGCTCATTTGAGTGCACAGGGTGAGAATGGTGCCAAATTTAGGCTTTTAGTCTCTGAAACAGTAGATATAAAAGAATTTTGAGATTTTGAGCTCCCAATTTGTTCAAACTTGGTTAGTGGGCTTAAGACATCATGTGCTTTGGTTCCATGAGGGCAAAGTTGCAAATTTCTCCCATCATGGCAAAAAAGAAAATAATCGCAATTAATTAACTTTTTCATCAAAATGACCATTTTTTTTTTCATGCAACTTGTTTCTAGGCATGATGTTGACCTTGTGTATGTGATATGAGGTGATTTGGATCAAAAAAATGTGACTCATAACTCAGAAATTGGTTTGAAAGGACTTCTTTGCGTTTTTTGACAATTTTCCAAGTTATCATTGATCATTTTGGCTCATACTTGAAATGTGGCATGTAATAGGTGTACAAGTGATAGGCGAGGTGATGGTATCATTTTCAAGTCAAATATTACAAAAGTAAATAATCGCAATTATTTACAGCACTCAATATTTTTTTGCAAAACTTGAAAATTTTGACCTAAACATATTCTATACACCTAAAAAAAGTCCTAAATTGAATTTGGTAAAGTTTTGTCTTGCCGGCATCACGTTATACTTTGTCGACTCTGAAATTTCCAATTACTTCATGGCCTGTGGAGTCGATTAGTCACTTTTGAGGCTATGGACTTGTCCGCTACATAGTCCTAAAGCAACTCATTCAATTTTGTCCGATTTGGAGTGAGTTTGACCTCGTATGTCAAATTTGACGGTTTGTAGCCTTCAAATTGTGTTTTGCTTTTCGAGGGCTTGCCTTGATTGATTTTATGAAACCAACCATATACATTGCATGTATACCCCGTATATAAGCTTTCTGTGGAGTCAGAATCGAATTCTGGCATCTGCCAAAAACCTAGCTTTTCGACTTGAGACCCCCCTCGACCTTTGCTAAATGGTGAGCTATTGATATAGAAGTGTTCTATCATCTAGGCGTATGCTACAGTTCAAGTCTCGTTTGATTTGGTTGAGCTGACAGGCCACTATAGTCAATTTTTGGTCGTAGGTCTTCGTGCATTGCTCGGATTCTGGGGTTTTTGCCAAGGGTTTAGACTAGCTACCAGCCGTACAGAATGGATTATTGATAAGTATAGAACTAACCCCTCATGTCTTGTGTGAGACGGAGCTGAAAATAGGCAACTGTGGACTCTAGAAAATGCGCGCGAAGAAGGTCGAAAAGAGCTCTCTCCAAAGGCGACAAGTAGAAATGAGGCGATTTTAGACTACCTTGGGTATCTATACTCGGACTTCCCAAACCAGTTTTCCCCAGATTCCCCTGTTAGTCCTACTAGACTGTGAAATCTATGTTAGAGTCAAAAATTTCTCCAATCGGATTCCTATAGTTCATTCTGCAAGAATTTTGCAAAAGTAGGTATGGCCGCCTAATTTAGGCTTCGCGCTTTCGTCTGCCGATTTGATTGAATTTTTTTGTGTATGTTTGACTTGTCCTTCTGATCATCAGGATGTCTTCAGTTTTTTCATCTGAGCTCCTTTACTATTTATTATTAATTTTTGACCAATTTATTAAAAAAATAAAAGAAAATAACAAAATGCGCTAAAAAAGAAAAGTGAAAATCCAATAATTAAGAAAATCCATTGAAAAACACAACTTTATTATCTTTTGTTGACTTTCTTCATTTTTAAGTCCCAATATCAAGAAAAATGATGGATAATAACCAAAAAAGACTATTATTTGATGATTTTCTGATATTATATACACTATTTACACTCATCGGGGAGAAATTGTCACTTGAATTTCCATGTTGATGATTTATAAGGGCATTGTTAGGTAATTTTGCAAAAACCACACGTTAACATCAAACTTTTTTCTCCCTCTTCAAACATTGCCCTTAATTACTTAGTGCCCTTCCACCCCTCCTAGATAGCGTACTCCGGGACGATTGTGTGCATGGGTTGAACAATCATGTCTATGCATAGCCTTGGTTGGCTCTACCATGCTTTGAAGATCAATGCAATTAAAACCATTATGCTATGCAAGAATTGGGTCTTGAGTAATTAACTCAAGGGTTTCTGATGTCGAGGTTTTCTGATGCTGTCTTCCAAAGAGCAAATCTTGTAGCTTGTGTGCTCTTTGCTTGATTGTACCAACAGGATGCTTTAGCACGCTGATTGCCCAAGCTTTTGGTATTAATAATGGTTGTTGTTAAGCTTTTTCCCGCCATTGATGTCTTGGTTTTCTTTGGTCAAAAAGGTGTGGTTGAATCTTCTGAGACTTAACTCTCCATTTCTTGATCGGTTTTACAGTTTGTAGAGAAGATAAGTGCTCCTTTTTCTTCCAAATCTATTTTGTGTTAGGTTCCTTAATCGGAGATGCTCTTCTTTGTGCTTTGAACCTTGGAATCGTCTTTGATACTGCCGATGATGTTTTTGGGCACCAAAATTTGAATCGGCTTGTCTTTAAGCTGTGCTTTGGGTACCCAAGTTTTCCTAACTCCTTGCATGCTACTTCTAGCATTTGCTTATTGATAGGATGGAGAAGATTGATATCTTTGTGGTTTTCTCTACTGGTAAATCCATTTTCATTCTTCCTTGCTTGGTGCAATTGGAACAATGAGTTGTTCACCTTTAGGTGATAGCTTGAGCTGATTGGTATCCCAATCTGGTACTGCCTTGTACGTCCGCATCCATGAGATTCCAAGAATCATTGTCTCATTCATGTGTTCATCTGGTAAGAACACAAACTGTTGAGGACATGAACATCCATGTACTATCACATTTAAATTGACTACTCCCAATTTTGCTGTTGGGTTCTTGTTGCATCCTTTGATAGTCGCTATTCATGTTGTCAAAGACTGATTTGTTGCTTTCTTGTACGTGGAATAACTGACTATATTTACTCAAGCTCTTGTGTCAACCAATGCATTCGTGCTATGATTGTTCAGTTGTACTTTGATGTGAAGGTCCATTCCATCTAGCCATTCATCAATCTGTTGGCACTGCATCTTTCTGCAATTCCTATTGTCGGTCATCTGGTTTCAGAGTGTTGATGGGAATAGGTATTTTTTGATTCTTGAGAGTAGCTTTTAATTTGAGTACTCGAAGCCGACCTTCTTCTTGGGCTTCATCAATAACCTTCTGTCGTTTAATCTTTCTTTGCTTAGCTGCATGCATCCTTTCTATCAATTCATTGGTTAGTGGAAAATTGTACTCTTCAAACGACATCCATTAATCCAATTAGCCATTGGTTCACCATCTAGGGTGGACAACTTAACTGCTCCACTTGGAGATACATCTTCAATAATAACTCCAAGTCCTTGAAGGAACACAAGAAACATCTCCATGTGATTTTTCAAGCATTCAGGGAGAATAAGCTAAGAAGCTTTATTGGTATGTGTACATACTATAGATGCTTCATAGAAAATTCTCTCAAATAGCAAGCCTTAACGTTCAAGGAAAATGAATGGGTCTTACTTAAGTTTCCCAAGGATAGATTGAGGCAAATGACAGGCAAAAATCCTACGCGCCATCAAAAGTATTATGCTAAATGTCATAAAATATAATATTTAACCAACCCAAATTATTTTCTCATGTTAAACGAGTCCTCTCTCTCTCAAAGGGGAAAGGGTGACACTTGTCCCAAGGCTACCCTTGTTGCTTGATATGCCCTTGCTTGTGATTGTCTAGTAGCCCAAGAGGGGTCCGATGAGCTTCAAGCATGAGCTACAAGGGGGGGTGGACCAAAGCAAGCTAGGGGGTTGCTTGAGGGGTATACTCCCCCACACACAATCACACACTCTCTCATTGTGTATTGTGCAAAGTGCAAGAGCTCCCTCTCCTTCTCCATGCAAGTAGAGAGGTTGAGAGTCTACACGAACACTCTTGGCTATAAAATACAAATCCAACCAAGAGCCATGCTTCAATGCTTAAGCTTGCCATATTCTCCATCTTTATTACTATGCTATTATGTATGCTAGAAAGAAGAGTATAAAAGAGGAACTAATTATTTCCCCTATGAAATGTTTCTTCTTCCTCTTCCCTACCCTCATTCCCTGCTAGCTCTCTCCACCTTCGAAGGTGTTTGAGGTCTTGGGACTAAGCCTTGGGATAGTTAATGATTTGCACAAAGTTTATGTTATGCTTGTGATGCATGAAGCTTTCCATCTTCATTTGCATCACCTAGGTCACAAGGAACACAAACAAGTATTGTAACAAGTCTCTCTTTATGGGAGAAACTATAATACAAATGCATATTGGAGGGGGGACCGGCTCCACATAAATCCGGTCCTCAACTGTTGTCATGTTCTCTAATCTCTTTCTCTCTTGAAAAATCATTGTTCATGCCAAGTTAACTAAATGCTATGTTTATGGTGCTATGATCAATTAAGTTCACCCGCTGGATGGGGGGAAGGGGAAGACACGTGTCACACAAACAACACGCCTCTCTATAGCCCAGGATAATCACTTCATCCCAATCCACTAGAGTTCACCTTCAAAATTTGCACAACTGATAGCACACCACACAATTTTTTGCCTATTTACGACCGTGCCACAACACACACAGCTTTGCGGAAAGCTTCAAACTTCTCACGAGACAATGCCTTTGTGACCGATCTGCAAGGTTGTCCTGTGTTGGCACATAAGTCAAGTTGATCTCTCCTACTGAGAGCCTCTCCTGCACATAGTGGTAATGCACTTCAATGTGCTTTGTGCAAGCATGAAGAACTGGGTTCCTCGCAACTGCCAATGTGCTCTGACTGTCAGGGTAGATAGTGTTGGAAGTGTCTTCTCCAACACCCAAATTAGCCATAAGACGTCTGAGCCATACACACTCAACCGTAGCTGTGAAGACTGCCCTGTACTCAGCCTCACAACTCAAAGTGGCCACAGTAGGTTGCTTCTTGCTCAACCATGATATACATGAACTACCAAGCATGAAACAAAAACCACTTGTGGACACTCGCGTGCCAAGGCAACCAGCCCAATCTGAGTCCGAAAAAGAATGTAAGTCTGGCGGCAATGATCTCCCCTTGGGATAAAACAAGCCAAGACGTAAAGTACCACTAAGGTAGGTAAAAATCCTCTTGACAGCCTGCCAATGCTTAGACCCTGGGCTATGCATAAATCTGTTGACCTCCTGTGAGACCTCAAATTGAATATCCGGCCTTGTGTTGCATACATAAATGAGGCATCCAATTGCAGTTTGGTAAAGAGTGACATTAGTAGGATCACCAACGTCATGAAGAAGCAATTTCAAACCTGTTTCCATGGGAGTGGCAATAGGTTTGCAATCCTCAAGTCCAAACTTACATAGGAATGTGTCTATGTAACTTTTTTGACACAAGGCAATACCACCATCACACTGCTTAAACTGTAAACACAAGTAATGATGCAACAGCCCCAAATATTTCATCTTGAAAGTAGCATTCAAATCAGCCTTAAATTCAGCAATATGTCTCTCATTTGGTCCAGTGATGAGCAAATCATCTACAGAAAGAACCACAATGAGAAGTACATCACTGTCACGCTTTACATACAATGTTTTTTGTTGGACTCTTACGAAAGCCTCGTCTGACTAAATGAGTGTTATATTTCTCATACCAAGCATGAGGAGATTGCTTCAACCCATACAAATCCTTCTTACATCTGCACACTTTGTCCTCGTGTCCTTTCTTGACAAAACCGCAAGGCTGCATTACATAAATTTCCTCAAATATGTCACCATTCAGGAAGGCAGTAACAATGTCTGATTGATGTACATCCCAACCAAAAGGAGCTACCAATGCACATAGAAAATGCACAATAGTCATACGTCAAGTGGGAGCAAAAGTCTCTTCATAATCTATGCCTTTTTGTTGTGCATAACCCTTTACTACAAGCCGAGCCTTATGGCGATCGATCTCACCATCCAGCTTGCATTTCAACTTGTAAACCCACTTCATACCAATGGCCTTCTTGCCAGAAGGAAAATCACATAAAGTCCATGTGTCATTTTCTATAAGTGCATCATATTTTGATTGCAAGGCAGCCATCCAATTTTCTAAATTATGTGCTTCATCAAAAGATAGAGGTTCCTCAACATCATGTAAGCTAGACACAGCCAAGACATAACAATCTAATGCATAAGATGCATGGCAAGAGCCTAAACGAGTACGACTAGACAAAGGTGCATCCAATTTACTGTCATGGAAATTGTGCACCAGCCATTTTGGCATACCTCTAGCATGTTCCTTTTCAGACCTTTCCTCATCAAGTACATCATGTGCATTTGCATCAGTAATAGGGTGATCTGTAACATTTTCAGAAACCCCCAGAGGTTGTACATTTGCCTAATTGGCACTTAATTTTGTTTTTCCACCCACTGAAAAGAGGCAACAAAGTGTCATAAATGTCATGTGAGCTTACATTACTGTCTCTAGTACATGACAGCAAGGGCTGAACAGAATCTTCCACAAGCACTACATCTCGTGAAACCAGAATACGCTTTGTTTTCGGATGATACAACTTGTAACCTTTGCTTTCAGCACTATAACCAAAAAAAATACATTTGAAAGCCTTATCGTCCAATTTTCTACGATGTGTTTGTGGCACAAAAGCATATGCCAAACAACCAAAAACATGCATGTGCTCAATAGAAGGCTTTCTATCATGCCATGCTTTATATGGAGTAATAGACTACAAAGCTTTCATGGGACACCTATTTAGTACATAAGTGGCACCCATGATGGCGTCAAGCCAAAAAGAATGCGGCAAAGCTTGAATTTTGACTATATTGTTAGGTAAATGCGGTGTGCCTCACCATGCTTTGTCCGTGTCCGTTGGCCAGTGTCCGGCTACCCACATTTATCTCCTTATTCTTTATACATACAAAGAATAAGGAGCTCTCACTCACATTCTCACATGGTGCTCACACAGTGAGATTTGGGAGCTCCACCCACATCCTGTGTCGTTCTCTCTCTCTTTCTCTCTCCCCTTCACACTCTCTGCACGCGCGCACCGCATCCGCGCACTCACAATTGGTATCAGAGCCATGGTGACCACGGAGAGCACGATGGCTTTGAGAGCTTCGAGGCGATAGCTCAATCGCTCTTGGTGGTGGATAGATTAAGAAAGCTCGGAAGCTTTGTGAGAATCCAATGGGAGCTTGTGAGCTCAGTTGAGAGTGATGTATGCTCTTGTGGAAGCTCAGAAAGAAGTGTGGAAGATTGTGTGTAAGTGAAGGTGCTGTCCTAAAAACTGTGTGCGCAGTAGCACTGTTTTTAGATTCAGTTTTCTCCTTGTAGAATGCGGATCTAAGAATTTTGTTCGCGAGCCCCATCCGTTTCGACGTGGTCTACAACTTTACATAAGAAATATTTTGCAAATTCCTCACCGTTTTCCCAGATTTTCTGTTGTCGCATTGTGTGCGAGTTTGATGCACTTTTGGAAGCACGGGAGATGCTTGAAGTTGAGTGCATAAATCCTGAGTTGAAGATGCAATTGCAGCTTGTGTTAAGCTTGTGGTTTGAGGGTTTTTGGTAGACTTTGGCAACGAAGTACAGAGGCGTTTACACACCACCAAAGCGGTCTCTTGAGAGACACTGTTTTTTGAAGCACACAGGTGGAGATTCTTTCACTGGTTTTCACAGGATACTTTGGTAGTGATTTTGTGCTTGGATTCATGGTCTTTGTGAATGGGTTTGCATATGGTTATGGTGTATAGTTTATGCCCATTATATATGCATTTTGGCGAGCACTTTCAAGTGTCGGTGAGCTCTCTTGAGAGCATTGTTTTCGCATCGATCAAGTTTCCGGATTGCAACTCTTTTGGCGCTTGCGTATGCGCAGTCACTCCGTTGATGTACGTTGAGTGCGGATTGCCATTGTATGTGAAAATGTGGAGCCATTTTGGCATCTCTACTCATTGGCATTGAGTAGTGTTATGGTTTATGGTAGAGATTGTACTTGAGTTTTTGCTTAGTTTTCAGGGGAAACTCTATCGGATTTTTCCAGATTCTCACCATAGTTTGTGATCGAGTGTTTACTCTCACTTTGACAGGTTTTGTCAGTTTGGACACAGTTTTTGGTTTTTGTATCCACTCTCGCAAGAGTGAGGAGTTGTGTATCGCTCTTTGCTTGAGACAGTCGTTTGCTCTCGGGTAGGAGAGTCTTGTGATCTCGAGCATTGTTTGCCATAGTTTTGGTATGGAGACGCTTCGGGTTAGAGGCGGTTCTCGTTCACAATCGCGACTGACATGTTGGCATTGTGGCCATGATGGGCAGATTAGGCGTCGTTGCTTCAGGCGTATGAGGCAACGGAAGAGGCAGATGCACGGTTCTACTATGAGGACACATGCTAGAGTGTGTGCATGTGACGGGCATGTCACTTTTGAGTCTAGCTTGCCTTCAGACTACTTCGTGTCTTGGAATAGCACATTGTCTACGCGTTTTCTACTAGACGAGCATGCAGTTTTTCACGTGATTCCACGTCGTGATTTGTTTAACTCTTTCTCTAGTGGTAGACTTGGGTGTGTAAAGTTTGCTGATGGTTCAGCATATGACATAGAGGGTGTTGGAGATGTATGCATGTCTTTACCTAACGGTGCATTGCTTACGCTACGAGATGTACTTTATGTACCAGGACTCAGTCAGAGTCTCATTTCAGTGCGTCCATTCCAGAGTAGTGGACATCGTGTACTGCTTGGAGAGAAGTCATTTCAGATGCATAGGGGATCACTGGTGATAGCCAGAGGTGCTAGGAGTGGTCTGGTATACCCTTTGCATATTTCTGACACACGAGGCGGTGTAGTCTCTGTGTATTTGCAGCCCTTTTTGGAGCGAGAGATGAGGCGTGTCTCTTTTGCGGATGTGCTGCATGGAGAGTAGGTTGTGCATTTGTCTTGTGGTGATGTTCACGCAGACAGTGGTATCTCTAGGGATGCACAGCTTTTCCAGTCATCAGTTGAGGTGACATCAGTTGCGCTAGAGACCGATGCATTGTTCTATGATGCGTCTGATACGTTTGAGGGCGACAGTTTCCTTTAGACAGCTGTGTGTGATTGCAGTGGTGCTGATTTTTTGGTTTTGCAGTCATTCTCAGCGGACATGCCTTTGTCAGATGATGCTGACATGGTGATGCATAGTCAGGTGGTTCCTGATGAGGATGCATATGGCACTGAGGTTGCTGACAGGGATAGGTTAGCACACATAGTGCATGTTTCATCGGCTTTCGCCTCTCTCGTGGTGGCTGACCTTTTGGTCTTGAGACCTGATCTTGCTTATGCGGTTGGTGCATTTGCAGTGAGAGTTGTCAGTCTTGCAATGACTGACACTAGCATTGTGCATTGTGGAGCCATGCAGGTTGTCACTCGATACCTGCATCATGAGTGTCATCGTAGCTCTAGTGCTAGTGGTATGCATGTTGCATCTCCACTAGAGCGGTTACAGAGTGAGCCATTGGGCATAGGTTGAGAGTCGTCTTCTCTCACCTCTTGTATATACTAGTTGTAGGCTAGTCTTCTAGCCACTTATTGGCACACAGCCTTTATTGGGAGAATGTTAGGTTAAGGCGGTGTGCCTCACCGTGCTTTGTCCGTGTTCGTCGACCAGTGTTCGACTGCCCACATTTATCTTTTTATTCTTTATACATACAAAGAAAGAATAAGGAGCTCTCACTCACATTCTCACATGGTGCTCACACACTGAGATTTGGGAGCTCCACCCACATCCTGTGTCATTCTCCCTCTCTTTCTCTCTCCCCTTCTCACTCTCTGCGCACGCGCACCGCATCCGTGCACTCACACATACATCGTGCCATTTCCATAAGTGACCTATTTTTCTCTTAGCAACACCATTTTGATAAGGTGTCTAAGGCATTGTACATTGGTGTTTTATCCCACGACATATACTCATGATATACTCATGTCATAGCCAGAAATGCATTAAATTCATGAGACATATACTCCCCCCCTCGATCGGAATGAAGGGTGCCCATAGTACATTTTGAGACATTTTCAGCCATAGCCAGAAATTGTTTGAAAACCTACAAACTTTGGACTTTGCTTTAAGCGGAAATATCCATGCATGCCTGGAGTAATCATCAATGAAAGTCACAAAGTAAAGGTAATCGCCCAAGGACGGAGTTTGCATGGGCCCACAAACATCGCTATGCACAAGCTGCAACCTGCATGTGGCCCTAACTGGACCATCCTTTGGAAACATCAAACACTGCATCTTACCCAAAATACAACCTTCACAAACATGTTTGACAGGTGCTTCAAGCGGTGGCCTGTCCTTCAGGATGTCCTTGGGTCATAAGTCTCCAAGTACTAGCAAAAGTCTGGAAAGAATCTGGTAAGGCATCAAGAACAGTGTGCACAAGGGAACTGTTGATATCCTTGACACCAGCAAGGAAAGTGTGCATATCATCTTCCTCATGCATAATCTTTGATTCCAGCTCTTTATGCAGTAAAGCAATTTTTGCCTCATTACGGCTTGCATAAGGACCAGCCAAAATATCCCAAGCTTGCTTGATTGTAGCCAAAATCTCATAGGCTTTTTGGAAGTCTACAACATATGGCTCTTGGTCGTAGAACTCTTTGAGTCCAAGCCTTTTGTTAGCTTCTTTTGTTTTGAGATTTGCTAGAACTCACTAGACCTCTTTTGGCAAAAGTTGTAGTTCTACCTGATGTCCTTCTTCACTTTTAAATCTACCTGTGAAAACCGTTGTGTTGTTCTCCTCAATCTGTTCTTTCGACAAATAGGTTGCTTTGGCTGTATTTACTGAGCTAGGGTCAAGTTGGTATGGTGGCAGCTCTTGCAGCTTCTCTTTTTGGGATACCCTCTTCTTGGCCTTATCCGCAGTTTTTTTTATTGCAATTTTGGCATCATAGGCTTGAAATACATATCAATTAGATACTTTGAGTGAAGTGTGGGCTCACTTGAGTGCACAGGGTGCGAATGGTGCCAAATTTAGGCTTTTAGTCTCTGAAACAGTAGATATAAAAGAATTTTGAGATTTTGAGCTCCCAATTTGTTCAAACTTGGTTAGTGGGCTTAAGACATCATGTGCTTTGGTTCCATGAGGGCAAAGTTGCAAATTTCTCCCATCTTGGCAAAAAAGAAAATAATCGCAATTAATTAACTTTTTCATCAAAATGACCACTTTTTGGTGCAACTTGGTTCTAGGCATGATGTTGATCTTGTGTATGTGATATGAGGTGATTTGGATCAAAAAAATGTGACTCATAATTCGGAAATTGGTTTGAAAGGACTTCTTTGCGTTTTTTGACAATTTTCCAAGTTATCATTGATCATTTTGGCTCATACTTGAAATGTGGCATGTAATAGGTGTGTACAAGTGATAGGCATGGTGATGGTATCATTTGCAACTCAAATATTACAAAATTAAATAATCACAATTATTTACAGCAGTCAATATTTTTTTGCAAAACTTGAAAATTTTGACCTAAACATATCTATACACCTAAAAAAAGTCCTAAATTGAATTTGGTAAAGTTTTGTCTTGCCGGCATCACTTCATGCTTTGTCGACTCTGAAATTTCCAATTACTACATGTCCTGTGGAGTTGATTAGTCATTTTTGAGGCTATGGACTTGTCTGCTACATAGTCCTAAAGCAACTCATCCAATTTTGGCCCATTTGGAGTCAGTTTAACCTCGTATGTCAAATTTGACGGTTTGTAGCCTTCAAACTGTGTTTTGCTTTTCGAGGGCTTGCCTTGATTGATTTTATGAAACCAACCATATACATTGCATATATACCCCGTATATAAGCTATCTGTGAAGTCAGAATCAAATTCTGGCATCTGCCAAAAACCTAGCTTTTCGACTTGAGACCCCCCTCGACCTTTGCTAAATGGTGAGCTGTTGATATAGAAGTGTTCTATCATCTAGGAGTATGCTACAGTTCAAGTCTCGTTTGATTTGGTTGAGCTGACAGGCCACTATAGTCAATTTTTGGTCGTAGGTCTTCGTGCATTGCACGGATTCTGGGCTTTTTGCCAAGGGTTTAGACTAGCTACCAGCCGTACAGAATGGATTATTGATAAGTATAGAACTAGCCCCTCATGTCTTGTGTGAGACGGAGCTGAAAATAGGCAACCGTGGACTCTAGAAAATGCGCGCGAAGAAGGTCGAAAAGAGCTCTCTCCAAAGGCGACAAGTAGAAATGAGGCGATTTTAGACTACCTTGGGTATCTATACTCGGACTTCCCAAACCATTTTTCCCCAGATTCCCCTGTTAGTCCTACTAGACCGTGAAATCTATGTTAGAGTCAAAAATTTCTCCAATCGGATTCCTATAGTTCATTCTGCAAGAATTTTGTAAAAGTAGGTATGGCCGCCTAATTTAGGCTTCGCACTTTCGTCTGCCGATTTGATTGAATTTTTTTGTGTATGTTTGCCTTGTCCTTCTGATCATCAGCATGTCTTCAGTTTTTTCATCTGAGCTCCTTTACTATTTATTATTAATTTTTGACCAATTTATTAAAAAAATCAAAGAAAATAACAAAATGCGCTAAAAAAGAAAAGTGAAAATCGAATAATTAAGAAAATCCATTGAAAAACACAACTTTATTATCTTTTGATGACTTTCTTCATTTTTAAGTCCCAATATCAAGAAAAATGATGGATAATAACCAAAAAAGACTATTATTTGATGATTTTCTGATATTATATACACTATTTATACTCATCGGGGAGAAATTGTCAGTTAAATTTCCATGTTGATGATTTATAAGGGCATTGTTAGGTAATTTTGAAAACCACACGTTAACATCAAACTTTTTTCTCCCTCTTCAAACATTGCCCTTAATTACTTAGTGCCCTTCCACCCCTGCTAGATAGCGTCCTCCGGGACGATTGTGTGCATGGGTTGAACAATCATGTCTATGCATAGTCTTGGTTGGCTCTACCATGCTTTGAAGATCAATGCAATTAAAACCATTATGCTATGCAAGAGTTGGGTCTTGAGTAATTAACTCAAGGGTTTCTGATGTCGAGGTTTTCTGATGCTGTCTTCCAAAGAGCAAATCTTGTAGCTTGTGTGCTCTTTGCTTGATTGTACCAACAGGATGCTTTAGCACGCTGATTGCCCAAATTTTTGGTATTAATAATGGTTGTTGTTGAGCTTTTTCCCACCATTGATGTCTTGGTTTTCTTTGGTCAAAAAGGTGTGGTTGAATCTTCTGAGACTTAACTCTCCATTTTTTGATCGGTTTTACAGTTTGTAGAGAAGATAAGTGCTCCTTTTTCTTCCAAATTTATTTTGTGTTAGGTTCCTTAATTGGAGATGCTCTTCTTTGTGCTTTGAACCTTGGAACCGTCTTTGATACTGTCAATGATGTTTTTGGGCACCAAATTTTGAATCGGCTTGTCCTTAAGCTGTGCTTTGGGTACCCAAGTTTGCCTAACTCCTTGAATGCTACTTCTAGCATTTTCTTATTGATACGATGGAGAAGATTGATTTCTTTGTGGTTTGCTCTACCGGTAAATCCATTTTCATTCTTCCTTGCTTGGTGCAATTGGAACAATGAGTTGTTCACCTTTAGGTGATAGCTTGAGCTAATTGGTATCCCAATCTGGTACTGCCTTGTACGTCCGCATCCATGATATTCCAAGAATCATTGTCTCATGCATGTGTTCATCTGGTAAGAACACAAACTGTTGAGGACATGAACATCCATGTACTATCACATTTAAATTGACTACTCCCAATTTTGCTGTTGGGTTCTTGTTGCATCCTTTGATATTCGCTATTCATGTTGTCAAAGACTGATTTGTTGCTTTCTTGTATGTGGAATAACTGACTGCATTTACTCAAGCTCCTGTGTCAACCAATGCATTCGTGCTATGATTGTTCAGTTGTACTTTGATGTGAAGGTCCATTCCATCTAACCATTCATCAATCTGTTGACACTACATCTTTTTGCAATTCCCTTTGTCGAAAACTGGTTTCAGAGTGTTGATGGGAATATGTATTTTTTGATTCTTGAGAGTAGCTTTTAATTTGAGTACTCAAAGCCGACCTTCTTCTTGGGCTTCATCAATAACATTCTGTCGTTTAATCTTTCTTTGCTTAGCTGATGCATCCTTTCTATCAATTCATTGGTTAGTGGAAAATTGTACTCTTCAAACGACATCCATTAATCCAATTAGCCATTGGTTCACCATCTAGGGTGGACAACTTAACTGCTCCACTTGGAGATACATCTTCAATAATAAC
This sequence comes from Adiantum capillus-veneris, assembly GCF_014529385.1. NCBI lineage: Eukaryota > Viridiplantae > Streptophyta > Polypodiopsida > Polypodiales > Pteridaceae > Adiantum > Adiantum capillus-veneris. The sequence goes on from NC_140934.1 coordinate 88,968,625, forward strand.
TCCAAGTCCTTGAAGGAACACAAGCAACATCTCCATGTGATTTTTCAAGCAATCAGGGCGAATAAGCTTTTCATCAATCAAAAGAAAAGCGAATTTTTTCCTTCAAGATGGTATCTGTATGGATCCATCAAAGTTGGAGGTAATAAAACCATGACCTAATCCAAGGAATTTACATGAGCTAAGAAGCTTTATTGGTATGTGGACATACTATAGATGCTTCATAGAAAATTCTCTTAAATAGCAAGCCTTAGCGTTCAAGGAAAATGAATGGGTCTTACTTAAGTTTCACAAGGCTAGATTGAGGCAAATGACAAGCAAAAATCCCACGCGCCATCAAAAGTATTATGCTAAATGTCGTAAAATATAATATTTAACCAACCCAAATGATTTTCTCATGTAAAACAAGTCCTCTCTCTCTCTCAAAGGGGAAAGGGTGACACTTGTCCCAAGGCTACCCTTGTTGCTTGATATGCCCTTTCTTGTGATTGTCTAGTAGGCCACGAGGGGTCCGATGAGTTTCAAGCATGAGCTACAAGGGGGGGTGGACCAAAGCAAGCTAGGGGGTTGCTTGAGGGGTATACTCTCCCACACACAATCACACACTCTCTCATTGTGTATTGTGCAAAGTGCAAGAGCTCCCTCTCCTTCTCCAAGCAAGTAGAGAGGTTGAGAGTCTACACCAACACTCTTGGCTATAAAATGCAAATCCAACCAAGAGCCATGCTTCAATGCTTAACCTTGCCATATTTTCCATCTTCATTACTATGCTATTATGTATGCTAGCAAGAAGAGTATAAAAGAGGAACTAATTCTTTCCCCTATGAAATGTTTCTTCTTCCTCTTCCCTACCCTCATTCCCTGCTAGCTCTCTCCACCTTCGAAGGTGTTTGAGGTCTTGGGACTAAGCCTTGGGATAGTTAATGATTTGCACAAAGTTTATGTTATGCTTGTGATGCATGAAGCTTTCCATCTTCATTTGCATCACCTATGTCACAAGGAACACAAACACTGTATTTTAACAAGTCTCTCTTTATGGGAGAAACTATAATACAAATGCATATTGGAGGGGGGACCGGCTCCACATAAATCCGGTCCTCAACTGTTGTCATGTTCTCTAAAATCTTTCTCTCTTGAAAAATCATTGTTCATGCCAAGTTAACTAAATGCTATGTTTATGGTGCTATGATCAATTAAGTTCACCCGCTGGATGGGGGGAAGGGGAAGACACCTGTCACACAAACAACACGCCTCTCTATAGCCCAGGATAATCATTGCACCCCAATCCACTAGAGTTCACCTTCAAAATTTGCACAACTGACAGTACACCACACAATTTTTTGCCTATTTACGACCATGCCACAATACACACCACTCTCTCTTCCTCTCTCTCTCTCTCACACACACAGAGACTCGGGGAGGCACACACATCTCAAACACAGGCACCAGATTGTTTGAACAGAGCAAAGAGAAGAAAGGGGTAAAGGGGAAGAAACAGCAAGAAAACTTGATATGGTTTGCTTCAATTGTGGCCATGAATATCATTTACAACACCATCAAGCATCGGCTACAAAGGCTCTATCGGCATGAACACGACGAGAAACAAAAGCTTGTACAACCCGTAGATTCACCTTTGCATGGCCCTCTCTAAAGAGCGGCAAGAAAAGAGAGACACCATCGTCAAAGCCCTCACTAGCTTTGAGCACTTTCCTCCTTGAGAAACCCTTCCTCGACCTTCATCCCCCTCTCCAACAAGAGCTGCCCCGAAGCTGCTTTGAATTGCTCTCCAAAACCCGTTCAAAAAAAAAAAATTGCGCCTTGGGGCATGTGTCACTTCCCTTTTTTTTAGATCCCTGCATGCTATTCTTGGACTCCCACCTTGCATGAACCAACCCCGGTTTTTTGTCTTGAGCCCCATGCCTTGCATGCATATGAGCCCCCACCTCATTATGGCCTCAAACCTCACAGTCGTGGTGCTTTACCTATGGGCAACCCCCCTTATCAAAAATTGTTGGTGGCCTTATTGCACGTAGGAACGCCCACTGGCAAGATGCCACATCATCATCTATATCGTGCAAGCTGCACCGCCCGTGGCCGCCAGCGCATGTCCAACAGTGCCACCATGCAGAGCTCGCAGCACACCCGCCATGTACATAGGCTATATACCCCTGTGGTGCTACCTCTGGATGTGCATATGGGATCATTTTACCGCCATGTGGAATCACATAGGACACCTTCCTCCAAGGGCTCAAAAAATTCAAAATTTTCCTTTTAGAGAACCCCATTTTGGCCCTCCCTTCTATGCTTTCCAAACACTGCACAGGGCTCCTCTCCTCGAGCCGTGGATATCAACCTAGAGCCACTCTTTCGTACTTCAGACTCACCTACATGCTCTACATTTTGAATTTTCCAAGGCTGCAAACTGAGACTGACAAAATCGGCTCATTTCATATGTCTCACTAGCACCAATTTTAACTCGCAAGATCTTCCTGATCTCGGTCTGGATTGACGCACTGTCACTTCCTACTCTTTGCCATGCATCTATAAGCATACACATCACTGCATGTACCCTTTGTTAGGATCGACACACTTTGGATGTACCATCATTATCCAACCCCCTTGTTGAACATTCATGTTCAACCAAAAAGCATCTTTATTATTCTACCAACTGCAAAACTGACAAATACTATCCAGAACAGTGAGCAAATCATAAAATCCTACCATATGTACCATGCCCTACTCCTGCCAACTACTACTAAACCTCAAGTGGGTTGCCCCTACCCTACATCACATAGCTTTTGCCAGGATCAAAAACTTGGCATTGACTCCTTCCATACATCTATAGTACCTTTCAACAATGTTTCACCCATGTCCGCAACCAACCATGCACACAATATGACCAAATTACCTTCGCACTTCTTCGCATCTTTACCTGCCTCATCAACATACCTTGGCTCTGTAAGCATACCATGTGGACCAACCAATGCATCTGGCCCTGCAATCACACCATCTGCATCGACCAACAATTTTGACCCTCCCTCCCAACCATGTAAAGCAGAGTTCATCTCCATGGAACTCCATATCTGGCAGATAACATACCTCACTGGTGTACTTACAAGCATACACTTCAGCCATGTATTGCATACCTCTTTTGATAGCTTAGACCCAACTGGGAAATGTTGGAATTAGGGTTGCAAAGAAACACACACAGCTTGGAGAAGACGAAGGAAGCCCAAAGCTTGGCGGAAAGCTTCAAACTTCTCATGAGACAATGCCTTTGTGACCGATCTGCAAGGTTGTCCTGTGTTGGCACATAAGCCAAGTTGATCTCTCCTACAAAGAGCCTCTCCTGCACATAGTGGTAATGCACCTCAATGTGCTTTGTGCAAGCATGAAGAACTGGGTTCCTCGCAACTGCCAATGTGCTCTGACTGTCAGGGTAGATAGTGTTGGCAGTGTCTTCTCCAACACCCAAATTAGCCATAAGACGTCTGAGCCATACACACTCAACCGTAGCTGTGAAGACTGCCCTGTACTCAGCGTCACAACTCAAAGTGGCCACAGTAGGTTCCTTCTTGCTCAACCATGATATACATGAACTACCAAGCATGAAACAAAAACCACTTGTGGACACTCGCGTGTCAAAACAACCAGCCCAACCTGAGTCCGAAAAAGCATGTAAGTCTGGCGGCAATGATCTCCCCTTGGGATAAAACAAGCCAAGATGTAAAGTGCCACTAAGGTAGTTAAAAATCCTCTTGATAGCTTGCCAATGCTTAGACCCTGGGCTATGCATAAATCTGTTGACCTCCTGTGAGACCTCAAATTGAATATCCGGCCTTGTGTTTCATACATAAATGAGGCATCCAATTGCAGTTTGGTAAAGAGTGACATTAGTAGGATCACCAACATCATGAAGAATCAATTTCAAACCTGTTTCCATGGGAGTGGCAATAGGTTTGCAATCCTCAAGTCCAAACTTACATAGCAATGTGTCTATGTAACTTTTCTGACACAAGGCAATACCACCATCACACTGCTTAAACTGTGAACACAAGTAATGATGCAACATCCCCAAATCTTTCATCTTGAAAGTAGCATTCAAATCAGCCTTAAATTCAGCAATATATCTCTCATTTGGTCCAGTGATGAGCAAATCATCTACAGAAAGAACCACAATGAGAAGTACATCACCCTCACGCTTTACATACAATGTTTTTTGTTGGACTCTTACGAAAGCCTCGTTTGACTAAATGAGTGTTAGCTTTCTCATACCAAGCACGAGGAGATTGCTTCAACCCATACAAAGCCTTCTTACATCTGCACACTTTGTCCTCTTGTCCTTTCTTGACAAAACCGCAAGGCTGCATTACATAAACTTCCTCAAATATGTCACCATTCAGAAAGGCAGTAACAATGTCTGATTGATGTACATCCCAACCAAAAGGATCTACCGATGCACATAGAAAACGCACAATAGTCATATGACAAGTGGGAGCAAAAGTCTCTTCATAATCTATGCCTTTTTGTTGTGCATAACTCTTTACTACAAGTCGAGCCTTATGGCGATCGATCTCACCATTCAGCTTGCATTTCAACTTGTAAACCCACTTCATACCAATGGCCTTCTTGCCAGAAGGAAAATCACATAAATTCCATGTGTCATTTTCTATAAGTGCATCATATTTTTATTGCAAGCCAGCCAAACACTACATCTCGTGAAACCAGAATACGCTTTGCTTGCGGATGATACAACTTGTAACCTTTGATTTCAACACTATAACCAAAAAAAATACATTTGAAATCCTTATCGTCCAATTTTCTACGATGTGTTTGTGGCACAAAAGCATATGCCAAACAACCAAAAACATGCATGTGCTCAATAGAAGGCTTTCTATCATGCCATGCTTTATATGGAGTAATCGACTACAAAGCTTTCATGGGACACCTATTTAGTACATAAGTGGCACCCATGATGGCGTCAAGCCAAAAAGAATGCGGCAAAGCTTGACTTTTGACTATATTGTTAGGTAAATGCGGTGTGCCTCACCATGCTTTGTCCGTGTCCGTTGGCCAGTGTCCGGCTTCCCACATTTATCTCCTTATTCTTTATACATACAAAGAATAAGGAGCTCTCACTCACATTCTCACATGGTGCTCACACAGTGAGATTTGGGAGCTCCACCCACATCCTGTGTCGTTCTCTCTCTCTTTCTCTCTCCCCTTCACACTCTCTGCACGCGCGCACCGCATCCGCGCACTCACAATTGGTATCAGAGCCATGGTGACCGCAGAGAGCACGACGGCTTTGAGAGCTTCGAGGCGATAGCTCATTCGCTCTTGGTGGTGGATAGATTAAGAAATCTCGGCAGCTTTGTGAGAATCCAATGGGAGCTTGTGAGCTCAGTTGAGAGTGATGTATGCTCTTGTGGAAGCTCAGAAAGAAGTGTGGAAGATTGTGTGTAAGTGAAGGTGCTGCCCTAAAAACTGTGTGCGCAGTAGCACTGTTTTTAGATTCAGTTTTCTCCTTGTAGAATGCGGATCTGAGAATTTTGTTCGCGAGCCCCATCCGTTTCGACGTGGTCTACAACTTTACATAAGAAATATTTTGCAAATTCCTCACCGTTTTGCTGATATTGAGCTCAAATTGACTGTATACAGAAATCCCAGATTTTCTGTTGTCGCATTGTGTGTGAGTTGGATGCACTTTTGGAAGCACGGGAGATGCTGCAAGTTGAGTGCATAAATTCTGAGCTGAAGATGCAATTGCAGCTTGTGTTAAGCTTGTGGTTTGAGGGTTTTTGGTAGACTTGGCAACAAAGTACAGAGGCGTTTAAACACCACCAAAGCGGTCTCTTGAGAGACACTGTTATTTGAAGCACACAGGTGGAGATTTTTTCACTAGTTTTCACAGGATACTTTGGCAGTGATTTTGTGCTTGGATTCATGGTCTTTGTGAATGGGTTTGCATATGGTTATGGTGCAAAGTTGATGCCCATTATATATGCATTTTAGCGAGCTCTTTTGGCGCTTGCTTATGCGTGGTTACTCCGTTGATGTACGTTGAGTGCGGATTGCCATTGTATGTGAAAATGTGGAGCCATTTTGGCATTTCTACTCATTGGCATTGGGTAGTGTTATGGTTTATGGTAGAGATTGTACTTGAGTTTTTGCTTAGTTTTTAGGGGAAACTCTGCCGGATTTTTCCTAGATTCTTGCCATAGTTTGTGATCGAGTGTTTACTCTCACTTTGACAGGTTTTGTCAGTTTGGACACAGTTTTGTGTTTTTGTATCCACTCTCGCGAGAGTGAGGAGTTGTGTATCCTTCTTTGCTTTAGACAGTGGTTTGCTCTCGGGTAGGAGAGTCTTGTGATCTCGAGCATTGTTTGCCATAGTTTTGGTATGGAGACGCTTCAAGTAAGAGGCGGTTCTCGTTCACGATCGCGACTGACATGTTGGCACTATGGCCATCATGGGCATATTAGGTGTCATTTCTTCAGGTGTATGAAACAACGGAAAAGGCAGATGCACCGTGCTACTATGAGGAAACATGCTAGAGTCTGTGCATGTGACGGGTATGTCACTTTTGAGTCTAGCTTGCCTTCAGACTACTTCGTGTCTTGGAATAGCACATTGTCTACGCGTTTTCTACTAGACGAGCATGCAGTTTTTCACGTAACGCCACGTCGTGATTTTTTTGCTGTTTCTCTGGTAGGAGACTTGGGTGTGTGCAGTTTGCTGATGGTTCAGAATATGACATAGAGCGTGCTGGAGATGTATGCATGTCCTTACCTAACGGTGCATTGCTTACGCTACGAGATGTACGTTATGTACCAGGACTCAGTCAGAGTCTCATTTCAGTGCGTCCATTGCAGAGTAGTGGAAATCGTGTACTGCTTGGAGAGCGGTCATTTCAGATGCATAGGGGATCACTGGTGATAGCCAGAGGTGCTAGGAGTGGTCTGGTATACCCTTTGCATATTTCTGACACACGAGGCGGTGCAGTCTCTGTGTATTGGCAGCCATGTTTGGAGCGAGAGACGAGGCGTGTCTCTTTTGTGGATGTGCTGCATGGAGAGCAGGTTGTGCACAGCTTTTCCAGTCATCAGTTGAGGTGACATCAGTTGCGCTAGAGACCAATGCATTGTTCTATGATGCGTCCGATACGTTTGAGGGCGACAGTTTCCTTCAGACAGCTGTGTGTGATTTCAGTGGTGCTGATTTTTTGGTTTTGCAGTCATTCTCAGCGGACATGCCTTTGTCAGATGATGCTGACATGGTGATGCATAGTCAGGTGGTTCCTGATGAGGATGCATATGGCATTGAGGTTGCTGACAGGGATAGGTTAGCACACATAGTGCATGTTTTGTCGGCTTTCGCGTCTCTCATGGTGGCTGACCTTTTGGTCTTGAGACTGATCTTGCTTATGCGGTTGGTGCATTTGCAGTGGGAGTTGTCAGTCTTGCAATGACTGACACTAGCATTGTGCATTGTGGAGCCATGCAGGTTGTCACTCGATACCTGCATCATGAGTGTCATCGTAGCTCTAGTGCTAGTGGTATGCATGTTGCATCTCCACTAGAGCGGTTACAGAGTGAGCCATTGGGCATAGCTTGAGAGTCGTCTTCTCTCACCTCTTGTATATACTAGTTGTAGGCTAGTCTTCTCGCCACTTATTGGCACACAGCCTTTAGTGGGAGAATGTTAGGTAAAGGCGGTGTGCCTCACCGTGCTTTGTCCGTGTCCGTCGGCTAGTGTTCGGTTTCCCACATTTATCTCCTTATTCTTTATACATACAAAGAATAAGGAGCTCTCACTCACATTCTCACATGGTGCTCACACAGTGAGATTTGGGAGCTCCACCCACATCCTGTGTCATTCTCTCTCTCTTTCTCTCTCCCCTTCTCACTCTCTGCGCACGCGCACCGCATCCGTGCACTCACACATACATCGTGCCATTTCCATAAGTGACCTATTTTTCTCTTAGCAACACCATTTTGATAAGGTGTCTAAGGCACTCTACATTGGTGTTTTATCCCACGACTAGCCAAAAATGCATTAAATTCATGAGACATATACTCCCCCCCTCGATCGGAATGGAGGGTGCCCATAGTACATTTTGAGACATTTTCAGCCATAGCCATAAATTGTTTGAAAACATAAAAACTTTGGACTTTGCTTTAAGCGGAAATATCCATGCACGCCTGGAGTAATCATCAATGAAAGTCACAAAGTAAAGGTAATCGCCCAAGGACGGAGTTTGCATGGGTCCACAAACATCACTATGCACAAGCTGCAACCTGCATGTGGCCCTAACTGGACCATCCTTTGGAAACATCAAACACTGCATCTTACCCAAAATACAACCTTCACAAACATGTTTGACAGGTGCTTCAAGAGGTGGCCTGTCCTTCAGGATGTCCTTGGGTCATAAGTCTCGGAAAGAATCTGGTAAGGCATCAAGAACAGTGTGCACAAGGGAACTGTTTGAAATGACTTCACCTGGAGAAATAATTTGCTCATTGATATCCTTGACACCAGCAAGGAAAGTGTGCATATCATCTTCCTCATGCATAATCTTTGATTCCAGCTCTTTATGCAGTAAAGCAATTTTTGCCTCATTACGGCTTGCATAAGGACCAGCCAAAATATCCCAAGCATGTTTAGCATATTTTGTTGAACAAATGTGAGGAGTAATGGTGCACTTCACAGACAACACAATCAATGCATGAGCCTATTCATCCTTTACATCCCAATGAGCTTGTTCTGTTGTAGGCAAAACAACTCTAATAGCAGCAATCCTTGTAGCAAGGCCTGCAACATCCTCAACATCGCCTACATCCTTAGAACCAGGACGTACATCAATGCCCTCCTTTGACACAAGAACATGTTGCATCATGTAATCCCACATAGGGTAATTGTCCCCATCCAATCTGTCCTCAGCAGCAAACATCTTGAACACATCTGTGTTGTTGTCAGCCAAGGTAAACGCTGCACTTGATGTGAAAACTGTCCAAAAAGAGGAGAAATGAAGCAAAAACAGCACGTATTATATAACAAAAATTGTAGAAGACTGTAAGGCACCTATTATGCAGAAAATGGCACTGACAAAAATTCTGCACAAAATGACGAAATAGCCTGTGCAATATTGCATGTAGTGGAAACGGAGGCCAAAATGAGCCCGAATCAAAAATCTCCGCACACTATGCTCTACGAGTATTCCTGAAATATTTCTCGACCTACGATCACTTACCAAACCTCACTCAAATTGGAGAAAGTGAGTAGGCGTGTGCTGGAGCAGCTGGAGACTAAGCCCTGGAGGATGCAACCTGCTACAAATGGACGCACGGTTGCCCTGCAAAATACTCATAATAGCACAATACATATCATAAAACAATAAATCAGCATACCTGAATCAACGCACACGCACATGATCGATCTCAACACGAACATAGAGAGATAGCGAGCGAGAGAGAGAAAGAGACATGCGCAGGTGCACCTCCTAGAGCAAAGAGCTACGCCTGGCACGGCGAGAGAGAAGAAAAGAGAGGAGAGAAGAATGAGACGGACACTGGGTGCAATCTCCCCTCATGCAAGAGTGACCATTTCCCTCTTGCACGTATTTGTTTTATAGATTTCTTAAATGGTCAATTGTGAGTATAAACTGGTCGACCGGTCATAAATGGCCAAAGCTCACAAAGAGCACTTGAATAATCAAATGTGCATAAAATATAATATCCTTTTGCAATATCCTAGATTGGTCAAGCCTTTGCCACTTGTCAGCTACAATAAATAATAAGATAGAAATTCCATAACATTCCTCTCCGTTGGAAAGCAATTGTCCTCAGTTGCAAAGATAAGAATCTGCAAAAAATACTTGTCAAAAATAGTGATTAGAAATTTGTGAAACTAAACAACATTTCATATGCCTGCCGTCATCCAAATACTACCTATTCTAGTGTCCCATACCACTAGAATAAGCAGTATATGTCATACCCTGATGAATCGGGATATCATTGGTCACACTCATCGTTCAATAATCTATTCTCATCAATCTCAAGTCCAATTCCATAAACAATGTCGCGACAAAAAATCACCATATACCCTTTCCAAATCCAAATCCAAAATCACTTTCATTATGTACCCGGGTAACAAAATCATACGAGTTACAGTGGTTACCAGCCAATGTAGCATGATTTTGTGATCGGTGTTGCCTCAACCGACAAGTCTACACCAATAAGACGTGCTGCCTAAATCGATGAATATACACTAATGCTACCTAAATCCGTGAATCTGCATTGGATATTGTTTAAAAATCATGAATCTGTAGTTTATCAATGTGTTGTTTAAATCGGCAAATCTGCACCAAGATGAGTATCTACACACTGCCTAAATCGGTGAATCTATGTGCACGTGACCAATGGACTAGACAAGGCATAATAAAAATATAACATTTATCACATGTGTGAGATCAATTTGGAAAAATTTTTATTAGGAGGGTACTTACAAATCGTTGTTCATTATCCCACAGCACCTTCACTCATATAAGCAGCAGCATAGCTTAATGTTAAATCATCTCAATAGAAATTCCATTTAGTGTAACGGAACTCCACAATCTTAGGATGGTTAATTTCACATGCCATGTAAAGAAGAAAAAGATCTTTTTTCTTTTAAAGTCTAATGATATTATCCATGTTGCAAACTTCTTGAGTGTGTGTCCTTAAATACATGTACAAAGAGAACACTTTCAAGGAAGATTAGTAAAAAGTTTGAAGTGTTAACTACATGTCCTTATAAAATAAATATTAACCAAATATTGTATTGAAAAAATTATAAATTGAGGGAGGGATTTGGGAATGTATGTTGCATACTAAAAAGGATCATAAACATCATGCCATGATAAATCACAATCAATAAGAAAAGAACGAGAATGTAAAAGGATTAATAAGATCCTGTTACAATTGCTACATAGATACCTGATAGATTTTTTTGTTGCTCAATTATTTTTTATTTATTATCATTATTTTCCAAGTTAAGCTAGTCCAACTGTAGAATAGTAGTCTCAATTTTAAAATCTTGTGCATCAGTAATCCTACCTTCCCAAAATGTACGAAAGACATGTGGTGCTTACTGTGGGACGTCCTTTTAGCAAAGAGAAATAATTTGTAGCATTGCCCTTATTAACTATGGTTACCACGTATGATAACATTATGAAAATAACAGAAGGTAGAATCGTATGAAGTGCCTTAAAGCCAAAATTTGTGCTAGGAGAAGGCTCAACTATGATCAGATGTTGGTCTTCTAGCGCCCAGGACATGGGAAGGCTAAGGTTAAAGGTCCAAGATGAAAGGGAAAATCGATTATTTACCATATATACCATATGTGCCCTGGAAAATTAACTTACATCGAATAGAAATTTTATCATTATTCTTCATGGTTAGACCATCATCGACTATCATGAGCTACTGATAACAGGATAATGGAACATTAACTATAGACCAAAATGCCCATGAGTGACAAATTAATATTTATTCATGTATTTTACGAGTATCATCAGATGTAGACAATTGAAAACTACAAACAATTGAAAATTGTTGACACTTTGTGTGGAGTACAAAATATTATTTGACTAATGAGTAGGCCGTGATTTGATAGCCCAACTAATATTTTTTTTGTAGTATCCACAGATGCAACAAAGTACCATTCAGATTGTTCCTGTGTTTTGAATTCTCAACATGCGTGGCAAGAGACAGAACATGGATTGTGAGTGTATGAGGGAGGAGCAACCTGACCATTTTAAAGTAGTGCGTGTACGCGAACCTCCACGCACAACAAATCTTGACCATCTTCCTATGGGACCAAATGCATACAAATCTTATGGATCAAATTCAATGTCTTGGTACAAAAATAGAATGAAGTAAATTGTGAAACTAAACCTAAAAGCCTAAAATCAGCATCATCATCATTGTCAATGCCGGAGGATGCTAGGCAGCAGCCGTTGTCAAAGAAAATATTCCACAAGTTGTTGAGGAGTGTCGCCGATGTCCGCTTCTCTAAGTAGCCGTACTGGGAGGGGAAAGGTAGAGAGTAGGAACAATAGCACAGTTGAACTAAAATAGTAGATTGAACTTGGTAGAACACCCAAGTCAAGACATAGAGGGGCGGAGTCTCCTTTTGAGAAGTATTGGCCCGTCCATAGGCAATTGTAACTGAGGGTAAGTACAAAGACCAAATATTGTTGCTTCGCAAGGGTGAAGATTGTTGCATCGCAAGGGTGAAGATAAACTCTGCATGAGATTCCTAGTTCATGGGAGACAAACCCAAGATTTTTTGTTAGCTTATTAAAAGTAGGGGCAAGCCATTAGTTGAGCCGCGAGCATGCGACTTCTTGGGGGGGAAAAACAATATTAAAATAAAATAAGTTGTTGACCTCAGTTGACGAGATTTTAAAGGAAAACTGCAGAAGGCGAGCGTTGCCGCCATAGATGCTATTGGGTTGATGAAGTTCGTCGGCTATAGCTTCCCAACATAGGCTGCAATTTTAGTGACAGACATGATGGCAAGGATAATCCCTATGCCGGACATACAAGAGAGGGAGAGAGAGAGAGAGAGATAAGATGATGCTTGCATGAGGGTACCAGGCGGATGGCGGCACAACGTGCGACAGCTGTGGTTGGCATAAAAAATAATAATAATTTAAATTTTTTTTGAGGGGGAGACAGTTGTGCACTCTGCATGGTTGAAAGTGGCAGGAGAGGAAAAAGGGTTGGAGAAGCTAGTGTTGCATGGTAGCTACTACATCAGAGGGAGAGAGTTGGGTAGCGTCTAGGAAGGAATAAACCAAAGGCTGAGAAGGCAAGAAACGGGCAAAAAACTACGAGTGGGGGTAGGCACGGATACAGAGGGCCGTCTGTGATCGTAAGAGAGAGAGAGAGAGAGAGAGAGAGAGAGAGAGAGAGAGAGAGTGCATGCAACTGAACCTATGGGTGTGGAGCTAGGAGTTGAAGCCGGAGAGTGTGGTGGAGTGGTGGCCACAGGGGTAGGTGGTTGATGGTTGCACGGTGGGCATCACTGAAAGAGGGAGGGAGATGCTAACTGCTTGGGCGTAGAGAAAGAGAGAGAGAGAGAGAGAGAGAGAGAGAGAGAGAGAGAGAGAGAGAGAGAGAGAGAGAGAGAGAGAGAGAGAGAGAGAGAGAGAGAGAGAGAGAGAGAGAGAGAGAGAAAACCTGGTCGAGTTTGCATGGCGAGGAGTTGGTGAGTTGGGAAGTGGTCTCAACCAGTTTGCATGGAGAATGGGTGGTAGTCCTGGTAAGAAAGAGAGAGGCAATGGGACCGGCGGTTGCAAGGAGTGATAGAGACAGTCCGAGGGTGGTTGGCGGCCAGAGAGAGATAGAGAAAGAGAGAGAAAGATCACAAGAGGGGAGAGAGAAAGAGCATGATTGGTTAGCAGTCTATTGCTTGTGGTGCAGAAGTCTGGTGATGTTGCTTCATGGAGTTGGGTGGTTGAACCGAGAGAGAGCGCATGGCCAACAATGGACTAGAGAAAGAGAGGGAGATTGGGGATTTGAACCGTTGCATGGCATCAAGAGGGGCCGGCTGGAAACTGCGAAAAAAAGAGAGAGAGCGAGAGAGAGAGTGTCGAACTCTGCATGCGGGGGGGGGGGGGGGGGGGGGGGTTGAGACAGTTGGGGAACTGTGGGTGACACCTGCATACCGAGTGCACATCCCCCCATATCTTCGGTGATGGTCTTGGCTCACTTGCGCCACCTGCTATGGTTTTATGCTTCAACTATGTTCGTTAATTAAAAGAAAACAATAGTATGGCTTTCAGTGATTCCCACAAAAATAATTTAATGGTCGCCCCACTAAGCGGAGAGAAGGTAGATTAGGGAATCAAGTTCCTGTTCTCCTCCCGTTTACTTCTTCACTCGGACACTCACCAAGGTCGCTTGGGTATATTTATACAACAATCTACCGTAAAATCTGTTGCTACTACTTCTTTTTTTGGACATTCTATGTGACAGAATTCGATTATACTCGCCATTTACAAAGGGTCATCATAGGTAAATACATTGTCTCTTGCGATTTATTCTTTTGCAATATCCCATCTAACGTCGTATGCTAATCCCTTCTTATTATTGAGTATTTTTATTAAGTTTAATTTGTTCAATTATGGCATTTAATTATCATACTTACAATAGTAATTATCATATCATAACAATAAATAAGAAATTCTCTTTAATTTCAAAGATGACTAACTGTATTATACAATCAACACTAACTATTGCAAGCTGAGGCAACTAACAACAGTAACAAGCATGAGAGAACAAAATACTTAGCTGATGTTTGTTGAAATCCTTCATCTGGCAGTGTAGCTATGCTCTGATACCATTGCTACAAATGAATGCGTGGTTGCCCTGCAAAATACTCATAATAGCACAATACATACCATACAACGATAAATCTGCATGCCTTAATCAACGCACGCACACATGATCGATCTCAAGATGAACAGAGAGAGATAGCGAGCGAGAGAAAGGAAGAGAACATGTGCAAGTGCACCACCTAGAGCGGAGTGCTATGCCTGGCACGGCAAGAGAGAAGAGAAGAGAGGAGAGAAGAATGAGACGGACACTGGGTGCAATCTCCCCCCGTGCAAGAATGACCATTTCCCTCTTACACGTATTTGTTTTATAGATTTCTTGAATGGTCAATTGTGAGTACAAACTGGCCGGCCGATCATAAATGGCCAAAGCTCATAAAGAGCACTTGAATAATCAAATGTGCATAAAATATAATATCCTTTTGCAATAGCCTAGCTCAGTCCAGCCTTTGCCACCTATCAGCTGCAATAAATAGTAAGATATCAATTCCATAACACAACCTGATTTGATACCAATTGTTGGAATTAGGGTTGCAAAGAAACGCACACAGCTTGGAGAAGATGAAGGAAGCTCAAGGCACACAATGGAGAGTGATGCAATGGAAAGATAGATAGCCCTAGAGTGATGGGCGTATATACAATGCACGGGGGAAAGAACCTCCTAAAGAGGGGAAAAAATGTCCCGGCGGTCCTAGTGTGTTCACACACATCACTACCACATGTATATGGTAACAGGAAATCTCCTTCATTTTCCGTATGACATGCCTGCTTCAGTAGACTCTCTACATGTAGAGGGATTAACCCTCACATCACCCGCACCCTGGAGAAAGCTTTGTCGATGAGCACTTGCATCTCTTCATCCATGGCATCCTTGGCATCATCAAAGCCCCAATCTGCTTTACTTCCACAACATAATTGATCCAAAAGACCTGCATCCACAGTATCATCATGGCAATCCATAGGTGCCTCCAACTGATTTTCTCTTGGATCATCATCCATCACCTCATGAGCTTCAAAAATAGGCCCAACCTCCTCGTTGTCCGCTTCACCATCACCCTCTTGCATACTTGGTAGGCCAGCTTGGCTATCCATAGACTCAGACCTACCCTCCTTTGTAAAGCTTTGAACCAATTGTACCGCCATATCCATTTCCATTGCTACCTTCATCAACCTGGCCGCCAATAGAGCACTGCATGTCACCTTCAATAGCATATCCTCTTTCACTTGCTTGGGCACCTCTACTTTTTTTTCTTCCACATTGGCCACATCCACATCATTAGACACATAATCAGGCATATTTACCTTTACCAGCACCGGCTCATTAGACTCGGTTCCCTCGTCACTAGGATGTAGGCTCATCCGATCCATCTTCATCACTTGCCCCCCAAAAATTGGAACTGGCATCTCCATCTTCATCAGCATCATACACTAACTTGGTATCAGCATCTTCAACTACTTGCTACCCGGCAAATGCTTGACCATCATCTAGGCTTTGCACACTTTCTTCATCCCCTTTTGAATCTTCGGTTTATGCAACTTGATTGGTATCTGCTACCTTCTCACGCAAGCTTTCCACAAGAAAAGGCTCTACCTTTTTAATCTGCTCTGGAAACCCAACACCTATTTCCTCTTTGGCACACTGGCTTACTTCAACAAGGGGCTTATCCTCTTTGACAAGATCGTCCATCACTGGCACTTGCACATCATAAACTGGAAACCTCCAAGGAACATACTTAATTGTTGGCCTTACCTCAACAGGCTTTGCATCTAGCACAATTGGCACTGACTTTGATTGGACCATAGAATACTCTGCTAGCTTTGCAGCAAGAAAATAATCTACAGGCTTCAGCAAACCCAGCTCCAGCTTTCGCTTCACCTTTCTTCTCTTCATCTTGGCCAAGAACATCATGTCTTCATAGGTATCAACGCCGTCTTCCACCTTATCTATGATCCTTGGATGCAAGCACTCAACAAACTTTGATAGCTTCAAAAACGATTTCCTTTCACCCTCGTGGAAACCTCTAATTGTTTCCAATAGGCTTCAAACTACTCAAGAAAAGCAGAAAAATCTTTACTTATGTCTTGACCTATTGCTTTCAGCTTAGTCTAGCCTCTATCGGGGTGATCACTTCTCGAAACTGCTCCACAAACTGCCTTTGCAATTACTACCATGAACCTCTTGACCATCAGACTTCAAATCATTGTACCAAATCTTTGCCCGTCCACGCATCAGTCCACGGCACCGTCTTCAGCTTTTTTGCATCCGTCAACATACACATCGATAGCATCCACAATTCAAAATCTCCTAACCAATCTTCAAGGTCTTGGACACCTGTAAATATGGGGCCAAATCTCGGCTCCATCCTCTCTACTATCTTCAAACACAATCGCCAAAAAATTGACCATCCGCCAACTTCTTGTTGTCGATTTTCAAACATTACTTCAACCTTCAAATCGGAGCATTAGCGCTCCTCAGTGGGGGCACTAGAAGATGGATGGAGGGAAAGAGGAACACACCCGTTACACAAACATCATGCATCTCTATAGCCCAGGATAATCACTGTACCCCAATCCACTAGAGTTCACCTTCAAAACTTGCACAATTGATAGCAAACCACACAATATTTTGCCTATTTATAGGACCGTGCCACAACCATACATAGCCAAGTCTAACATATCTGTTGTCTTGACTATATGGATGTAGGTGAGAAATCTATCTTGGCTTAAAAAGGTTTAGCTTGCTACAGTTTGACTTTGAAAACACTTGATGATTCAACTGGGATAGTTATGATACCTTTGTATAAACTCATTTGGAATGATACTTCATTCTTATTATGTTGTACAATTATGAATCAAAGATTGAGTTGTTGTTGTACTAACCATTGCCTAAACATCTTTAGCTAGTCGTCATTTGAACATCTTGTTCCTTGGTGTGTATTTATTAAAATTAAAATAGCTACACACACACACACACACACACACACTCAAACATAGCACATTGAACATGTACATGATGTCAAGAGCATGAGGAAGCAACATAGGAAGTTTCATTAGCAATGCTAATCTGTACAAAGAATAGTGAGTGCACAAGCATCAACGTATTCTATGTGAGCTCCAAAGTAAAATTTGTTACCATATACATGTGTAGTGATGTGTGTGAACACACTAGGAACAATGGGGCCCCGGGGTATTCACTCTATATACAAAATGGGATGCCACCTGCGAGCGGGACAACTTTGATAAAACCCCTATATACAACTCATATTAGGGAATACGCCCCCCTTTCTACACTTATACAACAATCAATGTAGAAAACTATCATACCCCTATCTTACATATAAAATTTAGGTCTCACATGATCTAACTGAGTAAAACAAGTGAAAGAGCATGTAGCATATAGACTGGCACTGTACTAAGGAACCACTTCTGTTGATAACTAAATGTACCATCAATCTGTCTTAGTTTGACTTTCAAACTATGTGCCTGTTCAGCTTACACTCTAGCTACTCGTCCAATTTTGACCCATCTAAACTACTCAAAAAACATGGTTATAAAGTTGTGTTAGGTTCTCCGTGTAAATTTGCATCTATGCAAAGTGTTATAGCTTTTATCCCTCAACATATGAACTATATTCACAAAACAATCACTTGATACAGAGCACTATTAGTTCTTGCATGTATCTTTGTAGCTATTGACTCACAAGTTCAAGCGACTCACAAGTTCAAGGGCAGACAATTTGGGGAAGCCATAATTTTGAAACACAAAAACTTCCTCTCATTTTTTCCCTTTTTCACTTCTTCCCCCCATAAATATGATACCCCCTCCCTTATTTTTAAGCTTGGGAGATAAATTATTGGGGGACCTGCCCCTAACTTATACGCTTATGTAACTTGTAAAAAAAAACCCCTCCCCTGCACTTACGTGGTGCGGTAAGTTTTCCATGGTGAATCCCCCAAGGCCGGGGCATTTTTCCCTCTTTAGGAGGTTTTTCCCCCTGTGCATTGTATGTACGCCCATCACTCTAGGGCTATCTATCTTTCCATTGCACACTAAGTAGCACACTCTCTATTTTGTGCCTTGAGCTTCCTTCGTCCTCTCCAAGCTGTGTGTGTTTCTCCGCAACCCTAATTCCAAAAATTGGTATCAGAGCAGGTTATGTCCTCCTGGGCTTAGTCGCCAGCCACTCCAACACACGCTGCTCACTTTCTTCGATTATAGTGAGGTTTGGCGAGCGTTCGCAGGTCAATAAATATTTTGGGAGAACTCTAGAGTTGAGCCTGCTCAAATTTTTTATTCGAGCTCATTTCGGCCTCCCTTTCCACTTCAGGCAGGTCTGCACAGGCAATTTTGTCATTTTGTGTAGAATTTCTGTTAGTGCCATTTTCTGCATTATAGGTGCCTTACAATATTCTACGGTTTGTGCTATATAACACGTGTTGTTATTGCTCCGTTTCTCCTATTTTTGGAAATTTTTTACATCAAGTGCAGCATTTACCATGGCTGACAACAACACAGATGTCTTCAAGATGTTTTGTTGCTGAGGACAAGTTGGATGGGGACAATTACCCTATGTGGGCTTATATGATGCAACACATTCTTCTGTCAAAGGGCATCTAGAATATTGTTCAGGGCATTGATGTACGTCCTAGTTCTGAGGATGTAGGCAATGTTGAGGATGTTGCAGGTCTTGCTGCAAGGATTGCTGCTATTAGAGTTGTTTTTCCTACGGCAGAACAAGCTCGTTGGGATGACAAGGATGCGTAGGCTCATGCATTGATTGTTTTTTTTGTGAAGCACACCATTGTTCATCACATCCGTTCAGCAAACAGGCTTGGGATATTTTGGCTGGTCTTTATGCAAGTTGCAATGAGGCTAAAATTGCTTTGCTGCGTAAAGAGCTGGAGTCAAAGATTTTTCATGAGGAGGATGATATGGACACTTTTCTTGCTGGTGCAAGGATATCAATGAGCAACTTATTTCTGCAGGTGAAGTCATTTCAAGCAGTTCCCTTGTGTAGAGTATTCTTGATGCCTTGCCAGATTCTTACCAGACTTTTGCTAGTACTAGGAGACTTATGACCCAAGGAAATCCAGAAGTTGTCAAGTTTGATGCATTATGCACATTGTTGTTGCAAGAGTCACTTTCCAAAAAAAAAAGACTAGAAACCATGCAGTTGAACACGCTTTTATTGCTTCTCAAAAAAAGGTTGGTAACAGCAATGCAACCACTTCTTATGGTTCTACTGTGAGTGGCAAAACTTATGTTTCTAATGCTTCTGCTTGCAGCACTTTGTCTGGCAATTCTCGTGATAAGGGCAAAAAGAAGATGCATTTCCATTATTGTAAAGCTAATGATCACTTCATCAAGCAGTGTCCTAAGTTGAAGGCAAAAGAGGCTAAGAAGAAAGAGGGTGGTTCCACTGCAAATGCTGGTTCCACTACAAATGCAGCCATTGTTGAGTCTTCTGTAAAAGGAGACTGTAATGCTGATGTTGACGAGGAATGGGCTTCTAGTGCAGAGTGCACTTACAATTCTGCTGTCCATGATGCATGCATGTCAGTTGCTGCAGATTCACATGCGTGGTATTTTGACAATGGTGCTACAAAGCACATTACCTCACATCGTGAATTGTTCACTTCTCTCGAGTCTGTCCCTCATGGGAATTCAGTCACTTGTGCCAACAATGCCTCTTATCCGGTTCAAGGAGTTGGAAAAATTGTGCTTACTACTGATAATTGCAGTTCTTTCACACTTGTTGATGCACTTTATGTACCTGGGTTCAAGAAGAATCTTTTGTCTATATCTGTACTTGCTAGACTTGGACTTTTAGCAAATTTGTTGATGACAGATGTACAATTCATGATCTCAGTTTTGGTGATGAAATTGTTGCATCTGGGCTTTTGTGCCGTGTGTTGTATAAGCTCACTTTGTATGAAAAGTGTGGGAAAATTTTGCAAATGTAGTTGCAGATTCAAGGGCTATTTCAGATGCAAAACTTTGGCATGCACGTTTTGGTCATCTGAATTTTGCCAATTTGTTGTGTTTGCAGAAATCTGATATGGTTGCTTCTTTGCCGCCTCTTGAAGCACCTCTCAAATATGTTTGTGAAGGCTATATTTTGGGTAAGATGCAGCGTTCTAAGTTTTCAAAGGATGGTTTAGTTCGGGCCACATGCAGGTTGCAGCTTGTGCATAGTGATGTTTGTGGGCCCATGCAAACTCCATCCTTTGACAATTACCTTTACTTTGTGACTTTCATTGATGATTATGCCAAGCATGCATAGGTATTTGCGCTTACAGTGAAGTCCGAAGTTTTTATGTGCTTCAAACTGTTTTTGGCTATGACTCAAAATGTCTCAAAATGTATTATGGACACCCTCCATTCCGATCGAGGGGGGGAGTATATGTCTCGTGAATTCAATGCATTTCTGGCTGGTCGTGGGATAAAACCCAGTGTAGAGTGCCTTATCCACCTCAGCAAAATGGTGTTGTTGAGAGGAAAACAGGTCACTTATGGAAATGGCATTATGTATGGTCAAATGTCAAGCTTTTCCGCATTCTTTTTGGCTTGAGTACATCATGGGTGCCACTTATGTACTAAACAGGTGTCCTACAAAAGCTTTGTGGTCTATTACTCCATATGAAGCATGGCATGATAGAAAGCCTTCTATTGAGCACATGCGTGTTTTTGGCTGTTTGGCATATGCTTTGGTGTCACAAACACAACGCAAAAAATTGGATGATCAGGCTGTAAAATGTATTTTTGTTGATTATAGTGCTGAAAGCAAAGGTTATTGGTTGTATCATCCGCAAACAACACGTATTCTGGTTTCCATGGATATAGTGTTTGTGGAAGATTTTGTTCAATCCTTGCTGTCATGTACTAGAGACAGTAATGTAAGCTCACATGACATTTATGACACTTTGTTGCCTCTTTTTAGTGGTGGAAATACGAATGTAAGTTCCAATGAGGCAAATATACAGCCTATGGGGGTTTCTAAAAATGTTACAAATCAACCTATTACTGATGCAAATGTACATGATGTACTTGATGAGGAAAGGGCTGAAAATGAGCAGGCTAGAGGTATGCCAAAATGGCTTGTGCACACTTTGCGTGACAGTAAATTGGATGCACCTTTGTCTAGTCATACTCGTTCAGGCTCTCGCCATGCATCTTATGCATCACATTGTTATGCTTTGGCTATATCTAGCTTACATGATGTTGAGGAGCCTCTGTCTTTTGATGAAGCACAAAATTCAAAAAATTGGATGGCTGCCATGCAATCAGAATATGATGCACTTATAGAAAATGACACATGGACTTTATGTGATTTACCTCCTGGAAAAAAGGCCATTGGTACGAAGTGGGTTTACAAGTTGAAACGCAAGCTGGATGGTGAGATTGATTGCCATAAGGCTCGACTTGTTGCAAAGGGTTATGCACAGCAAAAAGGCATAGATTATGAAGAGACCTTTGCTCCCGCTTGTCGTATGACTAATGTGCGTTTCCTATGTGCATTGGTAGCTCATTTTGGTTGGGATGTACATCAATCAGACATTGTTACTGCTTTCTTGAATGGTGACATATTTAAGAAAGTTTATGTAACGCAGCCTCGCGGTTTTGTCGTGAAAGGACAAGAGGACAAAGTGTGCAGATGTAAGAAGGCTTTGTATGGGTTGAAGCAATCTCCTCGTGCTTGGTATGAGAAAGCTGACACTCATTTGGTCAAACAAGACTTTCATAGCAATCCAACGGAAAGCACATTGTATGTAAAGAGTGGGGGTGATGTACTTCTCATTGTGGTTCTTTATGTAGATGATTTGCTGATCACTGGACCAAATGAGAGACAAATTTCCGAATTTAAGGCTGATTTGAATGCTACTTTCAAGATGAAAGATTTGGGGTTGTTGCATCATTATTTGGGCATACAATTTAAGTAGTGTGACAGTGGTATTGCCTTGTGTCAGAAAGTTACATACAGACATTGTTATGTAAGTTTGGACTTGAGGATTGCAAACCTATTGCCACTCCCATGGAAACAGGTTTGAGTTGAGTCTACATGATGCTGGGGATCCTGCTGATCTCACCCTTTACCAAGCTATAGTTGGCTGCCTCAATTATGTATGCAACACGAGGCCAGATATTGAGTTTGCAGTCTTACAGGTCAACAAATTTATGCATAGCCCAGGGTCTAAGCATTGGCAGGTTGTCAAGAGGATTTCTTGCTACCTTAATGGCACTTTACATCTTGGCTTGTTTTATCCCAAGGGGGGATCATTGCCGCCAGATTTACATGCTTTTTCGGACTCATATTGGGCTGGTTTTTTTGACACACAAGTGTCCACAGGTGGTTTTTGTTTCATGATTGGTAGTTCATGTATATCATGGTTGAGCAAGAAGCAACCTACTGTGGCCACTTTGAGTTGTGAGGCTGAGTATAGGGCAGTCTTCATTTCACAGCTACGGTTGAGTGTGTATGGCTCAGATGCCTTATGGATGATTTGGGTGTTGGATACGACACTGCAAACACTATCTACACTAACAGTCAGAGTGCATTAGCAATTGCAAGGAACCCAGTTTTTCATGCTCGCACTGCTACAAGCGGAAGACGTAGCGTCCCTGCAAAATACCTCGGATACCATGATAGAAACAAAAAAACACCGCAAATATGCATACCTGACAAATCCTGTGAGCATATAATCAAATCGTACTTGAACAGAGAGAGAGAGAGAGAGAGAGAGAGAGAGAGAGAGAGAGAGAGAGAGAGAGAGAGCGAGGGCATGATAGAACGAGAGAGCACGTGCAGGCGCACCTCCTAGAGCGGAGTGCTACGCCGGCATGGCGAGAGAGAAGAGGGGAGAGAAGATGGGAAGTACACAGACACTGGGTGCAATCTCCCCCCGTGCAAGAGTGACCATTTTTCTCTTGCACGTATCTGTTTTATAGATTTCTTGAATGGTCAAATTGGTTACAAACTGGTCGGCCGGTCATAAATGGCCAAAGCTCATAAAAGAGCAGTTGAATAACAGAATGCACATAAAATATGATATCCTTTTGCAATAGCTTAGCTCGGTCAAGCCTTTTCCACCTGTCACAGCTGCAATAAATAATAAGATATCAATTCCATAACACGCACAAAGAACATTGAGGTGAATTACCACTATGTCAGGGAGAGGCTCTCAACAGGAAAGATCAGCTTGGCTTATGTGGCAACATAGGACAACCTTGCAGATCTTTTCACAAAGGAATTGTCTCGTGAGAAGCTCGAAGCTTTCTGCAAAGCTTTGGGCTTACTCCCCTTTGTGGACTGATCATGTCCTCAGGACATGGCACTTCCCTTTACTCATGTGCCAACTCTCATTCGCCACATCACTCCAGGGGGGATTTGTTACCATATACATGTGGTAGTGATGTTTGTGAACACACTAGGACCACCGGGGCATTGTTTCCCTCTTCAGGAGGTTTTCCCCCCTGTGCATTGTATATATGCCCATCACTCTAGGGCTATCTATCTTTCCATTGGACACTAAGTAACACACTCTCTATTGTGTGCCTTGAGCTTCCTTTGTCCTCTCCAAGCTGTGTGTGTTTCTCTCGAACCCCGATTCCAACAAAAATAGATCTCCAATAATTACAAATTTTGGCTTATATACCCAAGGTAGAAAATTTGGGTTTTTGGGGTAGAAAGGGATAGTTATTTCAAAATTATTATGGGCTCTGGTATCTAGTCTTGGTTTGGAAATAATCAGACTCTTTTGTGTTCAACATTTACAAATGCAGGCTAAGGTGGAAAATAAATGAGTAAGGGAAAAAGATTTTGTAGGCCTATCTGAATTGGTGTGATTGGGCTCCTTGCTTCAACACTCCCCCCTCCCGGCTTCTTGTCACCCCTAAAAAGACTTCAATATTTTAGCAACAGATTTCTTTGCTTTTGTTTTTCAACATATTGCTAGAATGCTAGCATCATTTGCTGCACTTGGTCTTCTTCTTGTGGCTTGTAGATTTTGTTTAAGGGGTTTTCTTGTTCGTGTAGGGTGTATGCCATAAACCTTAACCTAAGATCTTTGCAGATGAGCATAAACATGGTGGAATCCATCTCAAAGTAGCCAGTATAGAGTGCTTCCCCTCAAAGGTTTGCATGTAGTGGTTGGGCAAGAACATGATCCTTGAGAATAATCCATAAATTACCTTCATCTTGGGGGTGTCATTCAGATTGAATATCAAACCTTTGTAGCCCTCCAAGAATGAAGTTCATTTGATTTTAGTGGCCTCTGTGTTCCTAAAAGTGTTGATGCATGCTGAGAGCATTTAGCATATCTTCAGCATCATCTTGCATGCTATATCTAGCTTTCCTCAAATCAGGCTAATCATTTGCTTGATGACCTTCCTCATGTAGCCGAGTGAAGGTGCCTCTCGTGGTTTGGGAAATACCGGGTAATTTAGCCATGTTGGGTAAGATACAAGTAGCTGCTCAAAATTAGCCCACCTTCTCCTCCTGATGATTGGACAATATGTTGGGTCAATTTGAAGGTGGGTTGGAGCAAAAGAATTTACTGTGATTGCTTGCTTGTTCTCCCCCATAAATTTCTCTTTTCATTTTGGTATGGCTTCCTTGATCTGTTCTGTGGTCCATTATGAAATATCTTCTTCTTTGTAGCTTCCCTTTACATCTGGTAGAATAGCTAGTAATAACTCTTTCTTCTTCTCTATTGTCAGCCATTTGAGTAGTGGATATGGAAGTTGTGGCTCAAGACCTCCTCTTGTAGATGTTCTGGAGTGACATACTTTATTAATTATGATTTTGGTATATGGTGCTCGTAGCGGAGGTTTCTGGCCACAACTTCCCTAGTCAATGCCCAATGTTCCTCTGATAGATGTGATTACTTTTCAGGCAATTTATGGGATTCAGTTGAAGTATTCACATCCATGAGGTCTTCAAATTGCATGTCTTCATTATCTGGCTGAAAGCATGAAACGGTGATCAGTTTTAAGGGATTTTCTAGGTGGTTTTTGAAGTAGTTCTCAGGTTTTATTTGTTCCCTTCAAATAATTTATCAGGATGTGAAAAATTGCAAGAAATGGAAAATTCTACCACTTCAAGAATGCCATCATTTTTTGAACATCGTTTACAAGTAGAGGTTGACTGTGACTTTTGCTGCATGCCAGTCTACACAACAAGAAGTTACCCATGCGCTACTCCATCTTCATGCACCCATGCCACTGCCTCTCTCTCTCTCTCTCTCTCTCTCTCTCTCTCTCTCTCTCTCTCTCTCTCTCTCTCTCTCTCTTGTTACAGTTGAGCAATGTGTTTGTTTGAGGACATTGTGAATCATGGATTTTGTTTTTTTGTTTGTACAGTGATATGAAGAATCCACCACGATGGTGGTTCAACTAGCATGCTTTCATCCAGTAGCAAGCCTAGGAGCTCCACAACATAGGGCATAAAGTCTAAAACTATCGATGACAAAAGCATTGGTACATATCAACTCTGTCTCTTCAATTATAGAAATGTTCTTTTCAATGTTTATTTATGTTTGTTTACTCTGTCAAATGTGGTTTGCAGCGAGATCTTCTTGGAGGATTCAATACCCCAAGAAAACTCAATTCTGCTACACACAAGAGGAGTTGCATGAGGAGTATGGCTTAAGCTTGGAGGGTAAGCTCTACCAGAAATTCATTGAGGCTGATGTCACAGATCACGATTGGTTGTTGGTCTTCATGAAGAAAATGGATAAGGGCTCTAAAATCTTTCTACATATGATGCGACCTGAGTTTGTAGATGAATGCAAGTTATTGTTTCACAAAGTCTACCAAAGCATGCCAGCCAACAAAGAGATCACACATAAGTTTCCAATGTTTTTTGTGTAGGAGCGATGCCCCAGCTACTCGACAAGATCCTGTAGGTCAAAAGGTTACATGGGCTGATTTTGGTGAACATGTTCTGGACCATTGCAATGTTTTTTTTGTACGAGCGATGCCCAGCTGCTCGGCAAGATCCTGCACATCGAAAGGTTGCATGGGCTGCTTTTGGTGAACAGTTTTTGGACCATTGCAAGAAGCTTATGGGTTGATTGACAAGAAAGTAAATATTTGGCTGGAGAATAATGAGGGGACATCACTTCAGCCCCTTCGTCTTGACAATGTCGGGGAAAGTCAGAAAAGTGGGCAAAATGCTCTCTTTTTTGGTAGCACTTCTCTAGTTAGTGCCTTCTTCATAATCTAGCAAGTAAAAGCAGAGTTGGAGCAGATTCTGGATGCAAACTGGGATGCATTAAAGGTTTTGAACACAACATTGTATAATGTGAGGGTAGAGCTACAAGACATGAACCAAAATATGTGAAAGATACAAGGGTCATCTTCAGCCGCGGCAGTGCTTCGGGGGCAATTGCAAGAGCTTCAAAATTGCGGTCCAGCATGAAGGGAGTTGTCGATATTGACCCTGATTTTTTGGTGATTGAAGGCAAGATGGCTGCTCTAACTAGTGCACTCACAGCTCTTGGGTCCGGTGCGTCTCCAGATATGTGTCGACCAAGTCAAGGCAGGACTTTTGTTTATGTGGTAATGCCCTAGGTAACATGGTACTCTCTTCTATTTAGGTGGTTGTTTTTGTCATGCCAATTATTTCTGTTTATGCGGTAATGCCCTAGGTACTTGACATGGTACTCTCTTCATTTAGGTGGTTGTTTTTGTCATGCCAGTTATCTTTGTTATGGTGCTAAGTGCCCAACCTACCTAACAAGGTAGTTTTTTTTATTGTGGGGTTCTTTTGTAACATGGCTACATGGCTATTTTTTTGTAAGGTGGTAGAATCCAAGGTACTTTATATGGTATTTTTTTCTTTTTTTTATACTTTGGTTTTGCACTCCTATTTAGTTCTATCATGGTATAGTGCCCAAGGTACTTGGCATGGTCATTTCTTTTAACATGGCTCTCTTTCTGTTACGGTGACATTGACCAAGTACTTTTCCATGGTGGTTTTTTTTTCTATGGGTGTTTGTTTTCTCCATGTAAGTTTGTCTGTTATTGTGGTACTTGTCATTGTATTTTTTTCTACCATGATAGGTGCAAGGGTCATGGCTATTTTTCTAGGTATCATGTAATGGCCAAAATGCCTGTCATGGTACTTCTTATGATCATGGTGGTGTTTTTTTCATGGCAGTATTTCCTGCTATGGTACTTTTCTTTTGCCATGGTTGTAGTGCCCAAGGTACTTTTCTACTTTCCATGGTATATGTCATTACCTTAGAGGGTTTTTGGAAAGCCATCAGGCTGTTATGGTGGCAGTGCCCAAAGTACTTTTTCATAGTTTTTTCTGCTATGGTTTATTGTTTCTTTAAGGAAGTTTGTTTGCTATGGTGGTTGTCCCCAAGGTACTTGTAAAGGTAGTTTTTCCTACCAAGGTGGTTGTAGGGTCATTGCTGATTAGTGTGTAGTGGTGGTTTTCTGTTATGGTGGTAGTGTCCAAGGTACTTTTCTACCTACCATGGTATTTTTCATTGCCTTGGTGGTTTTTTGGGGTGCCAATTATTTTGTTACATGGCAATGTCCAAAGTACCTTTTTATGGTAGTTTTTTATGTTGAAGGTACTTGTCATGGTACTTGGGTTATAATGGTGCTTCTTTGATCTAATCCCTGTGGGCGTTTTCTTTTTCATTTGTCATGTAGAAAGAAGTGACTGACTTGGAAGCATCAACGGATGAGTACGTGTGTGCAACATATCAACTTTTGTGAGAGCATGTTGGAGCAAGTGAAGGCTGGTGACACAATGTTATTGCTTCCGATAATTGGCCAGCACTTGAGCCACTTGCATGCTACACTCTCTGTTCTAGGACTATGTGCTGCATGTGGTCTTGCATTTATGGCCTCCCATGTGGTTTGTGTATACACGCTAGCATGTGGTCATGCATACCATGCTCTGTGTTTTGCTGCTTGGCTTGGATCAGAGACGCTATGTGCGGGCATCTCTTGCAAGAGTAGTATTCTAGAATCACTTAAATCAATGCTCCTACATACAAGTTGGTTGCCTTTTGTTCTCAAGTCCTTTAAGTGCAAAAGAAAGATAGTACATACCGTATGTGTGTGGACAATCGAGCACTAAACCATATCACTATCAAAAACAAATTTCCCGTGCCTTGGGTAGAAGATCTGTTTGTTGATAAGCTACAAGGCTCTACCTACTTCAGTAGAATTGACCTTAAGAGTGGCTATCATCAAATAAGGATAGTGGATGAAGATATCCTAAAGACCGCGTTTCGCACAACGTTTGGTCTTTATGAATATCTAGTCATGCCTTTTGGCTTGACTAATTCACCAACTACATTCAATCGTCTAATGGAGAAAAGTTTTAGACCGTACCGTAAATTCACTGGAGTGTTCTTTGATGATATCATCATCTACTCCAAGTCTTTGGAGGAACATGAGCAACATCTTTAAATGAGTTTTCAAGAATCAAGGGAACAAGCTTTTTCTCAACGAAAAGAAAAATGAAATTTTCCTTCAAGAGATTCAATACCTAGGTCATATTATCTCTCAAGATGGTATCCGTATGGATCCATCAAAGTTAGAGGTAATAAAAGCATGGCCAAACCCAAGGAATCTACATGAGCTAAGAAGCTTTATTGGTATGTATGCATACTATAGACGCTTCATAGCAAAATTCTCTCAAGTAGCAGGACCACTACACTACTTAACTAAGAACAACGTTAAGTATGTATGGACTGCAAAGGAGCAAAATTCTTTTGATACGCTCAAAGAGAAGCTTACTTCCCAACCAGTCCTCGTGCTTCCGGATCTCTCAAAGCCATTTGAGGTCCAATGTGATGCTTGTGGTGATTTCCTTGGAGCAGTTTTGCTTCAAGAAGGGCATGCCATAGCATATGAGAGCCGAAGGCTCAATACTCATGAGCAAGTCTTAGGCATTTATGAGAAAGAGCTTTTACCTGTTCTACATGTCCTAGACACATGGAAGAACTACTTATTGGGCACTCCATTCGTTCTACGAACCGATCACCAAAGTCTCAAGTATTTCATGACGCAAACCAAGCTCTCCGACAAACAAATGAAGTGGAAAAATTTTCTTTCGCAATTTAATTTTCATATTGCTCACATTTCTGGTAAGCACAATCAAGTGTCCGATGCACTTTCACGACCACCAAAAGTTTATGCAGTGTCTATAGCTACTCACAATGATCTATCTTCTATGATAGATGAGTATGCTACTGACTCCGACTTTACAGACATAATGTCAGCCCTTGCTTTGGGGAAGAAAGAGGAACCATTAACCTTGCATAATGGTTATCTTCTCCATGGCAATAGTTTATGTGTTACCCATTCCCTTCGTGAGAAATTTATGTATGAATCACATGCTTCTCCCTACGCGGGGCATAGAGGTATTCAACCTACTCTCCAAGGAGTAGAGAAATATTTCTATTGGCCTACCATGAAAATGGACATACAAGAGTATGTTTCAAAATGTGTAGTATGCCAAAAGACCAAATATGATAGAGGGAAGCAACCTGGATTACTCTAGCAATTGCCTATCCCAAATTCACAATGGGAGAGTATATCCATGGATTTCATCTTTGAATTACCCAAGTATATCCATGGGAATATGGGAATATGGAAAATAGTCAATCTGTTTAGGAAGCAAGCAGACTTTATTCCTGTCAAAAAGAATTAAGGCACACCAAATGCAACTCTTTTCATAATTCAGATTTTCAAACATCATGGATTACTAACATCCATCATGTTAGATAGAGATCCTAGAATGACCAGTAATCTTTGGAAAGGTCTCTTTGAAAATCTAGGAACAAGATTGAATTTCGCTTCGTCCTATCACCCACAAGCGGATGGCCAAAGTGAGATAGCCAATCTTACAATACTTGATATACTCAAGACTTATGTTACCGAAGTAGATCAACGCTCACAATGGAAAAAGTACTTACCTCTTGTAGAGTATGCCTACAATAATATTGTACATACTTCTACGGGAAAAGCACCTTTTGAGATCATTGAGGAAAGACCTAAAAGTCCCTTGCTACTCAAAGTACATGGGAAGATCTTCGCCGGCCGATGAGTATAGCCGTGACCGACAAGAATCATTTCAAAAGATTAAGGAGGCTATATCCATCTCTCAACAAAGGCAAAAAGATGCTTGTTGCTGATAAGCACAGAAGAGCCTTAACGTTCAAATGATTGGGTCTTACTCAGTTTCCTAAGGCTCGATTAAGGCAAACGACGGGCAAAAATCCTATGGGCCATCAAAAGTATTATGCTAAACTAGCAAAAAGATACTATGGTCCTTTCCAAATCTTGAAGCCCATCAATGAGACGGGTTATCAACTGAAGTTGCCCAACCATTGGCTCATACACAATACCTTTCATGTAAGCCTAGTTAAGCCCTACACAGGAGAGCCACCAAGTGAACAAATTATTGAAGACCCTCCCAAAGTTGAAGACCAAGAAGAGGTGCTACAACCCAAAGCTATCCTTCGGCATGAAGACAAGGTACTATGACATGGTAAGATTATCCAATGGTATCTTATTAAGTTAAAAAATTATCCTTTTGAAGATGCTAGATGGATGCAAGAAATACAACTTAAGGATAGTATGAACCTTGTCAATGCTTACAATTTTACATTAGAGTAAGAAAAATGTACAGATTTCTTTTAAATGACCAATGTTTTTATCTTACAAGACTAGTTCTCTTTTTATTGTGCACAAATTTAAATAGTATGCATGCTTAGAATCATTTTTGTGATGACGGCGTCTCTCAAACACCAAGTAGAATTTGTCACTCTACATTGGGAGAATGAACTAAAGAGTAGACATACTTGTGGCAACTACGTCTCCCAAGCACCAAATGGATTAGTCATCCATCTTGGAAAGATGTTGTAGGGTAAAAAAGGATCCTCTACCCGCTAAGTAAGATTGACTAATGACTAAGACTTTATCTCTTCTGCCTCATAGTCGAGGATGACTCTGATTTCCAGAGAGGGGTAATGTCATAAAATCTAATATCGAACCAACCCAAATGATTTTCTCATATTAAACTGATCTTTAATGTGGGAGAATAAACGGGAATAAGGGTTAAGATATAGACATGTGCTTATGGATTTATCTCAACAGGGGGCCAATGGTAAAGGGGCCCAAATGAGAGATGGTATATTAAAGAGGAAGGTTACCAATGGAGCTTAAAAGACCTTAGGGTTAGCTTCATTGAGACCTCCAATAATGAGTGTAAAAGTCCGTTGACCTTAGGTAAGCTAGGGTTGTGTTTGTGGTGGGAACGCGACCCGAGCTTGAGGTGCTTGTCGTGCTTGATGACTAAGGTGGTTGAGGTGCTTGATGACTGAGGTGCTTGAGATGCTTGAGGTGCTTAATGATTGAGATGCTTGAGGTGCTTGTCATGCTTGAGATGCTAGGGCTGTACTTGAGGAGAGAACCTAGCTCAAGCTTGAAGTGCTTAAGGGCCAAGCTTGTGGTGGGAATCAAGGACAAGGTTGAGTGGATTGAGGTTTGCAAAAGTCAAATCTAATCCCTACAAGGAGGGGGCGAGCCCCACATGTGGGGGGATGAGAGATAACACACACACACACTCACACAAAGCATGCCTAGTACAAAGAAATCAAAGGGGACACTTGTCACCCAAGTTCCTCTTCATGTTGCCCTCATGGTGTGCCATACGCCTATTTTTTGGCCACCCAAGGGCTCCAATGATAATTTATGAGATTTAATTAGTTATCTTTGAATTTATCAAGTTCTCTCTCTCAAAGGGGAAAGGGGGACACTTGTCCCAAGGCTACCCTTGTTGCTTGGTATGACTCTTGCTTATGATTGGCTAGTCCTGGAGGGGTCCAATGAGCTTCAAGCATGAGCTACAAGGGAGTGTTAGGAAATAAGACGTAGCTAAATAGATATTTGAGTAGATTACTTAATGGAGAGAGATAGATTTCACACACAAGAGATTATAGAGTAAAGAGAGAGAGAGAGTACACACGATATACATGGTTCACCCAAGGTGGGCTACGTCCACGGGAAAGCAGCCACTCAATGGCTTTAGTACTTCAAAACAAGAAGTAGTTTACAAAGGGATTATACCCTTAATGGAGCTCCCACCTTGCTTCACTCTCACCACCTCACACTCACCTTGTTGCATCAACTTCACACTATGATATGTGTGTAGAAATGGCCTCCTTTTATAGGCCAAAAGGGCTGTCCTCTCTCATGAGAGGCAGCCATGTGTAGCCGCCCTTGTGTAGATAAGTCCAAATCGGACCCTCCAATCCGCCCATGTGTGGCCGCCCTTGAGAAGACAAGTCCGCTTTTGAATTTGCCACCGGCCACCGGCCATTGACTTCCAACCACCGGCCACCGGCCATTGACTACCGGCCACCGGCCAATCGACAGTTGTTTTCCGACCGCTTTTCGGCCGCCGTTCGGCCATAATATTCCGGCAAAAAGGAATATTCCGGTGAGGGAAAAAAAGTTGCCCCTGGTTTTTGACTGTGAAAATTTTGGTTTCCGGTGAGTGATTTACCTTCACACACGATGGCTTCTCCTCATAATGGAGGCCTTACAAATGTGGGCTTTTACCACAGAAAATTACAAGGGTAAATCAGGCTCCATACTTAATAGGGGGGATAGACCAAAGCAAGCTAGGGAGTTTCTTAGGGGGTATATTCACCCACACACACTCACGCACACTCTCATGGTGTGCTATGCAAAGTGCAAGAGCTCCATCTCCTTCTCCAAGCTCCTTGAGAAGTTGAGAGCCTACACCAGCACTCTTAGCTATGGAGTGCAGATCCTACCAAGAGCCATGTTTCAATGCTTAAGCTTGCCATCTTCTCCATCTTCATTACTATGCTATTATGTATGCTAGCAAGAAGAGTTATGATAAGTGAGCAACTAATTCTTTCTCCTATGAAATGTTTCTTCTTCCTCTTCCCTACCCTCATTCCTTGCTACCTCTCTCCGCCTTCGAAGGTGTTTGAGGTCTTGGGACTGAGGCCTGGGATAGTTAAAGATTTATCCAAAGTTTATGTTATGCTTGTGGTGCATGAAGCTTTCCATATTCATTGCATCACCTAGGTCACAAGGAGCACAAAGATTGTATTGTAACAAGTCTCTCTTAATGGGAAAAATCATAATACAAATGCCTATTGGAGGGGGGACCGGCTCCACACAAATCCGATCCTCAATTGTTGTCATGTTCTTTAAATTCTCTCTCTTGCAAAAGTATTGTCTATGCCAAGTTAACTAATTGCTATGTCTATGTTGTTATCTTCAATTATGTTCACTCGCTATGCTCACAAAGTAATTTCTTAAAAGTATTCTCATTAAGTTTTGCTACTCTCAAGTTAATAGGCCAATTCCATTACATATGCTACTTTTCATGTGGAAACCAATTTCTTGGCTTCAATTTGATTGCCATTGTAACTCATGTAATGACTTGATGTCAAATTGATAAAGATGTAATATATTCCCTTTGGTTGGATGCGTTGTCTTTGTGTCCCAGTATTGAAGTGTTATTTTTTTGATTCAAGTAGTTTAAGATTGTTGAAGTGTCCTAGCACTGAAGTGTTATTTTTCTGATTCTGTTATTGTTTTCCAGTTTAAGATAGTTTCCTACAGAAACCACCTGTGGACTACCTGTAAGGTACTTTGAGTTGGCATACAAATAACTTAACGGATTGTTATGTACAAAAACCACATGAGTACTACCTATAAGGTAATTTGGGCTAGCATACAAAAACTTTAACAAGTCCTTGTTTCCTACATAGTTTAAGACAGTTTCCACCTGTGAACTACCTGTAAGGTACTTTGGGCTCGCAGACCTATAAAGTACCTATAAGGTACTTTGGGCTGGTAGACCAAAACATTTTCAAGTGCTTGTTTCTTACATATTTTAGCAGGTAGTTTCCTACAAAAACCACATGAGGACTACCTATAAGGTACTTTGGGTTGGCATACAAAAAACTTTTAGATGTGCCTCTTTCCTTCATAATTTCAGAGACAGATTCTTATAGAAACCATTTGTAGACTTTCTTTAAGGTACTTTGTGCTGACATACCTATAAAGTACCTATGAGGTACTTTGGGATGACATACAAAAAGTTTACAAGTGCTTGTTACCTACATATCTTGACATACAGAAACCACCTGAGGACTATATTAAAGGTACTTTGGGCCGATAGACAAACTTTTAGAAGTGCTTGCTTCCTACATATTTTAACAGAAGCTAATTACTAGTACTTCTATAAGTTACTTGGGCAGCAACCTATATCACTATTGTCATACTGTTTTACACATTTTCGTATACCTCTGTAGCGAGTTTGAACTTATGTGGCTCTCCTTTTAAGGGTTCCAAGGGTATCTTAATTGATTTAACCAATTGTGATGCCAGAAGCAGTTTTGGTTGACTAGCAGGCATGTAATAGATATGTTCGGCACCTTCCACTAGCTCTTAATAGTACCCCTAAACCAAATAGCTCCCTGCAGAAAGTATGTTTCCCCAAGAATCACTCAAGGCTCTTGTTGTTTTGTATTTCTCCTATGAGCACCTCAAAAGGTAGAAGTCGACTCAATCTTCATTGGCATTGTTGGCAAATGTATCACTGATGCATACAGCATTACTAATTGTGTCATGGCACCCACCATACATCGACAGATCTGATCCTTCATCGTCGCTAAGATCTTCACTTTCTGCATTGTCACCATCAAATGCCTCAAGGGTTAGATACTCCCAATTCTCAACATGTGTGTTTTTCAAGACTCGCTTCCAACATTGGGACATACAAAATTTACAAAAACAAGAGAGAAGTCTGCAACGGAGTGCACTCTTGTCACTCTTGGAGTATCCATTGACACAGTGTACTGATCATGAGCCTTCAACTAGCTTGCAATTCCACTTCTTCTCCCTTGGCACCTCAGTTGATTGGGACCTCAGTTGATTGTACCTCCCAAAAAAATTGTTTCACCTTGTGTGACCACTTTCATCATTAAATTTATGCTTCAAGAAGTGAACAACATCCTTTGCACACTTCATTGCCATGCATCAGGCTTTAACTGCTCATGTGTTAACACCCTCTTAACAATTTCCCCTACCCCATCATGCTCCCCTTTCCTGTGGCCTAAGGCAAAGAAACTCCATAGCATTTCAATGCCAGTCAAATCGTAGTACCTAAAACAATGACCCACCCTCAATGCTAGGCAAAAACAAATTTCTGGAAACTTTTTATCAGAGGTGGAATAAAACCTGGTGTACCTTGACACGAAGAAGAATGGTCTAGATGACTTGAATTAAGCAGCACATCCATTTGACCACACCCAGTGCCGCTTCAAGAAGTTGAATCCCTGATTTTGAAGCCAAACACTATGCAGTTGCAAGCAATGTTGCACAAAGAGCGTGTCATGAAGCTTGTCATCAAAAATGTAAAAATGTGTATATTTTGACACCTTGTCTTTCTTGTCTTGAATGTATGTAATGTGCACCAAGATGGTGACTTTTGAACAGTACCAATGCATTGACTGGATTTCATTTTTCTGCTTAAATGAGTAATTTTCCGCAAAGTCAATAACAGAGACCACTACATCTCTAGGAAACCTATGAATGCAATCTTTGAACTGTTCAGATTGCCACCGGGCAATAAAATTGTGTCGGATGTAAGTGGTCATATAATTTTCAAGAAAAGATGTGAAATCCTTGTATCTCATTTCCTTCACCAGAAGATCTTTGCGCTTCTTGCCTTGAGAATGGGTTGAGGCAACGTCTTCAAACACCTTATCAAAAATTTGGACTACACATTCAAGTGTTTTGTTTTTTGAGGACATTCTCCCTTCAAGCAAGGCAACTTATGAAATGCGGAGTCCATTGGTTTTTCACATAACACACTTTCAGTCAATGTGCTTACGCTAATGTATGTGTACATGGCAGCTTCAAACTTACTTGGAGCCTCTTTTGTCAAGCATATAGCACACATGCAGCCACACCCATTGCCGTGCATGCATGTCTTACTGTGTCTCATGTGGTTGAATGCTTCCTTGAGATATATCATCTGAATATGAGCAATACAGGAGCACGTGTAACGGTCCTTCAACTTACGAACAAACCAAGGTTTCAATCCCTCAAAACATCTAAGTGAGATCTTGATGTGTGGATCTTGCATTTGGAACCTCCTGTAAAGCTCTCCCTGTGCAAAAAAAAATAAAACCCATCAGAGGCTCAAACTTTTTCAAAGTAAAACGCATCAAAATAAAAGCTCTGTGAGGTATTCAATGACTTTTTTCTACCTCCAAAGTACCTAGAGAACCTCTTTACTGTCATGGTACTTCCATGCCTACCTTTGAAAAGAACTCTATGGTACTTTCAAGACTACCTTTGCGAGGTATTCTAGACTCTTTCAAAGATCCAGATTCCCTAAAGAGCCTCTTTACTGTCATGTACTTCCATGACTACCTTTGAAAGGAGCTCTATGAACTTTTTCTACCTCCAAAGTACCTAGAGAACCCATTTAAACTCGCATGGTACTTTCAAGACTACCTTTGCAAGGTATTCTAGACTCTTTCAAAGATCAAGAGTACTAAAAGAGCCTTTTGTACTATCATGGTACTTCCATGGCTACCTTTGAAAGGAACTCTATGACTTTTCTCTACATCCAAAGTTCCTACAGAACCTCTTCACTCTCATGGTAAATAACTACCTTTAAAAAGAACTCTATGGTACTTTCAAGACTACCTTTGTGAGGTATTCTAAACTCTTTCAAATATCGAGAGTACCTAAAGAGCCTCCTTACTATCACGGTACTTCCATGACTACCTTTGAAAGGAACTCTATGAGTTTTTTCTACCTCCAAAGTACCTATAGAAGCCATTTAGACTCGCATGGTACTTTCAAGACTACCTTTGCGAGGTATTCTAGACTCTTTCAAAGATCTAGAGTACCTAAAGAGCCTTTTGTGCTATCATGGTACTTCCAAGACTACGTTTGAAAGGAACTCTATGACTTTTCTCTACATCCAAAGTTCATACCTGTGAAACTTTAGGAGCATACATGTGAATCATCAAACAAATGTATTGGATACTTTATGAAATATTTTCTGCCCAATCGTTTTTGACTCACATCTTTTCTTTTTGGAGACACTCTTGTCTCTGTCTGCCAAAAGGAAAAAACAAGGTCTTTTGTCACCTGTGTGATTATGGAACTTTGAGGTAGTTGATGACTACATAATTGCAAAGAAAATGCGCCAACCTCAGCCTATTTTAATCACAAATTAGCTGCTCCAAAGTTTCACCAATGCAATCCAGTAAATCTGACCATCTTGGAGCTGCTAATAGACCTTGATGGATCTCCTTCACTATTCACCAACATGATGCAGACAACTCTTATAATCTTCATCTCCTCTTCAGACATGGATGCTTTGACTTTAGTAACTGTGCCTCGAATATTGGATAGTATTGACATCTCAGATGCATGATGCAAACGTCTAAAAGCTGGCAATCCTAGAAGATATTGAAAGGCGGTTTTCTTAGCACCACAAGTCATGCCTTTTGTTGCTTCCTGCCAGCATTTTGAGACTTTCATGCAAACCTGATTCACATCTTCTCTTGACCTTGAACCTGATGCATCACTTTCTCGTTGTCTCCTACGGCTCTCGCTTTTCATCATAGACCAATATTATCGCATCCCTGCCTTCATGGAAAATTGTGGTTGCATGTCATCATGAAGTGGAATGTATTGCACATGCTGTTGAAAGTACTCAGAGCCCTGTAGTAGTGTACTTGGAGGTGGATGGTCTTGCACAATCCTCTCTTCCAAACATCCAACACCACAAGCAATGACCAACCATCCAACTTGGCAATTGTGTGGAGGTTGTTTCTGGCGCAAAATATGCTCTCCCAAACTGCTGAAATTGACATTCCAGAAAAGGTGACAATTGAGTGGAGGCTATTGCTTGGACACAACCTGTTGGCCAATCTCCTACTGCAACATCTCCATCCCAATCTCTTGGAACATAGTCTCCACACCTTATGAAAATTCTCCACAAGGTCCCTCTACAACTTCATGCTACAATTTTTCCTCTTCCTTCAAGGTCGCGAGAGAGAGAGAGAGAGAGAGAGAGAGAGAGAGAGAGAGAGAGAGAGAGAGAGAGAGAGAGAGAGAGAGAGAGAGAGAGAGAGAGAGAGAGAGAGAGAGAGAGAGCTCGTAGACTGCTGAAGGGGTGGGTAGAGAGTCTTGACTTTGACTAAATCAAGAACCATTAAAGTGTTTGGCACAACGCCTTTAGAAATACTGAATATTTATCTTTTGGCTTTTGAAAACTGCCAACAAAACACCATCCAAGAGTGCCTCACAAGAGGTGTCAAGGACTCTACTTTTTGCACCACCAACCCAGGCTTTAATCCCTATTCTTCTGTTTGCTCAAAATCTGGCCCTATTTCCAAGGGTCCTTTCTCTCTTAGTGGGAAGTTTTGGAACTGCTCTATTGTTGATAGTTGTTTTCTTTACTCCTCCACTTCCTTCATGAGCATCTTGACACTTTTGTCTCTGGATTTTCCTTTTTCCGTCAGCTTTGGTCTTTGTGTGAAGAGCCTCTTCCAATGTAATTCTCATTTTTTGAGAAGCTTTTAAGGCTTGTTGCAAATCTATGCTCTGCTTCTTGTGAATGTTGGTATGCTCAGAACTGCTGGTTGGGACGAGCAAGGGATCTTTTCATGAATGCCTCTAGCTATCTATTCTGATTAGCTTGATTTTGAGTACATCTAGTGAGATCCTTTGCTTTTGAGCAAGTGCTATAGATTCTTTGGCACTTTGGTGGGCTTGTTGATATTGCTTCTCTTTCTTCTCCAAGGCAAGTTAACTGCTTTGAGTTATTCCCTCTTGTCCTTGCATGTCCACATTCTCTTTTTCATACATCTCCTTGTATTTTGATAGCTCTACATTGACATGCTCTAAATGTGCATCCCTTTTGTGAAGATCTTCTACTAGAAGAGTGTTGGTCTCGACCAACTCCTTTTTTTTAAAGAGTGAAGTTGGAATTCTTGACTTTTGACCTGTCGTTTGAATTTATTTTTGCACTCTACTCTTCACATGGGTTCTCTGGATTGAAAACATGCTACAGCTTATCAATTTTGCTAGCTCAAGTGCACTCTTCAAGTCATGTGGCAACAACCATGGTACCTATCAAATGTACCCATTTTTAGCACAAGTGGTACCCTCTGATTCCCCTTGATGTCTATAGTCTATTGCCACCCACATGGTCGATTTGGATCACGGGTTTGGTCACCACTTAATGCTTCCTCTTGCCAGCAGTCCTGTTTGTTAAGCAAGCCCTAGTTATGGTTTTTTAGTTGGATTCAAACCTTCCTTGTAGCTTCCTAACATCATTTATGTGGAATCCAAACCTTCCTTGTAGCTTCCTAATGTCATTTATGTGCTTCTAGAGGGTTCGGTTATAAATTTTGTCCCATGGGCTAGCCAATCTGCCCGTTTCCAGAAAAAACGCATTGAAAATGCACTTTCTATGATAAGTTAAGCTTTGAACAATTTTTTGCCCTATTTCTTATGATAATTGGTTCGTTATGGCTAGGTGGAGCTTATGGTCCAAAAATTCAAGGCTTTTACACAAGTTTTGCCTTGTTTTGCAAATTTTCTGTCTATTGGACTCTGAATCCTTTAAATCTTTGAGTGGAAATTCCCTCCTGGTCCAATTTGAGCAAATGAAGTATCATTGGATCCTTTTCACTTGTAGAACCTGTGGATACCAAATTTTTCCTGGTTTGAGCCCTATAGCAGCGATCGCGATCGGTGTCATATGTGGTCATTTTGCACAAACTTCAAATGGACCTATGGTTGGGTTCCCCATG
This sequence comes from Adiantum capillus-veneris, assembly GCF_014529385.1. Classification (NCBI taxonomy): domain Eukaryota; kingdom Viridiplantae; phylum Streptophyta; class Polypodiopsida; order Polypodiales; family Pteridaceae; genus Adiantum; species Adiantum capillus-veneris. The sequence continues at coordinate 89,008,871 of NC_140934.1, forward strand.
CCAAGGAGATCGTGTTTAGGGCATGCACCTGTAGTTTGACAACCTGGACTCGGTGTGAGGGAAAATATCTGGGCTCTTGGGAACTTTTGCTATTCTTGGTGAGTTTTAGGTATCCATTTGAGGTGGACATGGCCTCATTGGGATCCTCTAGAGATGGACAACCTCTTGGCATGCCTTGTTCCTGTGTTGGTGCCAGGTGGCAACTATTGTGATAGTTGTCATTGTGACCTGCTACTAACCTAGGGCCTACCCTTCTATTCCCCATGTTGTGGGGGTTCTTTTGATACCTTGCACCTATCATTTGGACTTTTCTACCTTGTGCAATGCTCAATTTTCTATGTGAGGTGCCTATACCCTGTTTTTGTGTTTCTAGTGAGTGGGTTAGATTTTTGCATGCATGCACATGTTCTATAAGTACTATAGAACTCACCGCTAGCTTTTCTCCCCATGGGAATGCCTGATTTGTGCGTATGGATGCATGTGCTCACTCGCTCGCTCTCTCCCGCAAAGTCGCCTTGTGGAAATGACTAGAAAATCCCCCTAAGTTAGTATATGCGGCTAGTGCTTCCGAAAACCCGTTTTCCTTTTTGATCCCATCATTCCCTATGCATGCCTTAGATCTTTTACGGATCTTTCATTTCCATGTTTGGACACCGTATGTTACATATACGACAAGTTTACCTTTCGGGCCATCGTTGTATTTAGGTCAAATTTTGATGTCTTCCATTTGCTTCCAAACTTTTTGTCAGTTCCTTCTATTAGGGCATTCTGTTGTTTGACTTCAGATTCTTGATTACGTTTTTTGGAGTTTTATTAGATTTGTAGAAATTAATAGAATTTAAAAAACTACAATTGTTCCAAAACTGAGCAAAATCAAGCCAAAAGTTACCCAAAATTAGGTGAATTAATCTCGACTTAAGAAAAGAAGCTTTCTGCTATCTACAAAGTGTCTAAACCACCATTGGTCTATTTTTTGTGTTTTTTTCTCAATTTTTGACGAAGGTTAACCATATTATTCAAAACAAAATACAAAAATCTTTTATGCACGAATTATATACAAGAGTATGGGGTTATTTTCGCCTTGACATGACTTGATCCCCCTTTACTTACTTTTCAGGCATTAATTAGCATTTCTCAAAAAATCAAATCACTATAAAGCACAACAAGGTTTAAACCATTGTAAAACAGTGCCTGGTAATATATATAAAACCTTTTGCCTAAGTTCAGCCATGTCTCCTTCCTCCCATGTTTGAGTCCTCCTAGAAAAACTAGAAATTATGGGTTCAAGGTGGCTGGAGCAATATTTTTGGGCCCATATATCTTCTGTTGGACTATTGCAACAAGGGCTTTCACAGGCATTTGGAAAAATTCTACAATAGCAGCCGTGTTGACGACTTTATTGGGCTATTTTGGTCGTCATACTTAGTGTTTCTGTAGTGGCTTTTCTTGCTTATGGACTAGATGTTTGCGTTGTGTTTTTTTCACTGGAATCCAGATCCAAATCCTTTTTTTTGTGCTTGGTATAAATCTTTGTCTATCCAGACTTGCTTTGCTGAGTTGGTTGGTTGTTGGTTGTTGGTTGGTTGAGTTGGTTGGTTGTTGATTTTCCAAGTGGTGCTTGGGTGGTTTATTTGGCCTCGTAAAGAAATCCAAATAAATTCCTGTGTTTTTGAGCTTGAACCAACTTCTTTGGTACCCATATTTGTATGATAGATGTAGGCGTGTTCCGTGTGGGTATGTGAGATGATACCAAAGGTTTTTCCGGCTTATGGATATTGAGGGATTTTTTTGCATATATTTCATCTTTCCTGACCCAAACTTGTGTTGTTTTGAGCTCGTGCTTTGGTATCCATCTTTCTCTTTTGTTTGGATTTTGTTTTGTTGTACTTTTTGTCAGTGATGGTGTGGATGGGGCTGATGCCAGCTTGACTTGGTGTGTTGGATTTTGTGTAGATTCTTTGGGAATCCATTGCATGGTTCCTATAGGCAAGGGTTTTTTCCCCTTGTCAGTAGTCTTTCCATGGCTGGCCTTGTTTTTGTGAATTTGGTCAATGGAACCATTTGCCTCTCTATTTCATTTTGACTTTGCACCAGATTGGACTTCCAATCTATCTGAACATTGTAGATCCTTTGCCATGGCTATCCTAACAATAGTTTGTGTTGGTTTTGATGGTTTTCTACCACATATAAAGTTTGTTGGAAGACATATTGATTGAATTAAACAAATAAGGTCACCAACCCTAATGCTTTGATCTGGTGGTCAGTATAGCTCTACATCCTCTATGATATTGTTTGAAGCTCTACGTCTTGTATGCAAGCTGAGGAAAATCAGATTTCCTTGGGCTTCTGTGTGGAGTAGAGGGGTAGTTTTGACTTCATTTTGTTACCAATCTTGCCATTTGATCACTGGGTACATTCTATCTTCTTCAGAGTTATTTATGGAAATGGTGTTTATCCAATGGTCTCCCATGTTTTTGTTGTTGTCGAAGAAGCCTTCGTCTAGCCATTTGTTCTTTAGCTTATTTCTGTGCTTCTACATTAATTTGTTTCTTTCCTTTTGTTTGCCGTTTCTTGCTATGGATTTGTTGTATAATCTCTTGGGTTAGTGGTAGATAATACTTATTGAGCCTGCATCCACTAATCCAATTAAGCATTTCCTCTCTGTCTAATGTTGCAATCTTGAAGGCACAAATTTTTTACCACAAACGTCCCATCCCTCGCTTTTTGAGTTTCTTAGCATGTTGTTTTAGGGTATACACCAAGACGTAATCCCCTGTTTTAAGTTATTTTGAACGCACATGCTTGTTGAAGAACTCATTTTGGCATCTTTTTTTAGCATAGATAGATGTTGCAGCTTGAAAGCGTAGCTCATCTAGCTTTTACAAATCATCTAACCTTGATGACAATTCATCACCAATCCACTCTAGTTTTTTAGCTTTTATCAGATTTGGGCCCTTAAAAATTCAATGGGTAGAATGGCATTAAGACCAGACACCATATTGTAGGGTTTCATTCCAATGGATGTCTTATAGGACACTCTATATGGCCACAAGGCATAATGTAACTTTTGGTCCTAATCTGCTATCTCTTTTCATAGGTACCTTGGTACTCTTGAAATCATCGCATTGTTTAACATATTCATCCACATCTATGCTCCATCTATGTGAAATGTATGCCATCATATTCTTGCAATTAAGACAATTTTAGTTGTCTTATCTCCCGAGAAGTAGTCTCCTTTAATTCCTCCGTGTGCTTGCTTTAAGATAGGCAAATATTTGTTTTTGATTGCACATATTTTGAGTTGGTTATCTTTTCCTCTCGTGTAGAGTTAATTTTCAATTATCGTTAAGTCTCAAGCTTTCAATTCAATGGCTCTTTGTCTGGCTCTTGTGATATTTTTAGTTAATGTCCTTGCTGTCAAGTAATTAACCATATATGGACTCCATTGCAGTGCAACTTCAATCTGAAACAATATGGCATATTCCACTGGTGGGTTGTTTTTGCATGTACGCAATTTAGAGCATAACTATGTACATCTACACGCATATCTGGCCAATATAATCCCAGTTTCTTTAAGTGCTGGTGTGTTTTATTTTGGGAATAATGGAAGGCTATGTCTTGGACATGGGCTTCCATGAGATAGCACTCATATTCTTTTGAACTAATGCATAGTCGTAGTATTCCTTTAGAGCCTAGGTGGTACAAGCTTCCACCTACTAGTTGAAAGTTTTTTACTTGCCTGATTGTTTATCGCTTATGAGTTTGTTCAATTTTATCAAACTCGCCACAGTAAGCCAAAAGATTGATTATCTTCTGAGACCACTTTGGAACCATCTTGATGTTGAAGAGGTAAGCGTAGGCTATATCATCATCTACTCCTTCAAGCGCTTTGCCATTGGGTAACCTAGAGAGATGATCTGCTCTAAGGCGTGTTTTGCCCTTTTTTACCACCACAATCGTAAAATCAAACTCAAGAAATATAATGAACAAATTAACAATTCTTCCTATATTGCAAGGTTTGTTTACTATACAAGAGGGCTTGGTGATATGTGAAGAAGACAAATATATTAGCTAGAAGATAATGCCTAAATTTATTTACGGCATATATCATTCCTAACCCTTATCGTTCTATGGCTGTGTAATTATTTTCCGCACTATTCATCTCTGTTGGCTAGCATAGCAGACTAAGAAATCCATTGTTTCTTCTCCTGGTTGAGCCAAGATACAACCTATAGCAAATGCCGAGGCATCATTGTGAACATGGAATATTTTATCCCAATCCGGTGTTAAGTACTAGTGATGATATAAGCACATCCTTGAGTTTTGTGAATGACTCCTCACACTCTTTTGTCTAGTCAAAGACAACTATCAACCTATACAAGGGCTATGAAATGACTGCATACATGTATATGAACCGTTGGTAGTATCCACAGTGTCCCATACCTATTTGGAATTAGTTGGACTTGGCATTTCCACAATCACCTTGATCTTGTCAAGATCCATAGATATACCATTCTCAAAGACAATATGTCCCAAGATTTTACCCTATCATACCATGAAGACACATTTTTTTCGGTTTAGGAAAATTTTGTTAGTTTTGCAGTTCGAAAATAATTTTTTGAGATGTTCAATGTGCTCTGGCCTAAGGATAAAGTGAACACAAAGGTTGTCCATGTAGATATCCAAGAATATCTGCAAGTATTCCTTGAAAACGTGCATCATTAGACTTTGGAATGTGGTTGGTAAATTGATCAAGCCAAAAGGCATTACCATGTAAGCATAGATTCCCCATTTTGTGGAAAATGCCGTTTGGTACTAGTCTTCTATAGTGATGGCCAATTAGTTTTATCCTAAAAACCCGTCCAAAATTGAGTAGGCTTGTTTGCAAACCACTCATTTGAGCACATGTTCTACGATTGGTAAGGGATAGTTACCCCTTATTGTTGTGGCATTCACTTTTTTGTAATTCACACATACACATAATTTTCCATTTTCCTTGGGGACACCCACAATGGGTGACACCCAATCAGCGCATTCAATCTTGTAGATGAATTCTGCCTCCTTAAGCTTGTCAATCTCCTCTTTAATTCGTTTAGCATGTCATTATAGGTATAGGGATGCTATTTGTAGGGTTTCGCTTCAGGCTCTAAGGAAATCATGTGCTGACATATGAACGGATCCACCCCCTTGAGGTCTTTGTCTGACAATGCAAAAGTATCTCTATACTCCTTGAGGAGTTGGATGAGCATATCCTCTTCTTCTAGATCAAATCCATTACGATGTAGACCGGTCTTGCACCCTCTCCATGTTCTGCTAAGTTTATTCATTTTTCACTTTGTAGGCCATCATAGGATTCCTTTTTCCTCCCTGATAGGTTGAGTCATCACTATTTTCGTGTCTTGAATAGCGGATTTTTGATAGTGTGAAGGGACATCCATATTTTCCATCTCGGTGCTCTCTCCATCCTCACTTTCTATCTCCGTTGTCCATACTTCCTTCAAGGTTCTCTTGAGTTCTTGGTACTTACTTTTGTGCTCAACCTTGGTATATTTTGGTTCTCCAAACTCATTCATCCCCGGTTCTTTTGATTTCTTTTTTTTCGGCTATTTTTTAATCTTTTGAGCTTGCTTTCTCAAGCTCTTAAGACCCTCTTTTGTTTTTGTGTCTTGTGCTTTTATGAACTGACCCAAAATGTTTTCTTTTACACAATCTTTTGCCTTTACAAGCATCAATAATTGGTTTTTATCTTTTACTCCGGAATTGGATTTTCCCTGGCCATGTTCAAGGTTCTTCTCTTTGTGTAGTATTGTTGTTGCCTAGGTTTTTGATTTGGAAAGTCATAAAACCTAACATCCATTATGGTTTCTTCTTGGTCGCTCAGGTTGTTAGAGCATTTGTCATCTGCGTCTTCATCATATTTGAAATGCTTTGGAGAGTCATAAAACAACTTTTCCTCTCCATCCTCGTTCTGTTTTTCTATTTTGGGTTCATTTGAGGTTTGACTGTCACCATGTTTCTCAACTACATTGACCATGTAATATGGGATCACATCATAGCCATCCTTGTTGCAAAACTTTGTTGTGGGACCATCGGCCATTGCGCACACATCCAAGTTGTCAAAATGTGTTCCTATCCTAAAGGTTCTAGATCTTCTTCTGGAAAGGGCTATAGGATGTAATATTTTTCTTTTAAAACCTTTTCTAGGATACACATCCAAAGATGCCAAAATGTGTTCCCATCCTAAAGGTTCTAGGTCTTCTTCTAGAAAGGGCTCTAGGATGTAATATTTGTCTTCTAAAACCCTTTCTAGGATACACTCCTTGCACTTTAAGCTTCCACACCCTGAAGCTCCGCACATCCATAGTTGCTTGGACTAACCTAACCATGTTGGGAGTTCAGATCGCGCTAATGTAGCTCAATCAAACTCCTCAACTGGTGTTCTTGTTACATCCTTGTAACTATGGTCTTTTAGGTTTATCTTGGTTGTTGTTTCCATGTTTCTTAGGTATATATGGTCATATCCCCAATCCTGGACCATTTTTAACTGTCTCATGAATTGTCTTCTGAGTATAATGTCGTAGTTGTTCTTCTTGCCAAAATCAAGAATGGCAAATGTCTGCTCATATTCAATTCCGCAAGAGGTGACACTTAATTTCTCTAAAGGCCTTAGGGGTTTCTTCATATACCCATTGTTGGGGTATAAAGCCCAATGTGGTCGCCCAAGTAAGTGGGCGGGCCGCCAGGTATGTACACATATTCTTTTGTAAAAACCTAATAAGAACTCACTATGCTCTAAACATTACAGTAGAGCGAGTTCACCATATCGTCGTGCTCTTCTTCTTGCACTCTCTCTCGTGTCGCACTTCTGCTCGTACTCATTCAACTGGTATCAGAGCTCAGATCGAGGCTCGGGGCAGCACTGCAGGAGGCTAGAGTCACCAGCTCAGATTGGAGTGAAATTCGACAGGCGAAGACACGGCCCCAAATCCTGTGGGTGAGCTCGAAGGGCTCGGTGTTCTCAGAATTTCATTCTGAGGTCATCTCGGCCACCGTTCGGCTTCGACAAAGGTCTGCGCAGGCCATTTTCGACTAGGTGGTCTCGGCGGGTGCAGATCCGACTCTGCAAATTTGGGGTTTTTGGCCTACGACTGCAGGTGCTGAGGATATCAACACTCCCAGAGTGTTGATTTGTGGCTGTCGACACATCAAAGGACGGCTCACAGTTCTTGGAGGCGTGTCACATACGACACGCGCGCATCTACGCACAGTCTGTAGGCGACATCCACTAGTTCATCAGGTAGGCAACATCCACTAGTTCTTGGAGGCGTGTCACATACGACACGCGCGCATCTACACACAGTCTATAGGCGACATCCACTAGTTCATCAGGTAGCTTGTGTTTGCTACTTGATATCCCAGATTTCATCCTGACATTGCAGGTACTTCCACATGGGATGTATTGTCAAAGATGATGTATGTCTGTTGAGGGTTTGTTGGCTGTGAGTCACGCAGCAAACAACCGCTGCAGCGGTTACAGCATACAGTGGGAAATTTGTCGATGTATGACTTTGTGGGAAGTCTATGTACTGTCAAATTTACTGCAGCCTTTGTTGAGGGTCGAGTGAGGTTTTATTGAGCTGGGGGATTCTCGAATGTTGAGATCCTTTCGGTGATACAGGTCTTGGAGCGATCCCTCGAGCACCCTTAGATAGGCAGCTAGGATGTATTCATTGTGAGTTAGACAGTTGGGATTGCTTATTTGCTTTACTACCTTTGAGGCATTGTTGCAGTCTATGCTTATAGGACAGTGACAGGACAGTGAGAGACAGTACAGGTGCAGGACAGGTTTACCCGCAGCTTACAGTGTCAGAGAGACAGTGTTTTTTGAGCTGTTTTTTGGTCTGTTTTTAGTACACCATAGCCATTTTACAAAGGAGACTCTGCCAAAATTTATACAGAATCTGAAGCTTTCTTGGTTCATTTGACAGGTTGATATTGGTTCAGAGGTCAGTTTACAGGGGAAACTCTGACGAATTATTCCCAGGAAAGTAAACCACTGTGAAGCGTAGCTATGGCTGGATCACAGTACACTGCTCTTTACAATATCAAGAAGCTGGATGGAACCAATTTCCCATTGTGGAAGAAGTAGATTTGGCACGTGTTGGTACAAAAGAAGCAGATAAAACCTATAAAGCTCAAGGGGATAAAACCAGAAGATATGGACGAAGATGGATGGAGCGAAATGGATGAATTGGCACTTTCTACCATTATGCTGACTTTGGCAGAAAGCGTTTACTTCAATGTAGCAGACGAGATGTCGGCTTATCAAGCATGGTTAAAGCTGAGTGATCTTTATGAGAAGCAGAGTGCAGCTTCACAGGTATATTGGCTTAAGAAGCTTGTTGACTTGAAGATGAAAGAAGGGACACCTATGTCCAATCATCTGAATGAATTCAACACAATCTATAGTCAATTGTCAGCTCAAGGTGTCAAGTTTGATGAACCTGTTAGAGCTATGTTCGTGTTGATCACATTGCCGGAAAGTTGGGACACTTTTCGCACAGCTTTGAGTAATTCTGCACCTCCAGATGGTTTGAACATAGCAGGTGTAGAAGGAAGTCTGCTTACTGAAGAAACCAATAGAAAGACAATGGACAAAGGCAAAGGAACAGCCTTAGTTGTCAGGGGAAGGACCAAAGAAAAGAACAAAGGTGGAAAGAGGAATCAGTCTCGTAGCAAGTCCCGTAGTGCTAAAGGCAAGAGTGACATAGAATGCTACCATTGTGGCAAGAAGGGTCACATGAAAAGAGACTGCAAAGAATGGAAAGCAGAAAAAGGCAAAGAGAAAGCTGAAGACCATGGTGAGAAGAACAAGTCCTCAGTGAAGATTCAAGAAATAAATGTGGCAAACACTGTTGCAGAGGATGACAGTCTAGTGTCAGCAGACATCTACTTCTTGAAGAATACAATGGACTCATCTCTTCTTACAGCATCTGATGGAAATGCACTGAGTGACTAAATAATAGACTCAGGGGCATCACTTCATGTGTCTCCAAACAAGGAGTGGTTTACATCTTATGTGACCACTAAAGATCATGTTTGGCTAGGCAATGGGCGGACATGTGAGATCTTAGGAGTTGGAGATGTTCAATTGAAGTTTCAGAATGGCTCTTCTTTCACGCTGAAGAATGTGAGACATGTTCCCGCAATTACAAAGAGCTTGATCAACACAGGTTTACTTGATGATGCTGGCTACGTCACCACTTTTGGACAGAACATGTGGAAGATATCCAAGGGTTCTATGACAGTAGCACATGGAGTAAAGTCTGGAGGACTTTACATGATTTATGTATCAAATGTCTCTAAAAATGTAATCAATGTAACCGAGTAGCCGAACGTTTCTTTGTGGCATAGCCGGTTAGGACATATGTCCAAGAAGGGAATGGAAATCTTGTCTCGTTCTGGTTATTTGCCTGGTTTTTCATTTAATGATTTTGAATTCTGTGAACATTGTCTATATGGTAAGCAAACACAGCAGCCACATAAGCATAGAAGCAGTAGAAGAGATACACAGTTGGCACTTGTTCATAGTGATTTGTGTGGACCTATGCCTAACCTATCTCTAGGGGGAGCTTCTTACTTTATGACATTTATAGATGATCACTCGAGGAAAGTATGGGTTTACTTTCTCAAGCACAAGGATGAAACGTTGAGTGTTTTCAAAACGTTTGTGACACTTGTGGAGAATCAGAGTGGCAAAAAGCTTAAATGCTTACGCACTGACAATGGTGGAGAGTATGTTTCAAAGGCCTTTCAGGACTTTTGTGAGTCAAAAGGTATAAAACGTGAACTTACTGCTCCTTACAATCCTCCTCAAAATGGTGTTTCTGAGAGGATGAATAGGACCATACAAGAGAAGGTCAGAAGTATGTTGTCTAATGCACAGCTGCCAAATGGGTTTTGGGCTGAAGCTGTATTAACAGCTGTTCATCTTGTAAATAGATCTCCTAGCAAGGTTTTGCAGAAGGATTCAGTGCCAGAGATGGTATGGTCAGGCAATATGCCCTCATACAAGCATCCCAGAGTCTTTGGCTATGAGGCATATACTCACGTTCCAAAGGAATTTAGGAACAAACTTGAGCCAAAGAGTAGAAAGTGCATCTTTCTAGGCTATGGCAATTCTAGTGAGATGGGGTACAGACTTTGGGATCCCGAATCCAGAAAGGTTGTCCACAGCAATGATGTTCACTTTAATGAATCCAAATATCATTCTAAACCAAAGAGGGTTGAGGAGATTAGAAGAGTTGTCTTCCAAGAAGATGGACCTGCACGTGCAAGACAAAATGTCAGGGCTCAAGAGGAGCAAGGACAAGATAGAGTGGAACCACAGGTTGTGGCTGAGCCTGAGCCACCTATTGTGCGTATATCTGGACGTGTCACGTGACCTCTTGATAGGTTTGTTCCATCTATGAACTATGTCATGTTGACTGATTGCAATGAGCCTTCATGTTACAAGGAAGCAGTGCAAATGAAGGACTCTAGGAATTGGCAATTGGCCATGCAGTCAAAGATGACAGCTCTGCATAAAAACAAGACATGGAAGCTAGTTAAATTACCACAGGGCAAAAAGGCTCTACCTTGTAAATGGGTTTACAGGTATAAGATCACCGCTCATGATAGTTAGTCAAGGTACAAAGCAAGGCTTGTTGCCAAGGGCTTTAAGCAAGAACAAGGCATTGACTTTGATGAAGTCTTCTCTCCGGTGTTCAAGATGACTACATTGAGATGCTTTCTTGCATTGGTTGCCATATTAGATTTGGTGTTGCACCAAATGGATGTCAAGACAGCGTTCTTGCATGGTGATTTAGATGTGGAAATTTACATGCAGCAGCCAGAAGGGTTTGTTGAGAAAGGCAAGGAAGATTGGGGATGCCAGTTGTTAAAGAGTCTGTATGGCTTAAAACAATCACTGAGGGCATGGTACCATAAATTCCACAAGTTTATGCTTTCTCAAGGCTACAAACGTAGTGAGTTCGATCACTGCCTATATACAAAGAAGGCTAAGGATGGCAGTTGGCTGATCCTTATTTTGTATGTGGATGACATGTTGATTGCTGGCAAGCACTTGCAAAAAATTTCAGCTTTGAAGTCAAAGATGGAAAAATCGTTTGACATGAAAGACATGGGTGAGGAAAGTCATATACTTGGTATGCGCATTGAGAGAGACAGATCAAAGAAGTTGATTTGGTTATCTCAAACAGAGTATATTGACAAGGTTTTGCAACGTTTCAATATGGAGAAGGGAAAGGCACTGAGTGTTCCATTGCCACCATATGTGAAACTTAGCAAACAAGATTGTCCTGTGTCTAAGGAAGAACAGGCTGAAATGGATAAGATTCCATATGCGTCTACAGTGGGTAGTTTGATGTATGCAATGATTGCTACTCTCCCAGACATTGCATTTTTAGTGGGAGTAGTAAGTCGATACATGTCAAACCCAGGCAAGAAACATTGGGAGGCAGTGAAAGGAATATTGAGATACCTGAAAGCTACAAAGAGTATGCGTATATGCTATGGGAGTCAGGATCTAAGTGTAAAGGGTTTTACAGACTCAGATTATGCAGGTGACTTAGACAACCGAAGGTCTACGTCAGGGTATGTCTTTACATTGGCTGGTGGAGCAGTATCATGGCGTTCTAGATTACAAGATTGTGTTACTCAATCTACTACAGAGGCTGAATATGTTGCAGCATCAGAGGCATGCAAAGAATCAATTTGGCTTAATCGACTAGTAACAGATTTGGGAATCAAAGAAGAGATGCCTGTGTTATATTGTGATAGTCAAAGTGCTATACAATTGGCTCGCAATCCAGTTTATCACTCAAAGACAAAGCATGTGGATGTGAAGTATCATTTCATCAGGGAAATGCTCGAGGATAAGCAACTTCAGCTTGTCAAAGTTCACACCACATAAAATCCTGTTGATCTACTTACAAAAGGACTTCCCTCAGAGAGCTTTGCGCATTTTTGCAAGCAGTTAGGTGTAGGGTAGTACATCACTTCTCTACATCTCTTGTATATTAGCTTGTATAGTAGCTTTTCTCACACTTAAAGTACCACATTGGACTTTAAGTGGGAGGTTGTTGGGGTATAAAGCCCAATGTGGTCGCCCAGTTAAGTGGGCGGGCCGCCAGGTATGTACACATATTCTTTTGTAAAAACCTAATAAGAACTCACTATGTTCTACACATTACAGTAGAGCGAGTTCACCATATCATCGTGCTCTTCTTCTCGCACTCTCTCTCGCGTCGCACTTTCGCTTGTACTCCTTCACCCATAAGTAAGTTGTAGTTTCATTCTTGTTGCTCTCAAAGCCGGCTTTCCCCATTTTTTCCATGTTTCTTAAGTGTGAGTGCCAAAAAGGGGGTTGTGGGGGTGTGGGAGCCGCAAGGAGAGTGGTTGTGAGGAACTAGAGAAGAGAAAAGGGAGAACTTCTGTGTGTGTGTGTGTGGGTGTGGGTGTGTGTGTGTGTGTGTGTGTGTGTGTGTGTGTGTGTGTGTGTGTGTGTGTGTGTGTGTGTGTGTGTGTGTGTGTGTGTGTGTGTGTGTGTGTGTGTGTGTGCGTGTGTGTGTGTGAATTGCCTATAGAGAGAGAGGGAAGGGGTTGCAAAAGGAGCACAAGAGAGAGAGAGAGAGAGAGACACAGTGCCTGGTTTGTAGCGCTAGAGAGAGAGAGAGAGAGAGAGAGAGAGAGAGAGAGAGGGAGAATATGGGAAAATGAGGAGCATGAGAGGCCTCCTATGTGCCTGTGGGTGTGCGTCTTGTGGAGATGTAGAGAGAGAATCCTCTACAACGTAAGAAGTAGAGAGAGAGTGGTCTCCACTTGGAGCAGATACTGTGTGTATGGGAATTAGAGAGAGAGACAGAGGAGAGAGAGAGAGAGATATATATATATATTGTATTAGTGGCCTAAGGCTTCTTTAGAAGCAAGAAAACCTATAAAACATGCTTGGCAAGTTGGAGGCTAACGTAGAGTCGCTACAAGAATACAAAGAGTGTGATTTTGGCTTGGAAACACTGAGTTGTCCAACCCGGTAAGGCATCAAAGCCAACAAGCACAAGTTGCAAGAGAAAAACTTGTTGCCGATCCCAATGTCAAGTTCCACACCCTCAGTGTGTAATCGTAACTTGAAGTGCAACAATTGCAATAAAACGATCTAAATTGAGATGGATTATATGCAACTTGGTAGAGCAAAACCCCTGTTAAGCCCTTCGTGACTCTGTTGCTTCAATCCCTTAGAGATACTTAGGAAGACAACATTAAGATTAAGCGTGAAGTCCTAATGGTGCATTGAGGAATTAGTCTTGGAAAAGACTGTGTGTGTGAGCTACCTCATAGTTGGACCACATTCTTATGGTGCATCCTTTCCTTTTTTACTAGGGAAACCCTGGCTTGTACAAGCTAGAAGTGCTCAAAGTTGGCAGAAGGGTGTGATCAACATTGGTACTCGTGAGATGATAGAGTGGAACTACAAGTTGTCTCTAAAGAGTTTTTGAGAGAATATAGAAATCCTACTGTGTCAAAAGTTGAGGAGACCATTGATTACAGTGGTGATAAGTCAGAAGATGAAGAAGCAGTCAAACAACACTTCTCCTTAAACATGGATAACTATTCTCAACTTTTGCATAAGGGTTACCACATGCAGATAGATGACTCTACAGGGACACTATCTACATCAGAGAGTGGTATTAATTATGCTCGTCACCTAGGAATGGGTGAGTATGAAGCTCATTATTCTTCATACAATGGCTCTTATAAAGATATAGCACAATGACTGTCAAGATTAGATGAGTGTTTGGCAAACTATTTCAATGTGACCATGGAAGAAGACCTAGGCGATACAAAGGATCTTGAATGAGAGCAAAGCGCACTAGCAAAAGTAAAAGCTATTTGGGCAAAATTACTAAAAGAGCATGAACAAGCCAATGAGGCTATGGCTCAGGTTCTACAAAGGCTAGTTCAAAGATAGAGAAAGGACAAGCCCTGATGGAAGCTAGGCATAATAAAGAGTTAGCAATGCTAGCAAATAGGTTTATTCAAAATGATATGCTTCAGTTGAAAGAACAAATAGGAAAAACTTGTCAAATTCTAGAGGAAGACCGTAGATCTCATGTTGAGGAAGTGAAAACCATGCATGATGAAAGAGGATCTTAATGAGCTTATATTAGGATGCCAAGTCCCTTGCAATGATGAGAAGGTATATGAGAGTGAGGCTGTGATCTCTAAGGGATAATGATCATTGTATTGACAATATCAGTAATTCTATCAACATTGCCTCAACATTCGGATTGTTAGTTCTACAACATTTTTGGCTTTGAGCAGTGTAGCAACTTCTTTAGACTTCAATTACATTTCATAAGCTCTCTTTCTTGAAGGGGTAATGTGATCAATGTGGATTGCAATGGTTAGTGCTCAGCCAATATAATTGTAAGCATGGATTTCTCATCATCTACATTAGATGAAGTAGCAACAATTGGAAATGGCTCATGAGCAGATGTTTCAATCTCTTTTGAAGTAGGTTGAATTTTTGGAGCACTGATTTCTTGCTCCTCATTATTGCAAGCTTTCCCAACCTCCACAACACCAGACTCTGGTATATAAATATCATCCATCCTGGGCACTTTAAAAATGAGATAATCAATGGATTCTACAATTTTGATTTAATCATAGGGGATTTGTGAATCTCAATCTTTGAAGCTAAGAAAGCACACATAAGATTGGGTTCTCAAAAATCACTAGAATTTAATTCACCATTTTTACATGTAGAAATCCAAGTAAGAAATTTAGTCAAGGTGAAATTAATATTAGAATCTTTGCAACCATTTTTAGCTTTGATACACAAGGCACCCCTTTTCTAAACTACAATCTATTGTGTAAAACTTGTCCATCCTAAACTTTATTAAAGGTTAGTACTTAAGTGAATAATAAAAGCCTAAACTTGTTCAAGAACACATGGACACAAGGTCCACCACATGTACAATTCAAATTACAAGAAAAAATTAGAGCCTTGGATTAGATGCGGATTCAAGGGCCATCACTTGTTTAATCTAGCTAGCTGCAAAAAATTACACCAAAATGTTGCAAAGATGTGCTTCATCTTCAAGATAAAATTTATCAAAAGAAGAAATTAATATTGGAGTCTCCACCACTTTTTTTACCTAGATATTGATTTAATTTTGATAATAATTGCCTCAAATCTTGAGTAGAGTCAAGATTCTATGTTCAAGATAATCAAATAGCTTAGACAACACATAAAGCATGAGAGCACTCTAGATTCTAGTAGCTGAACATAAAGTAAACAACAATCATATACATGTAATTGTTGAGATTCTATCCATGAAAAATAAAACCTATAGATGTATTTGAGATTTCTATCCATGTACAACACTTGAAAGTATAAGTTAAAGTCATAGTCAGCAAACAACTCTTCTCCATTTCAACCCGAAAAATATTCTCAATGTATACATACCCGTATTCTACTTTGATGTGTGAAGATGTAAGTTTGTGCCAAGGTGGTAAATTTGGATCAAATGTATAGCGTACATTTGGTTAGACACTTGTACCATGAGAACTATTTATATAGCCCGACATGTTTCCTTCTTCTACGCAACCAAGAATGTATGCTAGATCTTCCTCTTCTTCTACATTTGGATCTTTTAGAAGAGAATATTTAGAGACTCTTGGAAATATTTCTCATAACTTTTTTCACTCTTGGAATCTTTACTTATGCCCTCCATAGTTAATAATAGTCACACCGCTTTCAAGGGTAGTATCAAAAATAGCCCATAACTTGCTCCTTGAATGTATGAAGGTCCTCACAGGGTTCATTATTCAGTATCCCCCAATATAACGTTGTCGTGCCATGGCATGTACATAGTGTGAAACAAAAACATTCACCTCACTTTTGACACTTCTCGATGCATGCAAATAAAAGGAATCATGTACATATTGTGATATATGTTGAAGCTGCTACTGCGGTCACTATCATGTAAATACCTATCCGGGGAGTCATGGCCCTGGATGTGGTGCCTTTGCATGATTTTTCACTTGATAAGATACCTATTTTGATTTTATGATTTACATACTCCGAGTGTTTCATGGTTGCACACTCATCTAGCCTATAAAGAGTGATGCAGGCAAAAACTGCCAAAAATAGCAGTTAACAGGCACCGTTGTAGAATTGCATGGAAAGTGACCCAAAGTGGTATATTGGTGAAAATGATGCTTATCTATGCTTTTTATGCTTATGCAAGTGATCCCACAAATATAGTGATTTTTCTTACTCTGTTTGGGATTTTTCGCATCAAAAATGACATTTTTGGGGTTAAAAATGAGTTGAAAATGGCGTAGTTTTGGTCCAAAGTGGAGAAATGGCCCAAAAATTGACACATCAGCTGAAAATGCCGTGGATAAGAGAGAGAAGACTGCTTTTTATGGGAAAAACTTTCATTTTTTCTCTAGTGTGCAATACCTTCCATGGTTGCCCAATCCATGTGTGGTGTAATCCCACCTCTGTGTGCTCTGGTATCTACGCTTGTGAGGGAGTGAATTAGGGTTTCCTCTTTGGTCTGTGTAATTCAATTTAGAAGCTCAGAAATCTTTGAAAGATATAAAAAAATTCCTTTGTTGATCCTCTCATCATAATCTCAACTACGAAAACAAGATAGGAAAGAGGGTTTGTGACTTTGTTGTCACGAACACTCTTAGATTTTTAGTTACCCTTAGAAAGAGGGTTGGTGATTCTCCACAAATTCTTTTTCACAAAGTGTTTGTGACTCACATCACAAACTCTCACAACCAGAGGTTTTTCACCTTCCCAGCTAGACCGCACACATTCCGACAATGTGCGTTTGCAAGGTAGTTAAAAAACCCCCTTTGTAACATGTTTGAATGAATAAAATGACCGTTTATTTTAAGATTGTTTTCCAAAATGAAATATAAAAACCCCTTATTTAATGCGTCTCTGTAAAATTATCTAGAATTTTTGCATTCTAAAACCTCTCCCGTTGAGCTCACATGGTACATTAACATGATTACACAATGCACCCCCGAGTGAAAGTCTCACTTCAAAGGCCACACCATTAATATTAAAAATTAAATTTTGGGAACAGGAAAAATTGGTGTCCCAAAAGGATCTTCATTATAATCATAGCATGAAATACACCTCATTTTTATGTCACTCGACTCCTTTGTGTCTACAAAAAAAGAAAAGAATTATGCAAAAAAATAAGGACTAGATCAAATATGATAGTAGTACTAGATAGTAAACTAAGTCCATCATATGGAAGAATTAGAGTGCCTGCCTCCAAGGGTTTCAAAAAATAAAATCTTTGAGAAACAAAGCACACCGTGTCTCCAATATATTGCCCATTTGAAGCATAGAGAGAGCCAAGGTCCACCACTTATCCAAGCTAGACATTGAGCATTGAGACAAGGTCCAAGAAACCTGTAGTATGTAGTAACATGGGATGCATTGATGCAACAAAGTGAGTCTAACCTCTTAGTCCATCTATGTTTTCTTGTAGACTAGGGGGATTAGTTTCAAAGTCATCACTAGTCAAAACTTAGGCATAGGACATTGATATAATGGTCCACTACATGTGAAACTTATCCTCTCTAGTAGCATGGGTGTTTTGATCTCAAAGTTCACTACATCTTTAAGATATACTCTATTGTAGTGTGGAGATTTTGGTTTGTAGGTCCACCACTTGACCAGGCTTGGATTGTTGATGTATGCAAATAATCAAGGTCCCACCAATTCTCCAAGATAGGAATATAAAAAAATTTCAAGTTCCACCACATGCACAACATATGATGGACTATAGCATGCAAGGTCTTACTTCAAGGTCTACCATCTTCTCTCCACCACTTGTCCAACCAAGGTTTCATTGAAGCATGGAGAGAAGCAAGGTCTACCACCCAAGCTAGTAGCTTTCTACACCACTTTGAAAATCCATGATATGTTGTCCATGGGGTTTTTGTTTCAAGGTCCACCACATGTACAAGCTAGTCTCCATTGAAACACGGAAAGAAAAAAATCTCCACCACTTGTATAAGCAAGGCTCCATTGAAACATGGAGAGAAGCAAGATCTACCACTTTTGCAAGGTGGGATCCATTGAAACATGGAAAAACTATGATATGATGCACATGGGTGTTCTTGTTTCAAGTGCACCACTTCTTTAATCTATGATCCTTTGCAGCATTCAGCAAAGTAGAGCTCCACCACTTTCCGTAGCTAGGCTCCACTGAAACATGGAGAGAAGCAAGCTCCACCACCTACCTTGATGTATGGAGATAATCAAGGTTCCACCACTGCTCCAAGATAGGCATTTAAAAGTATTGCAAGGTACACCATGTTTATAGTCTACGATGATTGTAACAAGGTTGGTTTGATTGCAAGGTTGAACACTTATCCACCTCCACTTGTCTAACCTCAACTCCATTGAAGCATGGAGAAAAGCAAGGTCCACCACCAATCTAAGCTAGGATCCTTTGAAGCTTGAAGAGAAGCAGCAACAACTTTCCTAAATATGCATGGGGAACCTCCACAAAGCCCATTTTTTTTCAACATCTGCTATGCTATAACATGTGGAGTTTGATTTGAAAGTCCACTTTGTGTTCAAGCTAGAATCCATTTAAGTGTGGAGAGAAGTAAGATATAACTTAGTACAAGATAGGATCCTTAGTACAAGATAGCAAGGTTCACCACTTGTCCAAGCTATGCATGGGTAGTTTGGTTTCAAGGTACTTCACTTGTCTAAGGTGCACTTCATTGAAGCATGGAGAGAAAGAAGGCCTACCACTTTCCCAAGATGACTCCCTATAAATAGAAGCAAGGCCCACCACTTTTCCAAGCTAATGTAACAAATGCGTTTTGTTTCACAATCTACCACACTTGTTTAAATAGACTCCTTGATAGGTCCACCACATGTCCAAACCTATATAGGCTTGGTTTGAAGGTCTATTACACATCTTGAAATTAGGATCCATGTAAGGTTCACCTTTTGTCAAGCTATGTCTCTAGTGAGTACTAAAAGTCAAGTCAACTAGAGTTCTTAAATCCCTATCCAAGCTCATTAAAGTTTTAGTCTCTAAGGCCACCATATGTCTTATATATGCTCTATTGAATACTTAGGCTAGTCTTCAATGTTAACAAGTAAGCTCTCTTCTATCCGTAGGGTATTTTAAACTTAGGCTTTACCATTTGGTCAAGCAAAGCTCTACTTATGAAGAATCACCATGATAGGCTCTAATGTATCACATGAAGGGGATATTAATAAAAGATCTAAAACTTATTAAAATCAAGCTCTTAAGTCACTAAGTCTAGGTAAGTGTTATATTTTGAATCTAAGGATTCACCATTGAAACATTAAATACTTGAGATGAAAAAGATAGACTCAAGCAATACTATATAAAACAAAATCTAACATTAAGACTATCAAGTGAGCAAAAAGAAACATTAACATGTACAAGAAGTTCAAAACATACGTCTCTCCATTTCCAAAATGGTGCTATTCTTCTTCTTCTTCTTGTGGAGGAGTCTCCTTTCTAGTAGGCACATTGTCATCTAGTTGCAATGTTGATTGTTGGGTTTGAAGGCCAGCCTACTTTTATTTATCAACATGGACCTTAGAAAAGTTTTAAAGCTTGGTTGAAGGTTTTTTCCCCCTCCACTCTCTCAACTAAGCATATGATTTCTTTTTTCAATTGTAGTCCTTCTTGTGCAACCAAGAAACCATCACCAAAGAGATCAACAAGCTTGCAATCTTCAAAACAATATGTATGAATTTAGTGCTTGACCAAAACTCTTTTTTTGAATTCCAAATATTGTAAATATGAGATATCTTCATTTGCTACTTGAGGCAATGAACAATCAAACGGCATGGGATGTTCCTCTGATCTTTTTCTCAAGGCTTTAAAAACACCTTCTCTTAAGGAGGCAATAACTTCTAGGAAATCAGTTTCTCCTTTACAACCCTTCATCTAAACTCACACTACTATTGAATGCTAAAGAGTATGGAACAATGGTGGTTTCCTTACTAATTCCATTCCACTCGTCAATAGCTACCATACAACCATTCACAATTTAAAGGTGAGGGATCACTTTGGAATTCTCTTAAAGGAGTAGCCCTATCTTGTTGACCATCATCTATCCCAATTTCAACTCCTTTACTATAGCACGCACCACTCAATTCACCAATCAATGGAGCATCAAAATAATCAATTTTCTCACATACTCGTAAATGCTCTTTATCAAGACATGCTACTAACAAGGCTTGTCTTTCCTCAAGATCTATCAATATAGACATATTACCATTTACTAGATTTATTTCTTCTCTCCACACATGACTTGGTGTTGTATGGATGTAAATATGTACGATGTTTGAAATCTGAGACTATTAAGCTATCTACTGATGTTTGTGCTATGCATTCCACACACTTCATCAAGGATTAGATTGATTAAACTATTAATCAACATTACAACAATGTCCAAGACTTGTGCTGAGCGTACCTCACACAAGCTGGGTTGTTCACATGTACACTTCGATTGTTTACGTGTATTATGTAATGCACATAGCAGGGTCCAATACTCGTGATGAGCATCCCTCACGCTCCTGGCATGTTCACCTCTCTCCATCTCTCTCTTTGTGTGTTCTCCTCTCTATTGTACAGTGTATGGATTGCAATCATAATATATCATATTTTGCTATAAATTTTGTCAATTATGTATGGATTAGAGTCATGACATGATTTTGATAGTTTCCCCTCTCCTCTGACAACGTTTATGTTTTAAAACTATATCTTGTAGATATGGCGGATACTAAACTGGCAAAACATCAACAAAAATTTGCCTTTGAAGTGATAGTATGTCACTTGCATTAAATGTCAAAGTCTGAGATTCATTGTTGCCTAAACCCCTCTGCTTCAAAACATTATTACCAGTTCATAGAGGCCTTAGCAAAGTTTGTATTTAAGGAGTCTCAACTCACATTTACGCCCGCTTCTTTTGACATATCTCTAATGACATCAGGTTCATTATTGAACATGGTCAAGTAGTCTATTGGACAAATCACAAAAAAAAATTAGGATCTAAAAAATCTTGAAATCATTGCTTTGCAAGGCATAGCTACTCGCATACAACTTATGTAACAATTGTATACTGAGTTCAAGAGCAAGGCAACGATGGAAAGAGCAGCAAAGCACACAAGAGTGGAAGCCAACTCTTTTGATGCTACTGAAGAGCCAACAACTACTGTTAGAATGGAGTTTGCTGCTAGTTCCACTCTTGCTCTTGATCAATCTCAGCTCCCCCCTGTATTGCATCGTTTACCAAAATGTGAAATCTTCAACATACAGTCTCCACAATTGGGAGAAGGGAGATGGGCACACATGAAGCGTGTAGGTGTCACACATCCTACATTTAAAGAGCCACTATATGTGGAGAAGATCTTCAAAGTCCACCTGCATGGACCCACAGTGGATCAATAGGTTAAAGACGAAGCCACAATTTTGGACATTACTCATCGCAACATTATTTATCCACCTGCCATGGCTGCCACATAGAGCGTCCAATGCCCATTTCACATTTTTGGAATGGCGGCCATGTAGAGCAAAGGATAAAAGAGTGCACTGCAGATGGCAGTCAATCTACCATTAGCAATTATGTAACCACCGAAGGAACAATAGAGCTGTTCTAAAATAACATTTTGCAAATAATAAACTCTCTTCTTCAGACCCTAAAGCATCTACATGCGCACGACTATCTCCACAATGACCTTCACTCCCGCAACATGATGCTTCACTTTGGACACAAGGGGGTCTATATAAGCATTGTGAATTGGGGGTCATGTACAAAGACCAAAACAATGACATGCTTTCCTCCTGTCCGCAACTTGAAAATAGAAACTAGAAAGCAGACCAAGAGAGATTTTCCATGCACTGCTGGCCCAAAATGCATATCTACTAATCCCCCTCCCTAGAATAAAGCCATGGATATCTTCTCCATGTGTTATACTTGTAAACGTCTCTTGAAGTGCGTGTCAATAACACAAAAGCAAAACAAAAGGGCTTTTTTTAACAATGTACTTACCCACCTTGAGAGTGGCAAGCAAAACAAACCCTCAACTCGACCTAATGCTTTTGATCTTTCTCTTTGTCTAGATGGTGCCCATAGAGTGAGACATGACATTGTAAAATGATTTCTGGTCTATGACCAACTGATGATTAAAGTGACAATTTGATTATTTTCCTCTTTAGTTGCACTTGTAGATTATATAATTGATCAAGTTATGTTGTCTCTTTCCAACGACACGATGATAAATATTTTGTCTCTTTCTTGCAGCATGATTGTGTTATCCTGTCTTTTTCTTTGAAGATTTAAAAGTGATGACTTGTTGCCTTCACGATAAGTCTTTCTAATGATGACATATTTGCTTGATTGGAAAATATGTAAGAAGAACTTAACCACACTAAAGCACAAGCTATCTACAAAGAAGAGAGAGAGTGTGTTATGGCCAAGAGAAAGACCTCGAAGCAATTTCTCGAATCAAAGAGGATAACTTTGGGTTGTAAGGCAAGACTCTTAGCCTTAAGGAGTGCATGAAGCTATGTCCAAACCACTTTGTGCACCAGTAAATTTTTTGAATCAGCGACAATGCAAAGGAATCAGCTCCCATAAAGCTATCAGATTTGCAGAGCACAGAGGACTCGCAAGAGTATTGCTACAAAGGTTCATACAACGAGAGAGAGTTATGCCAAACAATAACCAAATGGAACTCTACTTTATACAGCACTGCTATGTTTATGACATCCTTAGGAGATGTTTTGATTGGTTAGATCACCCCAAGAATTTTGGATTTGGGCATGGTCGAATTGCAGAGAAAGTGGCAGCAGTTACACCAATAATCCAATGCCTGCACGCAAACGTCCCATAGTTATGCTTCTCAAAGAATCAAAGATGCTCGCTGCATTAGCAAGCCAAGGACAAGATCTTGCAAGCCTGAGAGAGAGAGAGAGAGAGAGAGAGAGAGAGAGAGAGAGAGAGAGAGAGAGAGAGAGAGAGAGAGAGAGGTGAACATCTTGTAGTGTAACATGGTGATGTGTCATAATTTTCACGTACTCACATTGAGCGGCCTTTAGTCATACATCTTTGTCTCCATCAAACACACCAATCATATCATCTATTTCATCCATATCAGAGCATTTTGAAGTTATCTCACATTCCATATCATCTTCATCATCTATTTTCACAGCTATAGCTTCATGGGGTTGAAAGACACCCCTATGCTTTTGTGCTGCTCTTTGTGCAATGCTCATTGGCTTATGGATAAGTCTCATATTGTAGAAAACATAAACCAAATTAGCAACACATTTAGGGTGAAGCTAGGTTTGTTTCTTGGTATGCATAAAGTCAAAAGCCGACCAATTTCTCTCACAACTTCCACTTGCTGCTGCAACAAATAGAACCCTAACTGCAATGTGTTGCAACTCCACTTTCTCCCCACCATACTCATTCCACCATAGAGGGGCACTTGTGTATGCAATGGCACCATGGATCCTGGAACATGTCAGTTCTATTATCATAATCAACTCACTGATGAAAAGCAACTTTTCCATCCTCCGGTCTCAATAGTTGAGAGCACACTATTTTGAAGTCTGTTCTGAATTCTTTATTGGCCGATTGTTGGTGCATTTGAAATTTGGGATCCAATACAAATGCAGCACCATGAAGTGGCATATGCAATTTCACCCATCGCTTGTTGGCAGTTGTGATTATGGAAGCTTTGTCCTTTGCACCAAAGCCAACATGATCTCTTACTTTGTGTAATACCTCTGACATATACCAATAAACTCAACCAAGCACTAAAGAGTCTTTCAACAACTATTCATAAAAGATCTACAAATGGTTTGGCTAGGGTGACAATTCTCTCTACATTTCGCCCAAAATCTTGCAAGTTCACAAGTTGTGCATATCTTGTAGAGTTGCCTCTTGGTAGCTAGGATAATTCTTGAGCCAAGAATCCCATCATCTATCGATTATCGTTTCAATCAAAGCAGGCTTCACTTCTTGCAAGGTGGCAAGAACATAGTATACAGTTGCAAACCTTGTCGCACAAAAATTGATACTCTCTAATAAATTTCACCACATGATTTGTCTAATAGCATTTGTTTTATGATGGCCATTTTATCAATGTCTTTTAATAGAAAATTAAGAGAATGCGCAACACATGGCACCCAAGTAATTCCTGGGTACTTAACTTGGATAGCCCTCCCTGCAGCCTTGTAATTGGATGCATTATCTGCGACAATTGCAGTCACATTATTTGGCCCACTTTCCTTTGATATGGTGCGCTCATATATCCTTGTTTTATGATGGCCATTTTACCAACGTCTTTTAATAGAAAATTAAGAGTATGGGCAACACATGGAACCCAAGTAATTCCTGGGTACTTAACTTGGATAGCCCTCCCTGCAGCCTTGTAATTGGATGCATTATCTGCGACAATTGCAGACACATTATTTGGCCCACTTGCCTTTGCTGTGGTGCGCTCATATATCCTTGCTAGATAATCACTGGTCTTCTCTTTTAAAGAGGTGTCAATGGATTCTACAAACATATACCCTCTAGGGTTGATAAGAATCACATTGATGAGCGGCTTCTTTTGGCAGTTGGTCCATCCATCCAACACTATGGTGCAACCATATGCAGGAACAAAGCCACCATGTGCTTGAGGATGGCTTCAATACGATCTTTCACTTTATCTAGATACTCTATGTGCATCTTATTCTAATTAGGAAGCACAAACCCGTTTTTGGCTATGCTCATTAAAGCATCTTGAAATATGGGATTTTGCATAGCATTGAATGGTATACCGCACGTCATAAAAGCTTGCGTCCATGTCAAGTGCAACTCAAGAAACCATTGCTTATCTAACGCTTCATACAGCGTTTGAAAAAATTGTATGATGCTTTACTGACTTTAGTTGAGCTAGGATTTACTGTTGCTAACGTTGAAGCATGCCGATGAAAAGGAGTTGACTAGGGAGTGTGATCATTTGCTTGTGTAGGCACATGCTATGTTCTCTCATTGACAACAAACATTTCAACATCTGTTGCAACTTGTTTGGCATTAGCACTTTTATTTTTAGCTGCAAGAATTTGCTCTGCTATGCGAGCATACTTTGGCAATCTAGCATGAATATCTCTTGGCGGAGCCGTACACTCGAACACATTACCAGGGACTTTAAACAAATACTCTTTAATTCTGGTCGCATTACCAATTTACCACTAAACTCGTGGCTGCAGGTCTTGCATTTCCATCAACATGTATTCTTTCGGACATGCAGATCATGGATGTAACTCCACTCATGTCCTTTCACCATGTTGATAGATAAATTTAAACTACAAGATCAACATATCCACCTATCAATTTTGAGGTCAAAATTGATTGAAAAGCAACAAACTACACAAGCAATGCTCTATTAATCAATATAGTGATCAAAACCTTTCCACATTGTCAATTAGACTCGTGCTACTTTATCAATTAACAATAAACAATGAGAGTCTTATCATTCTTCAATAAACTCATGTCAATCAAATTATATTTTCATGCGCTAAATAACTTTATCACTTCAAACAAAACATTTCAATCACAATGCTCACATTGCACTATATCGATTCATCTAAAGTGAAAGCTTTTGGTTTTCACACATTACGATAATTGATAATCTTAATCACTTATTTAAAACAATACAAACAAATCTCATCATCACATAGCATTATATGGATTTATCTAAAGTGCAAGCTTACGAATTTCACACATTACAATAATCGATAATATTGATCAAATGTTGCAATTGATTCTCATTGGAACATGAGGATTAATTGCAAACGTTGACAATTGTCGTATCTATCTAAAGTGCGAACATAAAGTTCTCACACTCCACGGTAGATCTTTGAGAGATTACCTATCTACAGTTGTTGCACGTGTACGATCACACAGTATGATAGACATAGCAATCCAAATAAAGATAATTTAATATCAATGTATTTGGACATGAGATTCCTAAATTTTGATTTCAGTGAGAGCATAGTGTGATGTCTACACAAGACAAACAAATTTCTATATATGGTCACTTTCAGGTGAGAAAATATCTACACGTCAAAATCGAACCTACCTAAATAAAACTAACCTCTATTCTATTATATTTTGCACATTGATAACCTCATGTGAGAGTAAACGCTGCACACAACAGCAATCTCTAAATTATATCATTAATCCACTTCCACATATCAGTAA
Source organism: Adiantum capillus-veneris (assembly GCF_014529385.1). Taxonomy (NCBI): domain Eukaryota; kingdom Viridiplantae; phylum Streptophyta; class Polypodiopsida; order Polypodiales; family Pteridaceae; genus Adiantum; species Adiantum capillus-veneris. The sequence continues at coordinate 89,035,232 of NC_140934.1, forward strand.
ACTGAGGACGTAGCAATTGACTACTAAAAAATAAACACCTTGTATGAGTGAGAGTTTGAGCTCTACACAACATACAACGCTTACATAATTTGAACCTAAAAAAAAGAATCAATCAAATTCAAAAAAACATTAAAATTATTATTTTTTTAAATTTAAAACTATTTAAAATTTCAATAATTTTTTATCATAAAAAGGTTTATTTTTTCTCTACTATTGACATGGAATACATTTTGTGATGAATACTAGTCTCAACAAGGCGCGTTGTCGCTATATATACTTTTTTTTTATCAATATATTCTTTAATCAAAAAATACTTTGTTCAAAGTATTTTTCGATCGATTTTTTTTTTTATCAAAGTTTCTTTCAATTGAAAAACAAGGGAAAAAAATCAGTTGCCCGTTTTTGCTGAGGTGGCACTATATAATACACTCGTATAATCTGAGGTCATGTAAAATACGCTTGTATATGACATATTATATGTTTCCCGTATAACGTATAAAGCAACTTAGCTCTTTACCCTGCTTGGAAAAACAACTCTGATGAAAAAAATCAAAAGTGCATTGTTTTTTGAGCCTTAAGAATGCATATTCTTGCTCTTTATGCAACTCAGACCATGGTTTTGCATAGACTAACAGTAAGTTTTAGAGTAAAGGTGGTGCTACTCTCCATGGCATCATCAGGTGCTCAACAAGCTAGGAGTGTTATTGACTCTATTTCTTGCAGCAAGATACAACAGTGGTTGCTCATGACAGTGTGCACCATATCCCACATAGTGGGCTCAACAAAACTGATAATAGATCCCAGTCCCCCTTACCCTAATATAATTAATAGAGTCAACCATTTATAGGCTACTTAAGGACCTCTCTTCTTAAGCAAGAAAAGAGAAAGCAAATGCTCTGATACCAATGTAATGGAACTAGCCTATTGACTTTGAGAGTAGCGAAAATTAGAGAAAGTACTTTTGTGAAATTACTTTGTGAGCCTCAGTCTTAATTTCACAAAGCCGGTCTTGTCAGTTTGCAGTCTCGGGAAATTCAAAATGCAGAGCATGCAGGTGAGTCGTAAGTATGGAACGGTGTCTCTAGGTTGGTATCCACGGCTCGAGGATAGGAACCTTGTGCAATTTTTGGCGAGCATAGAAGGGGGGGCCAAAATGGGGTTCTCTTAAATGGGGTTCTCTTGGAGAAGAGTAGCCTGTGTGATGCCACGTGGTGGCAAAATGATCCAATATGCGCAGTGTTACAATATACATGTGGTAGTGATGTGTGTGAACACACTAGGACCGTCGAGGCATTTTTTCCCTCTTTCGGAGGTTTTTCCCCCCATGCATTGTATATACGTCCATCACTTTAGGGCTATCTATCTTTCCATTGCACAATAAGTAACACACTCTCTATTGTGTGCCTTGAGCTTCCTTCGTCTTCTCCAAGCTGTGTGCATTTCTCTGCAACCCTAATTCCAACAATTGGTATCAAAGCAGGTTACATCCTCCCGGGCTTAGTCGCCAGCTGCTCTAGCACACGCTTGCTCACTTTCTTCAATTACAGTGAGGTTTGGCAAGCGTTCGCAGTCGCCAAAATTTTGGATGAGCTCGTAGAGCTCAGTCTGCTCAAATTTTTGATTCGGTCTCCTTTCGACCTTCGTTTCCACTACAGGCAGGTCTGCACAGGCTATTTCATCATTTTGTGCAGAATTTCTGTCAGTGCCATTTTCTGCATAACAGGTGCCTTACAGTCTTCTACAGTTTGTGCTATATAGCAGGTGTTGTTTCGCCTTTGTTTCTCCTCTTTTCGGGCTGTTTTCACATCAGGTGCAGCATTTACCATGGCTAACAACAACACAGATGTGTTAAAGATGTTTGCTGTGCTGAGGACAAGTTGGATGGGGACAATTAACCTATGTGGGCTTACATGATGAAACATGTTCTTGTGTCAAAGGGCATCTAGAATATTGTGCAAGGCATTGATGTACGTTCTGGTTCTGAGGATGCATGCGATGTTGAGGATGTTGCAGGTCTTGCTGCAAGGATTGCTTCTTTTAGAGTTGTTTTGCCTACGGTAGAACAATCTCGTTGGGATGTAAAGTATACACAGGCTCATGCATTGATTGCGGTGTCTCTGTGAAGCGCACCATTGTTCCTCACATTCATTCAGCAAAATCTACAAAACAGGCTTGGGATATATTGGCTGGTCTTTATGCAAGTCGCAATGAGGCTAAAATTTCTTTGTTGCATAAAGAGTTGTAGTCAAAGATTATGCATGAGGAAGATGATATGGAAACTTTCCTTGCTGGTGTCAAGGATATCAATGAGCAACTTATTTCTGCAGGTGAAGCCATTTTAGGCAGTTCCCTTTGTTGAGAGAGAGAGAGAGAGAGAGAGAGAGAGAGAGAGAGAGAGCACAGAAATAGAACCCCAAAGTGTGTAGAATACACACATGAGATGATGTATATATAGAGGGGACCTGGGTGCCATATATAGAGAAGCCATATATTGAGTAGCTTCACATATAAGCTCAACACCCCCGCTCAAATAAGGGTCCCTAACTGTGGATGAAAAAACCCTTGGGGGATCAAGGAAAAAACCCACAGATCTATATACACCCACCGTTATATTATAAAAATCATTGAATATACAAATGTTCATGAGGAGCTACATCACTCCTTTTACAATGAATATTTTATGAGGAGCTACATCACTCCTTTTACAATGAATGTTTTATGAGGAGTTACATTACTCCTATCCTATCAAATACAATAAAGAATACAAAGGTTCAATAAAGAGGTGTAAAGGCTATCGATTAGCTCGTAATCAGAAGTGTCTCCATGAATCTGCTATGTAGCTTGTCATCACTATCGTATCACCAAACATATCTTCATGTTGTCATCAATATGACATCACCAAACATATCTTCATAAATCTTTTATTGTCACCAAGTTTGTCTTCATAAAATCAATTCTTTGATGAATCCTACATAGATCATAAACTCAAAAAAAACATAGTCATGAAAATTATTAGCATCGTTAGTGAAATAATTTACGTTCACAATGCCATAAGAGATGGTTCGCGATGCCACTCTTTTGACGACATATATACGCACGAAAACATATGGTACATAAAGTATGAACGTAAAAGTACAAGATGCGTGATTACGTGATGCAAATGATATGTGTATATACTACATAAAACAACATTTATCAACGTAGTGATCAATGAATATCATCAAAGTATTAACAAAATATCATCATTGTATCAATAAAAATGAATAAATCATCATGGTATCAATGAAAAGCATCATGATATCATCGAAAATAATCATTGTATCAACGAAACAACGTCATGGCATCACCGAGAATAACCATGGTATCAACGAAACAAAATCATGGTATCACCGAGAATAACCATGGTATCAACGAAACAACATCATGGTATCACCGAGAATAACCATGGTATCAACAAAACAGCATCATGGTATCAACAAAAATCACCATGGTATCAACGAAACATCATCATGGAATCACCGAGAATAACCATGGTATCAACGAAACATCATCATGGCATCACCGAGAATAACCATGGTATCAATGAAATATCATCATGGTATCAACAAAAATCACCATGACCAAAGTACTAACAAAACATCATCATGGTACCATCAAAATCACTATGGTATCAACGAGAAATTATCAATAAAACGACGTAAACTATATCTCTAAAAGAATAATTATACGAGAATCAATGAACGAGTATATCATGTAACAAAAGATCATGTACCAACAGTAGCTCGATAGAATTTGGATGATCATCAACTCCTCGACTGAATCGGAATGATATGTAACTGGCTTCTGCAGCAAAGTTACGTCAGTAACAAATATATGATTAATGAAGAAAAAATATAATAGAGAAGTTTTCAATTATGAGAAAAATCAAAAGCAAAAAGTAAAATTTTGCTTTTCAAACATATTCGCAGTCCAAGACGATAACCCAAAATCGGTGCAGAATTTAGAAAAACTTTCTTCTGCAAAGTTATAGACCACATCGATTACGATGGCTTAAGAAAATAGTTTCTCATCGATTCCGATGCCTGCAGCGGCTAATTTCTTCTACAAAGTTGTAGACCACATCGATTCCGGTCCCTTGCACGGGTAGTTTCTGCAAAATCATTTTCAATTAGCAGAAAAATAAAAAACATAAAATGAAACTTGCTTTTCGGACATGTACGCAGTCCGCGAACGATAACTCAAACTCGGTGCAGAATTTGAAAAAACTTCCTTCTGCAAAGTTTGCTGGAATTAGGGTTGCAGAGAAACACACACAGCTTGGAGAAGACAAAGGAAGCTCAAGGCACACAATAGAGAGTCTGTTACTTAGTATGCAATGGAAAGATAGATAGCCCTAGAGTGATGGGCGTATATACAATGCACGGGGGAAAAAAACTTCTAAAGTGGGAAAAAATGCCCCAGCGGTCCTAGTGTGTTCACACACATCACTACCACATGAATATGGTAACAAATCCCCCATGGAGTGATGCGGTGAACGAGACCTGGCACATGAGTAAAGGAAAGTGCCATGCCCTGAGGACAGGATCAGTCCACAAAGGGGAGTAAGCCCAAAGCTTTGCGGAAAGCTTCAAGATTCTCACGAGATAATGCCTTTGTGAAAAGATCTGCAAGGTTGTCATGTGTTGTCACATAAGCCAAGCTGATGTCTCCTGTTGAGAGCCTCTCCCTGACATAGTGGTAATGCACCTCAATGTGCTTCGTGCGAGCATGAAAAACTAGGTTCCTCGCAACTGCCAATGCGCTCTGACTGTCAGTGTAGATAGTGTTGGCAGTGTCCTGTCCAACACCCAAATCAGCCATAAGGCGTTTGAGCCATACACACTCAACCGTAGCTGTGAAGACTGCCCTGTACTCAGCCTCACAACTCGAAGTGGCCACAGTAGTTTGCTTCTTGCTCAACCATGATATGCATGAACTGCCAAGCATGAAACAAAAACCACTTATGGACACTCGCGTGTCAAAACAACCAGCCCAATCCGAGTCCGAAAAAGCATGTAAGTCTGGCGGCAATTATCCCCCCTTGGGATAAAACAAGCCAAGATGTAAAGTGCCACTAAGGTAGCAGAAAATCCTCTTGACAGCCTGCCAATGCTTAGACCCTGGGCTATGCATAAATCTACTGACCTGTGAGACTACAAACTGAATATCCGGCCTCGTGTTACATACATAAATGAGGCAGCCAACAGCAGTTTGGTAAAGAGTGACATCAGCAGGCTGTTCTTGATGCCTTACCAGATTCCTACTAGACTTTTGCTAGTACTTCAAGACTGATGACCCAAGGAAATTCTAAAGTTGTCAAGTTTGATACATTATACACATTGCCGTTGCAAGAGTCATTTTCCAAAAAAAACAAGACTAGGCAGCGTGCAGTTGAACATGCTTTTATTGCTTCTCAAAGAAAGGGTGGTAACAGCAATGCAGCCACTTCTTACGGTTCTGCTGCGAGTGGCAAAACTTCTGTTCCTAATGCTTCTGCTGACAGAAATTTGTCTGTAAATTCTCGTGATAAGGGCAAAAAGAAGATGCGTTGCCATTATTGTAAAGCCAATGATCACTTGATCAAGTCATGTCCTAAGTTGAAGGCCAAAGAGGCTAAGAAGAAAGAGGGTGGTTCCACTGCAAATGCTGGTTCCACTACAAATTCAGCCATTGTTGAGTCTTCTGTGAAAGGAGACTGTGTTGTTGATGTTGATGCAGAATGGGCTTTTAGCGCAAAGTGCACTTACAATCCTGTTGTCCATGATGCATGGTTGTCAGTTGCTGCAGATTCACATGTGTGGTATTTCGACAGTGGTGCTACAAAGCACATTACCTCACATCGTGAATTGTTTACCTCTCTTGAGTCTGTCCCTCATGGGAATTTAGTCACTTGTGCCAAGAACCCCTCTTATCCAGTTCATGGAGTTGGAAAGATTGTGCTCACTGCTGCTAATGGCAGTTCCTTCACACTTGTTCATGCACTTTATGTACCTGGGATCAAGAAGAATCTCTTGTCTGTATCCGCACTTGCTAGGCTAGGACTTGTAGTCAAATTTGTGGATGACAGATGTACAGTTCATGATCTTAGTTTTGGTGATGAAATTGTTGCATCTGGCCTTTTGTGCCGTGGGCTGTATAAGCTCACTTTGTATGACAAGTGTGGACAAAATTTTGCAAATGTTGTTGCAGATTCAAGGGCTATTTCAGATGCAAAACTTTGGCATGCACGTTTTGCTCATCTGAATTTTGCCAGTTTGCTGCGTTTGCAGAAATCTAATATGGTTGCTTCTTTGCCACCTCTTGAAGCACCTGTCAAACATGTTTGTGAAGGCTGTATTTTGGGTAAGATTGAGTGTTCTAAATTTCCAAAGGATGGTTCAGTTCAGGCCACATGCAGGTTGTAGCTTGTGCATAGTGATGTTTGTGGGCCCATGCAAACTCCGTCCTTGGGCAATTACCTGTACTTCGTGACTTTCATTGATGATTACTCTAGGCATGCATGGTATTTCCGCTTAAAGAGAAGTCTGAAGTTTTTATGTGCTTTAAACAATTTCTGGCTATGGCTGAAAATGTCTCGAAATGTACTATGGGCACCCTCCGTTCCGATCGAGGGGGGGAGTATATGTCTCATGAATTTAATGCATTTCTGGCTAGTCGTGGGATAAAACACCAATGTACAATGCCTTATACACCTCAGCAAAATGGTGTTGCTGAGAGGAAAAACAGGTCACTGACGGAAATGGCACGATGTATGGTCAAAAGTCAAGCTTTGCCGCATTCTTTTTGGCTTGAGGCCATCATGTGTGCCACTTATGTACTTAACAAGTGTCCTACGAAAGCTTTGCAGTCTATTACTCCATATGAAGCATGGCATGATAGAAAACCTTCTATTGAGCACATGCGTGTTTTTGGCTGTTTGGCATATGCTTTGGTGCCACAAGTGCATATTTGGGCATCATTATTTGGGCATACAGTTTAAGCAGTGTGATGGTGGTATTGCCTTGTGTCAGAAAAGTTACATAGAGACATTGCTATGTAAGTTTGGACTTGAGGATTGCAAACCTATTGCCACTCCCATGGAAACAGGTTTCAAGTTGAGTCTACATGATGTTGGAGATCCTACTGATGTCACTCTTTACCAAACTGTTGTTGGCTGCCTCATTTATGCATGCAACACAAGGCCAGATATTCAGTTTGCAGTCTCACAGGTCAGCAGATCTATGCATAGCCCAGGGTCTAAGCATTAGCAGACTGCCAAGAGGATTTCTCGCTACCTTAGTGGCACTTTACATCTTGGCTTGTTTTATCCCAAGGGGGGATCATTGCCGCCAAATTTACATGCTTTTTTGGACTCAGATTGGGCTAGTTGTTTTGACCCGCGAGTGTCCACAAGTGGTTTTTGTTTCATGCTTAGCAGTTCATGTATATCATGGTTGAGCAAGAAGAAACCTACTGTGGCAGCTTCGAGTTGTGAGGCTGAGTGCAGGGCAGTCTTCACAGCTACGGTTGAGTGTGTATGGGTCAAACACCTTATGGCTGATTTGGGTGTTGGATAGGACACTGCCAACACTATCTACTTTGACAGTCAGAGCGCATTGGCAGGCGAGGAACCCAGTTTTTCATGCTCGCACAAAGCACATTGAGGGGCATTACCACTATGTCAGGGAGAGGCTCTCAGCAAGAGAGATCAGCTTGGCTTATGTGCCTTGCAGATGTTTTCACAAAGGCATTGTCTCATGAGAAGCTCGAAGCTTTCCACAAAGCTTTGGGCTTACTCCCCTTTGTGGATTGATCATGTCCTCCGGGCATGGCACTTCCCTTTACTCATGTGCCAACTCTCGTTCACCGCATTACCCCAAGGGGGATTTGTTACCATATACATGTTGTACTGATGTGTGTGAACGCACTAGGACCGCCAGGGCATTTTTTCCCTCTTTAGGAGGTTTTTTTCATATGTTTATAATAGTTCTTCTTTACAACAACCATTTACTACGAGAGGAAGTCGTCTACACCATATCATTCAAAGTATTCTTTTAGCTAAACATTGTATGAAAAAACAACCAAATTTTTAAATTCTTTTTTCCAAGCTTAGTGAGCAGGCCCGAACTACCATTATCCAGTCTTAAGCCATGTTTGGCCCGAAGAATTCCAACTTATTTAGTGATGAGGCCAAGATTCAATATTTTATTTCTGCTTAACCAAGTGAGCAGACCTGCCTAGAAGATATTTTCTCAGATATTTCAAGTAAAACTTCAACTACTCAGTGTACCAAAGCTAGGTAGTAAAGTACCACCAAAAAAAGTGAGCTAGCTGTAAAAAGTTTTGGATTAAAGCCAGATATCCAGGACCTAAACAGGCCAACCAATAATCAGTGGTCAAGGTGTAGGTAAATCAAAGCAAACCAGTAATACCACCTCAATAAAGAGATACCAAAAAGTCCAACCAATAGTTAGCAGTCAAAGTGTAGGTAAATCAAAGCAAACCAGTACCCCCACCTCATTATAGAGATTATTGTATTTTCATATTTTCAAACCTGGACCAGATAAAAGGCATTAATCCAGTAATCAATGGCATGTTGTAAGTTATATTTTTTACCGTAAGGCAAGCAAGACAAAGTCCAGCAAGGTCAGCAAAAAAGAAGTGAAAGGATCTTGCAAAGAAACAGCTCAGAGAAGTATTAGCCAGAGCCAGGGAAGTGCCAGCCAAAGCCAGAGCCAGAGCCAGAGCAGGCCAAAACATTTTATGGTAGTAATCCCAAGAGCTAGCTCAGTAGAGAGGTTGTGCCAAATACCAATAGATAGTCATGATATTTTTTGGTAAAAAAGCCAGAAAAAATAATTTCTAAGGCAGCAAGAACTAGCTGTAGTGGAATGTCTATGGTTAAAAAATCCAAATCTAAGCCAGCCATCCAAGCAACAGGCAGTAGGTCATATTTGACCTGAGGTTTTTAAGGTCACTAGGCTCCCCCCTTATACCATCATAACCTCATCAAGTAATAGTATTCAGCAATAGGCTAAAGGTTAGTTATTCTGAAGATAAACAGACTTTCCATATCATAACAAAATAAACTAGATAAACAAATGAACCAATTTATGTATAAAGCCAAAGCAAAAGGCCAACCCTTAATCCTTGTAATTAGCAGCATGTTGTATGTAAGATTTTATGCAAGTCAAGGTCAACATGAAAAAGTCCAGCAGGGTCAATAAAGAAGAAAGGATTTTGCTACAATACAGCCCAAAGCAGTATAAGCCAGAGCCAAAGATGTACTAGTCATACCTAGAGCCAGGTCTAGCCATTTCCAACCATACCCAAATATAGCCAGTTTTATGATAGTAAGAACTAACCTGGAGCTTAGGACAAATTTTCTAGCAGTAAAGCGTCAAAAATCAGATTATTATCCATAGATTTTATGCCAAGCACAAACCTAGACTATGCATGTATGTATAAGTTTACATACAATTGATGGCAGTACCCCTCAACAGCTAGTTGTAGTTGAAAAAACCAATTTTCAAGTCTAAGCGAGATATCCCCGACCAAAAATGCTAACCAGTATTCAGCAGGATGTAAGTGAGTCAAAGCAAATTAGCATCTCCTCCTTAGTAGAGAGATTAAGCCAATCAACAAAATATAGTCATGGTTTTTTCTGCATTTATCAAACCTGGTTTAGAACCTGCAATTTCGAGTCTACCTTATGCTTTACAGAATAACTAATGTTATTTCTTGCTATGGTGAAACACTATGGCTAAGTAAAGCTTTCCACTTTGCTATTTTTTTAGTATGGTACCTCTAATAACCCAACCCCATGGGAATAGTCCCTTGTGGAAATAACCCTTGGAATGTAAAACCCCTTGTGGGTCTAACTGTAAAAATCTTTTCATGTATCCTAGCTTAAACCACTGTGGGGAAATCTATGTCGCCATCTATCCCCTTCCCCTTCTGATGATGATGGCGGCTAGGCGAGGCTTGTAGCTCAAACCTTTCACAATATCTCTGATGCCCGCACATGATCCCGAAGGGGATTGCGCACAGTGGAGGACTTACAAAGGGCGGCCATACCTGGCATGAAGATTGGGTGACGATTGCAGACATACACACAACCACTGACCATATATGAAGGTGAGGGGTTCTTCCCTTCACTTAGACTTGGGTTTGTCTGATTATTACCGAGGGGTGCTTGGCTCTGCAGCACGCTACCAGTTTCTTGATGATTAGAATGGCTTCCACTTCAAAGGTTTTTTCAATGTCCTTAATGTGTACCTTTCTTGTTTACCTCACTCGATTTTCACCACTCATCAAGGTTTGATAGAACCTCGTGCTTACTACATCATAGTTGAATGGTTGATATTTTGATGAAGCTGGTTAAGGGAGTAAGTCACTCAAATGGTAAATTTGCAAATTTTATCTTGTTATTAATACTTACACAGATATTACCATAATGGTTATTTGACTTGTTATTTCTATTGAGGTAATTTATTGATGGGGTTTTTACTACCCAAATGTGTTATAAGGGGGAAACTGTTCTGATTATGTTGAACACTGGTGGATATTTTGGAATATTATGTGATGGTTCATATTTTTTCAGTAAGTATTCCGGTGGGTTATGTGGTGGTTCTTAATCCGACAGTGAGCTATATTGGGATTTTGTTGAGAAAGGATTTTGGCTTACTAGTTTTTACAAAACCATAAGAATTGATTTACTGATGGAATAAGTTTGAGTGTTCAAGGCTAGATGTCATATTTTGTAGTTAGATACAGTGATCCAGGGCACAATCAGAAGCCCCCCAATGCCATCAAGGTCAGATGCTATGACTGTGTGTGTGTGTGTGTGTGTGTGTGTGTGTGTGTGTGTGTGTGTGTGTGTGTGTGTGTGTGTGTGTGTGTGTGTGTGTGTGTGTGTGTGTGTGTGTGTGTGTCTCTACCCACCCTATCCTAGGCACCATACACAATGGGTTTCGGCAGTAGGCCCATTGTATATGGGCCTACTACCTCATCATAAGATGAGTTTAAACAAAAGTATTTGGCATAGAGGTGCGAAGTTGGAGTGTCCCTGAAAAGGGTAGGATTGTTTGTATTAATACAATAACGTCTTCAAGGAAGACATTACTCCTGTAGAAGTTTTAAGGCTTTGTCAGCCGGTTTGAAAAAGTATGGTTGTCATTGAGTAGCCTTTAGATAATATACGCCAAGCTAGTCCTCTTGTTCCAAAAAGTCATCATATGTATAATAGGTAGCTTGTTCCTGTAATAGTCAAAATACAATTTGCTTAAGCATAGGTGAGTAGAATTGGATTAACCTGCTACTTAAAACCGACTGAGCCAGAAAGACTACAATAGTCGTGAGTAGGAATCCAGTCTAAAGTCAAGGAGAGACCACCTAACACCTGTCAACCAGTCAAGGAATTATAGAGAGTGGGTCAATCCAAGCTTATAGACAAGCAGTATCCAAAGCCAGCGTCCTGGTCCATCCATTTGCCTGGGCGGGCCCGGTGTTTTAGGGGTGTGTCTGTGTTGCTGTTTTAATTTTAACAAATACACACCAAGGAACAAGATGTTCAAAAGACGACCAGCTAAAGATGTTTAGGCAAAGATTAGTACAAAAACAAATCAGTCTTTTATTCATAATTGTACAGCATAATAAGAATGAAGTATCATTCCAAATGAGTTTATACAAAGGTATTAGAACTATCCCAGTTGAATCATCAAGTGTTTTCAAAGTCGGACTGCAGCAAGCTAAACCTTTTTAAGCCAAGATAGAGTTCTCATCTGCATCCATATAGTCAAGACAACAGATATGTTAGACTTGGCTACGTATGGCAGGCTTCAATGAACCTATCAGTTGTTATCCATGTCAAACTTAAAAGTTATTAGACTAGCTATTGTCCTATTCATTAAACTAGATAATATCTCAAGTTTTTCCTGCAAACAAAGTAAATCTACCAGAATTGCTTCATATGTTTATAACAGTTCTTCTTTACAACAACCATTTACTCTGAGAGGAAGTCATCTACACCATATCATTCAAAGTATTCTTTTAGCTAAAACATTGTATGAAAAAACAACCAAAGTTTTTAGATAGTTTTTTCCAAGCTCAGTGAGCAGCCCGAAGTACCATTATCCATTTTTAAGGCATATTTGGCCCGAACCTATTTAGTGTTGAGGCCAAGATTCAATATTTTATTTCTGCTAAACCAAGTGAGCAGATCTGCCTAGAAGATATTTTCTAAGATATTTCAAGTAAAACTTCAACTACTCAGTGTACCAAAACTAGGTAGTAAAGTACCACCAAAAAAAGTGAGCTAGCAGTAAAAGGTTTTAGATTAAAGCCAGATTTCCACGACCTAAACAGGCCAACCAGTAATCAACAGTCAAGGTGTAGGTAAATCAAAGCAAACCAGTAATCCCACCTCAATAAATAAAGAGATACCAAAAAGGCCAACCAGTAGTTAGCAGTCAAGGTGTAGGTAAATCAAAGCAAACCAGTACCCCCACCTCAGTATAGAAATTATTGTATTTTCATATTTTCAAACCTGGACCAGATAAAGGCATTAATCTAGTAATTAGTGGCATGTTGTAAGTTATATTTTCTACCTTAAGGCAAACAAGAAAAAGTCCAGCAAGGTCAGCAAAAAAGAAGTGAAAGGATCTTGCAAAGAAACAACTCAGAGAAGTATTAGCCAAAGCCAAAGAAGTGCCAGCCAAATACAGAGCCAGAGCCAGAGCAGGCCAAAACATTTTATGGTAGTAACCCCAAGAGCTAGCTCAGTAGAGAGATTGTGCCAAATACTAATAGATAGTCACGATATTGTTTAGTAACAAAGCCAGAAAAAATAATTTTTAAGGCAGCAAGAACTAGCTGTAGTGGAATGTCTATGGTTAAAAAAGTTAGATCTAAGCCAGCCATCCGAGCAACAGGCAATAGGTCAGATTTGACCTGAGGTTTTTAAGGTCACTAGGCTCCCCCCTTATACCATCATAACCTCATCAAGTAATAGTAATCAGCAAAATAGGCTAAAGGTTAGTTATTATGAAGATAAAGAGACTTTTCATATCATAACAAAATAAACCAGATAAACAAATGAATTAGTTCATGTATAAATCCAAAGCAAAAAGCCAACCCTTAAGCCTTGTAATGTATGTAAGATTTTATGCAAGTGAAGGTCAACATGACAAAGTCCAGCAGGGTCAGTAAAGAAGAAAGGATTTTGCTAAAAAAACAGCCCAAAGCAGTATTAGCTAGAGCTGAAGATGTACTAGTCAGACCTAAAGCCAGATCCAGCCATTTCCAACCATACCCAAATATAGCCAGTTTCATGATAGTAAGAACTAACCCGAAGCTTAGGACAAATTTTAACAGTAAAGCACCAAAAATCAGATCATTATCCACAGATTTTATGCCAAGCAACAAACCTAGACTATTCATGTATGTATAAGTTTACATACAATTGATGGAAGTACCCCTCAACAGCTAGCTGTAGTTGAAAAAACCAATTTTCAGGTCTAAGCAAGATATCCCGACCAAAAATGCTAACCAGTAATCAGCAGGATATAAGTAAGTCAAAGCGAACTAGCATCTCCTCCTTAGTAGAGAGATTAAGTCAGTCAACAAAATATAATCATGGTTTTATCTGCAAAGTGTATTTATCAAACCTAGTCTAGAACCTGCAATTCCCAAGCATAGATTCCATCAATTCTTATGTTTTTGTAAAGACTAGTAAGCCAAAATCCTTTCTCAACAAAACCCCAATGTAGCTCACTGTCGGATTAAGAACCACCACATAACCCACCAAAATACTTACTGAAGGAGTATGAATCATCACATAATATTCTAGAATATCCACCAGTGTTCAGCATAGTCAGAACGATTTCCCTCTTATAACAGATTTGAGTAGTAAAAAACCCATCAATAACTTACCTCAGTAGAAATAACAAGTCAAATAACCATTATGGTAATAATTGTGTAAGAATTAATAACCTAATAAAATTTGCAAATTTACCATTTGAGTGACTTACTCCCTTAACCAGCTTCATCAAAATATCAACCATTCAACTATCATTTATACATCATAAGCACGAGGTACTATCAAACCTTGATTAGTGGTGAAAAGCCAGTGAGGTAAACAAGCAAGGTACACATTAAGGACAGTGAAAAAATATTTGAAGTGAAAGCCATCCTAATCATCAACACACTGGTAGTGGACTGCAGAGCCAAGCACCCCTCGGTAATAATCAGACAAACCCAAATCTAAGTGAAGGGAATCACCCCTCACCTTTATATAGGGTTAGTGGTTGAGTGTATGTCCGCAATCATCACCCAATCCTCATGCCAGGTATGGCCGCCCTTTGCAAGTCCTCGGCTATGCGCAATCCCCTTGGGGATCATGAGCGGGCACTAGATATAATGCGAAAGGTTTGAGCTACAAGCCTCGCCTAGCCTCCATCATCATCAAAAGGGGAAGGGGATCGGTGGCGACATAGACTTCCCCGCAGTGGTTTAAGCCAGGATACAGGAAAAGATTTTTACAGCTAGACCCACAAGGGGTTTTACATTCCAAGGGTTATTTCCACAAGGGACTATTTCCATGGGGTTGGGTTATTAGAGGTACCATGCCAAAAAAAATAGCAAAATGGAAAGCTTTACTTAGCCATAGTGTTTTACCATAGCAAGAGATAGCAGTAGTTATTCTGTAAAGCATAAGGTAGACTCCTATGAGGCACCAACTTAAATCAAGTTTGAGTGTTAAAGGTTGGATGTCATATTTTGTAGTTAGATACAGTGATCCAGGGCACAATTAGAAGTCCCCCCGATGCCATCAAGGTCAAATGCTATGATTGTGTGTGTGTGTGTGTGTACCCGCCCTATCCCAGGTGCCATACACAATGGGTTTTGGCAATACGCCCATTGTATATGGGCCTACTACCTCATCATAAGATGAGTTTAAACAAAAGTATTTGTCATAGAGGTGCCAAGTTGGAGTGTCCCTGAAAAGGGTAGAATTGTTTGTATTAATACAATAACGCCTTCAACGAAGACATTACTCCTGTAGGAGTTTTAAGGCTTTGTCAGCCAGTTTGAAAAAGTATGGTTGTCATTGAGTAGCCTTTGGATGATATACGCCATGCATGCCCTCTTGTTCCAAAAAGTCATTATATGTGTAATAGGTAGCATGTTCCTGCAATAGTCCAAATACAGTTTGCTTAAGCATAGGTGAGTAGAATTGGATTAACCTGCTGCTTAAAATCGACTGAGCCAGAAAGACTACAATAGGCGTGAGTAGGAATCCAATCTAAAGTCAAGGAAAGACCACCTAACACATGTCAACCAATCAAGGAATTATAGACAGTGGGTCAATCCAAGCCTATAGACAAGCAGTATCCAAAGCCAGCGTTAGATCCAAAGGTCAGATGTTATGACTGTGTGTGTGTGTGTGTGTGTGTGTGTGTGTGTGTGTGTGTGTGTGTGTGTGTGTGTGTGTGTGTGTGTGTGTGTGTGTGTGTGTGTGTGTGTGTGTGTGTGTGTGTGTGTGTGAGTGAGTGAGAGAGAGAGAGAGAGAGAGAGAGAGCTTGCACGCGCGTATGCACGCACGCACGCACGATGCAATGAGTGGTTTTAGCTCTAGGTTGCATAGTGTGTTTAAGTGCTCATTTTGTGTTGTTAATGGTGTTTTGAGTGAAACTAAGCATTGATAGAGTTAAGTAGGCCTTAGGAAGAGCCAAAAGACCCCTCATTCTTCATTTTTTGTGAAGTTGAGAGTTGAAAACAATTGCATTTGCTCACCTACCCGGCTATGACTTTTGCAGGTTTTGGTGTTGGAAACCTATTGCCTATAGTCTAGAGACCTCCAATCCCAAGTTTCATGTAATTTGGAGTTCCTTTGACCCCTCTTCAACCATTTGAGTGTTAGATTAGGCCTTGGGGGGTCCACCTCAAAATAAGTAGGTGTAGCATGTGAGTCCACCCGGAGAGGTTTTTTATGTATCAAAGAATTACATACTTACCTGTACAAGAGGGGTTTAAAAATTAAAAAGAATTTAAAGAAGTTACAATCCTATGAAGGAAGAGTGGTCTTTTAATTCATGGTGAAGTGTGTGTGTAGAGGGGTTTTATAAATACCTCTTGAATGCACGTGCTATAGGTATTTATGAAACCCCTCTACACACACAGTTCACCATGATTTAAAAGACCACTCTTTTTTTAATTCATGGTGAAGTGTGTGTGTAGAGGGGTTTTATAAATACCTCTTGAATGCACGTGCTATAGGTATTTATGAAAGGGGGACCCCCAAGGGATAGTCTGCACGGGAGACTTAGGCATTTTCCACTTTGTTGCTTCCTTGCTTGAGAGTGACACCTCTCTCCTCAGTGCATTTCCTCTTGTGCATTGCATTCAACATTTTCATGCACTAGGCGGGTCGTCTACATCCTTGGATTGACGTATTTATGTCGGTTAGAGTTCTCGCTATGTTGCATCGTCTGATGTGGTGGTCCATCAACAAAGGTCTTTTGTTACAAAATCTTCTTTTTAGAATTTCTTTTGATTTTCTAAAATGAAATTTTTTGGGGCCACAATATGAGGTAACTTTCAAGTGCATGGTCTTTTTACCTCAAGAAGGTCTCTTTCACCAACTCAAAATATCTTTTGAATGTTCTCATGGCTTTTTCTTCTCTCCTTTTTCCACCCCTCTCTTCATCTCACCATCTCCTCTCCCTTCTCTTCTTGTTGTTCTATCTTCACCTTCATCTACTCTACATTGTATTCTCCTCAAGGAATGGAGTCCACCCAATCTAAAAGCCCTAGCACATCCATTGAAATCATCAACACTTATGCCACATTAGATGAGCACAACCAATGGATCCCAAAATCCATAACCAAGGGTAGTTGGATTATAATGAAATACAGCAGGAGAAGAAAAAACTCATCTAAAAACTGATTCTTGTCATGTTGGAAAGGAAGAGTGAAAGACTTTTGACTTGTTGGAGCCAAGAAGACAGTGAAAGAGATTTTGGTACAGCATGTTTACATTCACAGGGAGCTTGAATCACCTTCAACCCAAAAGCTCAAATCTTCCTATACACAGAGCTAATTGTAAGTGGTTCATATGCATGCACTTCTCTTCTTGTTTTTCGTCCTCTTCTTGTTTATATTTCTCATTATAGACCTCTATCCCTTAAGCATAGAGGAATGGTAGCTAGTGGAGTGTGTTATAGATATCTTGGATCTCTGGCATGGATCCATTGGTGAAGAGACTTAAAAGGGAGAACTCATGGTTCTCTAACAAAAAAAGAGATATTTTTTTATGATTATTTTTATGTCCCATCAAAATCTATGAAGGATCGGGGCATTGTCACCAGGTTGCACTACCTAGTTTTAGAAGTGGAGAGTGTCCACTACCAAGCTCAGTAACAAGTGAAAGATATAGGTGCAAGATCTTTTATGAGATCTAGAAGTGAATAAAAGCCAATATTACAAGCAAGCACAGCAGAGTTTCAATTTTTATGCCCTATATTTGCGGATTTCTTCGCAAAGGTTGATGTGAAAGTGTCTAGAACAATGATGTCGGCTAAGTGCTTGGATAGTTAAGATGTATTAGAATTTGTGGATGAAGGTTGGAATCAAATAGTGAATGGGATCCTTTGCAAAGTTAAATCTAGCTCCATTGCCTGTAAATACATGATCCATACCCAAAACATCATTATTTCAATGTTTTAAAGTCGATGGCATCATGTGGGGGGGGGGGATTGGTCCCTTTAGATCAAAACATGGATGGTAGTTTAATGAGAACCCCATTCACAACATTGATGTATGGATGAACAATGAACATTTGGCAACGTTGAAGATAAGAACCAGGTGCACATTGTACCAAGTGAGGTAGGAGTTACACAATGAGGAGATAGATTTACCTAAAAATTTTGCTTTTTGGATTGCTAGAAAGAAGGTATGTAGATATTGGTTTCTTTATTTCTACCATTCTTTGTGTGAGACATATTTTTATTTTCCTATTTTTAAATGTGGATTGTGGGCCTTGAGGAGGATTGAGAAGAAATTTTTATGCCAAGAAGTGCTAGAAGGGATAGTACATCTTCTTTCAAGCTAAAGCTTGCTCCCTATGCAAACTGTATCATTTGTAGCAGACTGGCATTTTGTACAATATTTTTATATCAATGATAGATGGTGATAGTCACATCTTGTATCAGGCTAATATTTTGTACAGTATTTCCATATTAATGACAAATGTTGGTTTCCTAATCCATTTGTTCGGTTCATATGTCTCATCTTGTTGGCTTTCATTTTTATTTGTTTGGTGGTGTTGGTGGATTCACTAAATGGGTGCCCACCTAGCCCGGACACCACATTTGTACATAAATTTGGGCTAAATCCAAGCTCCAAAATTTACCCAAGAGTCACTTCCATCTTACGCCATCTTAGGCCGTTTGGATAGGGTCATAACCAATACATGACAAATTACCTTTTCCTCTCAAGGAGATTAGCAAAAAGAAAAAGAAAGAAAAGATAAGAGTAAGGATGAGGTGAATAAGTAGCTTGTTGAAGAAGTTTTGAAAAGGAAGAAAATCTATCAAGATATATAGAAATAACTTATCAAGATAAGTTAATGCCTTTATCAAATTAAGCATAAAAGGAGGCCTTCTCTACTCGTTCAACACTTCTCTTCTCATTTTTGAAAGTGCAAGCTTAAGAGTAAGCTTGGGAAAGCCATAGCTAAAGCTCTTTCATACACACCTCTTCCCAAGAGAAGCTATGGCAAAAATCATAATCAAGCTTTCCATTTCACTCTCCCTCTCCTTTCTCCTAGCCCTCAAGCTTTCCATAGCTTGAATCTCCCTTATCTCCTTCCTTTTTCTCAGTAGCACCATTGGTGGATATTCAAGTGGAGAGAGAGAGAGAGAGAGAGAGAGAGAGAGAGAGATAGTTCTATTATCGTCCTCGGGGTCAAATATGACCTATGGGACCAAATGAACACGTCACATGGTGTGAGTGGAGGTCATAAGTGACTCTCGATGCTCAAAAATGGCTGAAATGAGCATCGCAATAGAGAGTCCACATCATGGTTGGGAGAGGAAGGTATGTAGGTAGAGCTCATGGCTGAATGAATGGGGAAAAGAGGACCTAATGTGGTCAAAAGCTAAACACTCAAGTAGTGTGTGGTACTAACTCTCTCGCACCTGACGAGGGCATAAGGCGCAAAGTCGATGAGACTCCTCGTCAGTGCCCCAACGTCTTGTCTTGCAGCGTAGAGAATGGGAGCTAAGACAAATGGAAGCAATGGTACAGATCGCACTCAATGGGATGGGCTCAAGGATGTAGGGATGGGCTCAATGGGATGGGCTCAAATATGTAGGGATGAGTTCGGTTACCGCACTTGGAGAAGAAGAGAGATTTGTAGTTTGGGGCAATGTGTGTGGTGTAATGGTTGAAGCGAGAACCTCCAAATTTCTACCAAGCCATGATACATTGGCATTGTAAGACGGCCTCATTAACTTGGGAGTCGATCAATGCATCCTTGACCAAGTGACATGCATCCCATCTTCCAAACCATTTCTTGATGTCAAGCATCCACCCTGAACTTAGTATTTTGCTCTTGCATGTCTTTTGGACCTTTTGACTTGCTTCATATGCGATTCTAGGAAGTCGATACAAAGGGCTACGTTGTGTCTTAAGCATGTACTCCACAACCCTTTGCATGCCCAAGAACTCAATGGGAAGCGATCCGGACTCAAGAAGTAAGGGCATGTAGGGTGTTTGTGTCTTGACTTGAAGAAAGTTGGTGAGAAAATTCTTTTGGACATTCTCAAACTCTTTTCAAGCAGACTTCCCGATACTACCACCCCACGCCTCCACTCCATAAAGAATCACCGGTGTCACCAATGTGTCAAAGAGGTACTTTTTGAAAGCCCAACACTTGATCTCTCCAGTATTGCACATGTTCTCAAATGCATAATAAGCCCTCTTTCCAGCTTCCAAGCGAGAGAGAGAGAGAGAGAGAGAGAGAGAGAGAGAGAGAGAGAGAGAGAGAGAGAGAGAGAGAGAGATGACTACACCACCAAGATTCTCCAATAATTCCCAAAGCAAGGGGAAGACTCTACCATACACACACAAAGGTAATGTTTTCTTGTTCTCTTTATGCTCTTGAATTTTCTTGAAAGTGATTTACCTTTCATGCTTACTTTAAGTCATGCTCGTACAAGCAAGCCTTTCCCTTGTTTGCTTGCGAAGAGGAACAACTTCTTACTTTTGTTGTCCCGTTCTCATTATGATTCATTACTAATCATAATTAACCACATTGCTAACAACTAACCATGATGTTATTTTAAGTTACGTTATTTTAAGTTCTTTAGATTACTAAACTAATATGGCATAGAGAGAGTAGAAAAGCACTCTCTTTAACCATAGGTGACTGGAAATCATAATTACCTAGATGAGTTTTTGGACAGAAACTTTATTAGCATGTAGCAAAGACCATCGTGAATGAGAGATACCCCTCCCCAGGGGTCTATGCACAAAATATACAATTTACACTTTTATACAATTTCAATATACATCAGAGTTGAAGAAGCATTTACATAGGGGAGGAGTTCTCATTGCCTGACCAAGCATGGATTTTAGGCATGAGTCGGACTGCATCCAGAGGTACCTAGCAACTAGTGCTACCCCTGAATGGGTGTTATGAATGAAAGCGTACTCAAGAAAAAATATAACATTGTGGAGGGTGAATATATGTGTACACCACGTTGCGGGAAGAGAGAGAGAGAGAGAGAGAGAGAGAGAGAGAGAGAGAGAGAGAGAGAGAGAGAGAGAGAGAGAGAATAGTGGAGGGTGAAATAGAGTGCACAAAGACATGAGAAATTGACAATAGGGAATCTTTAAAATGCCCATCTAAATGGAACAGGCAACCATGTGTTAATGCAATGACAAAATCTGGGTATACCATAACATCAAAAAAAAGTTTATCACAAAATAACTAGCAAAGCACCGGACCCTGTGTAGGGATCGACCGGTCCACCCATCCACTTCTGCTCTACTACAGACAGAGAGAATTTCACTTCGTCGAGAGCGAGCCAGAACACCTCCATCCTACCTGAGCCAGACATAGGTGAGGCCGCTTCGCCTCCCTCCATGAACCCGAGCTCTGAAAGGATCCCAAATACCAGCAGGTGGTAGGGTATCAACACCAACCATACCAGTTTAGGCGCCATGCCTCTTCGATGCCCAGCATCGGGTGTTTAGGCCAAGCCAAGGTAAGATCCCCGACGCATTAGCTGTGTAGGTCATTCAACCCCCGACGCACTAACCATGTAGATGAACCTAACAAAAAGAAGAAGACCTAGGCAACACCCACGATCCAGCAAAGCCCCAAGCCAGTGACCCTTTAATCTAAGGCTAAGCGATGTAGGTGATCCTAGTCTTGTAGCGACATTTCCATGAGAAACATAACACATGAGTCCAATCACAATAGCACTTCCCAAATGCACAAATAATTACTTTTCCAAACAATTAGACGTACAGGGTCTCTGCCCTTACACGTCTACCATAAACCATCTTGATCACTTCATGATCCAATCCAAAACCCATAAACCATAAACCATAATCCAATCATATCACATGGGTAAGCTCTCCACCCTACTTGGGTGAGGCACGACCAATCCTGCATAACCACTTTAGAACATAACATGGCTACAAAACTTTCGGCAGCATAACTCAATCCAAAAAAAAAACCATAAGCCACACCAGCTTCCACCATAAAATATCAACCATAATCCATGAGGGAATCTCAGCCCTTAACCATAAATCATAATCACAGTGAACCAAGTCCCACACTTGGAGTTTGACATATCCCCTGCAATCAATCGGAGTCTACACACATGTGACCTTTATGATGTGATTCTTTCATGCATAAAAAGAGTCTGACCACCGACTAATCATGATATGAAAATCAAATTTTGACAACATCCAACCATGCAAAGTTGATGCATCACATTCGCACTTCACCACTCTAGCACATAGAGCTAGTTTTAACCTAGAAAGGTGAAAAGCAATCATAACCATGCATATGAGGCGTCCACATCAACCCATGAGTTTCCATACATCATATGATAACATTCCAACACCATAATCATGATGCAAAACAACTCCGACCTTTAGGTCAACCATAAACCATAACTTCACACATATGCAAAAACAACTTTTTCGACACTTTTGAAAGCATGCAAAACATGCAAATGAAAGTGCTTGACCTCAAACCAATGCATCAAGTTCAGCTCTATAATGTAGAATATCACTCCATCATGACACTTTGGCCATATGATACTCACACAACAAACGATAACCCCCAAACAAAGTCACTTTATTCATATCTGCCTATGCGGTTCGGAATGTTTAACCATATACTCTCATGTAAGTTTAGGGCCATCTAATAATTGAAATCAACTCACCAAAACAAACCATAAAACATATCAAAACGGCTCGGTTAACTCACGACGTCATATGGTATCCCCCTTTGATAGCACTCCTATGCGTGTAGGTAAAACTGATAATAGAGTGATTTATAACTCGCGTTCCCGAAATGATAACAGAGACCTAAATTCATTTATCATAAAGTTTTATCAAGCTTTTCAATTGGTTTAGTGGGTTTGCCCATCCGGTGAATCTATATAGTAGTTCTCCAAGGAGCCTGGAGTCAAAAAATTTGGTTGTGTAGTGGGCAGCAATCTGTTTTTTTACCATATCTCTTAAGTCGTGCGTGTTTTTCACATGACACATAGAGAGAAAATGTTCTAAATGATGTGTTTTATCTATGGTATAAAGGGTTCGGGCTGATTCATAACAGTTTGTGATTTATGACCAAAACAGTATTCCTACCGCTTCTTTGACATGAAACGAAAAGCGTTTCTTTATGCACGTGCATGACTATAACGCATCATGTGCATAAATCAACGTGTAAAACATGATGAAACAATCATGAGGTAATCTTTTATGTACTTGGTTAATCCGTACATACACTCGTATACTAAAAACAATCACCGAGAGGGTGACTATGTAGAAAAAAATGACATAGAGAGAGAGAGAGATGATGACTATGGAGTTTATGGTTTCTCACCGTGCTTTCGAGTTAATTTGGGATTGTCGAAAGGCTTCTTGCTTTGTCTCAAGAGAGCGGTGATGAGAGCTACATAGAGGTATCCACCACAAAAACTTTCAGAGAGCGCGTACACCGTGAAACGAGAGAGAAGATAATAAGCAAATAGAGAGAGAGAGAGAGAGAGAGAGAGAGAGAGTATCCTTCTTCTTCTTCTTCACGAGAGAGAAGAGTTTATGGAGATGGTAATGAAGAGCTTGCACCACTCCATATAATAGATAAGTAATTCTGACGTCAAAGCAAGAGAGCTTCCGCGTTTGAGAGTGTATCCATCCTCCTCAAAGTGAAAGAAAAGAGGTCTTTATATAGGCTCTCAAGGCCAAAAGCACTAGCTAAGAATAGAGTGAGACAAGGAGAGACAAGTTTGTGCACGTTCGTAGCTTTTCAAAACAAAAAAAAAATCATGAGGACACGGATTTCAACGCGCGATTTAGAAACTCTAAAAAGAAGCTTGGCTCCCAAGAAAAGAGTACTAAACTAAGCTCCTCGTCCCTTTTTTTTAAAGAAAGACTCTTTCTTTCCTAAAAATAAGCCTTTGCTTTTTGGTGGTCAACTCTCCCACTTACCATTCAATTTTTACATTAACTTTGACCATCCAAACAGTTTCTAACCAACTAATGAAAACTGTAGCTAAACTACGCCACACCGTGACATCTCAACATAATTATGACTTTCCCATACTGTCAATCAAAATTCGACGAAATAGATATTGAAAGTTATTTTCCTTATTTTTAAAAAGACCCAAAAATTGGGGATCTTACATTGAACAAACCTTCTCAGAGCAAGGTTGCCAGAAAAGTTCAAAAAGTGGGTCAAAAGGCCAAAAACACTACAAAGTGGAAAACTACTAAGACAAACCTAGGGTTTCACTTTTGGTTGACGTTTTCTTGTCCAAATCCAAAAAGATTTTGGGGATAGCCTAGAAATACCTTCATCTATAAGTGATTCAAATTTGGGGTCAAAAACTCTCCAAACATGGATTGCGATCCATGTACCTTTTGCAACCAAAACCTTTTGCAAATTTTTGAACCAAAACCAAGCCATTGTGTTGTACATTCTATTTATAGCCTTACCCCAAAGTTTCATCTCATTTGCACATCAAAACCCAAATACAAATCTTACAATTGTTGAAGTACTTTGATCAAGTTTAAACATTGACATAATTCCCAATCCAAGGGTCCACACCCAAAAATTCTAATACCATAGTATCTATAAATCAAGTTGATTCTAATGGTACCAAGAAAGGTCAAATTGGCCTCTAAACATGGATCACAATCCATGTACCTATGGTGACAGCTTGACTTGAAATTTCCCAGAGTGTAGTGCATATACAAGGAAACATATCCCCAGGTCCAATTTAGAAAAAATTGAACAAATTTGGGTCAAAACAAATCAAAACAAGTGACAGATTGAAAACCACAATGCAGACCTAGTGTTAGGCTTTTGACTTATCAAAAAATGTCCAAATTCAAAAAGATTTGAGATATAGCTTGTGGACATAGTCTATTAAAAGTTGTCCAAAGATCAATTTCACGTGTGGTTGAGCATGGACTGTGATCCATGTATCCCAGTCTTAGAAATTGTTGAAAATTGGTACAGGTCTCATGCATGAACTTGTCTAGCTAGTGTCAAAATTTGGAGTCAAAATTTCATAGAGGAACATGGATAGCGATCCATGTACCTCTTCATAGTTGGGGTATCTGACTTGATTATCTTAAAGACATACTTGAACACATCTCAAATCTCACGTTTGAGCTAGAAATATCTTTTAGAGACCAAGACACAAGCCAAAGTTCCTACATCCTAGTCCTAAGACTCTTTTGAGTGTTGTTTCAAGTGTAGTTCACCAAAATTGCTCTAGCTTTTGATAGACAACTCCAAATTGAGTCAAGCATAGCTAGGAAGAAATCTTGCAAGCAATATGACACACTTTTAAAGCTCGTTTTTTTAGGTTTTGTAAATCCAAACTTTTAGGGTACCCAAGACCAATTTCCAGAGACCAAAGGTTGACAAAATCCTGACTTTTGAGAGACCTCACCAAGGATAGGCTGTATTAATCCAAGGTGGTCTTGTTGAAGACTGTCTTGAGAGAATTGAGTGAGCCTTAACCATGACAAATCATCCACCACCAGGGTTTTCTACTCAACTCAAAGATATGCACATAGAGAAAAGGCATTCTTTAATCAACCATGACAAATCATCCACCACCAGGGTTTTCTACTCAACTCAGAGATATACACCTAGAGGAAAGGCATCCACTTATCAAGAAACCAAACGTAAGATTCATCAAAACCAATGAGACCATGAGAGTTCCAATCGATTATGCTCATGAGGGCATGTATTGGTTCACAAACGGGGATCAACGTGTCTTCTACAAGTGTGTAGAACCCAGCGTTGGAGAGTTGATAGGCCATAATTATCTCTTTGCGTTTGTATCTACAGATGCCCAAGGAGCGCAAGTTTTGATGGTAGACAAGTATGGTTGAGAGTACAAACTTGTGGATCCAATTGACCTAGAGAGATATACATGCAAGGTTACTCCAATCTCTACTTACTTTCATCCAAAAAATATGTCAGAGTATATATCATAGAGGATTCCACTAGGATTTTCTCCAAGATGAGAAGAGAGAGATATACAGACAAGTGTACTCCAATCTCTACTTACTTTCAACCAAAAAAGATTTAAGAGCATATATAGAGAGGATTCCACCAGGATTTTCTCCAAGATGAGAAGAGAGAGCAAGCAATGTCTTTCAAAGAGACCCCAAATTGGTCAAATTACTATCTGAATCATGACAAATGAGACCATCTCAAGTGGCCAACTGTGTTAAGACAAAGTAAAATGGTTTAGGGGATCCGTACACTCATGTCTCACTCTTCAAGAAAGTTTTGAGAGCTAGGGAGATTGCAAATTTTCACACCCAATACGAGGGATTTAGGCTAACATTGGAAGGAACAACTTTAACATGGTTAGAGCTGCCATAGGATGAAATATTATCATTTCTCTTCATTGAGGGCTTGAGGAACAAGACTCTCAGTGGACCAGAACACCTTAATGTTCATAGCCAATCAAGAGTATGGATCAAAGACCATTATTACCATGCAAGAACAGCCATCAAGTGCACCAACAGCTACACAACAAGTAGGACCATGCTACGAGTGTGGAGGCAACCATTGGCCAAGAAATTATCCTGATCGGACAAAGAACATAGAGTTATTTGGATATTGTTTATAATGTGCTCTTACATACCTAATTCCTGATTGTCCAGAAGACACCCAAACAACAAGGGTAAATCAATAATGAATGTTGTAGGAGTGATATTTTCTTCAAGTGGATCTGAGATAGAACCCATGGTTCTTAAAAAGGTGATGACTCAAGCTCAAGCTCAAGAAGCTGCCCAAAATGCATATGTCAAGGAGGAACCCAAATTGCCTATTCAAACAAAAATTAAGAACATATCAGTGCAAACTGGAAGAAAATTATAGAAAGCCAAACAAGACAAGATAAAAGAAAAAAGGTTGAAAGAGAAAACCGCCTTAGAAAGTGAGCTGCAACAAACCAAAGAGCAGTTGAAACAAGAAAAGGAAAATAGGGAACGAACAAAGAAAGAAAAAATATCCAAAATATCATTGAAAGGTTCTACCTTAGTAGAAAAAACGAATGAGCATTTGGATGCCGTGATGCATGCCTATGCAGCAAGACTGAAAAATAACCAAACATTAGAACAAAGATGGTTGACGTATTCGTATCCAAAAGTCAAAACAAAATGATTAGAAATGTGCAGATGGTTGATATAGCCAGCCCAAGCTCTAATGCAACCAAAAATAGTGAATATTCCCAGATAGGTAGTGACGATACTTGAGAAAGAGGACAAAAGCGCACACAAAGAAAACAAAATGAGCGAACCAATGAAACCTAAAAATGAAACACGATTGGATACAAGGGTAGTACCTAACACAACGGATGAGGCCAAGTCTCAAGAGATATAGCCTAATCTAGAAGTGGAAGAGCCATGGCCACAATC
Source organism: Adiantum capillus-veneris (assembly GCF_014529385.1). NCBI lineage: Eukaryota > Viridiplantae > Streptophyta > Polypodiopsida > Polypodiales > Pteridaceae > Adiantum > Adiantum capillus-veneris. Next base: position 89,062,445 of record NC_140934.1, read on the forward strand.
CTTATGTAAAACAATCAAAACCACAACGATGGTAGTTCTACTTTACAGTCAACACCTATCTAGAAATCAACATGGATCATGAATTCTACCAAGGAGACATACCATCTCTATATGGAGATACTAGATCTATGGCATCTAAAGAGAGAAAACACACTCTCTATAGACTCTACCATCCTCCATAGGAGAACACGAAACAAAATTTGAGGAAGAAAAAATAGTAAATTAATTATTCAAAAATCAGGCATGGATTCCTATAGTTAACTTAAGGTAGCGAGAACCTGCAAGAATGACATCACACCACAAAAAACTAAATATAATACTATAATCCAACAAACAGCTTTAGGCCCTTAGAAAAGTGAAATTAAGGTAATAGATAGACATACATTATGGAAATTCTATGGTAAGTTGCGTTTTGATACTTTTTCTAATGGTTAAGCATCCTTTTATAAGGATAAATACCATCACTCCAAAAAAAACCAGCATAAATCAGCAACCCGAAGAGAGTGAGGGCCACACATGACCACGAGGTCGATCCAAGTAGTAGGCCGACGGACGAGAGTGCTCGTGTCCCTGAGCCTCAGCAAATTTCGGATCAGTCATAGGTGGGTCTTAGTTATAAATTAAGTTCATAAGTAGCTCAAATTCCTTTTAAGTGATAACACTACATCGGTTAAAGAGTGGACGGATATATAGGAATTATTAAACTTGCCAAAAACAGAAGGGTGCCTTCCAAGAAACATTGTGCATTTGTTTGTTAAACTAGGAAAGAAATGTTTTGGTTAGTCTGGTTGAATTAGGAAAGATTTGATTGATCACCCTTAAGACATCTTGTCTCAAGACACATCCGACTCCTTGGTATATTTTGATGAATAAGGATGGCTATAAGGCCACTTTTAAGTTGGACACCCCCATGAACGATGAGTTCCTAGTCTGTCATGTATTGATGTTTCTACATAAGTTAGGATACCGTTTTTTTATCCTAGGGGAATCGCCCGGTTGTATGGGCAATTGGTTTTGTGTATGGGCACCCCGAACTTTTTGGTGATATTTTTCACCCCCAATTATGATCAATATTTTGGTTGGCAGTACCCTCTCTTAAGTTTAGAGATGTTTGTTTGATAAAGAATGCTTTCCAAAAAAAATTCAATACTTGTTTTAAGGAATCACTATTAGTGGGAATTGAAAGGAACCATTATTTTAAGTGTTCCAAGAATGTGATGGTAATTAGAAAAATTAAAGAAGCATGTGTGAGTGCGGGGTGGTAAGTGGGGATTGACTAATGCTATCGATCATGGACAGGTGGACTTGATTAGTTGGGTAACTATCCATTCCCGCGCACTAATGTTAGAAGACTTCTTCAGTGGAAGAGAAGTCCACCAAAGACTGTGCCCTCACTCATGTAGAGGCAAAAAAGTGTTGAAAGAGGATGCATTAGCCCATTTGCAGAGGTTATAGGGACGAAAAGTTTTCAGATATTTAGATTTTGTCCCATTTTCGCTTGCGAGACAAGACTAGGTCTTTTTTCTAGGGCTATAGTTCCCATCCATTGCCAATAGCAACGGTCTATTCTCCGGATTTTTTTTACTTAAATACTTTAGTTTTTATTAGGCCTAAAGACCTATCAAGGACCCCATCCCAACTTTAGAGTCGGAACATTAGGGACCTTTCACCCACCTAGCCGGACACCACATTTAAACTTTGTGATTTTTTTGAGCTAGTGTAGCTACATTGTGTGTAAATCCTGATTTGAGAGTAACAGGTCGACCCTCTGAGTTGTAATTCTGTCATGACATTTGTAAAGGCACATGTGAGCCGGTCACAGGCCATTTAGAAATCCCTAGGTATAAAAATCAATAATCTTAATGTGAAAGAAGGCTTGTTTTTTGAAGAGAAAAGAGCTATATTGTACGTATGTGCAAGCGGGCCAAGCAGCTACAACTTGTAATCATCATAACTAATTATTGGGTAGTCTGTTTTCAATTTCAAAACTTTCATTGTGTTCCCTTTCCAGGCTCTTTCAATTAAGTGTAAGCATTGCAAATTCCGTTGTGGTTCACAAGTACGCATTGTTGGGCACATTTTTGACACCCCACTTTTTTGTAACTTTGTACTTCTGGATATGGAGCCCGATTTCAAAAGTGTGTCTGGGCTTTTTTTTTGTAGGCTTTTTAGATTGCTTTAGCAAGCACATGTACATGCAAGGCAAGTCACTAGTGTAGCGTCAACTGTCGGATTATTATAAGTGCCCGCTAGTGAGTTTTTTGAAGTGAGACTTGTATATAGCTAAAATTCATTTACAAACATAAAATGTTTAGCCAAAGTTTGTTGGAATTAGGGTTGCAGAGAAACACACACAGCTTGGAGAAGACGAAGGAAGCTCAAGGCACAAAATAGAGAGTGTGTTACTTGGTGTGCAATGGAAAGATAGATAGCCCTAGAGTGATGGGCGTATATACAATGCACCGGGGAAAAAACCTCCTAAAGAGGGAAAAAATGCCCCGGCAGTCCTAGTGTGTTCACACACATCACTACCACATGTATATGGTAACAAATCCCCCCTGGGGTGATGCGGTGAACGAGAGCTGGCACATGAGTAAAGGGAAGTGCCATGCCCTGAGGACAATATCAGTCCACTAAGGGGAGTAAGCCCAAAGCTTTGCGGAAAGCTTCAAGCTTCTCACGAGACAATGCCTTTGTGAAAAGATCTGCAAGGTTGTCCTGTGTTGGCACATAAGCCAAGCTGATCCCTCCTGCTGAGAGCCTCTCCCTGACATAGTGGTAATGCACCTCCATGTGCTTTGTGCGAGCATGAAAAAATGGGTTCCTCGCAACTGCCAATGCGCTCTGACTGTCAGTGTAGATAGTGTTGGCAGTGTCCTGTCCAACACCCAAATCAGCCATAAGGCGTCTAAGCCATACACACTCAACTGTAGCTGTGAAGACTGCCCTGTACTCAGCCTCACAACTCGAAGTGGCCACAGTAGGTTGCTTCTTGCTCAACCATGATATACATGAACTGCCAAGCATGAAACAAAAACCACTTGTGGACACTCGCGTGTCAAAACAACCAGCCCAATCTGAGTCCGAAAAAGCATGTAAGTCTGGCGGCAATGATCCCCCCTTGGGATAAAACAAGCCAAGATGTAAAGTGCCACTAAGGTAGCAGAAAATCCTCTTGACAGCCTGCCAATGCTTACACCCTGGGCTATGCATAAATCTGTTGACCTATGACTCTGCAAACTGAATATCTGGCCTCGTGTTGCATACATAAATGAGGCAGCCAACAACAGTTTGGTAAAGAGTGACATCAGCAGGATCACCAGCATCATGTACACTCAACTTCAAACCTGTTTCCATGGGAGTGGCAATAGGTTTGCAATCCTCAAGTCCAAACTTACATAGCAATGTCTCTATGTAACTTTTCTGCCAAAGGCAATACCACCATCACACTGCTTAAACTGTATACCCAAATGATGATGCAACAGCCCCAAATCTTTCATCTTGAAAGTAGCATTCAAATCAGCCTTAAATTCAGCAATATGTCTCTCATTTGGTCCAGTGATTAGCAAATCATCAACATAAAGAACCACAATGAGAAGTACATCACCCTCACGCTTTACATACAATGTACTTTCTGTTGGACTGTTACGAAAGCCTTGTTTGACCAAATGAGTGTCAGCTTTCTCATACCAAGCACGAGGAGATTGCTTCAACCCATACAAAGCCTTGTTACATTTGCACACTTTGTCCTCTTGTCCTTTTATGAGAAAACCGCGAGGCCGCGTTACATAAACTTCCTCAAATATGTCACCATTCAAGAAAGCAGTAACAATATCTGATTGATATACATCCCAACCAAAATGAGCTGCCAATGCACATAGAAAACGTATAGTAGTCATACGACAAGTGGGAGCAAAAGTCTCTTCATAATCTATGCCTTTTTTATGTGCATAACCTTTTGCAACAAGTAGAGCCTTATGGTGATCGACCTCACCATCCGGCTTGCGTTTCAACTTGTAAACCCACTTCGTACCAATGGCCTTTTTGCCAGGAGGCAAATCACATAAAGTCCATGTGTCATTTTCTATAAGTGCATCAGATTCTGATTGCATGGCAACCACCCAATTTTCTCAATTCTGTGCTTCATCAAAAGACAGAGGCTCCTCAACATCATGTAAGCTAGACACAGCCAAAGCATAACAATCTGATGCATAAGATGCATGGCAAGAGCGTGAACGAGTACGACTAGACAAAGGTGCATCCAATTTACTGTCACGCAAAGTGTGCACCAGCCATTTTGGCATACCTCTAGCCTGCTCATTTTCAGCCCTTTCCTCATCAAGTACATCATGTACATCTGCATCAGTAATAGGCTGATCTAAAACATTTTCAGAAACCCCCATAGGTTGTACATTTTCCTCATTGGAAATTACATTCGTATTTCCACCACTGAAAAGAGGAAACAAAGTGTCATAAATGTCCTCTGAGCTTACATTACTGTCTCTAGTACATGACAGCAAGGGCTGAACAAAATCTTCCACAAACACTACATCCCGTGAAACCAGAATACATTTTGTTTGCGGATGATACAACCTGTAACCTTTGCTTTCAGCACTATAACCAACAAAAATACATTTGACAACCTTATCATCCAATTTTCTACGCTGCACTTGTGGCACCAAAGCATATGCCAAACAGCCAAAAACACGCATGTGCTCAATAGAAGGCTTTCTATCATGCCATGTTTCATATGGAGTAATAGACTGCAAAGCTTTCGTCGGACACCTGTAAAGTACATAAGTGGCACAAATAATGGCCTCAAGCCAAAAAGAATGTGTCAAAGCTTGACTTTTGACCATACATCGTGCCATTTCCGTCAGTGACCTGTTTTTTCTCTCAGCAACACCATTTTGCTGACGTGTATAAGGCACTGTACATTGGTGTTTTATCCCACGACTAGCCAGAAATGCATTAAATTCATGAGACATATACTCCCCCCCTCGATCAGAACGGAGGGTGCCCATAGTACATTTCGAGACATTTTCAGCCCTAGCCAGAAATTGTTTGAAGCACATAAAAACTTCGGACTTCGCTTTAAGCGGAAATACCCATGCATGCCTAGAGTAATCATCAATAAAAGTCACGAAGTACAGGTAATTGCTCAAGGACGGAGTTTGCATGGGCCCACAAACATCACTATGCACAAGCTGCAACCTGCATGTGGCCCGAACGGAACCATCCTTTGGAAACTTAGAACGCTGCATCTTACCCAAAGTACAGCCTTCACAAACATGTTTGACAGGTGCTTCAAGAGGCGGCAAAGAAGCAACCATATCAGGTTTTTGCAAACGCAGCAACCTAGCAAACTTCAAATGACCAAAACGTGCATGCCAAAGTTCTGCATCTGAAATAGCCCTTGAATCTGCAACAGCATTTGCAAAATTTTGTCCACACTTGTCATACAAAGTGAGCTTATACAACCCACGGTACAAAAGCTCGGATGCAAAAATTTCATCACCAAAACTGAGATCATGAACTGTACATTTGTCATCCACAAATTTGACTACAAGTCTAAGTCTAGCAAGTGCGGATACAGACAAGAGATTCTTCTTGATCCCAGGTACATAAAGTGCATCAACAAGTGTGAAGGAACTGCCATTAGCAGCAGTGAGCACAATCTTTCCAACTCCCTGAACTGGATAAGAGGCGTTCTTGGCACAAGTGACTGAATTCCCATGAGGGACAGACTCAAGAGAGGTAAACAATTCACGATGTGAGGTAATGTGCTTTGTAGCACCACTATCAAAATACCAGACATGTGAATCTGCAGCAACTGACAAGCAATATGCATCATGGACAGCAGGATTGTAAGTGCACTCTGCGCTAAAAGCCCATTCTGCATCAACATCAGCAACACAGTCTCCTTTCACAGAAGACTCAACAATGGCTGCATTTGTAGTGGAACTAGCATTTGCAGTGGAACCACCCTCTTTCTTCTTAGCCTCTTTGGCCTTCAACTTAGGACATGACTTGATCAAGTGATCATTGGCTTTACAATAATGGCAACGTATCTTCTTTTTGCCCTTATCACCAGAATTTCAAGACGAAGTACTACCAGCAGAAGCATTAGGAACAGAATTTTTGCCACTCGCAGCAGAACCATAAGAAGTGGCTGCATTATTGTTACCACCCTTTCTTTGAGAAGCAATAAAAGTCTGTTCAACAGCACGCTGCCTAGTCCTGTTCTTTCTAGAAAGTGACTCTTGCAACAGCAATGTGCATAATGCATCAAACTTGACAACTTCAGGATTTCCTTGGGTCATCAGTCTCCAAGTACTAGCAAAAGTCTGGTAAGAATCTGGTAAGGCATCAAGAACAGTCTGCACAAGGGAACTGTCTGAAATGACTTCACGTGCAGAAATAAGCTGCTCATTGATATCCTTGACACTAGCAAGGAAAGGTTCCATATCATCTTCCTCATGCATAATCTTCGACTCCAGCTCTTTATGCAGCAAAGCAATTTTAGCCCCATTGCGGCTTGCATAAAGACCTGCTAAAATATCCCAAGCCTGTTTTGCAGATTTTGTTGAACGGATGTGAGGAACAATGGTGCGCTTCTGAGACAACGCAATCAATGCATGAGCCTGCGCATCCTGAACATCCCAACGAGCTTGTTCTGTTGTAGGCAAAACAACTCTAACAGCTGCAATCCTTGCAGCAAGACCTGCAACATCCTCAGCATCGCCTACATCATCAGAACCAGGACGTACATCAATGCCCTGCAAAATGTTCCAGACACCCTTTGACACAAGAACATGTTGCATCATATAAGCCCACATAAGGTAGTTGTCCCCATCCAACCTGTCCTTAGCAGCAAACATCTTGAACACATCTGTGTTGTTGTTGTCAGCCATGGTAAATGTTGCACCTGATGTGAAAACTGCCCGAAAATAGGATAAACGGAGCGGGAACAACCTGTGCTATATAGCACAAACCGTAGAAGACTATAAGGCACCTGTAATGCAGGAAACAGCATTGACAAACATTCTGCACAAAATGACGAAGTAGCCTGTGCAGTACTGCCTGTAGTGGAAACGGAGGCCGAAATGAGCACAAATCAAATTTCTGAGCAGACCGAGCTCTTTGAGTTCTCCCAAAAATTTTGTCGACCTGCGAACGCTCGTCAAAGCTCACTGAAATTGGAGAAAGTGAGCAGGCATGTGCTGGAGCAGCTGGAGACTAAGCCCAGGAGGACGTGACCTGCTCTGATACCAATTGTTGGAATTAGGGTTGCAGAGAAACACACACAGCTTGGAGAATACGGAGGAAGCTCAAGGCACACAATAGAGAGTGTGTTACTTAGTGTGCAATGGAAAGATAGATAGCCCTAGAGTGATGGGCGTATATACAATGCACGGGGGAAAAAACCTCCTAAAGAGGGAAAAAATGCCCCAGTGGTCCTAGTGTGTTCACACACATCACTACCACATGTATATGGTAACAAAGTTTAGAAATTTTTAGGTTTTGGGTTGTTGTGCCTCCTTGCTTCTTTTGGATGCATTTTTTTTTCCCTCGCCTTGCCTTCTCTGCGTGTAGTTGTATAGGGACAGCTCTCTGTTCGCATCAATTTCGCATGTTGTGGCATGTAGAATCAATTTTGATCATCTTTTGCTTTGTCATATTTCATTTTCAAGGTTTCTTCCAAGCTTTAAAGTGCCCAATTGGAGTTATGCTCTTCAGGTATGACTAGTTCTCTACACTGTTATGGTTGTGGCAGCCTAGTGGAAAATTGTATGTGGACAGATTGGGAAGGCATGTATCTATGAATTATAGAATTGATGTTGAAATTGTGGGTTTGTGATGTTCTATTGTGGAAGAGGAGGCCCTTGTCTTCATATGCATTGGTCGACGTGTGTTGTAAATACGTGCTCTGACAAGGTTTTGCTCCTATGCTCTATGGTCCTTTGGGTGGGCACGTGCTTGTAAATTCCCAAGGGAGCATCAGTCTTTTGGTTGGGGTTTACTAAGAGTTGTTTTGGTATACTTTTTTTTGTTGAGGGTGAATTAGTTGTTTTGGTATAATATTTTTTTTGACGGCGGTGAATTTTGAACGCTCTTGGGCTATAAAGCTATAGAGGTGTCCCCTATTTTCTTCTGCCCAACCGTGTTTAGGTGCCTGCCACTGAGGAATCGCTTCAAGTTACCTTTAGTTTACAGGTTTTGGAAGACATGGCATTTAGTTTTCCAGATTTTAATGGAAAATCAAATGAAAGTGTCGAAGGTTTCATTGAGAAAATAGAGTTTGCTTATCTTTTTGTTGACAAGTAGGACCCAATGTAGGTGTTACAAATCTTCTACTTCTGTTTGAAGGGAGATGCATGAGAGTGGTTGGAAGGCTACAAAAAAAAAAAAATTGCAATCATCCCAACCTCCTCAAGTGATGACCCATGAAATGGTGATTCATGCTTTCCTTACACATTTTTAGCATATGGAAGACCCACAAAAGGTATGGCAGTCTATCCAAAGCTTAGTGCGGGGTGAAAGCCAAACCACAGAGAATTTTGTGAAGGCATTCAATGCATTATGGAAAAAGTGGTGTACATATTTGGGAATTGAAATTCCTCTAGCCATGTTAAAGAAGGACAGGTTTCTTGCAAGCTTGAGAGGAGGCCTACACTTGAAGGTGGTGCTCAAGCAGCCAAAGGCCTATGTAGAGGCAGTTGAAATTGCAAAGAATAAAGAGTGGAAGACAGAGCATCTTAATCAACTTGGAATCAATCAAGAGCCAAAGGTTGAAGGGAAATCTATAGAGTATCCAACATTCCTCATTAGGGATCCAAGCCATGGTCAGCAATCCTCTCAAGATATGAATGCTTTTTGCAAGGAGATGCAAGAGGTGGTAGGTCTTATGAAGAATCTCAGTGTACATATGATGGGAGGTGGAAGAGGTCAAACCTATGGGTATGATAGTGGCTATGGAAGAAGTGTTTTGTAGGGTATAGAGGAAGAGGCATGGCTGGAAGAGGGGATATGTTTCAATGTTACTATTGTGGTGAATGGGGTCATAAAGGCCCTCAATGTGACAAGCTAAAGAGAATGGTTGGTGATATGTTTCCTCTTTATTCACAAATTCCTTCTCAAGCTCAAGATTATGGTATTGAGATTAAAGGGGAAGTAGGATCAAGTGGTTCGTTAGTTGAGGAGAAGGGTGAGACAAAGGTGGTAAGAATAATCCATTTAGAGAAGAACGAGGATGATTTGGGAGATGTGGTCATGCTTATAGTGGTAAGAGGGTTAGAAGAGATCACAACATGAGCGATGCAAGTCACAGCCATAAAAGAGGGAAACATGTTGAAACAGGTGCAGGTAAAGAGAAGAAGAAGAGGAAACCCAAGCAGCATTACAATGCATCCCATTTTCCTTTGGGACAAGGGAGACCAAATTATAGTTTAAGGGTTGATTAGGTGAGTAGAAAGGCTTATGTTACCTTTGAGAAACTCATGGAGATGTGTCCCAAGTTAAATAGGCAATGGAAGTATGCGGTCAACCCTATGAAGAAGGAGCCTTCTCGGGGGTCTGTGAGAGTCCTATCTTTGAATGAGCTACCCAATATATGTCCTAAAGTGGATGCATGGCATAAGAGGAAGTGCATTGGAGAGGCTTATATTGATGTAGATGCCCAAGCATGCATTATCACTCAAGCTTTTGGCATACATATGCAATCTATATTTTGGGTTTACAGCTCTACTTCTAGGGAAACTCTGCCAAAATTTTTCCAAGTTATGATGGCTGGTTTTTTGGTCTTTTGAGCCATTTATGCTATTATGCTACTGAAATTCTGGAAAAATCAGAGGGTAATTAGTCAAGTGTGCTTTCTTGGGATGGCATGGTTGGCCTTTAATGGATAATCACAACGGACCTCAATTCACTTCTTTTCATTTAACACAAAGAATCTAGATAAATGTTCATGTGTCCAGGAAGATTTTTTTCCAGCAGTGCATAGTCTTTATGTTCGGGCCAAGAACATTAAGAGAGATACTGGAATCACCTTTGCCTGTTGTAATTCCGATGATTAACTATGAAAACTCATTTGATGTGCATGTGTTTGTCCTTATCTAAAGATAAGCTCCATTGAAGTTTCTGGGGATTGAGTCACTAAAAAGTTTTGGGTTCTTGCACCTGTGTTAGAAGGGGTTCTCAAAGCATTAAAACTTGGGTAGCCATGGCTTTCTCTTATCCAGAATTTCATGGAAGAAGTGATGAAGATGTGGAAGACTTTTTGGAAAAGATGGAGGTTGACTGCATTAGCAATCAAATTCATGATCCTGCGCAGATGTGATGTCTTCTCCACATTTGTTTGAAGAGAGATGCACAAGCTTGGTCCAAAGCATTTAAAGAGGAGTTGTGTGTGGCTGATCCACCTGTGAGATTAAGTTGGGACAATCTAAGGCATGGGTTGGAAGTGGAGTTTGTGAAGACAGAAGATCCTAACAAAGTGTGGCAAGAAGTACAGGGTTTGGTGCAAAGGGAAGATGAGCCAGTAGATGCATACATACGTAAGTTCTCAATGGCATGGGAGCGGATATGCAAGGCCTTAGGACCACAGGTGCCCCCACCTGACATGATGAAGATGGAAAAGTTCTTGGCTGGTCTTTGGGAGAATATACTTTGGAGAGTGGAGCTAAAGAAGCCTAGGACATATGAAGATGCACTAGATGTAGAGAGGAACAAAGAATGGAAGCTGAGAAGAATGAGTCAGCTAGGAGTAGAGTCTTTGCCCAGGAGGTCTAGGTTTCAGCCTATGGATTCTTTACAAGGTCGCATGCCAGGGGTTCATCATGAACCAGTGGTTTCTGTTACTCCTCTAGTTATGCCAGCAATGGTCACTACAGCAGTGCAAGATGATGGGCTAAGGCAAGACATGAGGCAAGTGGTAGATTTAATGAATAATCTCAGCCTAAACATGCTAGGTAATGTGGGAAGGTCGGGGGAGGTTTGCAAATCAGCTAGGAGGGAAAGACCTAGGAACGGTGTTGGACAAAGCAATGGCAGACGCCCACGTGTTATAATTGCGAAGAGTTGGGCCACATCAGTTGGCAATGTGATAAGCCACCAAGGATTGGGGGAGACATGTGTCCATTGCCAAAGTAGGTGCTAACTAGGTCAAATGATTATGGCATTGAAATTAAGGGAGAAGAAGGAACCAGTGGATTAACCCAAGAGTAAAAGGAAAAGACAAAAGTGATAAGTGTGGTCACCTTGGAGAAGGCAGCAAAGTTGGAGGATACATTAGTGATGCCTATCGGGAAGAGGACCACACAGGATAAGGAAGGAAGAAATGCCCTAGGTCCTAGTAAGAAGAAGTGAAAGAGCCATGAAGGCGAGGATGTCAAGGCCAAGAGGAAAAGAAGGGCTCGTCGCCACAAGTTTCATGTTTCAGATTTTCCACTAGGGGATGGGCAATTAAGCTATGACTTGGAGGATCTGACAAGCAGGAAAGCAGATGTTACTTTTGGGCAGCTTATAGAGATGGTGCCTAAGCTAAAACAACAGTGGAAGAGGATGGTTAACCCAATGGAGAAAGAACCAGAGAGAGGTTCAGTGAAGGTGTTAGCGATGGATGAGGTACCAAACATTTGCGCAATAGTAGATATGTGGCACAAAAGAAAACAACTGGGACAAGGTTATGTTGATGGAGGAGCCCAAATATGTGTCATAATATACTCATGTGTTGAGAAGATGGGTCTTACAGTGAGACTGGGGTGTCAGGCTTTCGGATCACATTGGTAAACCATCAGAAAGTAAAATATTTGGGTGTTGTAAAGAGCTTAGAAGTGGAGGCGTATGATGCAAAGGTGGTGGTTGATTTTTATGTGATGCCAGCGGGGTTGGGAGAATATCCTATTATATTGGGCAAACCATGGTTACGTGCAGTGGGAGCTGTTCAAGATTGGAGACGTGGTACGATTAGCCTCCATAGAAACACAGGTGCCAAGAAGCTATATAATATGGAAACAAGGAAAGTATTAGAGAAACTTTATGAAGACGAGGATGAGTCTAGTGATGAAGACTATTCCACAGTGACTGAGGAGGACAGTGATAGTACTACCAGTAGTGATGAAGATGTTGATGTTGCATTTCTTCTGATGGACAAATTAGAAATCCATGAGTCTGGTTTAGTTGCATTTGCAAATGACATTGAAGATGAAAGTGAAGGGCCTTATGAAGTGATTGAAAGGCTGATGCAAACCAAGGTTGAATTGTCAAAGAAGCAGGAATTGATGACACAAATGATCAATGGAGACCTATCAGCTCTGGAGAAGGAGATATATTTGCACATGCTGGCTAGTTTTCCTGATTTGTTCATTACTTCATATGAAGAGATTAGAGGGTTCAAGGGAGAAGAGATGCATATAGAGCTGAAAGAAGGTGCTAAGCCAGTGCGACAAAGGCTAAGAAGGATGGGTCAAGAGAAAATGGAAGCCTTGCGGGAAGAAGTGGACAAGTTATTGAAGGTAGGGTTTATAATCCCAGTGGAAACCACAGAATGGGTGAGTCCAGTAGTATTCAGCCCAAAGAAGGATGGAAAGTGGAGGATTTGTGTAGATTTTAAGCCCTTAAATGCAGCCACTAAGAAGAACCCATACCCTCTTCCATTCATCGATCAAATCTTGGATTCAGTGGCAGGTTATGAGAGCTATAGTGTGTGTGATGGTTTTTTAGGCTATTTCCAATTGTGTCTACAGCAGTAGGGTTGAACACCATGATAAGTTGCAGATGATATTGGCTCAATATGATGAATGTGGGGGACAACTAAATCCAAAGAAATGTCATCTAGCACAGCCAAGGGTGAAGTTATTGGGCCATATGGTGTCAGAAAATGGCATTGAGGCTAATCCAGACAAGGTTAAGTCTATTATTCTTCTTCCATCACCTACGAGTACAAAGCAATTGGCAAGCTTTATACACAAAGTAAAGTACATGGCGTGGTTTATTCCATTTTCTTCACAAGTCCTTTATTCATTACAACAAGTGGAAAAGCATGATCCATTGCAATGGGATGACAAGTGTGAAGAAGTGTGTCAAGAGGTGAAAGAGGTGTTAGGGGGGTTGTCAGCCATGCAGTCTCTTGATTGGGAGCAAGTGTTTTATGTAAATCCATCAGTAGGGGATGATGCCATTGGAGCCATGCTATTGCAAAAGGGGAATGGCAGCCATTATATGAGGCCAGTGTATTGTGTAAGCCGAGTGAAGTTGGTAGCAGAGAGAAAATTCTTGGAAGTAGAGCTAGTGATGGCCAGTGTAATATTTTCTTGTTGACGATTTTGTCATTATTTGCTACCACAACCTTTTGTTTCCTTAACGAGTTATGCCTTTCCACTTCATTATCACCAGTATCAATGTTTTTTTTCTATAATAATGAGGAGTTGGTAGCTCGTAAAACTTCTCGAGGAAGCTATCAGCGGGCACACGCCATGAGGTAAGAAGGTGCGTCGATGACATCCAATGGCGTCAAGAGGTCGAATGGGGTCAAGACTTGCACGTGGATAAGTACGAACACAAGGTGGGTGTTTTCTTGTGATGAATCATGGAAAAGTTCATCATGAGAACTATATTTGGGGCCACTTCACATATTGCAGGATGCATTATTGAAAAAAATTGAGTGCCAAGTGTGCGGATGGATGTAGAAGGGTGACAAAAATGCACTACGTGTCTATTTTTTGGCTTGTTCGGGGTCTGTTTGAGGTCAATCAAAAGGCCAAAGATTCCCAAGGGATAAAGTGAAGTGTGGACACTGAAAAAATTGAAAAAAAACTAGCAAAGTGTGGAGAGAAGAGGAGGAACAGTCGCAACTCAATTTTTGCTATTTTTGGAGCCTGTTTTGGCCATATACTGCTCATCCGAGGTCGGATTCGAGCACTTTGATATTGTAGACTGGGGTTTTGGGCCATTCCGGACACAATGGTGTTGTCCATTTTTCCAAATTACTCATTATTTCCTGCTGTTTTGGTTGTGTAAGTTTCTCTTATGAGCGAAGCCTCTGCTCAAATTTGTGATTGTATCTTGCATATTTCATCCATTTGCTGTGAGCTATTTGCCCCATTGGTGTCGGCCCAAGATCAATTGTATCTAAACATCAGAAATATTCCTCTTTTGAGATGATTTTTTTGGGTGTGTGTGTGTGTGTGTGTGTGTGTGTGTGTGTGTGTGTGTGTGTGTGTGTGTGTGTGTGTGTGTGTGTGTGTGTGTGTGTGTCTATGTTGAGTGGGCAAATGGATAGTCGCTCTCCTCTCACTCCATCGGTGTGTTCCCTGTCTTGGCCAAGTGGGTTGTGTAAGCCAAGTGATGCCCCATAGTGTGTGTGTATATCATCCCAAGAGTGTGTGTCAGGTGATTATAGAGGTGTTGTGTGTGTTTCCATCCCGCTCACAGCGTCAATAAGGTGTTCTCTTCCTTTCTTGGCAAGTTTGTGAAGGATGTTATGACTTTTGTGTTTATATCTCTAGAAAGGATCATTGTGCAAAGCTTTGGATGGCACTGAAGAAATATGATGAAAGTGGAGTTCAACTCAACCCAAAGAAGTGTCATCTTGCTCAACCAAGAGTGAAGTTTTTGTGGCATATGATCTCTGAGAATGGGATTGAAGTGGATCCTAACGAAGTGAAGGCTTTGGTGCTCCTCCTATCACCTAAGGATACAAAGCAACTTTATACCTTTATTCAAAATGGGAAGTAGTTGTCAAGGTTAATTCAGAGGTTTTTCAAGGTATCAAAGAGGTTCTTGGCTATCTTCCTACGATGCAAGCTCCTAATTGGGATAAATATTTTATGTGAATCCATCAGTAGAAGAGGATGCTATTGGGGCTATGCTTCTTCAATGAGGTAACAAATCCCACTACATGAAGCCTATCTATTGTGCTAGTAAGGTGACAGTAGAGGTGGAAAGAGGCCATACTAAGGTGGAGCTCATTATGGTGAGTGTAATTTATGCATGTAGAAGGTTTAGACACTAACTTCTCCCCAAACCTTTCACATTTCTCACTAGATACGCTCTTCTACCTCAATCGGTGAATAGTCCTACTTCATCAAATAGGCTCATGAAGTGGATTGTGAAGCTATAAGAGTTCCAATTCTCTTTTCTTGTTGAGGAAAGTACAAGGGATACATTGGATGAGTTGCTTACTTATAAGGAAATCCCTCTTCTTATAAAGGTGGACACGGTGAAGAAGCAACACATGGAAGCTCCTAGCATAGACAATGCCTAACTATTGTTTTTTTATGGATCTTATAGTAAAGCACATGGTGAAGCTTCAGGAGGTATTGTAATTTATGATCCTCAAGGTGCTTTGGTAAATAAAAGGAGTTTGAATCTTACAGCACAAGGCAACAATGAAGCTATGCTACTTTTGAAAAAGGACTCAACCTTTGCGTTGAGCTTGGCTTCCATCATGTGAGGGTAAGAGGTGATGCTCTTTTGGTGGTTAAGCAAGTACTTGGGGTATGGAAAAGTGATAATTGAAGGATAAAAAATATGTGTTTTCAAGGGAAGAATCTACTTAAGCATTTTGAAGCTTGGAGTTTAATTCATGTGGGCAGGTCTCAACATGAAGAAGCACATGGTGCAACTCAAGCTTCAATTTGCCAATTGTATGTGATAAGGGACGATTCTCCTGTTTATTTGGGAAGGGAAGCTTTGACAGGGAAGCAGAGTTTCTACAAATAGGTATGTTTCCCTGTCATAGCTTCCCTTCCCAAATAAACAGGAGAATTGTCCCTTATCACATACAATTGGCAAATTGAAGCTTGAGTTGCACCATGTGCTTCTTCATGTTGAGACCTGCCCACATGAATTAAACTCCAAGATTCAATATGCTTAATTAGATTCTTCCTTTGTCATGGCAAAGTAAGTTATACTTCTTTGGTTTCAAAGTTGGAGAAACCAAAGAAGTATGACTTCCTTTTCCGTGACAAAAGGTATGTACTGCTTGGTGATGCCTTGTATATGAAAGGGTTTGATCTTGTGATGAGAAGGGTGCCATGGAAAGAAGAAATAAAATAATTTCAAAGGAGAATTATGGAGGTTCTTGTGGTGGTCACTTTGCCTCAAAGATGACTTTGCAAAAAATCTTGCAGCAGCGGTACGTGTGGCCAAGCATTCAACGTGATGTTCATCATTGGTGTAAGTCTTGTAAAGAATGCCAAAGCATGGAACCTAGGGTTCTCAAATCAAAAATTAGAGGGCACCATTGTGGCATGTGATGTGTTTGAGAAGGATGTTTCCCAATTTTTATATGAAGATATTTGCTACAAATTCCAACCCCGGTTTAGGTTTTTTGCCTTACAATGAGCAATAGGTCAAGAGATATGGGTAAGGATTCTAACTCCTCTTCCTCACTTCCTATGAGCAAGAAGGAGAAGAAAAAAGAGAGAAAATCCCATGAACAGAAGAAGGTAGAGGCTAAGGAGGAAGATAAGGAAGAGGTAGACCCTGAGCCAGCTCTCATTATCTCTAATTACTTGAAAAAACGCCCCTCACGTTTGGCAGATTATTTAGGCCCTTTAGAGGAGTAGGGTTGGAAGATGGCATGGATTATGCTTTGGGCCTTAACATATTGTTTTCAACATAGTTGGACTAGGAAAAACATGTAGAGACATATGCAAGGGCTACCACAATTACAACAAAAATTGAAAGACTATATTGGGAGTTACACGAGAGATGGAGCCAATGAAATTTGTAAAATTTATAAGGGATGTAAGGTTTTCATAATGCTCTCAAGAAGAGAATTATCTAAGGTTTTCTCTTTACAAAAATATATGTAATGTTCTTAAGTAGAGAGTATGTAATGTTTACAAAATTCTCTCTAGTAAAGAGTATGTAATGTTCTCAAAAGTAGAGAGAATATGTACTGCTTTGCTGTTTACATAATGCTGGTTCACAAAATATTTTTGGGAGTTCTGGGAGTCCTATGACTCTTTCTTGTGCAGGACTAATCTATTCTTCTTGGGCTCTTCCTTGGTATTTTTGGCTCTTTTTCTTTCTTCTTGTCCTCCTTAGGCTCTGTCTCTTGGATATCTTTTTCTGTTTCTCTCCCTCCTTGGTCTCTGGCTGTTTTGGTATTTTCTTCTTATCTTCCTCCTTGGGCTTTCGTTCTTCTGGCGTCCTCTGCTTCTTCTTTGTATCCTTGTTCTGCTCCTCTTTGGTATATGTTTGTGTTTTTTTGGGGCTCTTTCTGGGGCAACAAGTTTTTGTGCCTTCTTCTCTTCCTTTGGAACCTCCTTGGGCTTCTCTTCCTCTACCTTTGCTCTTTTTTGTCGATCTTCCTTGCCCTCTGTGGTTCCTGGTCGTCTCCTTTGTCTTCTTTTTTCCCTTTGGGGACTTAGGTATTGTTGTGGGTAGTGGAATCTAGACACTAACTATATACCCAATCAACTTTTCCCTTACTCACCAAACATGGTTATGGGTGTAGCAAATCATATTGATCTAGCAACAAAGAAAGATTAGTGTGTTAGTTGTTAAAGATAAAATTTCAAGTAACAACCATATTTATATGGTCAAACACTTACCCCAATATTCGTTTTTGGGTTGCATTAGGTGTAGTCAACCACTAGCTTTGCATTTGTTCTCACTCTCCATTCACATGAGAAAGTCTCCTCTTGCAAGGACAGCTAAAAAAATACAAGGGGAATCATAAATACACTATTTAAAAATGTATTTACTTACATTCTAATAGCACCATACCTTCCCATTTAAGATATGCATGTCATCCATGAGCTTTGTGATGGGAGGACATTGCTTAATTGCCTCTATCAACCTTGAGATAGCCCTATTTAGAAAGATCCAAAGCATTTTCTTAACCGAAGATAAAATAACTAAAAGTGGTAGCACTAGCTAAAGTATTGGATAGCTATACATATAGCCTAGTCATTCCACGGAGGCCCTCAAGAGAGTTCAATATGAAACATATCTTATCATATATATCAATTGCAGTAAGACACCATTGTGAGTTGTGGCAAGACCATTTGACATTGTCAAAAGCCTCAAAGATGAAAAACTCAATCTGAGCTAGGGTTGCAAAAAAACATATCTCTCATGGTAGGGACAGAGAAGGAGCTCACAAGTCTCAAAATCAATATTGGCTAGCCAATTCCTTATGTCAAAATTAGTTCTCAAATAGTGAGAGATGGTTTGATCAACCATGTCCACATTATGTTGGACATCTAACTTATTGTCATGCATCAATAATCTACAAAGAACACTTATTAACTATGAAATATTCACAAAAACACACATAGAATGTTGATGGTAAGGCAAACCTCAAGGATGCCACGATAATACCGTCATTGATCTCTTTTTTCCATTCTTTGAGAGCAGATTCGGCATTCAGGGAAATATAATTTTTCCTTTGAAAAAGGTCATCCTCTAAGAAGGCGGCCAACTTGAAGCCATTTTGATTAAAATTTCTCAGCAATTAAGGGAGTTGAGCTTCAATCTCCCTGAGTTCCATGTTTCTAGCTCCTCCATGTCAATTTTCATCTCCTCCCCTTCTTTCAAAACATACTCCTCCTCCATGATTTTCTCAATCCCCACTTCAGGCTCTTTTACCTTTCTCGATGGGGGTATGTTGAGGATGTTGAAGGTTTTCTCATCTTGAAGAGGTATTGGTTCAAGAATTTTGCTGAATATATACCTTATTAATCTCCTCAAGATAATCATATCTTTGTCCATAAGTGTGATCTTGTGAGAGCCGGCGGTTTGACATATTTATGCATCTTGGAAGAGCTCAATTGAAAATTCATTAACAACCTCCTAAATGCATGCCAAGGTACCTCTTGTCCACCTTATATCAATCTTAAACTGCTCTGTCCTTTGCATGTAGAGCTTTTGAAAAGGAAGTCTTGGAATTGCAACTATAAGAGCCTTTTGTGCTCTCCTTATCTCCTTTAAGAATCTCACCTTCTAAGAACATCTTCTTTTCTTTACAAATGGGAGTTTCATACTAACTCCCCTTTTGGTTGATTGCTTTGAAGATGCAATTCATTTATCTCCCTTTTATCTCTCACTCGGTCCCTTTGATCTCTCACCTTTATCCCCCCTTTGATCTCTCTCACCGTTATCTCCTTTAGAGCTCTCACATTTGTCTCATGGTTTACTACCTTCTATTGTTCCCTTGACATCTCGTGATTTGATATCTTCTCTAGAAACCTTCCTTGGAGTTTTTTTGGTCCTTGCCATATCTAAAGATTATACCTTAAAAAAAGAAAGTATAGAGCCATTTTATCATCACTTTCAAAATTAATATACTATCTTAAACTTACTCTATATTCGCTTAGAGAGGACACACCCTCAAAAAGTTGCACCAAAAATTGAGGTTGTGTCCTCCTTATGCAAAAATAGTGTAGTTGGATGCATGTTCAACTACTTTATTTTCGCATAACGAGGACACAAGATCAACAAGATTTCACAAAAGCTTTTGTGTCCTCCCTACGTGAAAACAGTGTAGTTGTACATGCATCCGACTACACTACTTTTGTGCTGCGAGCCCACATAGGGTAGTTGTCCCCATCCAACGTATCCTCAGCAGCAAACATCTTGAACACATCTGTGTTGTTGTTGTCAGCCATGGTAAATGTTGCACCTGGTGTGAAAACTGCTCGAAAATAGGATAAACAGAGCGGGAACAACCTGTGCTATATAGCACAAACTGTAGAAGACTATAAGGCACCTGTAATGCAGGAAACAGCACTGACAGAAATTCTGCACAAAATGATTAAGTAGCCTGTGCAGTACTGCCTGTAGTGGAAACGGAGGCCGAAATGAGCCCAAATCAAAATTCTGAGCAGACCTCTATGAGCCTGACCCAAAATATTTGTCAACCTGCGAACGCTTGCCAAAGTTCACTGAAATCGGAGAAAGTGAGCAGGCGTGTGCTGGAGCAGCTGGCGACTAAGCTTGGGAGGACGTGACCTGCTCTGATACCAATTGTTGGAATTAGGGTTGCAGAGAAGCACACACAGCTTGGAGAAGACGAAGGAAGCTCAAGGCACACAATAGAGAGTGTGTTACTTAGTGTGCAATGGAAAGATAGATAGCCCTAGAGTGATGGGCGTATATACAATGCAAAGGGGAAAAAACCTCCTAAAGAGGGAAAAAATGCCCCGGCGGTCCTAGTGTGTTCACACACATCACTACCACATGTACATGGTAACATGAGATGCTAAGTTGTAAAGTCTACAAAAAGTTTGAGTTTTGTAAAGTCGGTCATTCGGCCATTGTGCAAGAGAACCCTAGATATAAAGCCTGTTTTATAAATTGGGAAAAGGACACCTTATCATTATCAAGTTTTGAAGTATTGAGCGTAGACTAAGAGTGACAAGTCTTTGGCAACTTGTAATCGTCATATCTTGAGCTCTAGTAATGATATTTCAATTCTGAAACTTGCATTGTGTTCCTTGTCTGATGCTCTTTCATTCAAGTACATTCATTGTCGATTTCATTGTCATTTGTGACTACACGTTAGTAGGTTAAATTTGCTCATTTGAGAGTGTTAATGACTATTTTTTGACATTGTGACCGTAGGAGAGTGTTCCTAGACCCTAGGGCGACCTTTCTGGTATGTTCTATTGCAGTTTCCAGGACCTTGTTCATGATGGATCTTGATTTTGGTACCTCCTCCGAATGTGACCAAACTCAGTAGGTTAGTGCCCCTAAGTGTCATGGACATCATCCTAATGTTTTGTAGCATTTGGATTTCCTTTTGAGTGCCAACATAGGTTGATGACCAAGTGTGGTGACATAGGACATAGGTAGATTACCAAATTTGAGAGCAATAGATTTGCATGTGCTAGAGATAGTGTGCTAGAGATAGTGTCACTTTGTTGGTTCACTTTTTGAGTTTGACACCCTCAACAAGTCTCAGTGCCCCATTCGAGTCACTTCCTTGAGTATTGCCATTATCTTAGTGCCAGATAGCTATGCTACTGATGTTCGTCGCCGCAGTGACCTGCTAACATTGGCGATGTTGCTGGGGATAGTGATCCTTAGATGGTGAGTGACCTAGTTGTAGTTTTTTACTTTGAGACCTTGATTTTGATTTACATTTTGTTACACTTTAGCAGTCAGGCAGCTAGTACGGAGTTTCATGTTTGGTAGAGTTAAGAAGTCAAGGACTTGCTAGATCTATTCTCAAGAGGTAAATACATTGTGAGTGAGATAGCCAAAAGCATTTCATTCTTTGATTTTCTCCTTACTTTTAGAATGTTGTACCATTTTTAGTTTCAACTCAAATTTGTACCATTTTGTCTATTTTTGTTTCATGTTTCAATTTAGTACTTAAGAGTAGGGTAAGTAAAAACTATCTCTATCAAATTTTAAGCGAAAAGATCAAAGGAAAAAAGGGTGAAAAGCGTATTTTGGGCAAAGTGACCATAAACTCTGAAAAATTAAAAATTTGATGGACAGAGCTTCAAAGCTGATCTAAATTCAAAAGTAAGTGCAAAAAGGGCACAACCAAACCATAGTGAGTGAATCTGGAAATTTTCATGCAGATTGGTACAAGAACATGGATCGTGATCCATGACCCTCTGCAACTTTTTGAACAAAAATTGATACTCGTGGGTCTAGAGTGATTCCATATCAAAGGATACACACTTTTTGGTGTCCAAATTCAAAAATAAGTGGATATCTGACCTCTAAAGGGTTTGGACATATAGCTGACCAAATCCGATGACTAGATGGTGTGGAACATGGATCGTGATCCATGACCCACTGAAGCTTCAGAGCTTGAGATTTGACTGGTGAAAAGCTGATACCCTTTGGAACAACTGTTGTGAAGGCCATTATAGCAAAAAACAACAAAAAGTTGACCTGAACACCAAAATACAAGCTGTAAGCCAAAAACCGCGTGCAACCACAAAATTTGGCTTTTGTCAAGGTGAAAGGGCTTCAAATTTAAAAATAAGTGGATAGGAAGATCCCATAGACTTTTAAGTAACAAACTAATCAAGTTTGGGATCTAGACATGGTGGAACATGGATCGCGATCCATGTATCCCTGCTAGTTTTTGGGACTGTAAACTCACAGACTTGTAGCAGAGACCAATCCAAACATTTTATCCAAAAACAAGGATAGAAAAAAACCATCCCAAAGAGTCTCAAACAAGGGGACGTCTGTCAAGTGCAAGCTCTTACAAAACAGGCTAATAAAGTGACTTTTGGGATACCTAAAGGTAATCAAATAACAATTATCAAGGGGTAGTTAAAAATCTGTGTGCCAAGTTTCAAGTGCTTTTGACACTGGGATACATGGATCGCGATCCATACCCCTTGACACAAAAAGTCTTCAGGTTGATACCAAAGTTAGCTTTAGTCTTTGTGAACATAGTGGTGATTTCAAAATTCAATTTGGAGTTATTTTTGAGAAAACTGCAAGCAAAATAGGAGTTGAGTCAACAAGACGACAAAACTTTGACTTTAACAGATTTTGACTAACCTAGCGGCTGTAAAGTTATGCCACCAAGCAAATTATGTACAAGTTTTGTGGATCATAGTGGAAGTAATTTGCTTTTGATCGAGGAACCTAAATCATCATAAAAGGTACCTGGTCAAGATTTTGCAAGTTTCGTTTTCTTGATGTATGAGCGGCAAAGAAACTCTATCAGAATAGAGAACCTAGTAATAGAGACCAATCAATCCATATTTCAACTGAGGGTGGTGTTAACCAAGGGACCATACCTACCTTAGAGCCAATCTTGGAGGAGAGTCTTTCTGATACCTCTTCTGAGAGATCATACACCTATATGGCTGAAGGAACCAAAAGTGTGAGTTTTAAAGAAGAAACCAAAATGGGAGCAAGACCATCGCAACCTCACCAAACCAAAAACGTTTTCACTTGTGATATCAATTCGAGAATGAGCAATGAGCTCAAATCTTTAAGGACGGCATGGATCGTTACTGCATAAAAATTGAAGAGAGGGCTAGTGAGCTTAAGCTCATAGTGCTCGTAGATTATAGTGGCGATTGATACTTCAATGAAGAGGGAAACATGTATTTTGTTGTGCTTAATCCTTTTATTATGGACAATTGGGGATTAACATGCACCAAGGAGAAAGTTGACAAAGAGCCTCACGAAAAGCCACCAAAGCTGGACATTCCAAATGCCAAGCTTAGACAAGTAAATGTGGCTACATGCATCAACACCGACAACACGCATGTGGGATTATATAAGTATGACAACGAGGAGCAAATCATCTACTATAGGTGTGAGGAGCCTAATTTGAGGAAATTGACTAAACAAAATTACTTGTACATATTTACATTTGAGATTGAGAGAGATACACAAATAATCATGCTAGACAAGTATGGTCGGAAATATTTGGCAGTGAGCCGCAATGAACTCGAGGGATACGCATACTTTGGGGGTCCACTCCATCAGTACTATGTTACCCCAAGCATACTCAGACCTACAGTCTCAAAAACCGCGAGACTTGAAACTACAAAAATACTCCACATGAGATTATGCAAGAATGTGTGTGTTATTATGACAACATGTTAAACCGGCATGCAAATTATTCTAGGGAACAATACAAGGTTATCGATCTCATGTTGGATGTTGTGGATGTATGTGTGGACCCTATCACTACTGAAAGACTTGATCGACCATTTGATGAGCGAGAATTTCATTGGGCTCTATCAAAACTTCCTAATGATAAGATTAACACTATTTGGATGGGTCAGTACCTGCATCCCAATCTTAAACGGGGGATTATAAAACTTGTTCCTAAACCATTGTTCCCCTCTTCTTCGAATCACTAGAGGCCAATAACGATGATGGGTATTCTTTATAAAATACTTGCGAAGGCCATTGCCTTGAGACTCACCCATATTCTTAGTAAGCATGTTCACAAGGCACAATCTGGCTTTATAGTAGGAAGATCTATGTATGATAACATTCTTACAATAATGCTTGGTATGGAAGTAGCCACGAAGAAAAATCAAAAGCTTGTCTTGCTTCACTTGGATTTTGCAAAGGATTTTGCTTCTATGCAATGGGACTTTGTAGTGTTTGTCATGTTGAAGCTTGTCTTTAGACTCGAATGACATCCTGTATAGTCCTTTTGGGGAATGGTGCAATATTTAGAGTCATTGTCAATGGTAAGTTGTGTGCAAAGTCAAAACATGCAGATATGTGAGGAAGGGTTGTCCGCTCAGTCCCCTTCTTTTTGGAACTGTTAGTTGGAAATTACATGGTCTTACTATTGCTCAACATCATTTGGTTACTCTTGGATTTTGTTGATGATACATCTACCTTTCTCCAAGCTGATAATGTGAATACTAGTAAATGGATGTTCTATGTTTTGGTATTTGCTATCGTAGCTGGTTTGTCTCTTAATCTTGATAATCTCAACTTGTAAATATTTCACATGATAACTTTCACCGCCTGATTTAGGAGAGGTAAAAGAATCCCTCAGGGTGCTGTCTTTAAACATCTTGGCTACCCGGGGGGTGATATTTTTCATAAACAACTCACTAAATGGGTCCTCCCTTGTGTCCTTGGCAAGATTTCCTATTGGCATTCCAATGAATGGATGGCCCCTACATGTGAGAGGCTTCCAGCTTTGAATCAAACTAGTGGCTTTTATATACCAAAAACATGTATCTTGCTTTGCTTCTGTTGGGGTATAAAGCCCAATGTGGTCACCCAGGTCAGTGGGCGGGCAGCCAGGTATGTACACATATTCTTTTGTAAAAACCTAATAAGAACTCACTATGCTCTACACATTACAGTAGAGCGAGTTCACCGTATCGTCGTGCTCTTCTTCTCGCATTCTCTCTCGCGTCGCACTTCCGCTCGTACTCCTTCAGCTGGTATCAGAGCTCAGATCGAGGCTCAGGGCAGCACTGCAGGAGGCTAGAGTCACCATCTCAGATTGGAGTGAAATTCGACAGGCAAAGACACGACCCCAAATCTTGTGGGTAAGCCCATAGGGCTTGGTGTGCTCAAAATTTCATTCTGAGGTCATCTCGGTCACCGTTCGGCTTCGACAAAGTTCTGCGCAGGCCATTTTCAACTACGTGGTCTCAGCGGGTGCAGATCCGACTCTGCAAATTTGGGGTTTTCGACCTACGACTGCAGGTGCTGAGTATATCGACACTCCCAGAGTGTTGATTTGTGGCTGTCTACACATCGAAGGACGGCTCACAGTTCTTGGAGGCGTGTCACATACGACACGGGCGCATCTACACACAGACTGTAGGCGACATCCACTAGTTCATCAGGTAGCTTGTGTTTGCTGCTTGATATTCCAGATTTCATCCTGACATTGCAGGTACTTCCACATGGGATGTATTGTCAGAGATGATGTATGTCTGTTGAGGGTTTGCTGGCTGTGAGTCACGCAGCAAACAACCGCCGCAGCGGTTACAGCATAGAGTGGGAAATTTGTGGAAGTATGACTTTGTGGGAAGTCTATGTACTGTCAGATTTACTGCAGCCTTTGTTGAGGGTCGAGTGAGGTTTTATTGAGCTGGGGGATTCTCGAATGTTGAGATCCTTTCGGTGATACAGGTCTTGGACCGATCCCTCGAGCACCCTTAGATAGGCAGGTAGGATGTATTGACTGTGAGTTAGACAGTTGGGATTGCATCTTTGCTTTACTGCCGTTGAGGCATTGTTGCAGTCTATGCTTACAGGACAGTGACAGGGCAGTCAGAGACAGTACAGGTGCAGGACAGGTTTACCCACAGCTTATAGTGTTAGAGAGACAGTGGTTTTTTGAGCTGTTTTTTGGTCTGTTTTTAGTACACCGGAGCCATTTTACAAAGGAGACTCTGCCAAAATTTCTGCAGAATCTGAAGCTTTCTTGGTTCATTTGACAGGTTGATATTGGTTCAGAGGTCAGTTTACAGGGGAAACTCTGCCGAATTTTTCCCAGGAAAGTAAACTACTATGAAGCGTAGCTATGGCTAGATCACAGGACACTGCTCTTTACAATATCAAGAAGCTGGATGGAACCAATTTCCCATTGTGGAAGAAGCAGATTTGGCACGTGTTGGTACAAAAGAAGCAAATAAAACCTATAAAGCTCAAGGGGATAAAACCAGAAGATATGGACGAAGATGAATGGAGCGAAATGGATGAATTGGCACTTTCTACCATTATGCTGACTTTGGCAGAAAGCGTTTACTTCAATGTAGCAGACGAGATGTCGGCTTATCAAGCATGGTTAAAGCTGAGTGATCTTTATGAGAAGCAGAGTGCAGCTTCACAGGTATACTGGCTTAAGAAGCTTGTTGAGTTGAAGATGAAAGAAGGGACACCTATGTCTAATCATCTGAATGAATTCAACACAATCTATAGTCAGTTGTCAGCTCAAGGTGTCAAGTTTGATGAACCTGTTAGAGCTATGTTCCTGTTGATCACATTGCCAGAAAGTTGGGACACGTTTCGCACAGCTTTGAGTAATTCTGCACCTCCAGATGGTTTGAACATAGCAGGTGTATAAGGAAGTCTGCTTACTGAAGAAACCAATAGAAAGACAATGGACAAAGGCAAAGGAACAGCCTTAGTTGTCAGGGGAAGGACCAAAGAAAAGTACAAAGGTGTAAAGAGGAATCAGTCTCGTAGCAAGTCCCGCAATGCTAAAGGCAAGAGTGACATAGAATGCTACCATTGTGGCAAGAAGGGTCACATGAAAAGAGACTGCAGAGAATGGAAAGCAGAAAAAGGCAAAGAGAAATCTGAAGACCATGGTGAGAAGAACAAGTCCTCAGTGAAGATTCAAGAAATAAATGTGGCAAACACTGTTGCAGAGGATGACAGTCTAGTGTCAAGAGACATCTACTTCTTGAAGAATACAATGGACTTAGCTCTTCTTACAGCATCTGATGGAAATGCACTGAGTGACTGGATTATAGACTCAGGGGCATCACATCATGTGTCTCCCAACGAGGAGTGGTTTACCTCTTATGTGACCACTAAAGATCATGTTCGGCTAGGCAATGGGCAGACATGTGAGATCTTAGGTGTTGGCGATGTTCAATTGAAGTTTCAGAATGGCTCTTCTTTCACGTTGAAGAATGTGAGACATGTTCCCGCAATTACAAAGAGCTTGATCAGCACAGGTTTACTTGATGATGCTGGCTACGTCACCACTTTTGGACAGAACATGTGGAAGATATCCAAGGGTTCTATGACAGTAGCACATGGAGTAAAGTCTGGAGGACTTTATATGATCTATGTATCAAATGTCTCTAAAAATGTAATCAATGTAACCGAGCAGCCGAACGTTTCTTTGTGGCATAGCCGGTTAGGACATATGTCCAAGAAGGGAATGGAAATCTTGTCTCGTTCTGGTTATTTGCTTGGCTTTTCATTGAATGATTTTGAATTCTGTGAACATTATCTGTATGGTAAGCAAACACAACAGCCACATAAGCATAGAAGCAGTAGAAGAGATACACAGTTGGCACTTGTTCATAGTGATTTGTGTGGACCTATGCCTAACCTATCTCTAGGGGGAGCTTCTTACTTTATGACATTTATATATGATTACTCGAGGAAAGTATGGGTTTACTTTCTCAAGCACAAGGATGAAGCGTTTAGTGTTTTCAAAACGTTTGTGACACTTGTGGAGAATCAGAGTGGCAAGAAGCTTAAATGCTTACGCACTGACAATGGTGGAGAGTATGTTTCAAAGGCCTTTCAGGACTTTTGTGAGTCAAAAGGTATAAAACGTGAACTTAATGCTCCTTACAATCCTCCTCAAAATGGTGTTGCTGAAAGGATGAATAGGACTATACAAGAGAAGGTCAGAAGTATGTTGTCTAATGCACAGCTGCCAAATGGGTTTTGGGCTGAAGCTGTATCAACAGCTGTTCATCTTGTAAATAGATCTCCTAGCAAGGTTTTGCAGAAGGATTCAGTGCAAGAGATGGTATGGTCAGGCAAAATGCCCTCATACAAGCATCTCAGAGTCTTTGGCTGTGAGGCATATACTCACGTTCCAAAGGAATTTAGGAACAAACTTGAGCCAAAGAGTAGAAAGTGCATCTTTCTAGGCTATGGTAATTCTGGTGAGATGGGGTACAGACTTTGGGATCCCGAATCCAGAAAGGTTGTCTGCAGCAATGATGTTCACTTTAATGAATCCAAATATCATTCTAAACCAGAGAGGGTTGAGGAGATTAGAAGAGTTGTCTTCCAAGAAGATGGACCTGCACGTGCAAGACAAAATGTCAGGGCTCAAGAGGAGCGAGGACAGGATAGAGTGGAACCACATGTTGTGGCTGAGAGCCTAAGCCACCTATTGTGCGTAGATCTGGACGTGTCACGCGACCTCCTGATAGGTTTGTTCCATCTATGAACTATGTCATGTTGACTGATTGCAATGAGCCTTCATGTTACAAGGAAGCAGTGCAAATGAAGGACTCCGGGAATTGGCAATTGGCCATGCAGTCAGAGATGACAGCTCTGCATAAAAACAAGACATGGAAGCTAGTTAAATTACCACAGGGCAAAAAGGCTCTACCTTGTAAATGGGTTTACAGGTATAAGATCACCGCTCATGATAGTCAGCCAAAGTACAAAGCAAGGCTTGTTGCCAAGGGCTTTAAGCAAGAACAGGGCATTGACTTTGATGAAGTCTTCTCTCCGGTGGTCAAGATGACTACATTGAGATGCTTTCTTGCATTGGTTGCCATATTAGATTTGGTGTTGCACCAAATGGATGTCAAGACAGCGTTCTTGCATGGTGATTTAGATGTGGAAATTTACATGCAGCAGCCAGAAAGGTTTGTTGAGAAAGGCAAGGAAGATTGGGTATGCCAGTTGTTAAAGAGTCTTTATGGCTTAAAACAATCACCGAGGACATGGTACCATAAATTCCACAAGTTTATGCTTTCTCAAGGCTACAAAGGTAGTGAGTTCGATCACTGTCTATATACAAAGAAGGCTAAGGATGGTAGTTGGCTGATCCTTATTTTGTATGTGGATGACATGTTGATTGTTGGCAAGCACTTGGAAGAAATTTCAGATTTGAAGTCAAAGATGGCAAAATCGTTTGACATGAAAGACATGGGTGAGGCAAGTCATATACTTGGTATGCGCATTGAGAGAGACAGATCAAAGAAGTTGATTTGGTTATCTCAAACAGAGTATATTGACAAGGTTTTGCAACGTTTCAATATGGAGAAGGGAAAGGCACTGAGTGTTCCATTGCCACCATATGTGAAACTTAGCAAACAAGATTGTCATGTGTCTGAGGAAGAACAGGTTGAAATGGATAAGATTCCATATGCGTCTGCAGTGGGTAGTTTGATGTATGCAATGATTGCTACTCGCCCAGACATTGCATTTCCAGTGGGAGTAGTAAGTCGATACATGTCAAACCCAGGCAAGAAACATTGGGAGGCAGTGAAAGGAATATTGAGATACCTGAAAGCTACAAAGAGTATGCGTATATGCTATGGGAGTCAGGAGCTAAGTGTAAAGGGTTTTACAGACTCAGATTATGCAGGTGACTTAGACAACCGAAGGTCTACGTCAGGGTATGTCTTTACATTGGCTGGTGGAGCAGTATCATGGCGTTCTACATTACAAGATTGTGTTACTCGGTCTACTACAGAGGCTGAATATGTTGCAGCATCAGAGGCATGCAAAGAATCAATTTGGCTAAATCGACTAGTAACAGATTTGGGAATCAAAGAAGAGATGCCTGTGTTATATTGTGATAGTCAAAGTGCTATACAATTGGCTCGCAATCCAGTTTATCACTCAAAGACAAAGCATGTGGATGTGAAGTATCATTTCATCAGGGAAATGCTCGAGGATAAGCAACTTCAGCTTGTCAAAGTTCACACCATAGAAAATCGTGCTGATCTACTTACAAAAGGACTTCCCTCAGAGAGCTTTGCGCATTTTCGCAAGCAGTTAGGTGTAGGGTAGTACATCACTTCTCTACATCTCTTGTATATTAGCTTGTATAGTAGCTTCTCTCACACTTAAAGTACCACATTGGACTTTAAGTGGGAGGTTGTTGGGGTATAAAGCCCAATGTGGTCGCCCAAGTAAGTGGGCGGGCCGCCAGGTATGTACACATATTCTTTTGTAAAAACCTAATAAGAACTCACTATGCTCTACACATTACAGTAGAGCGAGTTCACCATATCGTCGTGCTCTTCTTCTCGCACTCTCTCTCGCGTCGCACTTCCGCTCGTACTACTTTAGCTTCTTGAAGCTATCGTGCATGTTAGGTGCAACCGAATTTGGTCCATGGATAAGAGCTTTGAATGGTGGACGACCAAACTGGTTTGTATTTGGTCTCTTCAATGCTCTTTTCACTCTTTTTGTGTAGGATTTTGATTGGGGCCATTCCTTTGAAGAATTGTTGTAGAGGAAAAGTATCACGGATGGCTGATGCCCTCACTGCTACAATTTTGAGTCAGCTCAACACCTCTTTT
Source organism: Adiantum capillus-veneris (assembly GCF_014529385.1). Classification (NCBI taxonomy): domain Eukaryota; kingdom Viridiplantae; phylum Streptophyta; class Polypodiopsida; order Polypodiales; family Pteridaceae; genus Adiantum; species Adiantum capillus-veneris. The sequence goes on from NC_140934.1 coordinate 89,092,900, forward strand.
GGTCCTGTCCTGTAGTGCATCATTGGTGGAAATGTTTGCATGATTGTTGGAGGAATGCATGGCACCTCAGGCTTACAAAATTTAATGTTACTTTTGGTATTTTTTTCCATCCTGATGCAAGTTTGACTTTATGCATTCTTTTGGTGAGAATATGGGTGCTATCTTTCATTTGGTCAGCTCCTGACTCTATAGCTTTTGATACTTCTACTTTCAATAGCTATTCTCACCCTTGGTCTTGCATCTCGATCAGAATGAAATTCTGAGCACACCAAGCCCTATGGGCTTTCCCACAGGATTTGGGACCGTGTCTTCACGTGTCGAATTTCACTCCAATCTGAGCTGGTGACTCTAGCCTCCTGCAGTGCTGCCCCGAGCCTCGATCTGAGCTCTGATACCAATTGAAGGAGTACGAGCGGAAGTGCGACGCGAGAGAGAGTTCTTATTAGGTTTTTACAAAAGAATATGTGTACATACCTGGCGGCCCGCCCACTTACCTGGGCGACCACATTGGGCTTTATACCCCAACAGAGTGGTTGGGCAATTAGAGTATGACATTGAGTGGGAGTTACTTAGAGTCACATCTAGAGTTAGATAGATCGAGTTAGAGATAAAGGGGAGATGGAGTTAGAACGTAGGGTACTCACTAGAGACGAGGTCATCGTACAAGTTAGCAAGACATGAAGTTAGAGTAAGGTAGTCACTGGGATAGTGAGTTATGGAGTGGGATATGAACATAGAAAGGTAGAAACATAGAGACAGGGTGGAAGAGTGCACATATCAACTATGTGGATCACTACAATGGACGAGTGCCAAGCACTCCCTTGAGTCTCATCTGGCATTGTTATTTGCTAATTGATAGTTGGCAACCCAGTCCCTATATAGAGTGTTGTGCATTCTCTGACCTAGAATACGCTCTCTCCTAGCACTTCTTGGAGCAAGCAAAATATTTGGATGGGGATCAAACTGCTCTTCTCTATCCACGTCATGCACACCATGCTCGATCAAAAAATTATGAAGCACACAACATGCAATCACATAAGTTGGAGCTCGACGAAGGTCCACCGGCATATTTTGCAAAATTCGCCACCTGTTCTTCATGATGCCAATTACATTTTCAATTACAACGCGCCCTCTGGAAATGTGATGATTGAATTCATCCCAGGGTCCCTGACTAGGAGTGGTGCCCTCTCCAAAAGGAGTGATCATCAAAGAGGAAGAACCGTAGCCTTTGTCTGCGAGGAGGTATGGTTGGATGCGCAAACGCTCCAACGTAATTACTGGAGCAGAGAGGACTTGTCGGGACCACATGCGCCTATACAACACAGAGCTCTTCCATTGCGCAACATCGTTAGTGCATCCGAGCACGCTCACACACACATCCCACAATTTTTTCCTTGCATCGCACACTGCCTGCCCAACAGGATCGAATGGAAATGGGGTCTAGAACAATACTGTGCATCAGTCTCCTACCCAACCTTATGTGAGTGCCATCTATCGCGCGCCACACACATTCGGTAACATAGTGATGGTCGAAAATTCAGCTATAATTTGATCTAGCCGTTTAGCGGACGACACACTGATGTACTGAGGACGTAACCGTGTGGCAAGGATGTCCACCACGATGTTACAGGACTTACGCACAGTTGATTCTCCGACACCAAAGGTATCACTAATGTGAGTGGTGGAATTGTTATGGGCAAGCCTAAGGAGGGTAGTTTACCAATTCTGGGTCTATCGAAGGACGAACGAAATTTTCTCTATCGGTCGACGGAAGAAAAGGCACAATAGCTTGTAAAAGAATTTGAAAGACCGGTTCAGGCATACGTTACCTTTTCATGAAAAGATCACCTGTGTAATCCTCCTCGCAGATCCAGACTTCCCTTTGAACTTGGGACCAAAATGCGTGCTGGCGTGGGAATATCCACCACTCTCGAACTCCAGCAAACGCATCAAGGTGTTGATCGAAAATCGTTGGCGACGACATGAATAGAAAGATTACTAGAGTAGTAAATAACATTTGTGATGTCGCACTTGGAGTAGGAGTGGAGCCCTGGGTTTCCAGCTCTACAATGATCCAATAGAATGAAAGCAATGTATTCATTGTCAAATTTTCGACAGCGTAGAATTTTGGGCCGAATAGTGTATGACCGTAGATAGTTTGGACTGTTGTCGTGGCTTAAAGAGAGCTTAAAGGTAAAGCTGATGTTGGATAGTTGTTACAAATTGCAGTAATCGTCGAGCTTAATATTGTGCACCATTACTGTGGGAACTGTCATCTGTACACATTGAAAGAACTGCAATTGAAGCTTGAATTGCTTGTGAATTATCGGAACTCGCCATGCAGGTGGAAGCACAATTGCATTTGAAGAACTTCTGTGTTATGGTCGAGGAGCCAAGGTGATCGCAAGCACAGAGGTTGTCATTATACATCCCTTAGGTGTGACGTGATCTCTCTCTCTCTCTCTCTCTCTCTCTCTCTCTCTCTCTCTCTCTCTCGATGTGGGTTGCATCAGGTTAATCGAATAGGCTGCAGATACGAAGTAGCCTCGCGTGATGTGGAGTGCACCAGGACCTGCAGAGTTAAGGTTAACGTGCTGCAGGTATGCAGCCTCAGCCTCCAAGGCGGCATCTCCGCTAGGCAGCCACTGCTTATTGGCGTCGACATTGGGCAGCCAATAATTGAAAGAATGCTTTTTTTGTTAATTCATGTGCACAAAACTACTCTGGCAACCACATCCGAAAAGGGTGGAAAAGGCAAATGATGGAGGGGATTTCATGACAGACTGGCAGTCCTTGTGATCTGTGTGGCACCTTTTGATGTAGTCTTGGTTCTTTTTGTGTTATGCTCGTTATGGTGGCGGCCATGGCTCGCTTGAGCATGGTGTGGGATGTATTTTTTGGATGATATTACTACAATTCACTAACATATTGTGAGTTCTGCAACAAATAAATAAATAAAGTTTGAGGCATTGTGGTAGGGGAAAATTGAACCAATTGACGAGGAGTAGCAGCTGCTGTAGCTGTGGCCAATGGCCACCAAAATGCGGGTCTAGTCACTGTCTGAGGGGAGCCCACGTGGTCTTGACAACTCGGATTTAGTTGGAAGGGAAGAGAATTTGCAAGACTGAGGAATATAAAACCTCAGGGGAGGGTTTGGCCAGGCTGTCTCTGTTTGGCAATGGCGGTCTCTCCTCAATGCCTACTCTCCTAACGCGCACTCACTCTCGGGTATATATTCCTTCGCCGTGCACTCTCTACAATTCTCCTACGATTCCCTCTTTCTAGAATCCTCCTCTCTCTCTCTCTCTCTCTCTCTCTCTCTCCAACACCCACGCACACTCTCTTTCTACGTTGTCTACAAACCAGAGCGCACGAACGGAGCAGCGCGCAGTCCGACTCGCTCTCTCGACGCTCTCTCTACTTTGTGGGCGGTACTCCCCTCGTTTTGAGTCCTCTTTTCTCGCTAGTAGTACTACACACGTCTCTCTCTAGGTGAGCTCTAACATCGCCATTGCAGCCTCTCGTTTTTTCCGTTTTCTGGCTCTCCACCGATACACACACAACAGAACACAAACGCAGACATCAACCAAGGCATCTACACACAGAGAACTCCTCATCATCTCTCTCTCTCTCACACACACACACCAAAAAAACACCTCTTTGTCTCTCATGCGCACTCACTCACTCACTCACTAAACTAGCTCACAGAAATCACTCGAGCGACTCTGCCATTTTCGCTCTCCGATTCTTCTGCATGTGTGGCTTCTGAAAACTTGAATTGCAAAGAAAAACCATGTGGGGTTTCTGCACTTGGAGGCTCTCTGCGTTTCCAAAAGCTCCCCTGGTCTTCTTCCTCTTACTGCAACTCTCCATTTTCTCCCAACAGAGCTTCACAGCAGCAGAGACAGATGCTGGCGACCTTGCGGTGCTGAAGGCATTGCTCGCAGGCCTCTCAAATCCTGACAAGCTCGCCGATTGGACAGGATCGGACCCCTGCGGTGCAAAGTGGACCTATGTAGAATGCAATGGCGCTCGAGTCACTCAGCTTCAGCTCAAGAATGCAGGCCTTCAAGGTACTCTTCCCTCTAATTTGAACACCTTGACAAGCCTTGAGCAAATAGCACTGCAGGGGAACTCCTTCTCAGGCCCCCTTCCATCTTTTAGTGGGCTCTCTCTGCTCACCTCGGCTTACTTGGGCTCTCAACAATTCTCCTCAATCCCGGCAGGCTTTTTCAAGAATCTCAACTCTCTCACCGTCCTCTCTCTTGAGGACAATCCCCTCAATGCGTCTTCTGGATGGTCCTTACCTGACGACCTCGCAGCTTCAACGAGTCTCACGACTCTCTCACTCACCAATGTGACGCTCCGGGGCAGCATACCAACCTTCCTCGGCAATCTAACAAGTCTACAAGAGCTTAGGATGGCTTATAACCAGCTTTCGGGCTCCTTACCAGACTCCTTTGCCAACCTTGCACAGCTTACGCGCCTTGAGCTCAACAATCAAGGGCTCCCGGGGTCTCTCACTAGCCCCATAAGTGTTGTCGGTTCTATGCCGTCTCTCAAAACCCTGTGGCTGCAAGTGAATAGCTTCTCTGGCACAATTCCTCCAGCTCTTGGCTCAGCTGTTTCTCTGGTCGAATGTCGCCTCAATGACAACAAGCTTGTGGGTGTACTGCCCTCTACATTCGTCACATCCACATCCTTGCAGTATCTGTCATTGCAGAACAACATGCTTGTTGGCCCTGTTCTTGCAATTCCCTCAATTTCCAACAGTTCCAGCTACTTCTACTCTGGTAACAGTTTTTGTGTGGAAAAAGTGGGGGCATCTTGTGAGGCAGAGGTAACAGCATTGCTATCGTTTTTAGATGGTGTGAATTACGCCACAAGGCTGCTTAATTCATGGGTAGGGAACAACCCCTGTGCATCATGGCAAGGTATTACTTGTGATTCTTCACAGAAGAATGTCATAGCCATAAATTTGCCCAAATCTCAGTTAACAGGGACAATTTCACCAAGTCTGGGAAATTTGACATCCTTGTCAAAGCTCATTCTTAGCGGCAACAATCTCACAGGCACAATACCTGCCTCGCTCACCAAGCTTAGTGGTTTGGTTTTGGTTGATGTCAGTAACAATAACTTATATGGACCTGTGCCAGCATTTGACACTACCAAAGTCAAGCTGGACACCTCAGGAAATGCCAACATTGGCATCACCATGCCAGATTCGGAGGCCTCAGGTTCAGGTTCCAATGGGACATCTTCAACAGGAGGTAAGAAGTTGTCAGTTTCTACTGGTGCAATTGTGGGGATTGTTGTTGGAGTAGCAGCTCTTCTTCTTGCTGCTGCAATTATCACTGCATATCTCTACAAGAAAAGGAGACACAGGTTTGGAAGGGTCCAAAGCCCAAATACGGTGTACTTGCAACCAGTAGATGAACGCGGCGAAGGTGCTGAGATGGTGAAGATCACAGTAAACCCGAGCACGGCCAATGGCGTGCACACAACGAACAATAACAGTGGTCCCAGCGACAATGTGCAAGTGCTAGAGGTCGGAAACCTTGTGATTTCCATTCAGCTCTTGCGCAATGTGACTAACGATTTCAGTGAGGAGAATGTACTTGGAAAGGGTGGCTTTGGAGTTGTTTACAAAGGTGAACTCGATGATGGCACGAAGATAGCTGTCAAGAGAATGTTAGCCTCAGTGGTGAGTAACAAGGGCTTGGATGAGTTTCAAGCCGAGATTGCGGTGCTGACAAAGGTGCGACACAGGCATTTGGTTGCCCTCTTGGGTTATTGCATTGAAGGGAATGAAAGGCTTCTTGTTTATGAGTATATGCCTAAGGGTACTTTGAGCCAGCATCTGTTCGAGTGGAGAAAGCTCGATCTGCCACCTCTTAGTTGGGATAAGCGGCTTAGCATTGCACTCGACATGGCACGGGGTGTCGAATATCTTCATGGGCTTGCACATAAGAGCTTTATTCACAGGGATTTGAAGCCATCGAATGTGCTGTTAGGAGATGATTACAGGGCCAAGGTCTCTGATTTTGGCCTTGTAAAGCTCGCACCTGAGGGCAAGACTTCCGTGGAGACAAGATTGGCGGGCACCTTCGGCTATCTGGCCCCTGAATATGCAGGTAATCTCTGGGTCATTCTGCTTGGACTTGCAATGTGTGTGCACGCGCATGCATTTGCACATAATGGATGCTATAACTTGTTTGCATGCATGGATTTCCATTTCCTCTATGGGAGACATAATCATAAAAGTAGTGTGGTTTATCTATTTTGCAGTTACTGGCCGTGTTACAACAAAGTCAGATGTGTTCAGCTTCGGAGTGATGCTAATGGAACTATTGACCGGTCGCAAAGCATTGGATGAGACACAATCCGAAGAAAACATGCATTTGGTGACATGGTTTCGGCGTCTCAGTGGTACAAAGGAGTCACTTTTCAGTGCCATAGATCCCGTGATTGAAGTCAATGACGAGACCTCGCAAAGCATTCTCATTGTAGCAGAGCTTGCTGGGCATTGCACTGCCCGGGAACCGCACAAACGTCCTGACATGAGTCATGCAGTGAATGTGCTCTCCCCTCTGGTTGAGCAGTGGAAACCAAGTGATGTTCCTGAGGAGGATGAGGGGATCGATCTCGACTTAACTCTACCTCAGGCATTAAAGAGATGGCAAGCATTTGAAGGAAATTCTACCACCTCCTCTGATTACATGAGCGGTAATACAAATGTTTCTATGGCAAGCATGCCGGCATGTCCGTCAGTTCTAGGGCAGCCTTTTTCGTCGTCAGATGGGCGATAAGAGATTAGTGTCTTGCTTTTTACCATGCGTAGTTAGATTAGAGTACATACAGTTTATGGTAAGAAAGGGTAGAATACTAAGGTGAATATGGGTTCCTTGCCATGCCATGAAATGCTAGAGAAGCGAGGGTTTATGCATATACATACACAGAGCTCGTGCCGAGCGCAAGAAAAGATGGGCTCTTCCACAGGATAAGGAGAACTTTGTATGTGTGAGTTTGTTCAGGGATTGTGATGGAGTCACGGTCGCTCATTTCGTGCTTGCAGGAGGTGCTTTTCAGAAGTTGGTAGTGTTTTATATAGCTCATTCTTTCCTCTGTTTTGGAGGGTCTTAGGTTCCATAACAATGTAGAGATATAGGGGAAGGAAAAGTCTCTACTCAGCTTGTCTCGCAGCCTGTTCAGAGTCTGCAACAACAATGGAGTTGTTTTATTTGTTATTTTTTGTGCCGAATCTATTCTCATGTGTTAAAGGACACCGAGAGAGAGAGAGAGAGAGAGAGAGAGAGAGAGAGAGAGCTTGCGCATTTCTCATCAAATGTTGACGTGTTTTGCGTCGTTATTGGTTCTCCCGTTTCTGCGTATACATACTGCTGAATCTCTCTCTCTCTGTCTCTCTCTCCCTCTCTCGCATTTTGCATCGTCATTGGTTAGTCTCCCTTTCCTGCGTATACGTACTCCCGAATGTTTTGATCTCTCTCTCTCTCAAGATATGCTGCGCACATGCGCCGTTCACGTAGGACGTCCGGTGAAAAAGGGCATTCCAGCACAGCAAGGCCCACCACGCCCCTGCGCGTATAGAAACGGCTAGCCAATGCTGTGGCCGCAATGCGTTCACTCTGCCATCGGACGCAGGGCTGAACGTTCCATGTGCGCTCTCTCTCTCTCTCTCTCTCTCTGTGGGCGCCCACAACATACTGCATAATGCGCTCCAGGGAGTCCAGGCTGCAGCACGTGACTGCGCGAGTGGCATCCAGCGTGCAGATTCCAGAGGAAGGGAGGATGAATCTACCCTTTTGCTTTTCAGAAGTCAAAATTATATCAGAGCTCAAATTCCACTGAAAGTGCATAAGAAACTAACCGGGACTCTGGGGACTCTGCCTTTTTGAGGCCTCTTACCTTCTCTTCCACTTTTTCTCAACCAAAGAAAAAAAAATCTCCGCTTGCATAAATTGTTTTTGGCAGCTACTCATCCATAACTTCGTTCACCGCATCTTGCAGTTTGATCACCAAAGCATCTGCATCTTCTGCTAGGGTTGGTCTGCTAGGAGCATCCTTGCATTTTAGTGACTTTTTATTTTGAAGGAAAGCTCACATTTTAGCTCATAAAGATGGGTAGAAGGATCCATTTGTGCACCTTACTATAGTGGGTGAATGGGTCCCTTCATTAAAGCAACTCGTGTGACTTCTAAGTGTCCATTTTGTGTAAGATGCACTAAAAAGAACCTAGGCAAAGAAGAATAACAAGGCGCTGAGTAGATATGCTGCTATTTGTAGGGAGTCACGAGGGTCTCACACATATTGATAGGTAAGCAAGGGCTTTATATATATATATATATATATATAGAGAGAGAGAGAGAGAGAGAGAGAGAGAGAGAGAGAGATGTATGTATATATCTAAACATGTGTGTTATAGTCTTACGTGCAACATGTTGGTTAGTTGCCAAGCCTCACTATATTGATGTTAAGAAAGCATCAACCACAGACATGAAGGATCCATTTGTGAACCTTACATTAGTCGGTGAATGGGTCCCTTCATTAAAGCGACTTGTGTGACTTCTAAGTGTCCATTTTGTGTAAGATACGCTAAAAAGAACCTAAACAAAGAAAAATAGCAAAGGCATTGAGTAGATATGCTTTGGCTATTTGTAGGGAGTCATGAGGGTCTCACACATATTGATAGGTAAACAAGGGCTTTACATATATATATATGTGTATAGAGAGAGAGAGAGAGAGAGAGAGAGAGATGTCTAAACATATGTGTGTAATAGTCTTACGTGCACCATGTTGGTCAATTGCCAAGCCTCACTATATTGATGTTAGGAAAGCGAGAACCAGAGACATAAAAATACGTGCGATTTAGGTGACCTCGATTAGCGCGTAGAGGCTATAAGAGATAGCTACTCTCTCAAAAAAACCCAATTTTATGTAGCTCCCACCTATCTCAATCTCAAATGTGTGTCAGACATCAAAAGCTACTTTCCTTATCACAAGCTTGATCCGATGTTTTGGCATAGCTATGTGTCTCCGAATGCAATGAAACTTTATGCCTAGTATGAGCAGAGTATCCTTAACGCTGCCGTGTATTTAAATGCCGTTTTTGACACTTGGATCAAATTGCAAATAAGATTAATAGTTTAGGTCAGTCAGATTTGGCACTCAAAGCACTCTACGGCTTCTTCTAGACATGCTCTACTTATTCCGAAGGTCAAAAATCAGTTTTGGTACGTGTATTGTGCGTAGGAATCAGGAACACCTCGTAGACAAAACGACTAAAAACACACTTCCATCGTGAGAAACTTACGGTCAATGGAAGAGCTTTCACCTGCAAACACATTGGTATATTCGGAATAACAATGCAACATCCTACAAGAGAGACAAGGAATTGGAAAAACAGTAGACTCACGTTGAGCTCTTGCAACAAACGCTTATTTTCATTATCCAAAAACTTAGGTTTTTAATTACAAAAGTTTGCTTTTATACCTTAGCCAAGGTTCAAAGAATGGATTCCTAGCTATTTGGGCTCGTTACAAAGCTTAAAAACTGTATATGATTACAAACTTGGAGGCCCACAATCTCTTTAGATTCGTTGGCAATTAATAATATTGCAATAGCTTTGGACTTTGTGAGATTTCTCAAAAATACAAAAGGGTTTAATAAAATCAACTCACTTTAAAAAATGAGTGGCGTTCTTTTTAATGCTCTTTCTTCGGCTCTTGTTAGCTGAGCAGCTAACATTCCCCCCCTCCTTGCCTGTGTCGTCCGTGACACAACTACTTAGGGTGCTAAGTTTTGGTTAGGCTTCCTTATTGTTGTCTGTTAAGCATGCTGCTCGAGACCTTGTTGGTATTTGAGACAGAGTTCTTTATCTTCGGTGGACATAAATTGCATGGTTAATTTATTTATTTGCTCAACTACGGAGTAATTGACAAATCTCGCTCGCAGATTGGTGATGTGAGGGGGCCAAAGATCTTGGACCGATAAGTGAAGAAGCCCGTGTAGAATGCTTCTTCAAATATCTACATATAGTAGGATGGTAGAAACATCACTCTATCATAGAATCCGTGGAGCACTTCTTCCGAGGGCAGGCCTGATAAATCATAGCATAAGCCCATGGCGCCTTCGAGGAAAGACATCCATGTTACATCTGTTTCTCTGCACGATGAAAAGTCTGCGAGCAGGTTAGGAGAAATTTTTCAATCTTTTCCAACATAATTCACGCTAAATTTGGAATTGCTCGAGGGAAATGACGTAATTCTCTCCAAGCGAAGCCAAAAGAACTACAAGAGCGCCCAAGTGCCTTGCCGCCCCGCGGGGGGGGGAGGGGGCGGGGGGGGGGTCAACATCACCTAAAAGGGATTGGGAGGTGCAAAAGGAAGAAACCACCAACCTCAGCAGACATCACCTATGAGCCGACACCCTTCCCAACGGGTATGGCATTTCCTAGGGGAAAACCGTCGGGTTACAAGGGCAGTTTAGTGAGGTGAGCGATAAGTTACCTGGAGAAGGCAACTCCATAGGGAAGACTGAAGCAAGTCCCGTAGTACCTAGGCCTTTGAACAGAGGTACTTGGTCGCTGACACACCCATCACTAGTCAGCGAAATGGGTCTCTCAAGGGCATGGCTCTAAGACTGTAGATAATTCTGGCCTCACATAGTCTAGAGGAAACTAGTGACAAAAGCGTCTGCCCTAGGAGCCTGGGTGCATATTCCTGGTCGTTCTTCTTGTGCACTTTTTTGGTGTATGAGGGAAGCGACTGGGAGTGCCCAACCCGACTCCTAAAACAAAACAAAACAAAATTCCTCGAAAGAGTCGAATGGTTGAGGATAATGTTTCCACCATATATGTTTATGTGGGTGGTTATTTGAAGGTGGTGGAAACCTCGGGTAGTTGAGCCAGGTAGGCCGCTTTTACTGGAGGACAAAATGTTGCTGTCAACTTCTGACTCTTGGTACAGGACACTCCATGGGATCTTGTTTGATATGTGTTGGTGCATTTGTATATAAAATAAGATACTTGAGTGCCGGTTTAGCCAGATCTCTTGCCATTTGGGATGCGCCAGTGTTCGGTTGGTTTGGAAATCCTAGCGGAGTCGCTCTTTGATTTGGAGTACTTCAAACTTTATAAGGGGGAATGGTAGAGCTTACTTATAATATGCCTCATTGATATCGGATGGTGTGAGGAGGTTGACATTGATCCGCTCTTCCCAACGCATGGCTTCCTTCCAGATGGTCTCGGTCTTCTCTTCCACATGTTTTTCTAATGTCACCTCTTTCTTAGCAGTTAAGCTTTTCGGTTGAGCGTATGGTCTAGCTTCAACATGAGAAATATCGAACTCTAGAAGATTGGCCTCTTCGGTGGTAGCGACTTTAAAGTCTAGAAATTGCAGGGTGTCTTGATCTTGCATTATGGAATCTATTTGTTCTTCCCATGATGTGGAGGCTTGTGTCGTGGTAACTGCTTGAGCTTTCATCAATTCCACTTTAGGTTGGTCAATTTCCTTCTGATATCTCTCCCCCCGCTGCATAAATCCAATGGAGAGTTCTCTTCTCTACATTTGCTCTAGCTTTAGCTCCACCTCAAGATCTTTAACATTTTGTTCCACTACTTTATATGCCTCACCTGTGCCCTGTAGTGTGGCTATTGTAGGGTTGTCATTGAGGTGATTTATCAAGGCATTTTTCTCTTGACATCGAGCTTCTGACTGTGCTAACTGAGTATTGGCAATGTTTAGCTAAATCAGTAGCCGGCTGATTGTGGCAGCAGACTCTTGTAAAGCGGAGGTGGCCATTGTGACTTGTTGCTCTTGTTGTTGATTCCTTGTGTGGAGAGTTTCCGAGGAGTTTCCAATTGCGCTATTGACTTTGCAGTTAGTTCAGCCAGTTATTTGTCTTCAAATTCCATGGCTTTTTTATACAATTCGACACAAATGTTGGCCATGTCGAGCCGTTCATCTGAGAGCCGCATTCACTTATACAAACTATGGAGCTATTGGTGGCGAGCATAAATCTCGTCTTTCATTTTGTCCACCATATCATGTGCATACCGGGAATATTCATCTATGTCTTCGAGACTTTCCAACCTTCTTGTGTTGCTCACTTCAGGTTGATCCGTTGACGTGTCATGAGTCTCAATAGTGATTGGTTCATCTATTTGGTTGGCATGGGTACTTGGTGTCTCTGTTGGGATGGCTGGGTCTTCCACTTGCTCATTGGTAGTTTCTTTGGGCGGTTCTGATTCTGTTTCCATATTGCTAGCAATGGGAGTGGTCTTCTCCGGTTGTGGTGTTGTTGTGTCCTCCGGTTGTGGTGGTCCACTTGGAGGAGAGAAGTGTGGAACCTCTTCCATAGGGTTGACTTGTTCTTTAGGTGAGTCTTGAAGCTCTTGTCTGCACTTCTTCTTTATCAGCAATCTTGTTCAATAGCCATAGATATTGCTCCAGGGCAGGTGGTAGATGCTCTATCTAGCCTATAGCGTGGTAAGCAATCCGTGTTAGCACTTCTGGAGCTCCCAAGAAGGTGATGTCTTTGGATTTTTCATATGAGTGAGAGTTGTGTAAATATATTGGGCGTAGTTCACTTCTATAACTCCTTCTCTCTTTGAGGCCTGTGTGAAAGTGGAAACTACGGCATGATTTGGAATTGTGTACCTGGAAGGTCTTTTAGCAGTGAAATGGAAGTGTTGATGATAGAGCCAAAGTTCCTGCTCTATCTCTCTTTTCTTTAGATCCGAGAAAGAGGTTGACCAACTGTAGAAAATGCTAGTTGTGGGCAACATTCGGTCTCTCATGGGTTTTCCTCCTCTTTGCTTCTATAAGGCTTTAGCAACGTGGTCCTCTTTGATGTGTACCTCTATTGGAGAGTCATTTAAGTCTAAGATGGTTGCCCTTCCTTCTTTAGTGATGTTGTGTAGGAGCTCATAAGAACTCTTGTAGTCCACACCACAAGGTTCCAATTCAAGGTAGTCTCTTAGGCCAATTCTCTCCCACAGTGGCTTGACTACCTCTTCTTTGTCAAGATCTTGAGCTTCGCTTGGCAACATCTGAACTTCTACTTTGGATCCTTGTGCGCTTTTGAATGAGCCATAGTATATAGTGACATGCTGACTTCTTAGCTATTCTTTTGCCAACCAAGTGACGTTTTCTTCTTTCAGGGAGTCTTCCTCTAACTGGTATGGTGGAAGCTCGGTAAATTTTTCCTTCATGGTTTTCTTCTTTGGAGCTCTTGAGGTAGAAGAGAGTGAACCTGGTAGAGCATCATCCAAATCATTGGTTAGATCAAGTCTAGCAAGTCCCAGCCAAGTAGAGAAGCTAATAAGTCAGAAATGAGCTATAAAAAGCACTTTCTTGGCAAAATTTATCTTAGGCGTACCTAAGATACAGATGGGTGCAGGTGCAAGTTCATGCAACTTGGTGTAATATGAATGCATATGCATGGGTTGTTGGTGATATGCAAAAAGTTTGATAGATTTTGGACACTTGTGATGAGAGTTATGCACAAATTTGTGTCCGCTTTACTGCTTTTTGAGCTTTTGGTGTCTTATGCCAAACTTGATAAAACTTGTCAAGGTGCTTTGTTTGACCCATTGTGGACATATTTGTGTCCTCAAATTGCAAGTCAAGTCCCTCCTTTAGCATTTCTATCTTAGGCGTGCCTAAGGTGAGAATGATTGATTTGGGGTTATTTTGTGCTTCTGGTACCTTGATTGGTGGTGGAGGGTTGATTCTTGATGTCCATAAGGTTGGGTTTGATTTGACAGGCTAATAGTCAATTTTGGGCACTTGTGTCTATTTGGTGAGGTAAAGTGCATTTGAGAGTGGTTATGCATGAAAGGAGTGTACAAGTGTTATGTAGGCTTTGTGAGGGGTAGGGGAATCATGCCAATGTGAAAGAGTGTATAAAATGTTCTTCCATCCTAGCAGATCATCTTCGGTGTACCTAAGATAATTTTTACAAATTATTGTAATTTAAGCCCTAATCTTGTCCCATATAGCTTCCACTAGGTTAGTTATGAGGATTGAAGCTTTTGGTTGTGTTCCTTGCACTTGGTTTTGTGACCGATTAGGTTGATAGTTCCTTTTTGATCCAAGCTTGACTTGGAGTCATTAATCACTAGCTCTATGTCCACTAAAGGTTGGTAAGGCTCCAATGTAATGCATAGAGTGCCCCCTTTGAGTTTGAGGTCAAACGGATCAATATTTTTCATTGTGGTGCAAAATGTCGCTTCGTGGTAAGGATATGGTCATTTTTCCATACACTGATAACTAGGCCTCCAATGCACCCCTAACTCTCCAGAGTTCCCTAACATGATGGTCCCAACACATATGTGAAATTTGGCCGAGATTTGGGTCCTCTATCTTCGGCACGCCGAAGATACTATGTCAGTTCTTCTGACACATTTTGTATCTTTGACTCTAGCAATGTGTTGCCCTACTACTGATGAGTCCCTGGTTCATCCTTGGTGCAATATGTATTTCTGGTGTGGCCTATTTTAGTGGTTCTGATCCCCAAAGTTCCCAGGTTGTTCTGTGTTGCCGTGCCCCTACAGCTCCTGTGGTTGACAACGTGATATTCAAAATGCTTCTAGACACAGTTAGGAACTTACCCCTCATCGCTCGAGTGAGTAAGAGCTGACAAACAGGGCGTAGGAGAGCGTGGAAGTTCGCCGAAATCCACAACCTAGGGCTCTCTCTTTAAAGGCTAGAATGTAAATGAGAGAGAAAATGGATCAAGGGACTATACATACCTAGACTTTTACAACCCCCTTCCTATGCCTATCCAATGAGCTTATTAGGCCTTACAGGGTACTCTCGGATCAAAAATCTCTGGAAACTAACATCCAGGGATCTTTTTGCTCTAGATGATTAGTGAGTCGGAGTGGCCGACGAGTTTTTTGATAGGAATTGCCCCAAAAAATTTGGCTTTTCTATTGAGCTTCGACATTTGGTGTTTAAAGTCGGAATCCAATTCTAACATTCCTGCTTATTATTTTTTATTTATTTGACTTTTTATTAGCTTGTATTAGCAAAAATTAAAGAAAATTTAAACAAACTGCTCAAAAAATTCCATCCTGTATTTAAAGATACTAAAACACTTCTTTATTATTTGGCCATATGTTTGTGGATTGCTCAATTTTCATAATGATTTTGGTCAGAAAACACACAATATGAGTAAAAGCAGCACTATTTATGGCTTTTGGCAGTTATGTACAATATAGACACACACACCAAGGGGTTATCCTATTGCATGCCCAATCATCTCATTATTAGGAGAATCGGTTAATTTATTCAAGAAAGATCACACGTTAACACACAACTACTTCAAAACATTGCCCTCATCTCTTCCTGATTCATTGCTTTGTTCACTCATTTTCAAATTGTCTCCCCCCTCTCCTTGCTTCAATCCTCTGGGACGATAGAGGACCCTGGTTGTGCAATGCGTAGGTCATAATGTCGTACCTATGCCTGGCCCTGATTGGCCCTATAATTCTATTGATGTCAATGCAATTAAACACACATTGTTGTGCAAGAGGGGTTCTTGAGTATTGCACTCAAGGGTTTTTGATGGCGAGGTATGTTGTGATTATACTCTCTTGAAGAGTAAGCCTTGTAGCAATTGAGTGCGTTCTTTTATGGTGCGATATGTAATGTCTGTTGTGTGATGATTGGAATGGGTGGTTTCAGTTGCAGTGGATGGTTTGACTTTAGTCATCCACTTGTACCTGATGGAGGTTGGCGTGAGTTGCGATGGGGTCTTTGGCAGCCATAGTTTGGCTTGACTTCTTTGGGTACTTGGTCTTCTGCTCTGAGATATACATTTCTTCTTTGGTTGCCATATCCATTTCATCTTTAGCAGCGGTGGTTTCTGTTGAGAAGGTGGATACGATGGTTTCCCCTTAGGGCTGTTAGAGGTGTATAGCAATCTTCTGGGCACCGAGATTTGTTGAGTTTGGTTGACAAGCTGACTTTTAGGTATCCAAACTTGCGTGGTTCCCTGCATTAGTTGAGTAGAAGAAGTCTTTATTGGAGCTGTGGTTGTAATTTTGGCTATGATGGCTCATGCTTCTTTGAGTGGAAATCACCAAGAGCTTTTTTCCATTCCTCTTTACTGTATCAAAATGGTATCTTTAGTTGTCTTCCTTTGAGTGTGAGTTCCAGAATTCTGGCATCCCAATCTTGAATTGCTTTGTAGGTTCTCATCCACGGAACATCTTATATTAAGTCCTCATTTATGTGTTCATCCTCTATACATATGAAAATATGCGAATAAGAGAATCCATGAACCATAATATTCAAGTTGATCTTCCCTAAAGTTGGAGTGACGCTCTTGTTGTAGCCCTTGACAGTGGCTCCACAATGCTCAAGTGGTTGAGTAGTTGCTTGCGATAAGTGGAATAGTTTATCGCATTGACTTGGCCCCCTGTATCTACTAAAGCTTTGACTTTGTAATCCTTGTTTAGATTCACATTGATTTTCATATCAAGACCATCTAGCCACTCGTCATCAATCTCGACCTCATCCTCTGCTAAGGGTTGAATGTGGAGAGTATTGAGTGGTACAGCTTGGAGAACAGGTTGTCCTGCAGCTTATTCGTTTAAGAACTTGAATGCACGCTTCCTCTTGAACCTCCTCAATAACATGTTGTCGTTTAAGCTTCCTTTCCTTGGATGCATGCATTCTCTGCAGAAGTTCATTAGTCAACAGAAGGTTGTATTTGCGGAGTTGACATCCACTAATCCAATTTTTCATGATTTCTCCATCTACAGTAGCTTAACAAAAGGACCGTGTTCTTTTTTCTTGAACTTGGGTATATGTTGTTGCAGCGAGTAGACTAAGACTAAATTGTCCAATTTTAAAACTCTACTCAGTAAATGCGAGTCAAAGAACTGTTTTTGTTTTTGTTTTTGTGCGTATATGTGGGAAATGGCCGTTAAACGTTGTTCATCTAGGCGTTTTAAGTCCTCAAGTCATTTTGACAACTCATGCCCTTTCCACTCCAACTCAGTTTGCAGCTCTAAGTGTGGGTAATAAGAATTCCATTGGCAATATTGCATCCAGGCCATAGACCAAATTAAAACAAGTCATGTTCAAAGCCATTTTGAAGGAAACTCGATAAGTCCATAAGGCAGAGTGAAGATGCATTTCCTAGTCCGTTCTGCCTGAACTAACGATTTTGGTTAGTATAAAGCTCAGAATTTTGTTTGTATGTTCAGCTTGGCCATTTGCTTGAGGGTGATAGGGTGCATATTTGTTATGGATTACCATGAAATCATCTAGTAGATATTCTCACTTCATTGAGGAAATGCGATCCGCGATCACTCACAAGCTCAATAGGAAGTCCGTATCTAGTAAAGATGCATTTTACAGGAATGCAGCAGTGGTTCTAGCACCGTTTTTCATGGTGGCTCGTGCCTCAGCCCATTTGGTTAAGTAATATGTTGCCACAATAATATATGTGCATGAGTTTTGTAAGTTGGTGGTTGTATTGGACCACAAAGTCTATATCCGATTTAGCAAATGCGCGTGCTCCCATCATAGGTCGCAGTGGCATGTTATCCATTCTCGTTGGCATCTTTGCTCATTGACATGCATCACATCATTGAAAAAATTCTTTTGCATCAACAAATAAAGTTGGCCATCAAATGCCTGCCATCAATATGGCTTTGGCTATGGTTTCATGAGAGAAGTGACCCCCTACTAGACCTGTGCGACCTTGTTCCAAAATAGAAAGATACTCCTCTTCATTAGCACACAATCTGAGTTGTTGGTCTTTTTCTCGTCTATAGAGATGATTTCCAATCATTGTATAGTTGGCTGCGTGAGTTTCTATTGCTCTTTTTTGTCCTTTACTCATGTCTTCTGGGAATATTCAGTAGTCAAATACTCTACCAGGCATCTACTCCACTATGGTGTAACTGAAATGTGAAATAAAGTGGCATGGGGTATGGCAGCTTTTTCTTTACATTGAGAGTAATCATTCACGTAATGATGAACACCCCTCTGCATGGTAGTCCAGTAAACGCCCAACCACATTAATCTTTGTAGGATTTGATCTCGTGCAAAATGTAGACCTACGATTGTGGTACGAGCTTGACTCAAATAGGCTTCTTGATCCTCAAGCTTAATGCAGAAGAGCAGGATTCCATCCTTGTTTTTGCAATGCAGTCTTCTAGCCAGCAATTGATATAGGGCTGATTGCTCAATCAATCGTGGTGTAATAGGAATTGGTATTTGAGAATCCACCTGTGCTATAGTCACTAAGGACACCGGATCTTTTGATTATCTTGGAATAATCTCCACAGAGAACAAATATGCATCGGATAAGTCATCGTCTACCCCTTTGGGTGATTCCCCCATGGTGAGTCTCGACAGGTGATCTGCCTGCTAATGAGTAGTGTCCACAACTGTGAATTCAAATTCAAGTAGGATGATAAACCATCTTACTATCCTACTTGTATTGCATGGTTTATTCACTAGATAGAGTAAGGCTTGATGGTCTACTAAAAAGACAAACTTGTTAGCTAACAAGTAATGTTGGAATTTCTTAACAAAATATACCATACCAAGACCCTCTCTTTTCGTGGTTGTATATTTCTTTTCCGTCAGATTTAATTGTTGACTAGCATAGGAGATAGAAAAATCCATTGTTCCCTCTCCTGGCTGGGCTAAGATGCAGCCAATTGCATAAATTGAAGCATCAACATGTGCGTGAAACACTTTGTTTCTGTCAGGAGCTTTCAGTATTGGTGCTAAGCTCAAAGCTTGCTTAAGCTTTTGGAAGGATTCCTCACATTCATCAGTCCATTCAAAGTTAGTGATAAGGTGATATATGGGCCTAGAAAGTATCGCATACATGTAGATAAATCTACAATAGTAATCGCAATGTCCCATAAATGCATGCACCTCTTTGATTGTTGTTGGCCTAGCCATTTCCACGATCACTGCCACCTTCTCCATGTCTGTGGCTATGCCATTTTTTGACACAATATGTCCAATAATTTTGCCTTGTCTAACTATAAAAATGCATTCTTTAGGCTTCAAGAAAATTCTATACAAACAGCATTTCTCAAAGACATATCGGAAATGTTGAGTCTTGAAGAAAGTCAAGATGTGCTTGAACTTGAGAGAGGTCCTCTTTCTTGATTGAGTTGAAAAAGAAGACACCTTTGAATCAAAATAAGTGTCTAGCACTTCTTTGGCAATAGTTTTTATATGTCTCCCTTGATTTACGCTCTCTTCTGTGGTGGACGCTCTACTCCTATTCTGTCCTGAGTCAATCGAGTTTCTCAAAACTCTACCAGATCTTAGGTTCATTTATGAACTTGCACAACTTAATTGAATTGATACTTCAAACCTGGAAGATTGCCTTTGATTTCAAATGCAATGCTTTCTCTCCGTCCTTCACAAAGTCGCAAGTCCCTACACAAAAACACTTAAAGCCATATGTGATTCCACAATTTGTCAATCCTAAATCACAAAAAATACAACAAAAAAAAAATCAGTGCCCGATAGACCTTATGTGCAAAAAATGTGAAATTTTGCTCAATTTTATCTTAGGCGTGCCTAAGATGGTTGCACCTAGCAACGTCAATCCTAGTGTCAAAATGACAAAATTGCTTTTCTGGTAAGAAATTTATCTTTGGCTCGCCTAAGATAAATCTTCTCTATTTCAACATATTTTTTGGCCAATGTGAATTGGGTTGGATTCTACATGTGATTTCAAGCTTGTACAATTAGTTTCGCAAGGTTTGGACCATTCACCAATGTTTTTATCATTGTTTTTGATCCTGTATCCTGGTTCTCCAATTTTCCTAGTGTATTTTATCCTTACACAGCTCCAAATTTGATGAAATTTGCTCAAGAGTTGTAGTGTGGTCTAAGTAGACCTTATGAGTTGAAATTTTGACAAAATACCCAACCTGGAGAGGTTTCTATCTTCGGCGTGCCTAAGATAAAAACTCTACCAGGTTTTGACATTTTTCATTTTTTTTCTTCACAGATTGATTTTCCCACAAGTTTTAGGATTTATCCACACTCTGGTTTCAAGTCTTAGCATGCTTTGACTTTTTCATATTGATTTTCTCTGAAGTTTGCTTTTTTTTTTTCAATTTTGGGCTTGAACAAGTGTTTTAGTGATCCAAATGTTTCCAAAATCAAAGGGAGTAGTCTACTCAAGTTGGTCTACCACCCTCCAAGTTCAATTTCTTAGTTTTAGTCTCAAAAACCCCCATTCTATCTTAGGTGCACTTAAGATAGATTTGACAATTTTTTGGTTTTCTTCAATGCATCTCAGATCAGATGCAATCCTGATGGTTTTCTACTTACCCTACTCCTATGAACATGAAAAAAGAGTACTAAAATTAGAAAGTTCAACCTTCAGTCTAAAATCCCTACTCTCTACTTAGGTGATGCCCTTATCGACCACTAGATTATCTCAAGGACCCTCTACCTAATCAGTTTTACTAAGCTAAAGCTCTCGAGGTCCTTACAGAGTATCTCTACTCTCAAGCACCTCTCAACCATGATAAAGTCAAAACACGTGTTGCTCTAGCCGAAACTAGAAGAAGTACTAGAAATTCAAGTAAATGATTTGGAGTTTTTCTCTAGTCTAGGTTGCCTCGTCCACAGCAACGTCGCCAAAATGTTAGCCGGGTGCCAAGCCTCACCATATCAACGCCCGCAAAGCGAGAACCATAGACATAAAAATTGCCAATCCGTGGGAGATGACTTGAATAGTGCATGGAGGCTACAAGAGATAGCTGATCCCTCGAAAAACCCAAGTCTATGTCGCTCCTATCTATCTCAGTCTCAAATGTGTGTCAGACATCAAAATCTACTTTCCTTATTGCAAGCTTGATTCGATGATTTTTCATAGCTACGAGTCTCTAAATGCAACAAAACTTTATGCCTAGTATAAGCAGAGTATCCTTAACACTCTCATGTACTCAAATGTCATTTCTAGCACTCAGACAAAATTGCGCATAAGATAAACAACCTATTTCAGGTCAGGCAGTTCTGGCACCCAAAGCACTCTACGACTCCTTCTAGACGTTGGTGCAACCAAAGCTGGTTGATGTTACAAAAGGTGCAAAGCAAGAGGGTACGAGCTCTCAAGGATTTTCCAAAGTGATATGGTAGCTATAGAGATTAAGGGCAGGCAAATGACAGTAGAGATGTATGCCTAATGTGGTTTTTTAGACCAAAAGGGTTCTAGATTGGTCTTGATAGGGTGATAGGTGAAGCATGACCAAAGTGATGGTTTTTGGTGTGAATATGTAGAGATTGAAGTGCTAAAGGAGAAGGTCCAGATGGTTCATTAAACAGAGCTACGGAGGGCAAGATATTTGGGTTTGAAGGTGGAAGTGTTTGCAGATCAGCAGTTGCAAATAGAGGACCATGGATGAAGTGAATACATGGGCCTAAAGTGCTCGTCATGTGGAGCATGTCGGTCTTTCCAAATTGTCGTTTGGGGTCCCGGATGTCAGGTTATTGCCAGATGAAGTTTTGTCGGGGGCAAGTTATGTACCATTTTGGCCGCCTTGATGGATGTGCCATCTAGTGTTTTTGAGACTTCCCCAGGGTTTTTATGTATTCTATGTGGCAAGGGAAGGCCAAGAAGTGACTATACATCAAACGGAGTCCATACGGTCAAGATACAGGTGGTTTGAACTCAATAACGGTTGTCAACCGGGAGGGATATGATGCTTTTTGGTTGTTTTGATTGCCTCGATTGATGGGCACGACCAGGTCAAAATAGGGAGGTGTTTGCACGGGATGAAGTCGGGAACTTGGTCTCTGAATGGTGCTCTAGAGCCTAGGTTGTTTGGGGCAAGCATTTAGAAAAGGTAGGAAAAAAACTTTCTAAGGCTTTGTTTTCAAAGGTGAGTTTTTGTAAACCCCAAGGGGTGGGCGCCATATGGCTGCCATGTGGCATGGCATATAAGCCACATGCAAAGCATGGACCAAGAGGCCCTCACTTTATATAACAGAGGTGGTGAGGCATATGGGCATCCAATAAGGCGTAGAGCTCTTGCGAGCTTCAAGCGATGGCGCTGGGCGGGGCTTGGCTCTGCGCAGGGGGCAATTCGACTGTGGGGGTTGTTGTTGGAGCAAGCATCGATGGCGCTTCCACTTTGCCGCACTATTTCGACTCAACGAACCCGTGGGGCGGCCGCTTTTGACAGTGAGACATGCTGTCCGTGGGGTGTGTTCTCGCGCCCGCCGCAAGGGGCCCAATATTTTTGAAGAGAAGCAGTAAGGGGCACTGACGACGCCCTCGGTGCCTCACTCAAGGGATGTATCACATGCGAGACTTGGAGTTAAAGCCCAGTGCCGAAATTGGGGCGGTTTCTCATGCAAAGTAGGTGCCAAAAATAGCAAGGGGAGCTCAAAATAGAAGGACACACATATACATTAGGAAAGAAATGGACTCATTTTCGGGCCTTTTAGCTCTAGTGAGAAAATGCTCCTTAGCCAATAGGAAGAAGGCTAACGTTACGTTGAAAAGCCTTTGTCTCATTTTTCAAAATATCCATGAAAAACATTTTGGTGAAATTATCATTATCGTGAGAAAAGTGAGGCGCTTGATAATGATATCTTGCACAAGCGCCGAGCGCCTTTTTATGACCAGCTGTTGCTATCTCGCACAAACATCAATCTCCTTTTTATGAGGTACTCGCAATTCAAATTTTGAACGGGTTGTACTTGATAGCAATTGATAGGTACTATTTAAGACTGTGAAGGGGTCAGAACCAAGCGAATAAAGGCCCATGAGGGGTCTTGGGGGCCTCTATTTGCTTGGTTCTGACCTCATGAGGCCCTAGGCTTAAAACGGCTGTATCTTGAGCTAGAGATGTCGGATTTTAGTGTTTAAAAGTGCTATCCTAAGGTTTTTGGATGTTTTAAATACATCCTAGCATTCTTTTTGTATTTTAAAAACATCTCTTATGTGTTTTCTCTCATCGCACATCACATCACTCATTAAGATTCATAGACATGGATTTTGGTGCACACTTAAGTTGGGCTCTCGAAAAGCATTTTGTACGAGCATGCATTTAAGTGATCATGCAAACTTTTATGTATGTACTATGAGAAATAGAATTCCAAAAAACTAATTTTATAATTTTCAAGATTACCTCTCTCTATGTTAAGTTGGCGTTCCCTACAGGGCCCAAAATTGAGTCCAACTTTCTCCTAATGGGGCAAATTTTTTTTGTATTTGGAAGGAGGGCTAATAAAGAGAGGGAGCAAGAGAGCTTTGTATCCTTTTGGAAGAAAAAGAAGAAAGCAAGGTTTCGCTATCGATGCTTTATTATCGATTCCCCCTCTTCTCTGCTTGTCTTTGCCTCTCTTGTCGGAGCAGTGCGTGCTCATGTGTCGCCCCTTGACCATTTTTTTCTTGAGGTGCGGTGCACAGAGAGAGAGAGAGAGAGAGAGAGAGAGAGAGAGAGAGAGAGAGAGAGAGAGAGAGAGAGAGAGAGAGAAGGATTGATGTTTGGGTGTGTGCAATCGATGCAAGTCTGCGTGTGCGTTCGTGCTCTCTGAATCATGTATGTGCTTGTGTTGTCGTATTGTGCATGGTGTTTGTGAGTGGAAACGTGAAGTTTTGAAGGTGATTATTAGGGGATAGGGGTGTTGTGAAATCCTTGAGCTATTGAGAGGCAATTGTTTCGTGTTCTGGGTGTTTTTCCACATCCCCCTTTCCATTTTCTGGTGCCCCCACTAAGGAGTGTCTGATTGCTCTTCAAATTTAATCAAAGAAGCAGTCGGTCCGGTTTTCACTAAAGAAGAAGATCTCGAAGAGTGGATGGCCGACTTTGAGTTGTATATGTTGGCATTGCATATGCCTACCAAGGATAACAAAGATGCAAACGATTCTGCTGTTGATGCGAGGGAGAGCAAAAATATGGTTCTATGCTTTGGAAGGCGAACCAAGGTTCATGTGGTTGGCTTTGCGGACTCAGTTTCTGTAGAACTTTCATAAAGAGGTATCTCCTGTTGATTTAGATGCAAGATTGAAGAATTTGAAGCAGGACGTGAAAGAGGAATTTGGAGCCTTTCTCACCTGTTTTGAAGAATATTGGAGGGATTTTGTAGTTGCCATGCAGTTGGAAAACGGCGGCAACTACTTTGAGTTGGAAAAGTTCATGGCATGTTTGCATCCCAAGGTTCGAGAAAAGGTGGATTTTGAAAGCGCGGAAAATTACAACGGGGCAGTTGCTATTGCGCGGGCCAAAATCAGGAAAATCAAGAAGAAGATTGAGCAAGACGCATTGGGGTACGAGTTGATGGCCTCGAACCCTGCTCCAACTCCCAGAGAGGAAGCTCAAGCGGATAAGCAATCAAACCGAGGAGCGGCAACAATTCCTCAACAATGGGTACGTACTGTTCAAGATTTGAGTGAGCAAATGCAAGAGCTGCGCTTGAGTGTAAAGGGCAAAGGACAGCCAAGGGCAGGAAGATCCAGGGCTAGGCAGTTGTCTGGTAGGTGTTATAATTGCAGAGGAGAGAGCCATTATGCTCCTGATTGCCCTCATCCTCCAAGAGAAAGGGGTGGCATGTACCCTCTATTTGGTCGAGGCTGGGGACAAGCATGTTCAATGGTCAAAGGGAGCAAGCAAGTGAAAATCAAGCACCACCTATTCCATCAGGTAATGATGAGGTGCCTACAATTAACATAATTGGAGTTGATAAACAGGAAGTTGATGTTATGGCCAACAAAAGGGCAGATGGAACCGACTTATGATGAAGGTTCGAGCAGTGATTCTCCTAAGCCCATTGAAGGTATGCAAAATTTGATTTGTGGTATAGAAGCTAAAGAAGTAGAGAACATGCTGGGAGAAGATCTAACCAAGCAAGAAAAGGAAAGCTATGTGGAGCTATGTGCATTATATCCCAGTTTGTTTGCTATAGAGTACAAAGATTTGCGGAGAGCTAAAGGGGTGGAACATTGAATTCTACTCAAGGCCGGATGCAAGCCAAAGGCACAAAAATTGAGGAGGTTGGGAGATATTCAAAAGGAAGCTTTGTGGCAAGAAATCTACAAGCTGTTGGAGGCAGGTATTATCTATCCCATGAGAGAAGTTGAGTGGGTTTCCCCTCTTGTCATTACACCAAAGAAGAACAGGAAGGGGAGGGTATGTGTAGACTATAAGCCATTAAATGCTGCTACCAAGTGGAACCACTACCCTTTTCCATTAAAGGGTAGTGGAACCGCTGCCCTTTGTCATTTCAAGATGAAATTTTGAACCATGTTGCAGTCATGAGCGGTGTTCTATTATGGACGGTTTTTTGGGTTATTTTCAGATTGGTATTGCATTGGAGGACTAGTTAAAGACTACTTTCATCTCATCTTGGGGGTGCTTTGCTTATCATCGAATGCCTTTTGGATTGGTGAATGCATATGCGACATTGCAAAATTGGATGAATAAGGTATTCGGGCCGTACTTGGGTAAGTTTATCAGAGTTTTCATGGATGATATTGGGTGTTATAATTCCCGAGCAGAGCACTTGTCCAAGTTAGAGTTGTGCTTTCAATGATTAGATGAGGAGGGAGGGCAGCTAAACCCGAAGAGTGTAAGTTGGCATAGTCGTGGGCTCATCTTTTGGGCCATGTGGTTTTGCAGAATGGTATTGAAGCGGATCCAAAAAAGGAAGGCTTTGGTTTTGATGGATCCTCCCATCAATGCTACAGGTTTGGCTTCTTTTGTGCATAAACTCAAATATTTGGCCAGGTTTTTTTGGATGCTTTCACAGTATGTGTACCCCCTTCAGAAATTAAGCCAATAGGTCCATGGGTTCTAGTGGACAAGAGATGCTCAAATAGCTTTTGACAAGGTGAACGACATCTTATGTCAATTGCCTATAGTGTGTCCACCTAACAATGAAGATTATTTTTATGTGGCCATGATGGTGGGAACTGTTGCTATTGGTGCAGTGTTGATGCAGAAGGTGGGTAAGTACTACAAGCCGATTTATTTTGATAGCAAGGTGATTAGCCCGGCGGAGAGATCATATACGGAGGCTGAGCAGTGGGTGATGACCTTGGTCTTTTCGTGCCTCAATTTTAAAGTGCATTTGATTGTTCAGAATTTTTATGTGCTCACCTCTAACAATTTGTTGCTTGAACTAGTGCTTTATCTCCAGCCAGGGAGAAGGATAAGAAAATGGGTACCTGAATTGTAGGAGTTTGAGTTTGAATTCAAGATTGATCACACATTAGGTCTCATTTGGCGGATGTTTTGGTCAACAAGGAAGGGGACCTACCCACCTATCCAAGGGTGGTGAAAGAGGATGCTACAAAGCAACCGGACTTGAAGGGAGATTTCATCATGTGGTTTGATGCTGCTTATCAGAGGGTTGTGCAGAAAGCAAGAGGAGGAGTGATCATTCATGATCCCCAAGGAACGGTAATTTTCTCAAGAGCCTATGATTTGGAAGGGGTTCACACAAATAATGAAGCGGAGTACTTGACACTTCACTTGTGGCTCAAGCAGTGTGTGGAATTTGGCATCTCCAGGTTGGTAGTTAAGGGTGATGCTCTCCTAGTTGTAAAGTAGCTTTTGGGGCAATGGCAGGTAAAAAGGGATTCTCTCTAGAATTGGTTTTTTTCCATAAAGAAGCTGTTGAGGTTTTTTGAGGAAGTGTAGTTTAAACATGTTAGAAGAGAGCAGAATCAAGAGGCGGATCTGTTGGCCAGCAGTCATTTCCAGACTCAAGTGTTGAGTTTGTATGTGGCACCATCTACGTATGCCAGTAGGGAAACTTTGAAGGAAGTTGATGATTTCTTGAGTACAGGCCAGGGTTTATCAAAGCTGCAAAAGAGGCAAATAGTTCAAAAGGCTCGGAAGTTCACTCTAATAGGAAAGGATTTAGTGACATATGGAAATGGCCTATAGTTTGTGTCATTTCCTCATTGCATGACAAAAAGTTTAACTACTCGTATGGTTTTTCTATGGCTTGAGAAAACATTTTTGTCGCCCTTACACACTCGGATGAGAGGCCTACCTATTCAATGACCAGTTCACTGGTCTAAGTTGATTTTTGCATTTCTTTGCACTACAACTAACTATATGTAAGAAAACTATTTTAGACTCACAACAACACATCAATACTAAACCATATCAACAAAAGGCCAACCAAGCAAAATTAGTTCAGACCTACTATGCATGTGGAGAGTAAGTGTATACATAGACATACACAAAGGGCAACAAAAGTTTTATTTGTGTCACAAGAAAGCCCAAGTGCCACACATTTAGACTTCAACAATTTGTACCACTATGAGATCAATTCTCTAGGAAGGAATTGCATGTAAGGATTCTATCTTTCCTGCAACCCTAATTCCAACAATTGGTATCAGAGCAGGTTGCATCCTCCCAGGCTTAGTCGCCAACAGCTCTAGCACATGCTTGCTCACTTTCTCCAATTTGAGTGAGCTTTGGCGAGCGTTCGCATGTCAACAAAAATTTTGGGCACTAGTTTGGTACAAAAACAAAACACTCAAGTATCTTTTTTTATTAACTTAAATCAAATGCTTCTTACAGCACATGGTGTATTTAAGAAACCCTCTTGATATGCTTAAATATGTTAGCTAGAGGGTCTTCTAAAAATATAACCTTGCATTTTAGAAGCTCTCATGATCAAGAAATATGCTCATCAAGTGGACCATGTAAGACAGACTGAGATTCATGCTTTGAAAAAAATGACTTTATAAGCCCAAGAAAAGATGAAGAGACTTGTAGAAAATTATACGTAAATTTTCCACAATTGTGTTATAGAAATTGCAAGTTACATGTGCAAAAAAGTTTACTTGAGATATATAAACGAATGGAAAATTCTATGTGTTTGATATTGCCATTTCAAGCATATCATTGTATACAAAGAAAAATACGTTTTTGATGTATTTGTGAGTTTTAGAAATGACACACACACTCTCTCTCTCTCTCTCATAAAACCCTAGCCCCCTCAAGGCACATGGAGTGCTTGAGGGCAATTGTATTCTTATTGAGTTAATATAAATTCTCTCAACTCACAATTGTATGGCCCAAAAAAAAAGTGATACATTGTTTTTCCTCTCCATTTATAACTCAAGGTGGCAAGGTGGCAAGTAGAAGTGCTTTGGTAAGCAACAATTATTGGATCATTTCAACTATTCAAAAGCGCACATGCAAAAACTTTGACATTTTAATTCTTGAGACATAAGCATTCAAAGCCTCAAATAACTTCAAACTTTTCACATAGATCAACTAAATGTGTCGAAGTACATAGTATGAAAATAGCAGGGGTACCTAAAACCTTGGTTTAAATGTTATTGTGGAGGATTCAACATTTTTAAGAGTTTTTTCACAATAAAAAATTAAAGATAGGGTTCAAGCAACGAGAATTAGCTGAGCTAGGGAGACAAAAATATATTTTTTTTTTGTTTCAACATATATAATCATTTATAGTTATCTAATTGCACTAGAATATCCCCAATTCCATGAGAAGACTTTAGAAGGCCAAAATTATGCACTTAGTCTGCATGTGCTCAAGTATAAAATTATGTATATAACTTGCAAGGGACTTGCTATTCATTGAAGGTCATTCCATTGTTTTGTAACACTAGGTACCAACACTTTGCTTTTATAAACATTAAAAAAGTCATCTCTCCAAAAGATATAAGAATTTATCATTGTTTTGGCACAAGAGCATGAATTTACTAAAATTTACGACTTAAAAATTACCATAATTCTCTCTGTAGGACTTGTATTTTGACATGGAGAAAAATCCAATGTTCTCTTTTCCTCATAACCAACCATGGTAGAAGCAAGGTGTAAAATTTTTCTTTCTAGCTTAACGGTAGGAAAATATGGGAAGCAAGGTGTAAAAATTTTCTTTCTAGCTTAACGGTAGGAAAATATGGCACTTTAGTGTCTCAGGACACTTGAGTGTCCAATCACAGGACTAATGTCAAGAGCCTAAGGGAAAGTTGCCCAAATCCAGAAGATGCACATGTGGCAAGGGGTCCTTTATATAGAGAGCAAGTCTATATAAGGAGTTGATTGGATAGAGCTTCAGTGTGATTTTCTAATGTCTTCCCAAGGATTGGGCCTAGAGAGACTTAAAAGACAAGGGGGGAAGGGAAAGAGAGAGGGGCATGGGGGGGGGCTGGCTGGGCTGCTAACATTGGAACCTATTACCTATCATCTATTCTATTTTTTTATGGAGCTTAAAACAAAGTCAAGCAAAGAGGTATGACACGTGTCATTAACCTGCTCCCCTGTTGAACGTGTGCGCATGCATACCCGAAAAGCTCGCGGTGAACTTTGAAGTGCGAGTCTAATCCTTGCGTGTGTGTGTGTGTGTGTGTGTGTGTGTGTGTGTGTGTGTGTGTGTGTGTGTGTGTGTGTGTGTGTGTGTGTGTGTGTGAGGAGAGAGAGAGAGAGAGAGAGAGAGAGAGAGAGAGAGAGCTCGCGGTGAACTTTGAAGTGCGAGTCTAATCCTTGCGCATCTGAGTGTGTGTGTGTGTGTGTGTGTGTGTGTGTGTGTGTGTGTGTGTGTGTGTGTGTGTGTGTGTGTGTGTGTGTGTGTGTGTGTGTGTGTGAGGAGAGAGAGAGAGAGAGAGAGAGAGAGAGAGAACTCTCGAGTGCTCTTTGTGTGTGCTTGTGCGTGCGTGTGTGTGTGCTTGAGAGAGAGAGAGAGAGAGAGAGAGAGAGAGAGAGTTTTCGCCACGCACCAGTAGAGAGAGAAAGAGCGCGCTATCACCATGCACCAGTAGAGAGAGACAGAGAGTTTTCCCATACACAAAGAGGCAAATATCTCTACAAAGAGTTTTAATTAAAAAATCGAGCAAAGAGTCGTGCAACACTTCACGCACCTCCTCTTGTTCTCCCCCTCTCAAACGTGCACACAACCCGTAAAGGGTGTAGAGGACTCCGCATGCGTGTAGGTGGCACCACCCTTGTGTGCATGTTAGAGACACATGCATCGATTTTTGTTGAGTGAGAGAGAAGACGAAGAAGAGAGTTCTAATGTCATGGAGAGAGAGAGAGAGAGAGAGAGAGAGAGAGAGAGAGAGAGAGAGAGAGAGAGAGATAGCAAGAAGCTCCTGGTTGTTGTTACCATATGTGAAGGAATTGTCTTTCTTCAAATGTACTCACTATGCTTGCACCTTGAAGGCATGTGACCGTATTGAAGACCTTCACATGGGTGAGAGAATTCATGACGAGAGTCCATGGATTGTTGGAGAAATATATTGTGCTTGGCGATACTTTGATTGATACGTATGTCAAATCTGTTTACTCTATCATGAAAGGCATAGTTATTACTTATTTTTGTGATAACTATGCCTCTTTTGTGGTCATACCAAGGAGTAACTGGTGGTTCAGTACAACTACGCATACACCTTTTGTAACTAGGCCGATTTTGGCATAGTTACAATCAAAAACGGCTAGGCATTTAATGAGCACGATGACTTTCAACCTCTGCTTCAACAAAAGCTTGCGATGCCTATCGTGCAACAAAAGCAGCACCAACACATGGAGCAACAAGGTGGCGAACTCAAAAGTGACCTACAACAGCCAACATTCGTCAATTGCCAAGAGCTGGTTTAGTGCAACAGAATTTCACTTTGTGCGACCGTGACAAAGCCTTTGATTGAGTTTGTAATCATATTTTCCCTTAGTAGGCTTTAGATATCTATCATGGATAAGTGGACCTCACATGACCATGCCTTTACACAAAGCCAAATTCAGATAAGCTGACATGGCTACAAATAAAGAAAAGTGGGGAATCTATAGGAGGGGGAGGGTCATTAAAGTAAGCCAAGAAGTCGTCAGCAGTTGGTCAGTGAACATGCAGAGGCATCTCAAAGAGAGAGAGAGAGAGAGAGAGAGAGAGAGAGAGAGAGAGAGAGAGAGAGAGAGAGAGAGAGAGAGTTGCATCCAACAGCCTCTAAGGTATGTTGCCTTTTATAACCATCAATCCCTGTACACTTTGGAACCAAAGGAAAACCATCGGAGACCTCTTCCTACAATTATTCTTTCTGTTGTGTTCTTTGAAGCAGTTAACAATAGTTTCTCCATGGCAAACATTGAAGTAGTTGCTTCTAGATACATTACCTAACACATTGTTCCAAGCTCTCAGGACGATTGCGGGTCAAAGAAGCCTAGTGGCCAAATCACACACCAAGGCTAACTCGGGTTTGATGAAAACAATGTTAGCGGCACTTTCAGTGGTAGCTTCTTACAAAGATACATGTGCTTAGCTACATATTGGGCGTTCATCAGAGTTAAAATCATTGATCCACAAAGCTATGTGACTCTAAAGCTACACATTAGTTGTAGCTTTAGAGTCATTAATTGAGGTATTGTAAAGGAAATTAATCCAATGTCTACAATATGGTATATTTTTTGAAGCACAAGGATTTCTTTATGAGATTCCCATAAGGGATGTGGCCGCTTTGAATGCAAGAAAATTGTTGGGTGGTGAGATGGCCATTGGCTCCAATCACGTGGCCGAGTTTCTCTTGGTGCTTGGTTTGTGAGAGAAAAAGAGGTTGGTGGCTCAAGAGTCAACTACAATTCATCAATTGCTTTGAAAATTGCAAGAAATAAGAGAGATCCACGTGGATGCAGTCAGGTTATTATTTAGATGTGTGTGTGTGTGTGTGTGTGTGTGTGTGTGTGTGTGTGTGTGTGTGTGTGTGTGTGTGAGAGAGAGAGAGAGAGAGAGAGAGAGAGAGAGAGAGGAGTAGGAGGAGGAGGAGAAAGTGGTGCCTACTATTGTATATTGCTCACAACAAGGAGGTAGAGATGCAATCAAGCAACAAAGAGTAGCAAAAATATTAAGGCAAGTTGCATTCCCAATGTTTAAGCCAATGTCAAAGTCAAAGGTGAAAATTTAAATATATGGAGGAGATAGATAGAGAGTCGGACAAAGATAGAAAGAGGGAGGCAGGGTATTCTTCAATAATGCCCCTATGGTGCACATCAATTATACATATCATGGTGAGTATACAATGGTGCTCCTTTCTTATCATGCTATGTTACTACTATTAGTTATGTAGTAAAAATGTTGCATAAGTCAATATTATCTATTGTAATGGAGAATCGATTATACAATTTGTGGTACAGACAAAGAAAGAAATGAAAATTCTTCATATTGGAAGGAAGAATTCTGTTAAAAGACTCGAGTCATGCTTAATTTCTTTGCCGCAGCAGCAACACGTGGGTCACATACTAGTCATCACTATGTAGTATGGGGTGACGGGTCGTTCAAAGGGGATCTATGGTTCCAATTTAGTGTGGTGAACAGGAGGTGTTTTTGTCATCAAATCAATGTGTGATATAAGAGTGGCCTAGTAATTTACTCTAAGGGGCTAGAGAGGTGGCATTTCTTTGTGAGTAGGTATGCATAAATATGTGCACAACGTTTGTCCAAGGTGCCGGTTAGTATTTTAAGAAAAAGTGTGGATAGCATATCGCAAAAGCATGTGCAAAGTTGCAACCGTTGGGAGCAATTTAATAGTGAAGTGTGTGAGAGACCGCGAAGAGTTCGAGCAAAGCAAAGTGGCGGACGCATGATCGAGCTTTTACGAGTCAAAAAGGAGGAATGTAGGCAAAAGATCGGGTATGATGAATGGCATGTGTTGGCGATGAGGGGCAGAAGAAAAGCAAGAGGTGGCGAGTTTGGTTGCTTTTGCGGCTGGAATCTTGTTTGCAAAGGCTGGCATGCACTTCGCCTGACTTCCAAGAGAGAGAGACAGAGAGAGAGAGAGAGAGAGAGAGAGAGAGAGAGAGAGAGAGAGAGAGAGACAAGTCGCTGCAGTGCATGCTTCGCACGAGTCTGCTGGAGCTGTTGTCGACGTGGAGCCCACCCTTGGCCGCCAAGGTGCCAGCCAAGCTGGGCTCCACGTTGACAACAGCTCTAGCAGACTCGCGCCCAGGTGCAAACCTTTTTCGCGCAAGCGCGCCACAGGCTGGCTGGCGCCTTGCTGTGACACGAATCACGATCATACCTCGCATGCACCTTCAGACTCCGACAATCAAAATCCTACTATGGTCATGCGAGGCTTAGTTATCTCTAGGCCTTGACAGACCTGACGAAGGTAGATACGACAATGCAGAGCGTGACGGGGAGTAGCAGAGACACAGAGAGAGAGAGAGAGAGAGAGAGAGAGAGAGAGAGAGAGAGAGGTGCAGACAGAGAGAGAGAGAGAGCCGGCATAGTATGAGAACTATATATTTTTAGGTATAGTTTGAAAACTGTGTCAATTAAACGTTGCGCGCTATCAAAAAATCACAGGCTTTGTTACGTCAAACTAAGCCTCACATGACCATAGCCTAAATAACCCTTGGTTAGCGACTCAGATCACTTAAGCATAAAGCCTCACATGACCACAGCCTAAATAACCCTTGGTTAGTGACTCAGATCACTTAAGCATAAATCCATCGTCACAAAGATGGCATTTTTCTTGACAGTACATGTGGGCCCATGCACCCACCAAAGGTGCATTCTGTTCATCCAAAACCTCATTACAAAATGGCAGCTTCGCATTTTTGCAAGAAGGATTTAAGGCCGGCTCAAATTCCAAGATTTTTTAGTTGAAAAACAAAGCAACGCCTTCGCATGAGAATGGATGCTTGGAAAAATGTACTCTATCAAAAACCATTCTATCAACATTGGAGGTGAACAAATAGCTACATGCTTTGGTACTTTCCATAACCCCATTAACATAAAGCACCATATTTAGATAGGTAGATAGCAAGCTTAGGAGATGTCTATATTCAACAATATATCTTTTATCATAGCAAACACCTTACAACAAACCTTACACAAGGAAAAAAAGCCTTGTTCACCCAACAGGAAGACCTCGAACGCTTCTTGTGATACTAATATTGACTTGAGTGATGTAGATTTAGGCTTGCACTTTGCTCATACAATATAAGCTACTCTGCATGCATTTTGTTTTGGAGGCAAAGATAGACACGTCTGATGGATTCAACACCAACGCATGCACCTCGTTTTTTGAGAAAATTGAAACACCTGCCCCTCATCATACTTACATGGAAGACATGACTATGTCCCACGCAATCTCTAACTTGACAAGAGAAGATGCACACCATGAATTGGCACATAAAATGATGTAGATTTAGGCTTGCACTTTGCTCATACAATATAAGCTACTCTGCATGCATTTTGTTTTGGAGGCAAAGATAGACACGTCTGATGGATTCAACACCAACGCATGCACCTCGTTTTTCGAGAAAATTGAAACACCTGCCCCTCATCATACTTACATGGAAGACATGACTATGTCCCACGCAATCTCTAACTTGACAAGAGAAGATGCACACCATGAATTGGCACATAAAACAAAGTCCATGACCAACAGTAGGGATCTACAATATATCTGTAAGGTTCAGATAATTCATCAGGTTAGATCTTATGTTGATTACATTATCAAGGTTCACTAATATACATAAAGTAAGGTCACTTGTAGATCTTCTGGTATCCTTTCAATGTCATCTCCATTGGTAAGATGTCACGATCACACCATGGCTCCCATACTAGTTGAAGTTACATGGGGGAGCAGCTTCTCAAGAGGTCAATCATCCAAGTATTGTTCCTACATATGTGCGCTTAACTACAAGGTTTCCAAAACTAGTTTAGCCATCGAGACCTAAGCCTTAGGGTGTTATGGAGCATTGTTCTATCCGATTTATGCTCCATAATCACACCATGGCTCCCATACCAGTTGAAGTTACATGGGGGAGTAGCTTCTGAAGAGGTCAATCATCCAAGTATTGTTCCTACATATGTGCGCTTAGTTGCAAGGTTTCCACAAACTAGTTTAGCCATCCAGACCTAAACCTTAGGGTGTTATGGAGCATTGTTCTATCCGATTTATGCAAGTCTTGTTGCTAGGCAGCACTTATAGTTCACAAGTTGGGCTTCCTCCAACAATTACTAGGCTAGAAGTCAAAGTGCTAAAAAACAAGGGCGTATTCCACTTTAGATAAAATTCAAAGATAATATTCTAAATCATTATATTCTTATTTTTGTAACATATCCTCCAAGATTGAAAGCAATTGCCCTCAATATGATTTCCTCAATCATCAATTTGTACGAATTAATTTGTTATCTCAATCGGCGATCTATACCACACTATCTCCAATAGGCCCTCAAAGGGGTCTTCATGGGTTCGTTTAGTGAAATTGATAGTGTTTTCTTAGTATAATTCTTCCTTTTTTCAAAAGGAAAAAATATGAAAATAGTAGCCTTCCATCGTTTTCAAATGGTCAATTCTAATTTTGCCTATGAACATTATATAGATCTCCTTAAATATTCAATAAGAGTGGTTTTCCTTTTGAAAAACCACATTGAATTGAGCATCTTCCCTCTCGACCTTTGATGCAAATTTCATCCGATGGCCCAAATTGAATCCTTTTTGCATTTTCTTCAATGAAGGAATGATGACACCTACAAACAACTAGTGGCTTTCTTCTTTAGCATGAAATATCCCGTGGATTCCTTTAAAAAAGAAATCCATTTGGCATCTTTTTAGCCCCATCTAAAAACCAAATCTTTTGGTACACATGGCATCCATTCATTTGCTAATCTAAATTATTAGGAGATGGCAAATCAAAGGGCCCTTGAAGATCTCATTGAGGCCCTAATCATTGTCAATCTAAATAAACATTGTGCTGCCTCAATTAGCAATCTATACAAGAATCGATGTTGCATCAATACTTTGCGCTGCATAATGACAACATTAGGAAACAATTGTTACCTTAGCTGAAAATGAACAAATATGTGCTATGACAACATTAGGAAACAAATGTTACCTCGGTTGAAACTGAACAAGTGCATGCTGCCTTGATCGGGACTTCACATAGATGTGTTGCTTTCATCGGTGCTCTACACAATATAAACCATTTGTTGCTTTACTTGGTAGTATGTGTGCTATCCAATGTGTCTGATGCATGAACAAGAACCAATGCATGAATCCAAATGCTTTCTTGACTAAATAGCTTTTATACTTTACCAGCTATCTATTATATTGCTTGACTAGCACCTATGATAAGTCACACCATGATCCAAACTTTTCAAGTGTCAAAATATCTTTATCCTCTAGGAGAGGAAGAATATCAATCAATCATTGGTGCAATGGGAAGATTGCCTCTAAATAGGCATAGTAAACTTTTGTGATAAGTATCATGATCTTGGGTCTCCTGCTTCATCAGTAAGAGTGAACTCTTTTCCTTGTGTGTTTGTGTTTTTTTTTCAACCTTTTGCCTAAATTAGTCCTAAGTAGTAAAAGCATGGAGCTCTTGGGAGTGACTGCGGACAGGTGGAAAAAGCTTGTCCATTAATGCCACATGACAAGCTCCTGATGGCAAACATAAACAAGACTTGGACCCAGTTGATCAAAATGGAAGAAGCAAGTTGCACCACTACTAGACTACACTTACTTGAGAGAGAGAGATTTTACCATCATAGGAACAATCCCAAGAGACCTCAAAAATCTAACCGTGATCGGTTGAACCCAAGACTTGATACTCCATAGGGAACTAGAATAACCAATGTACCATACTTGGGTGAGAGAAAGGTTATTCCAAGTTCCTCTTCTTATTCAGACACACACCCCATGAGAGGATAAATTTTAACGTCATAGGGGACATGAGAAAATGAAATGTTATATTAACGTCTTCAAAAGGCCAAAGTGACCTATGAGAGAGAGAGAGAGAGAGAAAGAGAGAGAGAGAGACCTTCCTGTCTTTAATATTATTTTTCATTTTGTTAGCAAGTAAATGCTGTCCATAGAAGTATTACATGTGGCTTACAATGAGGTATAAACTAGGGAAGCATCATAAGTGCCATCTCAATTGAGCCCCTGTATATGAGTGAGTGTAGATGTGAGTGAGTGAGTGTGTGTGTGTGTGTGTGTGTGTGTGTGTGTGTGTGTGTGAGAGAGAGAGAGAGAGAGAGAGAGAGAGAGAGAGAGAGAGAGAGCCAGCAAGCACCTGATAATGATGGAATGCCTGCACCTACACACATACAACTTACAACTGTAGCAGTCGTATTCTCCTTCTTTACCAGTCTTCAAGGCTGCATCCCTTTCCTCTGCATCATCTCTTTTCCACGAAGTGATGGAACAAGCAAGTGTAAAGAAGCTCGCTCCCGTGAATGAGAGAAGCAACCCCAACAACCACTGAGCAGCTGAACGACACAACTTGCTAGATGCAGAAACGAAAGCATTCAAAGAGACCAGTTCTTGATTTGCCCAGAACATCCAGGTTGCTGCTGCCAATGGTTTCATCCTCTTTTTCTCTCGTTGAACAACTGCTTGATAGCTCTTTCTGTTCTGCCAAGCTTCTGGAAACCGTCTGCATTTGCGGGACTGAATGCTCCAGTGCTGGTAGAGTTGTTAGATAGGTATTCAACATGCGGATAACTTGCGTGAAGTTTGGGCGGACATTCGGATCTTCTGCCCAACACGACTGCATAATATACACTAATTCATCCGGTAGGTTTAAGCTATCAGAAAGACTTGGTCTTGTCCCCTGCATCAAATAAAGCATCAGAGAACCATTCTCATCTAAGCCGGCACAAAAAAAGGGCATGCTCGCACAAAATTTACCTTGAAAGCCGCAGCATATGCTGCTTGCAAATTAGACATTCCCTCAAAGGGCATCCGGTTAGTAAGAAGCTCCCACAGAACAATTGAAAAGCTGTAAACATCGACTTTTTGATTGTAATGTTTCTTCTCTCCATTGCGCAACGTGACAGTACTGTAGAGCTGATAGTAAAAGGAGCCAAACCAGAGTCCAAATGATTCTTACGTCGTACAAGCTGTATAGTACATGTCCCTTGAAGCAAAAAGACGTACCTCTGGTGCCATCCACCTATATGTTCCGGTCTCTGCTGTCATCATTTCTGTTAATGTTTCCTCTCTTGCCAATCCAAAATCCACCAGCTTCACAGTCTTTTGATCATTTGTTAGTAGTACATTGTCTGCATTGGCATATTAAAAGATTCAGCACAAAAGCCCACAAAATCTTTTTATACTGCTCATATCTCTCTATGCAGCTACTGGCAGAACGTCCCTGTACCTTGTTGTTAGCAACCAAAACATCATTGGTAACTGCTAGTCATACACCTGTAATCATGAATACATTGCCGTCCCTGTAACTTCTCATTACCAACCTTGTACATCTTTGGTGATTGCTAGTCATCCATCTTTCTATGCCCCATGAATATGTTTGTACGCATTCGTGTGTACATAGACATTCTCTGTCTCACAGAGACACTCTTCTCACCCCTTCACACCCCAGCCCCTTTCCCCTCCCTCTACTTCCCTCTCTACAGTTCTGAACAATGCACCAAAGGCACCACACCTACACTACATAGCATAGAGAAAATGGACTCAAAAGGAAGCAACGCACCTGAGATAAAGCAACAAGTCACAGCAAGATTTCTGCTCACCTCTAAAATGCTGCTGGAATGGAGGGCTGTAAACACTGGTGTACACCAAAAGAGATCTTCAAGGGGCCTTCAACATAAACAGACCAGATGGAAGGCAACCAGATGGACAAAGGGAAATACGAAGAAGAAGCAAAGTCAACAGAACAATCAAAGTCCTCATCCTGCATTGGGACTCTGCTATCACCCATCATCTCTCTGACAAAGCCGCCACTACGTGGTACATTGGCAATTTTGCAACACCTTACAATCTGCAGATAACTCTGGTTGCAACTCCATCGACACCTCAGACTGTTAATCCAGCTGCTCCAAAGGAACCGCCGTCTCTCTGACAAAGCCGCCACTACGTGGTACCTTGGAGTGTGTATCAAGGAGCCGCAATTTTGCAACACCTTACGATCTGCAGATAACTCTGGTTGCAACTCCTTGGACACCTCAGACTGTTAATCCAGCTGCTCCAAAGGAACCCCTCCCTCCTATCAAGGCTTACTCCCCATCTAGTGGTCTTTTAGGCGGTTGTTCACGAACTTCTAAAATAGGTATCTCCACCTTGCTCTCTCTCAACTCACAGCTCACATGATCTTGCACACCCATAGCATGAAAGAAGCCCAATCTCCCACTCTTTCGTTTTCACATAGGAGAGTTCTCTCCTTACACCCACTCTGGGCACCCTCCTTCCATACACGACTCAGGAGGCAACCTCTCTCTCTCTCTCTCTCTCTCTCTCTCTCTCTCTCTCTCTCTCTCTCTCATGCACACACTCACACATAGAGTGGACTTGATATGCTATCAAGTATCCCTCTCAGAAGTTCAAAAGCAGAAAATCGAAAGAAAAAATATATAGTATTATTTTTCACAAAGGCCCCAAATTGGCAGCCACTACTAAAACCGCCTTGTATTTACACAAGGTTTTTTTTTTTTTTTTTTTTCAATGCAAAGATCCTCACTCCTTTCTCTCTGGTTTTTTTACCCCAATATGACTCAATCCAAAGAAGTAGTGCCAGGAACACAACAACCAGTTCCACCAAGAACGTAACTAACATTTCACTGTTTAACGCCTAAAGTGGTTATGTCGGTGTTAATAACAACACACCTAGCTAAGGCAAGTTCCTGCATTCATGGAAATTCTCCTCTCGGTGCATCAATGCTACCCCCTTTGGCACGTGCTACCCACAAATCTCCACCCAACCTCAGGAAGCTCTCCTATCCCTGTTTGGCACATGCTGCCCAGAAGTCTCCACCCATATGCTCAGCTAGTGTGCAGACACCTTTCTAATGTGCCAGGCAAAATGATAGACCAAACACAGGCTAGGCCAAGTGATAGAATTAACAAAGAATAGAATGTCCATTTTCATGTGCTCCCACTGTAAAAGCTACCAAGTCCCTCCATTTCATGCTTGACAACTCCTAAAAAAGCACCTTCTTACCACTATCCAACTTCATTTAGCTTGCCATATGGACCACCCATAAATAAATGCCAAAGCGTGATATTTTTGCCTTGTATGTACCATCTTTTGAACCTATTTCAACAGCATTGTAAGGCGGCCAGAACCCCTGGCCCGGGTCACTGACGAACCTAAGCAAGAGGCACTGAAAAGTTAACGAAGCACTCCTTGCCTCAAGATCCCACAGCTTGAATATGAAAATCGGCTTTAGAAGAAGCGCAATTGTAGAAGAATAATATGTAAACCTCATCCTCAGTACAAAGAAGAATATGCATCCATAAAGTCCAGATCCAAAACAGCCAGGCTCACCACATAGTCTTGCCATCCAGAGGACAAGCTCAAGAGTCAAAACATCAAATTCAAGTGTCGAGTAATTCTGTCCTACCGTCTGAGTAATTCTGTCCAAGCGCATTACACACACACACACACACCCCTTCATAAGCATCTTAAGTCCCGAGAGAATTCAATTCACCATCCCCATCTCTATCCCCTCATTCCCATGTGACTACAAAAATGTTGCCTCTTTATT
Source organism: Adiantum capillus-veneris (assembly GCF_014529385.1). Lineage (NCBI taxonomy): Eukaryota > Viridiplantae > Streptophyta > Polypodiopsida > Polypodiales > Pteridaceae > Adiantum > Adiantum capillus-veneris. The sequence goes on from NC_140934.1 coordinate 89,133,363, forward strand.
TCTTAAGTTTATGCAAATCTTTATTCGGTCTCTTTATCAGAAACAGCAAAAACATAGCTCCTCTTGGTCACAAGTTTCTTCCTGGATCACATCCATCAGTAGATCTATCTAAATGTACGGGCAAGTGCATATACCAACAGAGCACTAAACAAAAAGCCTTGTAAAAAGCAAGCAAGTTGCGTATAATCACAAGCGCCAGGGCATACCCGGCTTAAGATCACGATGGATAATCCCATGACTATGCAGGCATTCCATCGCCTCAGCAATGCCCAAGGCAAATTTGATGGCTATTCGCTGATCCAAGCGTTTGGGCCTGATGCTCATGAGAAACTTTTTCAATGATCCTCCGTGCAAAAGCTCCGTCACAACAACCATTACAGTCGGTTCCTTGCATGCTCCAATGAACTAACAACAAGACAAGAAACAAGAATAAAATGGAATTTCCATCAATGTGATCATCCTTTCACGTTAAGCTCGGTTACAATCATAGAGGAACACCACACTCAACATACTCTCTAAGCAGATCCTCTCTCATCTATTAGCATGAAAATTGAAATCTTCCTAGTGCCCTTCTCCTACAACGAAAGATTAGGCATTGGAGCACAAACAAGGAATCATGTCATGTGCATCCTGAGCTTAAAAATTCAAAAATGGCTTGACTTTTTGTGCACTATTCAAGACTGCCTGGCCTTTTCCCATATATAAATGTTTCTTTCATCTCTTCACTGCGCTTCCTTCCAGCAACCTTCCTCTCCAGCATTCCCTCATTGTGGATCAGTTCTCATTTAATACATATTATGCAATTCATCAATATGAACCCCCATACTATAATTATCAGGAGAGAGCATTTTCCACATTCCAAAAGCATTTTCTCTTGCCAAGAATCAAATATCCAGGACCTACCTTGACAAGGTTCTTATGCTGAAGTCTGCAAAGTAGTGTAACCTCCCTTGCAAACCTACTTTCCCGTTTTGCCACATCTTCTGGAGTGCCATTCCTGTGCACTAGTTTCAGAGCTACACTCTGGTTTCGATACCTGAAGAGGATCGTGAACAAATAAAAGCAGCACAATAAATTTCAACTCAATTAGGAACCCTGGGAAAGGGAATTCCACAAGGGTAATCAACAATACTCACTTGCCCTCATAGACCTTGCCTTGTCCGCCTTCTCCAATCCTAGGACCAACAAACAGTAACTTGGGGTCAATAACCCATTTTCCATCAATACTGAATTCTCGAGCAGCCGTCTGATTTAATGCTGAGCTGTGTATAGAAACCGAGCTATCCACAGTACCACCGAATACATCTTCTCCCTCTCCTCCATCCTTCAAGCTTTCTGGCAACACTCTTGCAGGACCCTTTAAAAGATCTTTCTTTGTGAAATGGGTGCCCTCGTTTGAGCCCATCACTAATGACAGGCAGAATCAACAGAAGTGAGAACTCATAAAACTATAATGTCTCACTCCAAGATATCTCAGATTTGGTCTGACCAAGAAGTCCTCTCCTCTAATCTTGTCAATAATATAACAGCTGATCTTGTGAAATAATCCCTATTGAAGATCCACGTGTATTTTGATCCAAACAGTGCGTCTGTTGATACAAGTATGGCTTGTCTACGTGCACACGACCGCGCTCGCAGCAGTACCTGCGCCTGCTCATGGAATGCGAGCAATAATGCACGTTAAATGCAGTCATCGTTTTTAACATAAACTCCTCAGATTGGAAACCAAAAGCAAAACAAAAAATATGTTTCCGTACAAATTCCTTACGTTTCTCTTGGCACAGATTGACACTGCAAATCAAAGGCTCTGATCTGACAATGCCCATCAACTCCTGTGTGCAGACTCTAAACGAGTATAATGGACAGGTTTCTGCCCATGTCTAAGCACTGGGCAGGATGGACAAGCTGGAAAACCATGAACCGCCCATACGGAGAAGCCCTGATGTGCCCAAGAGGAAGGCACTTGTAGATCATCTCTCTCTCTCTCTCTCTCTCCCCTTCGCTAGCTTCCCTTTCCAAAACCTGCAAATGAAGTGCGTCTTTCTCTCTCCCCGTGTATGTGCAGCTTTCAGCACATTTACGTGTCCTTGCAGCTGCGCTTTACTTCCAGTTTCCCTCTGCTCCGTGCTCTCTTTCTTCTTCTCTCTCTCGCTCTCTCCCAGACTCTAGTCTGTCTCGCGCACTCTTTTCTCTTCTCTCTCCAGGATTACCACTTCTGAAATCTGAACGTGCTTCTTTCAAAAGCCGAGCCCCACTTCCAACAACAATAAAAGAAGCACGTGTTCACACAGCTAAGGTTTGTGTAGCAAATTAGCTATACAAGATCATAAAGATTGGCAGAGGTCTTCACTCTTCCCCAGGGCATGGAGTGAGTTTTACGGGGCTGCCCGGGACACTCAAGATGAACACCTTCACCTAGATGCCAAGGGCCCACAACTTGGAGCTCGCATGTTGGGAGGCTCGTGTCCACTGACTTGAGTCCCTTTGGCGGCTCATTGACGGGCTCGTCCAGAAAACGGCCCGAGATCACGTCTTGCTTGACGTGCGCGGGAGCCTTGGTGGCACCGCGCGGAGTTGAAGTTTAGTTGAGTGCGGAAGCGTCTTTAGGATCCATGTTGAGCGAACGAAGCTATTCGGGCCTTGAGCGCATATCTAAGAGGTCCCCCTGGAACTCTCTCAGGCCACTCTGGGCTAACTTGGAAAAATGCCGAAAAGTCCCAGACCGCCTCGGGTCGGGGTGGCTTGAACCTACCAGCAGCCCGTTGGTTGAGAACAAGGAGCGCCACGAGTGCGCGTTCATGAATGTGCATGGCTGAACTCGAAGTGGAAGCCGAGGTCTCCGCGTGGAGTACCTAAACGTCCAAAACGGACATGCCATCCGCGTGTAGCGTCGAGCCAACGCTCGCCGAAAAGAACCAACTACGAATCTACCGCAGCCTTCGTCTACGAGCGAGGAGCGCATCGGGCTTGCGTTCATGAATGTACATGGCTGAGCTCGAAGAGGAAGTCAAGACCTCCGTGTGGAGTACTTGAACGTCCAAAATGGACAACCCGTCCGCGTGTGGCGCCTTGCCGACGCTCGCCGAAGAGACCCGCCGGCTACGAGCCGACGGCCCTGAAACTGGGTCAAGGAGTCCCCGTGCGTGGCGGACTCCCCCGATTACCTCCACGTGATGAAGTGGAGGGGGACACTCCCGTACCGGGTACTCTCAAACCCCTGCACACATTCGTAGTACCTAGACGGTGAGGTGAGGAGAAAATCAAGGTCAGGACTATGTCCCATCGTCCATCGTCCCCAACCGGGTCCATCGTGCATCCCCGCAGCACCGAGCCGTGGTTAGCCGAGATCGGGTGGTCACCGTCCCACCGTCACCACGGGAGCTCCGAATCAACCGGATCCCAACATACACCCCCCCTTAGAAAACTCTCGTCCCGAGAGTAGCATTGTTAGGGCAGGAAACTCCCTGGTTAATGCTTTGGAGGGTGTAGAGCTACGTGCGTCTACGAGATCCAAAATGGGCTGCATGAGCAGTCTTACCGATGAGGAAGTGTCTATCTCAAACAGTCGTGCTTATGAGGGGCAGAAAAGATGTGGGTACCAAGTCCGCTTGGCACTTTTGTTGGGGCTTGAATGATAGGTGTATATACATTGAGTGGCACAGACCACATTGCTGGGTTGATCCATGCCGAGGAACCTGTCTGTTCCAGATATTTTACCTATTGTTGCAGTGACGATGCAGCTCTCGTCTTTGAGTGTGAGAACCAAGTCGCATTGATTCCCACTGCTTCTAGGAAAGCAGATTTGAATGACTTCGTGATGATTCCTTCCTGGATGGCGACGAAGGTCCACTTCGCATTTAGTTGAGTTGAATACATGGTGCATATCCCGCGCACTGAAAAGGAGTTTTTCTTCGCATTCCATGAAGAGTAAGTTACTCTGTCGAATTGGATCCTTGGGCTTAATTACCGAGGCCACCCACCTCTTGAAGATTTGGCCTTTGGATTTTCCTTCTTGAAGCACTTACTGAGTGCTCATGTAGACTTGGATGTCTTGATATGAGCTTACCCGCTCGTTGAAGTAAGGTACGTTGTAGAAGGTACCTTTTAGGATTATTGAGCACCGGTCCGTCCCTTTGAACCAAAAGAGATGAAGCCTATCTGATTCCTTCCTTGGCATACAAACCAAGGTTTTCCTGAGATTGCCGACAGGTCAATCCCATTGATACCTTGAAGCTTTGGCATACTTCAGGACTCTGTTGAACCTGAATGTTCTGATCTGAGTCTTGCAAACTTGAGGGCAAGACTTGAAGTAGGTAACTCGTAGAGAAGAAGATTGGCCGATCCGCTTCTGTTCCTTGCTATCTGCTTGAAGCTTGTCGCTTGAGTTGAGCCCGAGTGCTCACATATATCTGTTTTGATCTGGAAGAACGTTGATTTGTTCTTAACAAACCTGCCTTCGTTGGCTAACGAAAACAAACCTGAGAATCACTCATCTTGGGTCTTCGTGTTTTCCCTTGCTTAGATCCGCTGCAATCTTGATGAAGGGTTGATAGTGCGGTTGAAGAAAGAAGATTGATGGTGGGGCTCATCCTCTTGAGCCCGATGTGGTTGCACCACATACTTTTTCTTGTGTGCCCTTGAGGCTCCATCTTGAGCCGAATGTGGGGCTTGACTTCATATGTACCTGTAGAGGCTCCTATCTGAGATACGCTGCATGGTACATGTATGGCTCCTTATGAGCATGATGTAGGCATACTCGCTGTCTTTACCTTGGAGGGGCTCCTGTCTGAGCCCAAATGTAGGTGTCTTTGCTTGAGGGTCTATGTCACCATCAGGGTGGACATATCCTTGATTGCCTTCTTTTGTTGAAGATGTGCCCACTCTGATTGGATTGATGTTGGCTTGTGTGTATGAGCAGTGCTATCTCGTAGACCGTCACTGTGGGAGGCATCACTCAACCTCCGGCCTTCTTGTGAGGGGGCCATCCTCATGTGGCCCTTGCATTGAGCCGTCTTTGTGGGGGGCTATCCCCGAATCTGTTTGTTAAGGAAAAAGATGCATGGCCCGCCCGCTCGCAGACCTCCAGCTTCGCTGTGGTGCTCGGTCCACCACTTCTGGGTCATCCGGCTTTGATGGATAGGATGTGCACGGTCCACCCAAATCGAGTTGGGTCCCCGGCTTCGATGAAGGGGCTCGGTCCACCACTTAAGGGTCATCCGTCTTAGCTGTGTAGAATGGGGCACGGTCCACCCGAGTCGAATCGGGTCCTCGGCTTCGCTGTTGTGGATAGGTGCACGGTCCACCCGAGTCGAAATCGGGTCCCCGGCTTTGCTGATGCGAAATGGCCCTTACATAGCCTGATAGTCTACAGGCACATGGTCTTGCTTTTGAAGATCCTGTCTCTTTGAAATGTTGAGACTCTAGTAGTGTAGCATGATATTCGGCAGGCACTCTGTCCTACTTTTGATGTTCACTTCGCTGCTTTGGGGCTCTGGCTGTAGCCAGATAGTCCGCAAGCACTTGGTCCTGCTTTTGATGATCTGGATGTTGTTGAATGCGTTTGTGCTTGAGTTGGGGTGTTTTGTCGCGAGGGGGCTCAACCACTCTGGATGTTTTGCCGATACCTCAGACTCAACCGTGGGGTGTTTTGCCTCGAGGGGGCTCAACCACTCTTGGGTGTTTTGCTGAAGCCCCGGGCTCAATCGCTAGCATAGGGGCTAGGATTCGGTCTTCATGCCTTCACCTGCAGATTGAATTCTCCTCAAGAGGTACTCTTGACCTCACGCTGATCTAGCACGGCCTTTCCTTGCCGGCTTGTCTTTGCCGATGATGAGGAGGGCCTTCCTTGGCACCTACCTCGCTACTGCTGATGATGATGCTGAATGGAGGGGGCTGTCTAGCCTGACCTCATGAGAGTCCCACTGGACTACATGCTGGGTGACATCTCCTTGTCCCCGCACGGTGAAGAAGCCTTGGCTCTACCCCTTTGCTCTGACTGCGTCGAAGCAGGCCTTGGTCATCTTAGGATAAACTCTGCCTGGCGGCTGGCTGCTGAATGTGTTTTCTTACGTCAAGTCACTGCGTCTCTGAACTGCGCCCAACACAATCCAGGAGATACTTAGAAGGATGAGCGACCTCGTCCCATCCCGGGTGCTTTATAGCTCGCATCTTCGTTGTGTCCTTTGTAGATCGATACATTTTGTGGTAGCATCCTTGTACCTGTTCCTACTTCCTCTGAAGTGGTCTCAATCCAGTCCTTAGGTTCCTGCCCCAATTGACATGAGGGTGGAGTATTCCTAACACGCCCTCCATCCAAGGCGCTATTGTTCCGATTTCTCATGGGGGCTTGCCCCGGTGATTCTGGTGAGAGCTACACTTAGCTCCGCTGCTATGACGGCCAGGTTCCCAGGCCTAGGCCGCTGAACTGCTTTTCTTTCTTTCCACCTGTGAATTCTTGAGTTGGAGATTTTGTCCAAGCTTGTTTGCTATACGGGTTCAAAACCCTTGTAGACACTCTGCACTTGCCGTCGATATTCATGTCAAGGATCACACTCCCTATATGTTTTCATTCCTTGTACCCTTAAGCTCGATGATGCTGGTTTTGCATGTTCTGAACGAGGGACAGCCTGTCACACTGCCCGTGACCCTGCCACAGGGGTCTATGTGCATATGCTGCATTCTGAAGATGATCCACTGCCATTGTGACTCTGAGCCTGTGCCACCTGGCTTGAAGCACCAATGCTAAAGTCACCTCACCATCCTTGTTGGCAGCTGAGGCTGTATTTGAATGAGTCGGGCCCTTACCTTGGACCGCTCTGCCAAGCCATACCAATACCAGGTTGAAGCTCAATGGATAATAGTCACAATTGACTCCGGGTCCGCTTACCTCTTCACAAGGTGCTGGTCAACTCCTGACGAGCCTGACTGATGAGAAATTGCATATCTGAGGGCCGATCCAACTGGAGGCCGATTGAAGGTGATTGCTGAAGGGGAACACTTAGCATTGTGTCCTCGTGTCGGCAGGCTGCCCAATGACTAGCCGCTGCTTTGTTCTTGATAGCTGCTTGATGAGCATGGAGGGTCTCTTCACCTAGAGCCCCCCCCGAAGAAAATTTGGAGCCGACATATCCTGACGACTCGAAACACCCCTGCTGGGCATGTCTTCTGTGTATACCTTGAGCCACGGTTGGGCATCTGCCGCCGCCGGGCTTCCCACATTCCATTGGAGTCGCGTTACTTTGCAACCCCGCTCACATTCCTGGTGACTGAAGGAGTACGAGCGGAAGTGTGACGCGAGAGAGAGTGTGAGAAGAAGAGCACAACGATATGGTGAACTCACTCTATTGTAATGTGTAGAGCATAGTGAGTTCTTATTAGGTTTTTACAAAAGAATATGTGTACATACCTGGCGGCCCGCCCACTTACCTGGGCGACCACATTGGGCTTTATACCCCAACAACCTCCCACTTAAAGTCCAATGTGGTACTTTAAGTGTGAGAGAAGCTACTATACAAGCTAATATACAAGAGATGTAGAGAAGTGATGTACTACCCTACACCTAACTGCTTGCGAAAATGCGCAAAGCTCTCTGAGGGAAGTCCTTTTGTAAGTAGATCAGCAGGATTTTCTGTGGTGTGAACTTTGACAAGCTGAAGTTGCTTATCCTCGAGCATTTCCCTGGTGAAATGATACTTCACATCCACATGCTTTGTCTTTGAGTGATAAACTGGATTGCGAGCCAATTGTATAGCACTTTGACTATCACAATATAACACAGGCATCTCTTCTTTGATTCCCAAATCTGTTACTAGTCGATTAAGCCAAATTGATTCTTTGCATGCCTCTGATGTTGCAACATATTCAGCCTCTGTAGTAGACTGAGTAACACAATCTTGTAATCTAGAACGCCATGACACTGCTCCACCAGCCAATGTAAAGACATACCCTGACGTAGACCTTCGGTTGTCTAAGTCACCTGCATAATCTGAGTCTGTAAAACCCTTTACACTTAGCTCCTGACTCCCATAGCATATACGCATACTCTTTGTAGCTTTCAGGTATCTCAATATTCCTTTCACTGCCTCCCAATGTTTCTTACCTGGGTTTGACATGTATCGACTTACTACCCCACAGCAAATGCAATGTCTGGGCGAGTAGCAATCATTGCATACATCAAACTACCCACTACAAAAGCATATGGAATCTTATCCATTTCAACCTGTTCTTCCTCAGACACAGGAGAATCTTGTTTGCTAAGTTTCACATACGGTGGCAATGGAACACTCAATGCCTTTCCCTTCTCCATATTGAAACGTTGCAAAACCTTGTCAATATACTCTGTTTGAGATAACCAAATCAACTTCTTTGATCTGTCTCTCTCAATGCGCATACCAAGTATATGACTTGCCTCACCCATGTCTTTCATGTCAAACGATTTTTCCATCTTTGACTTCAAAGCTGAAATTTCTTCCAAGTGCTTGCCAGCAATCAACATGTCATCCACATACAAAATAAGGATCAGCTAACTGCCATCCTTAGCCTTCTTTGTATATAGACAGTGATCGAACTCACTACGTTTGTAGCCTTGAGAAATCATAAACTTGTGGAACTTATGGTACCATGCCCTCGGTGATTGTTTTAAGCCATAAAGACTCTTTAACAACTGGCATACCAAATCTTCCTTGCCTTTCTCAACAAACCCTTCTGGCTGCTGCATGTAAATTTCCACATCTAAATCACCATGCAATATTTTCCCTGACCATACCATCTCTGGCACTGAATCCTTCTCCAAAACCTTGCTAGGAGATCTATTTATAAGATGAAAAACTGTTGATACAGCTTCAGCCCAAAACCCATTTGGCAGCTGTGCATTAGACAACATACTTCTGACCTTCTCTTGTATGGTCCTATTCATCCTCTCAGCAACACCATTTTGAGGAGGATTGTAAGGAGCAGTAAGTTCACGTTTTATACCTTTTGACTCACAAAAGTCCTGAAAGGCCTTTGAAACATACTCTCCACCATTGTCAGTGCGTAAGCATTTAAGCTTCTTGCCACTCTGATTCTCCACAAGTGTCACAAACGTTTTGAAAACACTAAACGCTTCATCCTTGTGCTTGAGAAAGTAAACCCATACTTTCCTCGAGTAATCATCTATAAATGTCATAAAGTAAGAAGCTCCCCCTAGAGATAGGTTAGGCATAGGTCCACACAAATCACTATGAACAAGTGCCAATTGTGTATCTCTTCTACTGCTTCTATGCTCATGTGGCTGCTGTGTTTGCTTACCATACAGACAATGTTCACAGAATTCAAAATCATTAAATGAAAAGCCAAGAAAATAACCAGAACGAGACAAGATTTCCATTCCCTTCTTGGACATATGTTCTAACCGGCTATGCCACAAAGAAACGTTCGGTTGCTTGGTTACATTGATTACATTTTTAGAGACATTTGATACATAGATCATGTAAAGTCCTCCAGACTTTACTCCATGTGCTACTGTCATAGAACCCTTGGATATCTTCCACATGTTCTGTCCAAAAGTGGTGACGTAGCCAGCATCATCAAGTAAACCTGTGCTGATCAAGCTCTTTGTAATTGCGGGAACATGTCTCACATTCTTCAACGTGAAAGAAGAGCCATTCTGAAACTTCAATTGAACATCTCCAACACCTAAGATCTCACATGTCTGCCCATTGCCTAGCCGAACATGATCTTTAGTGGTCACATAAGAGGTAAACCACTCCTTGTTTGGAGACACATGAAGTGATGCCCCTGAGTCTATAATCTAGTCACTCAGTGCATTTCCATCAGATGTTGTAAGAAGAGCTGAGTCCATTGTATTCTTCAAGAAGTAGATGTCTCCTGACACTAGACTGTCATCCTCTGCAACAGTGTTTGTCACATTTATTTCTTGAATCTTCACTGAGGACTTGTTCTTCTCACCATGGTCTTCAGCTTTCTCTTTGCCTTTTTCTGCTTTCCATTCTCTGCAGTCTCTTTTCATGTGACCCTTCTTGCCACAATGGTAGCATTCTATGTCACTCTTGCCTTTAGCACTGCGGGACTTGCTACGAGACTGATTCCTCTTTCCACCTTTGTACTTTTCTTTGGTCCTTCCCCTGACAACTAAGGCTGTTCCTTTGCCTTTGTCCATTGTCTTTCTATTGGTTTCTTCAGTAAGCAGACTTCCTTCTACACCTGCTATGTTCAAACCATCTGGAGGTGCAGAATTACTCAAAGCTGTGCGAAAAGTGTCCCAACTTTCCGGCAATGTGATCAACAGGAACATAGCTCTAACAGGTTCATCAAACTTGACACCTTGAGCTGACAACTGACTGTAGATGGTGTTGAATTCATTCAGATGATTGGACATAGGGGTCCCTTCTTTCATCTTCAAGTCAACAAGCTTCTTAAGCCAGTATACCTGTGAAGCTGCACTCTGCTTCTCATAAAGATCACTCAGCTTTAACCATGCTTGATAAGCCGACATCTCGTCTGCTACATTGAAGCAAACGCTTTTTCCCAAAGTCAGCATAATGGTAGAAAGTGCCAATTCATCCATTTCGCTCCCTTCATCTTCGTCCATATCTTCTGGTTTTATCCCCTTGAGATTTATAGGTTTTATCTGCTTCTTTTGTACCAACACGTGCCAAATCTGCTTCTTCCACAATGGGAAATTGGTTCCATCCAGCTTCTTGATATTGTAAAGAGCAGTGTCCTATGATCCAGCCATAGCTACGCTTCACAGTAGTTTACTTTCCCGGGAAAAATTCGGCAGAGTTTCCCCTGTAAACTGACCTCTGAACCAATATCAACCTTTCAAATGAACCAAGAAAGCTTCAGATTCTGCATAAATTTCGACAGAGTCTCCTTTGTAAAATGGCTATGGTGTACTCAAAAACAGACCAAAAAACAGTTCAAAAAAAACCACTGTCTCTCTAACACTGTAAGCTGTGGGTAAACCTGTCCTGCACCTGTACTGTCTCTCACTGTCCTGCCATTGTCCTGTAAGCATAGACTACGACAATGCCTCAACGGCAGTAAAGCAAAGATGCAATCCCAATTGTCTAACTCACAGTCAATACATCCTAGCTGCCTATCTAAGGGTGCTCGAGGGATTGCTCCAAGACCTGTATCACCGAAAGGATCTCAACATTCGAGAATCCCCCAGCTCAATAAAACCTCACTCGACCCTCAACAAAGGCTGCAGTAAATCTGACAGTACATAGACTTCCCACAAAGTCATACATCCACAAATTTCCCACTGTATGCTGTAACCGCTGCGGCGGTTATTTGCTGCGTGACTCACAGCCAGCAAACCCTCAACAGACATACATCATCTTTGACAATACATCCCATGTGGAAGTACCTGCAATGTCAAGATGAAATCTGGAATATCAAGCAGCAAACACAAGCTACCTGATGAACTAGTGGATGTCGCCTACAGTCTGTGTGTAGGTGCACCCGTGTCGTATGTGACACGCCTCCAAGAACTGTAAGCCGTCCTTCGTTGTGTAGATAGCCACAAATCAGCACTCTGGAAGTGCAGATATCCTCAACACCTGCAGTCGTAGGCCGAAACCCCAAATTTGCAGAGTCAAATCTGCACCCGCCGAGACCACGTAGTCGAAAATGGCCTGCGTAGAACTTTGTCGAAGCCGAACAGTGGCCGAGATGACCTCAGAATGAAATTTTGAGAACACCAAGCCCTTCGGACTGTCCCACAAGATTTGGGGCCGTGTCTTCGCCTATCGAATCTCACTCCAATCTGAGCAGGTGACTCTGGCTACCTGCAAATGCTGCCCCGAGCCTCGATCTGAGCTCTGATACTAATTGAAGGAGTACGAGCGGAAGTGTGACGCGAGAGAGAGTGCGAGAAGAAGAGCACGACGATATGGTGAACTCACTCTACTGTAATGTGTAGAGCATAGTGAGTTCTTATTAGGTTTTTACAAAAGAATATGTGTACATACCTGGCGGCCCGCCCACTTACCTGGGCGACCACATTGGGCTTTATACCCCAACAGTGCTAATCTGGAAGTAGTCTAAATAGCCATCACATACTGTGTAACGCTCATGACTTGCTACCTCGTTGAGAATCTCGTCTTGGAATGGGAGGGGAAAATGATCCCTCTTTGTTGTTGCTGAATTGAGAGGTTTGTAGTCTACACAAACCCTCTACTTACCGTTCTTCTTTGGTGTGACCACCACTGGAGAGACCCACTCTGAGTCTTTGACAGGGTAAATGAAACCTGCCTGTAGTAAATTCCTCACCTCTTTGAGCAATGCCTTTTGTTGAACTACCCCAAGCCTTCTGAGCTTTTGCACTACAGGCTTACTTCCTTCCTTGAGTCTTATGCGGTGATGCACCACTGTGATGCCTGTGATCTTGTCATAACCATCAACAAAATGTGTGGTGAAGTTACCCAACATAGAGATGTAATGTTCTCTCTCTTCCCTAGTTAACTCACTGGAGAGCATCCGATGTAACTTACTTGTATCAACCAAGGGTTGCGTACCTAATGGTCCCTCTTGGTTTTCAGGTGGTGCTTCAGATTGTGTCAATCTCTTTGGATCTTTGAGGATAACTCCCATCATTTCGATGCTACCGTCGCTCTCTTCAGTTGTTGTCATCTCTTCTCTTGAGGTGGTCGAAGAGTCAATGGTGAATTCATCTTCCGATGCCTCCAAGATCATGTTGCATTGCTTACCAGTCTTTATGTCATAGAATATGGGCTTTCCTTTAGCATCCTTCATTTGGATCATTCCGGTACTCTAGTCCTGCTTAGCCTCCATAGCCATGAGCCATGACCTTCCGAGAATGATATGGTAGTCCTCCCCTTTGTGTGGCATGACAAAAATGTCTACCTCCACTTCTGTGTTGAATTCCTTCACCTTGACTGCATTCACAATGCCTATGCATTTCACTTTGATGTTATTTGCCATTTTAGCTCCGCCCTACTTACCTCTAGGCCTAGATGGTGCATCATTTTCTCACTCATGACGCATATTTGTGCACCGCCATCTATGTAGATGTTTGAGATACGTTGCCCCTTGATGTGGGCATCCATGATAGGTAGGATGTCATCTAGATTCCTCCTAGAGATAGCCCCAGCTATCCTTGGTCTTGACTTTCTAGTACTTACCATCTTCGTCCATTGTCTCCTCATCCTTGGTGCAAGATGCAGTAATTGGGGCCATGTTATTTTCGGACCCTACATCAAAACATCTTGAACTAGGTCATATGGTTTAGCATACTTGCCCAGTGAAAAATCCACAATGTCGATCTTCCGTCGAGGCTTAGACGCATGCTTTCTAGACTCTCCTATTCCTTTCATCTTTTCCTCCCTTTGAGAGGCCTCTTCGTGCCTAGCACGCTTCACTCCCATGGCATCCTGTAGATGGCGGAGGTAGTCCCACTAGGTGGGAACCGGCTCCTGAAAGCTGAGCAGCGGACCAGTCAATAATTACATGGTAGTTACCACAATAACTTCAAAGGGGTTATAAATAGGACCCATTACATTGTAATCGAGTTGGCTGTACTTTTGGGCTGTTTATCTTTTGACTTCTTACTCTTAGTTGTGTGGTTGTAGTCCTGAAGCTGTTCCCAAGCTACATTATCCTCACTTGTAATCTTACTCTGTAATCCCTAATACATTAGTCGAGTATACTTTAGTCAGATGTACTTTGTATCTATTCTTTCTGAACTCTGAATCTGAATCTGAATCTGAACACTAATTCCAATCATTCAGTTTGTCTCTCTCCTCAGCAGATGTATTTCAGTTCATGTAACCGTTCCAGTTCAATTCCTATCTTCTCCTCTAGTTCTACTGATTGAACTAATGAATCACCAGTAGCTGTAAATTCTAACACTAGAATCAGCTATCTAAAGAGATCAGCTCCAATTCCATTTTGGCGATCACAGTGGCTAGAGATGTTGCTCGTTGACCAGAAAACTCCTCTCCCAGTTTGAGTTTTTAGTTGCAGTGATGGCACCCAAACCCAGCCATGGCCGGAAACCATCCTACCACATTGACCCTATCCCTGAGGAGTCACAAAGATATTTTGATTGCAAGGATGAACAAGTAACTGACACTGAGGCTCAGGAGGAGCACAGTCATGCTGATGAGGCAAAGGACTCTCAGCATTCTAGTCAGTCCAGAAGAAGAAGGGCTGAAAGGGAAGGACGCAAGGCCAAGAGTTCTCAGACCACACAGGGGGACGAAGGAGCCAAAGGCAGTAAAGGAAGTCAGTAGAAAAGCCAGGGAGGAAACAACAACTGAGATGGAGGCAGAAATTAATTGGGATGCAGACATAGACCATTATAGGAAAGCTTCAAAAAGGAGCCAGGATACCAAGGTGAGAAGAGGAAGAAATGATGCTGATAGACATGATTACACATCTTTATTGAAAATTTCTTTTCCCGTGTTCAAAGGGGGAAAGAAGGATGACCCGGATGTTCATATCCAAGCCTTTGAGCAGCATGCTGAGTTGAAAAATATTGATGAAGATGACTGGGGTGAATACTTTCCTCAAACATTAAAGGAGGCATCAAGGAAATGGTACTACCATTTCCCGGCTTGTCAGCTCAGATCATATGATAAACTGTTTAAAGCTTTCCGACTGGAATATTCAGACAACAGAGGAGATGAGGATATACTCTGTGAGTTGGATAAGATAAAGTAGAGAAAATTGTCAGTCATAAGTTATGTTGAGAAAATCAAGGAACTGACTAGACAACTGCACGAAACACCATCTAAAAAGCGGTCGCGAGCATGGTTTTTGAATGGTTTTTACAGTAAGAAACTTAGGGGACAAGAGGTGCCATCACTAACAAAGAAATTCAATGATTTGGTGCAACGAGCCCTGAAGCTAGAACAACAAGCTAAGAAGGAAAAGAGTCATAAGAAGAGGAGGTCCAATAGTAGCAATACTTCTACTGAAGATTCTGATTCCAATAGAGCCTCTAATAGTTCTGAAAGTAGCTCAGATGAAAGGACCAAAGACAAGATTAAGAAGGGATCTTGGTATAGGAAGATTGAAGAGATGGCCCGGCAAATTGCTGAAATTAGCCAAACCAGACAACCGGTAAGAAGAATAGAAACCTAGTGTTTAAAGTGTAAATCTAAAGAACATGTTTCAAACGAATGCCCATAGTGTACTTATTGCAAAGCGTATGGCCATCTATGGAACAACTGTGGTATTCGAATTCATCATTTCAAGAAGGAAAAAGATTTGTGAGTGGTGGCATTTACCAATGCTAAACCAGTAAGAGTGAAAACAATCGCTACTTCTCAAGAAAAGAAACCATGTATCAGTGGTACTAGTACATGGCGCGGTAGATACCAAGCGGGTACTAGCTGGGGCCGAGGTCGTGGTAATTTTTAGAATTGAAGCCTGAATTGCTATACTTGTGGTAAGTATGGGCATTTCACGGCTCAGTGTCCAGAAACACCTGTGACTGCGGCGGATACTGAGGCGAAGGTTCCAGAACCAATTCCCGTACGAGCAATTACACGAAGTAAAGGGGTGGTGATTGAGGAAATTCTAGAAAATCTAGCAAAACCAGTCACTCTTGAAAGTAGCAATGAGCTCAACAAAGAGAGGTATGGAAGGCCAAGGGTAAAGAAAAGGTGGTTGATGAATGGTAGGAGCAGAGAGAACTAGTAGCGAAAATCACAGAGGATTTAGCCAAGAAGCTGTCAGAGTAGCCAAAGAGTTCTGAAGCCCGGGTCATTCATAAGATACCTACCCAGTTTTTTGAGACATCACAACCAAATCAGTCAAAGCCTGGGATACCTGGGACCATGTTGGCTGCAGTATAAGGGTTGATGGAAGAGTTGGGAACTGCTAAAGGAGCTGAAAGCACTGAAATAAAGGAATGATATTGTGAAGATACTACCAGTTCTTCAAGTTTTGACAACAACTCTGATCATGAGAAAGAGGAAATTCATGTCAAGATTTGTGATAGAATTCAGAAACTCACTGTGGAGTTAGAGGACATTAAGAAGAGCTTTGCCTGAAGCTGTGAAATTCATCAGACAACAAATGAAGGCTGAGGCGGAGGCGGAGGCCAGATCAGTCAACTTGACATCTGTCAGAGATGATGAAGTGCCGGTGATTCAGGTGGATTACAAAGTTTGGAAACAGTGGGAACCACTATCGAGTGTCATACTAGATGGAGGAGCAGGGGTAAAAATTTTGGGAGCACATCTTCAGCAAAGGATGGGAATTATTAACCTGAAATCAACACCTTTCAAAGTTTGAATGGCAGATCATCGAGTGGTGCAGGCAACTGAAATGATAGAGAGTATGCAGATAAGAGTGGGCAAAGAAAAGTTCAAAGCTAGTTTCCTAGTACTGGATGTGCAAGGAGCATATGGGATGCTATTGGGACACCCATGGCTGCAAACGACACAAGTTATTCACGACTATGCTAATCAAACTCTGACAATACAAGGGGCCAGTGCAGAATCTAGATTCAGACAAATAACACTAGAAGTTGGAGAAAGGAACTGAGACCCAAAGAGCTTTGCCAAAAGTATAAGGTGAAGAAAATTGAGAGAATGTTAGCGGCTATGAATATCTTTTCATTAATAGAGATAGATCTCAATGCAGTTTTACTAAACAAAGATCAAGATGAAAAACAAAAGAAACAATTTTCAGACTAGTCCACTGAATTAAATTCAGGAGAATGTCCAGTTCGGCTAACTGGAAGGCCAGAAGAACCAGTCGATTTCAGCACACGAGTAGAATATGTATACGCTGGAGGAGCCATTGAAAATCAGAATAGTAATTCAGAGCTCAGAGGATGGAGGAGTCAACCAAGAGAAAGGGTGGAGGGCCTAACTGGTTGCTTCCAGATGATCAGGAGCTAGAGGAATGGAATTTGGGGTCCTCCACACTTTCTCTTGGTTGGCTGACGAGTCAACCAAGAGAAAGGGTGGAGGGCCTAACTGGTTGCTTCCAGATGATCAGGAGATATAGGAATGGAATTTGGGGTATGATGAAAATCCTAGATTGATCAAGGTCAATAAACATTTGAATCCTACGATGAAATAGAAGGCACGACATATGTTCCAACACTATAAAGATGTGTTCGCATGGGAACATACTAATCTCAAAGGAGTGGATCCAGAGGTCTGTCAACATCGAATACCACTGAAACCCGATGCCAGACCAGTACGACTGCAGCGCTATCAAATGAATCCAAATTATGCTAAGAAGGTCAAGGAAGAGATTGACAACCTTCTAAAAGTTGGGTTCATTACTGAAGTAGCCAGTAGTGATTGGTTGTTTCCTATTGTGGTTGTGCCTAAGAAGAATGGGAAGCTGAGAGTATGTGTAGATTATAGGAAATTGAATGCTCAAACCATCAAGGATCCATTTCCATTACCCTTTACAGATATGTTACTTGATGAAATTGAATGCTCAAACCATCAAGGATCCATTTCCATTACCCTTTACAGATATGTTACTTGATGAAATTGCAAGATATGAGATGTATAGATTTATGGATGGTTATAGTGGCTATAACCAGTTACAGATGTATAGATTTATGGATGGTTATAGTGGCTATAACCAGTTACAGATTGCTCCTGAGGATCGGGGCAAGACCACTTTTACGGAGTGGGGAGCATTTATGTATCTGGAATGTAGATTGCTAGGGGAGTTCTGGATCAGAGGGTGCGAGCTATTCTTGAAGATCAAACGATCACCAGCAAGGGACCTTGAACTCAAATGATAGTAGGAGAATAGGCAACTGCTCTCCGGAGATCATTTCAGCTGGTTAAAGTTACCAGAAAGATGATGCAGCAAGAGAACCAAGCTATCCTTAATTTTCTAGAGTTTGTACCTGATTCCCCAGTGCTCCTATATGCTTTACCGCCAGCAAGAGAAGCGGAGCTGCCGAGGTTTTTTCCAGCACTATATCCTCAACATACAAAACCAGTGGATCGGCTCACATACTATAAGATTACAGATGATCTTCAGGATTGGTATGAGCGATCAACTATGGAATGGAAAACCTGGCAAACGCTATTCAATGATACTCTTCAATTAAATGATTTCCAAGAATTAAGAGATGAGGTGCATAGGATCAAGCTGTGTATGGGACAATGAAAAATCAAGATTAGAGGTCTCACTAAGATCACAAACCAGCTGCTGCAACTCACTGTTGAGTCCTCTAAAGTTCCTGAAAAGGAGTCTTACCACGCACCGAGCGAGTTTTTCCGAGCAAAGAGAAACCCGAGCAAATGTTTGTATGCATCTATAAACATCTAGCTTAACTCTAGCTTTCTAATTATGTTAATTTTCACATTATGATGTGTTGCTTTTTGTATGGTGATGTTCATAGTACATTGGTTTTTATTTTTCCTTTGCACCTATCTCTAACCATGCCTATTATATATGTATATATACATATGTATGCACACACACACACACACACACACACACACACACACACACACACACACACACACACACACACACACACACACGTGTGTGTGTATCTAGAGAGAGAGAGAGAAGGAAAGTGAAGCTCTCATCTGGTACAAACAATCCCAAGTGAAAGATTTATCCAATGAGTCTTGACCTCAAGACATGCTATTCAAAACAAGTAGATTAAGAGCAATAAAGGGTAGCTGGGTTGAAGGCCAATCTCTCGTTAGCCATTGAAGATGGCCCGGTTTGAGAGAGAGAGAGAGAGAGAGAGAGAGAGGGAGAGAGGTTGAGGGGTCCAAATGGCTATGCATGCAATAAATTTAGGGGGGGTCCGGACTACCTAGAACTTCATACCCTCAATCAAGGTGGCAAGCCTCCATTGGTTCAAAAAAGGCACTTAGTTTTGAGACCCACTAGAGGGACGCCTTTTCCCTCATAATAGAAGCAAGTTTGGTACTTTTTGGTGAAAAATAAAGACAAGGGTTTGATCTCTAACCCTCACCTGTAGTTGCAAATCACATAACCACTAGCTCGTATCTCATTTGTCGCTTCAAAAGCTGACACTTTATTTTATATCTGGACGTTACAACAACAGGCTAAATGCAAGGCTATTTGTAAAAAGGAATGTCGATGTTGGGGCGTTGTGGCATGTACAATATGAATGCACCCGCTGAGTCATATGTACCTAGATGAATCCAGGATAAGCCCAGATTCACCCTTGAAGGAAAGTGCAAGGTATAGACCCATGGTAGTCATCCAAAAGACAATATAACCATCAGCTCCATCATGTATAGTATTGACTAAATACCACGACATCCCCACTAACGTCGCCAGTGCCCAATAGTGGGTGTAGAACTAGGTACTAACATATGCTCCCCATCACAACACACACCACATGCACACACACATGAGCATACATCAACACAAAGTTCAGCGTACTGAGTTTCTGTTATGACTTCGGAGATTAAGGGCAGGCCCAGCCATAATGAAGCCTATCACTAAAAGAAGCATAAAATAAAATAAAAATAGCACAAAAATGAGATAGTTGATAGGGCATACGCACCACAAAAGATAGAAAGAATTAGCACAATACAATTGGTCGTAACTCGGACAAAAACTTCATAATGTGAAGTCTGCATGTCCGCTATACGACTAAAAAATGTACCTAGATGAATCCAGGATAAGCCCAGATTCACCCTTGAAGGAAAGTGCAAGGTAGAGACCCATGGTAGTCACCCACAAGACAATATAACCATCAGCTTCATCATGCATAGTGTTGAATAAATACCACGCCATCCCCACCAATGTTGTCAGTCCCCAATAGTGGGTGCCTATAATGTTTTTCCAGGTGCGATTGGTGATCATTTCCCCACTACTGCCAATCCCCCTAGGCAGGAGTCACCTCTTAATAAAGTCCTAACTCCCTCTAGCCATCCACGCCGGCGTGTATGGCTAGAGAGAGTTTTTTTTAGGTTCAATTTGCAGTTTGGAAGGTGGGAAAAGCTAGACGATCATATTCCTACGTGTGACCAAGGTGGTTCCACAGGGTGCAATCCATCTCCCTCTAGTGATCCACGTCGGCATGGATGGCTAGAGAGAGGTTCATGATACATTCTTGAGGGTAGGCAGAACTGGACGACGATATTGCTATGGGCACGCAGGTAAAGGACATTCTTGTGTCTTTGCTTTCGCTACAGGAATTGAAGTATCGCAGCAAGTATTGCAGGCTACAAAATGTCTTTGCTTTCGCTACAGGAAGTATCGTTGGAACTAAACAATGGGCAGCCTCGCTATGGGCAATTACTCCACAGGGTGCAACTGTCTTTCATTTCGCTACTATCTTTGTTTTCGCAGAGTGCAATTGTCTTTGATTTCGTAGGCCCTCACACAAAAGCAACAACTTCAGCTCTGTTTTTTATGGGACTAGACGAGCCGGCTCTAGCACACACATACACTTGCTACTGTCAAGCTATAGGACAAAGGGGATGATGTTGAAATTGACACACATACACACACTTTGAGAGAGAGAGAGAGAGAGAGAGAGAGAGAGAGAGAGAGAGAGAGAGAGAGAGAGAGAGAGAGAGAGAGAGAGAGAGAGAGAATGGGGCAGCGATTACCTGACAGTTCAAGGGGATCCACGTCATTGGCAGCATCGAAAGAGGCAAAGCAGGCCGCTTGCTGCAATGGCAACACGTCCATGTTTGAGTAGCACTGTTTCTCTATTGTGCTATAGGGAACCTTCGAGGCTGAATTTGAGTTGTTAAAAATGCACTTAATATAATGAGGGACAAAACTGTATATTATTTGTACAATTATCTGACTAAAGAGTGTCTTATCAAAGCTTGTGATGGGGACTAAAAAGAAAGAGAGAGAGAGAGAGAGAGAGAGAGAGAGAGAGAGAGAGAGAGAGAGAGAGAGAGAGAGAGATTGGTTGGGGGAAGTTCTCTAGGGTACGGAGTGTGAGAGTGATAAACAAAACATATTAAATTCACACACACACTTGATTTCTTTGTGATTAAGAGCGATCAGGTTAGGTTTTGTATTGCTTAGGTGTATGTGCTCGAAATTGTGTCATCCAAGGATTCCGTTAGCAAGGAGCAACTAAATATTGTCACTCATGACTCATGATTGATAACAAGATATAGGATGCACTACAACCTCAATACCTCATTCATTCTGGCCTACAGGAATCACGTGCTCTTATGAGTTTCATATTTGCTCAGCTTTAAGTTCTCTCTCTTACACTCTCTCTCTCTCTCTCTCTCTCTCACACACACACACACACACACACACAAACTCACACACATTATCACATAAGCATGCATGCATGTCCTAATAAATGTGGCTCTCAAATTCTAGAAAATGAGAAAGGTGCTATAGGATGAGTGGCTTGTGCACTCCATCAGCACGTACGTTTGTGGGAGATGAGCTATAACAAAATCACTCGAGATGCTAGTATCACAATATCGCTAGCAACAATGCCGTTAGCGAGTAGTAGAGAGGGCTACAGTGACAATGGAGAACTAGGACTCTGAGAGATGTGATCAATAGCTTAGTCTCTTGAACAAGGTCAATCTTTGCATGAAGAAAATGGGTTGAGGCTATGACAGATAGCTCTATAGATTCTAGACTTGTGTTCAAAATAATCAACACTAAGAGGTACATTGAATATATATCAATATACCAAGGGTTTCACACTACGTTTCTCTAAAACTAGTAGGTTTTTCAACACTATAAGGAATCTACACAAGCAAAAGAGATCAAAGAGAGTGTCCAAGAAGGGGATAGGTTGTAACCATGATTATTAAACACACAAGTAGGTGAAAGGGAAGGGCCATGTGGGAGCACAAAGTTTTCCTCAGTACATTGATCATGACTATCAACCTTGGTGACTCTTCTATCAAATTAGTGCAATATCCCCCCCCGATGGCTGGCTATATATGATGGGTTGATGCAAACCTCAATATATACCATGATGTGGATTTTCTTTAAAAAATTTCCTCATTGCAATAGAATTCTTCCTAAGTTTCCACCATGATCTATACAACAACTTATTGTACATCAAATCACAACAGCTTGAGTTAGAGAGAGCGAGAGTGAGAGTGACAGAGGAGAATTAAGAAGAAGAAGAAGAGAAGATAAGGACAGGATCCTCTCTACATAGTCTTGAGATTTGTATTAGTGGCAAGAGCCTTACTTTTTTAGCATAAGGCTTGTGGTTTAACCCTTGGATAGAGGTCTGGGATTGAGTAACATTTTTCTTTCTATGCAAGCAATGAGATTGGGATATATTGCAGCCATGCATGCATTACTATGTCATACTTGGTGCTAATTAATCTATAAACACCCAAATCTCTAACAACCCTTATGAGGTCATGACTTTGAAGGACATTTTAATCATGGTGCCAATGTTTCCAACAATAATTAAACTAGGTGGAAATATCTAAGGGCAATAAGGCCCAAGGAGAGAGATAAAGTGTTCGTGGTGTGACAAGGAAGTGCAACATTTTACCAAGCCCATGCTCAAGGAGATCTCTCAACTCAAAAAGCTATTGTGGGTTTATCATTATATTAAACAACTTTGGGTTTTAAATAGTGTACCTTGCCGTATCTTGCTCGGTTTATGGATTGCTCAAAAATTCTTGCTCGAGGTTTGGGATTCCTCCTGAAAAGGAAATTACGGCTAAACCAGGCCTAGGACCACAATACAAAGAGATGGCTGAGATTCTCTTTGAAGCAAGCATCAAAATAAATCAAGCTCTTCCAGAAGGATGGATCCATACAGCTTCACATTGTCATAAATTTTCTAGGACTCATCTAACAAAAGGCATCCGCACGCTCTATGATCCTGACACCAAAACTTATCATCCCCTCACGCATTATGAAGTCTAAATGACCACAATGAGGCGGGATCAGCTTGAGCAAGAGGCTATTTACAGACTCATTCAGAAGGACAATGCTAGCACTGGGACTTCTGAGACACCATCAAGACCTAAGGGCAAAAGGAAGCGGGTTCAATGGAAGGATACTGGGTAGTTCCATCTCAGAATTCGATGGAGGAATTTTCCAGCCATTCTCAGAATCAGACGGTGGATTTTTCCAAGAATTTTCAGAATCAGACGGTGGATTTTCTCAGTCAGGTGTTGGTATCTCTTTGGCCGGACACCCTTGGAATTACAGTTATAGGGGTGTCAAGCACTCAAGAAGCATGAAATATGGCATAAATCTATATTTCCAGAAGGATCAAACGGTGGATTTTTTCAAAAAAATTTGAGTCTTACCAAAATTCAAGAAAGGAGGGAAGGATGTAGATGGCGGAGGTAGTCTCACTGGCGGAGGCAGTTTCACTAGGTGGGAACCGGCTCCTGAAAGGCGAGCAGCGGACTAGTCAATAATTACCATGGCGGTTACCACAATAACTTCAAAGGGGCTATAAATAGGACCCATTACATTCTAATTGGGTTGGCTATACTTTTGGGCTGTTTACCTTTTGACTTCTTACTCTTAGTTGTGTGGTTGTAGTCCTGAAGCTGTTCCCGAGCTACATTATCCTCAGTTGTAATCTTACTCTATAATCCCTAATACATTAGTTGAGTATACTTCAGTCAGATATACTTTGTATCCATTCTTTCTGAGCTCTGAATCTGAACACTAATTCCAGTCATTCAGTTTGTCTCTCTCCTCAGCAGATGTAATGCAGTTCATGTACCTGTTCCAGTTCAGTTTCTATCTTCTCCTCCAGTTCTAATGATTGAACTAATGAATCACCAGTAGCTGTAAATTCTAACACTGGAATCAACTATCCAAAGAGATCAGCTCCAATTCCACATCCACTTCTTCTACTTTTCTTTCTCTTTGACACACTCTTCTACCTTTGCCTTTCCTTTAGCTTCAAGATTGATGACACTTACTGCTTGGTTTCCAGCAAGTGGTGGAGGTAGCGGTGTAATGAGAGGTTGCGGTGGTGGTGGTGGTGGTTGTATGGGTGGTCGAAGGATTTGGACCGGTGGAATTTGCTCTGGTTGCCTGAGCGGTGGTGGTCTCACCCTTGGTGGAGAGATTTGATTCTACCTTACTCCTCTATTGAAGTTCTACCTTCTTGGATGAGGATAGTAGTACATGCCATGACCGTCCTCTCCACAACTATAAGAATGATAGTCCTGATTCTATCTTCGTTGCCCTCTTCCTTGCTCTGGATTTTTGGCAGGTGCATGCACTTTTGGCACCAGATGTACTGAAAGATTCTCTAACTGGTTGGTGATTGGGTTGAGTAGGTCTTGTTGATCTTCAGCCGGTTTCTGTGGTTGATTCCTATGGACAACTACTACAGGTGCGGCTAGGTGTGGTTGGGCCCTACCGGATTCCTCTTCCTTGATAGTTCTGTCTTGTAGATGCAATTTCTTATCTTTAAGGCGGGCTACTTCAACTGCTACCTCATACGTAGCATGAAACCTTCCCTTCAACTTCTCTTTAAGAATTGGCCATAAACTAGCCACAAACCGGTCTTTCTTTAAGAAATCGGGTGCCCCTTTGCCCTCCCTCAGCGATGCAACCCATCGTCCCCATAAATCCACAAACTTTGATTCATATGCTGCATATTCAACCATACTTCCTTGCTTCATCTCCATCATCAGCAATTGACACAAATTTTTAGATGTGGTGCCTTCTCCAAAGCGCCTTAGAAATGTTGCTCTTAACAGGTCCCACCTCTCCTTGGTGGCTTGCACCGAGGCGTTGTATCATGATCTCGCTTCCACTTTCATTAACAATGGAAAAATACGTAGACTAGAGAACATGATAATAGTTGAGGACCGGATTTACTTGGAGCCGGTCCCCCTTCCAAAAGACGTTTGTATTATAGATTCTCCTATCAAGGGAGACTTGATACAATACAATCTTTCTGTTCCTTGTGACCTAGGTGATGCAATGAAGATGGAAATCTTCATGCATCACAAGCATACCATAGACTTTGCAAAAAGCATTAACTATCCCAAGCCTCAGTCCCAAGGCCTCAAACACCTTCGAAGGTGGAGAGAGCTAGCGGGGAATGAGGGTAGGGAAGAGAAAAAAGAATCTTCCATAGGAGAAAGAAATAGTTCCTCACTTATCATCACTCTTCTTGCTTAGCATAGCATGATAGCATAGTAATGAAGATGAACAAGATGGCAAGATTAGCATTGAAGCATGGCTCTTGGTTGGATTTTTCTTCGCATAGCATGATAGCATAGTAATGAAGATGAACAAGATGGCAAGCTTAAGCATTGAAGCATGGCTCTTGGTTGGATTTGCATTCCATAGCCAAGATTGCTGGTGTAGGCTCTCCACTTCTCGACAAGATTGGAGAAGGAGATGGAGCTCTTGCACTTTGCACTCCACACAATGAGAGAATGTGTGTGTGTGTGTGTGGGGGGGGTAAGAGTATACCCCCCTCTCATGCTTGGTCCCCCCCTATTAGCAGCGGCTAACACAAGCTACACCGAATATGCATCAAGCGGGAGATATTCTATGGATGTGCATAATGTTTCCTACTCACTTTGTATAAGTCTTGGGCTCATTGGGAGTTCCAAAGTTATATATGCTAGCTAGAGGACTCATACTTAAACCCATAGTAGAAGGGATTGTGGTGAAAGCCTTTATAAGGAAGCCTTTGTGCAAGGAGGCTTCATTCTTGAGTATCCACTTTTGAGGATCCACTTTTGAGAGCTCTCTCTCTCTTGAGTGTTCACTTCATGGATGGCCTAGCCTTGAGCTTAATGCCCATGCTTAAGAGGCTAGTGCTAATCCATTGTAATTAGAGAACCATTCTTAATCTAATCTCTACTTTCTCAATAGTGTACTTCTTCTCTATTCCATTATGTCATGAAGTAGTTTCACATTTCTCATTATTTTAGATTTGAGTATGTTTGATGACTTCTTGCTATTAAGCACTTCTGTCGTTCTATAAGCACCCAATTTGTGATATTTAACATCACTAATTAGCTTGATAAGTTGGTTCTTAATCTCTAATTAGTGTGTGTGCCCTATTGTTTGCTTGTGTGTGGATAGGTTTTATGAAACTCTAGCACCATTCACCTCGTGTGTGTAGCTATTGATGAAGTGTCGTGATTGGCATGTGGTGATTGGAGAGGCCAACACTAATGCAATTAGTGTGTGCTTATCATTAGTGTGCTTTGGGTTTTTAGTCTATGGTAAGTCAGACTTTGGTGGACTTAATGTGTGTAGGTGATGCTTGATTAATGACGTGATTTGAGTTAGTGATTTAATGACTAACATCTATTGCATTGGATGAGCATACTCATGAATCCTCTTATTCTATTCATTTGATGCTCATGCTTCCATGCCCTAGCCGGGTTGCCGATCCACAGATTGATAATTTTGTGTGGGTTGCAATTAGGTCATTGTTATAATGCCTCCCAACATTTGGGGTCGCTGCCGGGGATCGATAACCTAAGCTAGTGAGTATAGGATGTTTAGAATCGAGTAATTTTCCTACTAATTTCATTGGTTTTTGAGTGTGTGTAATCAAATCTTGGTTTGATTTGATTGTGTTGTGCAAGAAATTGAAGCTAATTGTTGAGTTATGAATGCCCCAACCTCCCAATTCTACCCCAAATTCCACTAATTTCATACTAACCCTTGCTAATTTTGCTTCATTTCCATGCTAATTGTACTAATTCCATGCTAATTTTTACTAATTTTTGACTAATTTTGCTAACCTAACCACTAACATTTGATGTGTAATGTATGATTAATCCCCTAATAAGAGGTGGAATCATCACTCTAATCAAGTCAATTGTGCTAATTTATGCCTAATTTTATGATTTGAGTGTTTGATTTTTGGCCTACAATGGTCAATTTTGGAGCCGATTTGATGGTGCACACACTTGTGTGTGCAATGATGCGTCTTCGCGTGGAGCAAAGGAATAGCTTGGAGTGTGATTATGATGTCAGTGCACTCACTTGCTCATGTCAATTTTTGATTGGTTAATGTGGTTCCATGTTGCTAATTATTTGCTAAAATTAGGTGTTTAAATCAAATAACCTACCTAAATTGATTCACTTGGAATGAAATTGATGGTCAAATTTTGACTGATAAACTTTGTGTGTGTCAAAATAATGCTTAATTCTCATCAAGAATTCACGTGTGTGCATAAAAATCATTGTGTGTGTAACGCACCAAAGAATGAAAAAATTGCCAAAAAATTCTGGTCAATAGGGATACCCAAATGATTTTTTTATTGTGAAATATGCATGAAAAGTGTGTGCAATCATTATGTATAAGCCTAAATGCATTTCCAATTGAGCCAAATTTGAACTTTTGTGCTTAATTTTTGAGTGTGTGCATTGCTTGATTGGATCAAAATAGTGTTAAATTTTAGAAATCGAGCATGCATGCATTCAAATATGCTTGATCGAGCTTGCAATTTGAGCATTGCAATGAGAAATTGATGGATTATGTGCATAAATTTTTGTCTTAAATTTGGGTGTGTGTGCCAATCAATGGCATGTGCAATCCAATGTGTGAATGAATAATTGGTAATTTTTACCAATTATGATGATTAATTTGGCTAAAGAATTAATGTGTGTAACACAAATTGTCTTTAAAATTGAGTTATGAACATGGAACTATTATATTGATGTGTGTGCACAATTGTACCCAAAGTCATGTGTGTGTAGTCCAAAATGACAAATCCAAGTTGCTTTGGTTGATTTGAACTAGGTGGGATATGAGCAATTCAAAATTGCAATGATTGAAAGACATTGAGGAAAAGTCTAATGCTACATTTATGTGTGCAATGCTCCACTGAGCTTGCATCATTTGGACAATGGTGTGAATGGATCAATTGATATGCAATTGGGGATTATATATGTGCATTACCACTAGATGGTAAGTCAAAATTCACTTGGATGTGATAATCTTGCATCAAATGCATGTCAATTAAGACCAAACATCAAATATGTGTAGCCTTGTAAACCCAAATGAATTATCCAATTGGGTTTTGATGATTTTTTGACTTGGGATGTGAGCAATCAACGTTGCAAAGATTAATGGGTATATCCATTGCTTAATTGGGTGATTGCAAATCACATTTAAATTTATAAGGCCATTAACTGTGCATGGAATCAATTCAAAAAGAAAAATGAAAAGGCTACAATATTTGAACGGCTGGTTGATATTGTGGGTGATTTTGTGCTCTGAGGTGGAGTCTCTGTTTCAATTGAAAATGTGACACATTTAATGATTAAGGGGGTGATAGCTTAGAAGAGAAGCATTGAAATTGAAGATTAGCTCACTCACCTTTGATACCCATGAGAACTCACCTTAAAGAGTTTTTCAAAAATAAAAAATAAAAAATAAAATAAGGGGGGGGCCTATTTCACCTTTTCTCTTCTCTTTGTCGCCAACCTCACCACTTGCCTTGACCTGCTTGGCTTGTACTCCACACACACACACACAGGACCTGCGATACCTATGGCCTAATTACGTACGCTCTTTGTGGCTAATCAATCCTGCTTGGCTTGTACTCCACACACACACACACACGTCCTGCGATACCTATGGCCTAATTACGTACGCTCTTTGTGGCTAATCAATCTCTCGTTGCCACACACACACACACCCTTTTTCTCAAAAAACATCAAACCTGCCATAAACACACACACACACACACACACTCGCTCTCTGCCACTCTCGTTGTCCCTGGTCCACACCCACACACACACTACGTGCCAATGCCTGGCTCGACGCTCGCAACACTCACACACATGTGCGCCAGTCCCCACACACAACACAATGAACACACACAAACCCTCTCTTTGCCTAGTTTGTTGCACACCAATCAAAGCCATGTTAAGCTTTGAAGCTCGTGACCACAAACACACGCATTTCTCGCTGAGATTGGAGCTGCCAGGCAATCGACAAACCAGAGATGTTGATAGTTGACTCCTCTGCTCTCTCACATGCGCTGCAGCCTGCACGCATCAACAAGTAGCAGAGATGTAGATTTTTTATTTACCCATGCTAAATGCACTACTATTGGCCCAAACCCATACATGTGCACATAGTGGACATTGTACCACTGCACCACGGTCCACCCCTCACCTTCCTCCTCTGTCTCTATCAATGTCGCCAAGAATAAGAGAAATAAAAAAATATTAAAAAAAAAACGTGAGAGGCTGTTCCCGCTAGAAGAAATGATTCCATCATTTCAAAAGATTTAACTCTAGCTTTACTTGAGCAAATTAATCCATTAGAGAGAATGAGAACCGCCTCAGTGTGTGACATAAAAATGACAATTTTTTGGGC
Source organism: Adiantum capillus-veneris (assembly GCF_014529385.1). Lineage (NCBI taxonomy): Eukaryota > Viridiplantae > Streptophyta > Polypodiopsida > Polypodiales > Pteridaceae > Adiantum > Adiantum capillus-veneris. The sequence continues at coordinate 89,162,620 of NC_140934.1, forward strand.
AGTCTCTCCCTTGTTATGTATGATCCTTATGGCTCCTTGAGAGCCAACTCTTCATTGAATCAGGGATGGCCATCTCCATAGTTGCATTTTTTACCTTGATCATATCCTTGCATGGCCTATCCAAGTCTTTTTTGTTATGTATGCCATACTCGCTACAGGAGAGCATGTAGACAATGAGTGCATGTGCATACATTGCAAGATTGTAAAGAAAAATTCATGGACTGCATTGAAAATTTTGAGGTTTGCAGCTAAGCATTATTTTAGAGCTTGAATTGATTGCAATTTTCATTGCACTAAATGGCAAGCTCTTTTTGAAATGCATGTGAGTTTCTCTTTGTGAGAGCTACATTGGGCAATGACTATGAGACATTTTGCAATTTAGTGCTTGAATTGAATTTCCTTTAAAGCACTAACAAATGAGATTTTGTGAAAGAACTGATTGGCAGGTTGAGAGCAGATTGAGGATCCAAATGTCTATTAAGGGACAGAAAATTGAATTGTAATGCAAAATTGGGCTATTCAAGAGCCATGCATTTTCTTTACGTGAGATATGCTTGTATAATCATTTTCAGGTAGAAATAAACTCTCATTCCATAATTTTTTTTTGCTTGTGCATGGTTTGATGCTTGAGTTCATTGGCATTTTCATTGCACTACATGAATAAATCTTTTTGGCAAGCATGTGAGCTTCATTTGAGAGCTACATTGATGATACGTTCATGCTTGATCGAGACATGTTGTGCTTGGACTTGGTTTGCTTGTACATTTTAGTGATTAAATTGAATGAAAAATCATTGGAAAGCACTAAAATTGAGCTTTTTGATAGCAAAAAGAGGTCATTAAAGTTTGGGCTTGTGATTGATTGTGAATTCTATTAGTGCTTGTGTTTTTTTAAATGCTTAAAAGCACTAACATTTGAGTTGTTTTGAAAGGGTTGTGGGAAAAGTTGTGATTTCATTGATCCAAGAAGGGGTCAAAATATTGCAAAACTTGGCTATTTAGAGACATTCCAATTCTTTGGATTAAAAGTTGTATAAATTCTAGCTCTAAGTTTTGTCTAAATGCAAATGTTTTCATTTGAGCTAGTGTTTACCCAACTTTTGAAGAGCTTTCAAGTACAAAATTTGGCTATTAAGAGCCATTCATTTTCATTTCATCAAGTTGCAGTCATGTCCTAGCTCATAGATTGCTCTAAAATTGTAAATTTCATGTGAGCTAGTTGTTAGCCAACTTGTTTGGAGCTTTTAAATTGTAAAACTCGGCTTTCAAGAGCCACTTCATTTCATCAAAGTTGCATTATTTTCAGCTCATGGCTTGTTTTAAATTTCACTTTCATTTGAGCTAGAAACTAATCAGCTTTTGCATCATGCATGAGAGATTGTAAAAATTGCAAAATTTACTTATGTAGAAGCTCATTCTCTCTCATTTTTGAAATGTATGCATAAATTTGCTATCAAAGAGCATCATGTGCATAACCAAAGGCACTTTTTTCCCTTGGGTTTTTTCCCTTTGGCAAATTCGGGTATGCAAGACCCTAGCTTTAAGTTTTCATTAATGTTTTTTGTGTGGCTTTCAATAAAAGGCCTTTGAAGCTTGTGTTTACACGTAGCTTCAAAAAGCTTCTTTTGCAAATAAAAAGGATCAAGAGACTTCTCTATACAAAGGGGATGCTTGCTCAAGGATGCTCAAAAGAGCATGAATAGGTGTAATCCTTACATGATTTTTGCTCTTTTGTTCATCTTTTCATTCTCTATGCTTGGATTAAGTAATTTTTTGCTTCTAAGCTATGGTTCTTTCATGTTCAAAAGCTAAGCATACTAAAGTTTCAACACTTTGCTTTGTGAATATTAACTCATCAAAAAATTTGGTTTTATGTGTGCTAATCATAGGTAATTGGCCTTGACCTTAGGTTAATGTAGGTTCATTTCTCATTAGTCCTAAACTCTTAGTGATAGTCTTAATACTCCATTCATTTTTAACATGACCTAGGGCTATGGTTAGGCTTTAGTCCTTTAGTCCAATTGCCGTAAAAACTCTCATGTTGGAAGCAATAAAAAAGTGCTAACAATGAAACAATGAAGCAAAAAAGTGTCAAGAAAAAGTAGCAAAAATGCTACTAGACACATGAAAAGAAAATTTCTATGTTATGTTGTGTCTATGTGAGGCCTAGCGCCTTATTGAAACCTGGCAGGCAAGGGGAATCACCTTGGCTGGCTTGGTCAAGGCCCTAAACCGATGCCCTGGGCTGATAGGGGTTAGTCGTCACCTTGGTGGGCTAGTAGGCTTTTGGAACACGTTCTTGAGGGTTCAAGAAGCCGAGAGTCGTACCTAGACTTTCCTTGGGGTGGTAGCCTTGTGATGTGTTTTACTTTTTCCAATGAATGAAAAAAAACAAACTTTCATGAGCTTCAAAAAGCTGTGACAATGTACTAATAGATTAGGAGCTTTTGTATAGCCCATAGACATGATAGACTTGAATGATTTATTAAGATTGGTCACATAGCTTTTATGCTAGTAGGTTTATGACCTTGCATTAGCCTAGGGTCTTAATTGATTGCTTGTGTTTCATGCATAAAATTGAAATTTCAAGTGGTTTAATCTTCAGCATAGTATATGTATTTTTTTGCTTTATGTTGTTTAGTTTTTGACTATGATTCATCTATGTTTTAGAAGTAAAAAAATACACTCTGCATGATTGTTATTTGTACTTCATGTTTTGTATCCTTGTTGGCCTTTGATGCTCATTACTTGTTCTTATGATTTGCAACTCAACATTTCTTCCATGGACTTACTTTCTACCATGTCACCGTGTTGCTTCAATGGCACAGGAGGACGTGCGCCAAATTAGGAAGGGGGGAATGTTAGTAGTGGCTAACACAGGCTACACCGAATATGCATCAAGCAGGTAATATGCTATGGATGTCCATAATGTTTCCTACTCACTTTGTATAAGTCTTGAGCTCATTGGGAGTTCCAAAGTTTTATATGCTAGCTAGAGGGCTCATACTTAAACCCATAGTAGAAGGGATTGTGGTGAAAGCCTTTATAAGGAAGCCTTTATGCAATGAGGCTTCATTCTTGAGTATCCACTCTTGAAGATCCACTTTTGAGAGCTCTCTCTCTCTCTTGAGTGTTCACTCTATGGATGGCCAGCCTTGAGCTTAATTCCCATGCTTAAGAGGCTAGTGCTAATCCATTGTAATTAGAGAACCATTCTTAATCTTATCTCTACTTTCTCATTAGTCTACTTCTTCTCTATTCCATTATGCCATGTAGTAGTTTCACATTTCTCTTTATTCTAGATTTGAGTATGTATTAACGACTCCTATCCTTCTATAAGCACTCGGTTTGCGATATTTTACATCACTAATTAGGTTGATTAAGTTGGTTCTTAATCTTCTAATTAGTGTGTGTGCCCTATTGTTTACTTGTGTGTGGATAGGTTTTATGAAGTGTCCTATTGTTTACTTGTGTGTGGATTAAGTTTTATGAAACTCTAGCACCATTAATTAGGTTGATTAAGTTGGTTCTTAATCTTCTAATTAGTGTGTGTGCCCTATTGTTTACTTGTGTGTGGATAGGTTTTATGAAACTCTAGCACCATTCACCTCGTGTGTATAGCTATTGATGAAGTGCTATGATTGGCATGTGGTGATTGGAGAGGCCAACATCAATGCAATTAGTGTGTGCTTATCATAGTGTGCTTTGGGTTTCTAATCTATGGTAAGTCGGACTTAATGTGTGTAGGTGATACTTGATTAATGATGTGATTAGAGTTAGTGATTTAATGACTAACCTCTATTGCATTGGATGAGCATACTCATGAATCCTTTTATTTTATTCATTCGATGCTCGTGCTTCCATGCCTTAGCCGTGTTGCCAATCCACGGATTGATAATTTTGTGTGGGTTGCAATTAAATCATTGCTACAACGCCTCCCAACACCCCCCCCTCTCTCTCTCTTTTAATTAATTATTTCATTTGGACATGTGTTCACTATTTTCTCTTTGAGAGAAAGAACTTAATTATTTATTTTTATGCATCTAAATTCTCATTGGACCCTTTTAAGGCCTATCCAATAGGATTCAAGCACACCATGAGGGCCACATGTGTAGGATTTTGACATATGTCTTTTATGCTTCTTAAGTCATTTGGTTTGAATTAAACACTTCAAGCACTTAGTCAATTAAGCATGGAAACTGTTTATGCCTCTTGAGAGTTTATCTTTGAATTGAACACTTCAAGAACCTTAGTCATTTAAGCATGAGAATCACCTCAAGCTTGGGCAAGGTTCCCACAAACACTTTAAGCACTTTAGTTAGCAAGCCGACTGTTAAGGCGGTCACGCCGCTAGCGGAAGCTAAATAACGAGAACTCAACCAACAACAGAATTTGTCAGACGAGGACGGAGCTTGACCCGCAAGCGCATGGAAACAACTAGGTGGGTGTCAAATCACCTACTCGACCTTCTAATGACAATCACTACTAAGGAAATCAAATCTAAGTTCTAAAATACGCAAGTGACTGAAATCCGTACTACGAACGAATGCTATACGAAACAGGATTTAGAATCATTGAATCGATCTCAAACTCAAGGGGAAGTCTATACACTAGGTAAGAACAACACCCTAAAGACTTAAACTGCAAAATCAACCTATGATCACTCCGTGCGGTAAACGCGTATGAAGACAGGCCGAAAAATACAGGTGTCCGTAACTCGACCCCGATGGTACTAATGCGTAGCTCTACTCGTTGTGGTTCTATAGATATGCTGCACTCTCCATTCCGACACACGAGTTGGAAGAAAACTCACACCGAAGCTCGTATGAACTTACCACACATAGAAGCCGATAGCGCGCACTCTTGGTATCTGTGCGTAGCTCTCGCCATTGCTAACACAATGGCGGTGTCGCTTCTCCAATGGCGGCTCCGTAGCTCGCGTAGCAAGTAGATAAGACTCTCTCTCTCTCTCTCTCTCTCTCTCTCTCTCTCTCTCTCTCTCTCTCTCTCTCTCTCTCTCTCTCTCTCAGACACAGTCACGGCGCTCAAAAACTCACTTTGATTAATAATCTGAATCTCCTTAGGTTACAAAAACTTTGGCTTATATACCTCAGCCTTGGAGTCTAACTAATTACATCAGCAAGTGAAATTACTTCGGGATTACAAGCTGGAAACTAAATTGAGTCCCGTTACTTAATGAATGGCTCAAATCAAAATTAATGTCGGAGAGACATTTATTACAATCAATGGTTACAAAATGATGAGTGTGAGCAAAATTGTGGGTGTGATCCTCTGCTGGCTCAACACTCCCCCCCTCCGCGTTCATGTCGTCCCTGACATGACTTTTATGCTTGGTCAATAAAGTCCTGTCGTCTTGAGCATCTGCAAATGTGATTCGTATCGTAGGTTGCCGATGGTCAAGGTTGGGCCGAATATTTTGCTTTCGTGGGTGAAAAAGCCGGTGTAGAAAGCTTCTTCGAATGTTTGCATGTGGAAGCTAGGCAAAAACATAATCCTTTGGTATAGGAGGTGTAACACTTTTGGAGAAGGCTGCAATGAAAGATCATATATCATATCAGTCACTGTGTCGGCCGTCGATAGTAGACTCGAGGTCGTGGCTTTATCTGGCGCGAACACTTCAATGCAAGCTAAGAGAGTCCTGCAGATTTTCTTGAGTATCTGACACGAAAGGTCAGGAGAGCCAGTAAAGAGCTTGATGGTGCCCATTAGGGTTTTCACCATGTAGGCTTTACCTATTCTCTCTCCTGCCTTTGGTCCTGGCATCCTGGGATAATTAAGCCAATTTGGCTTCTTTTCTGCAATCTTGCCATGCTCTTTTCAGTTTCTGACTCTTGGCATCGGGCAGAAGGTTGCATTCTCCCGAATCTCCTTTAGTGCCTCCACCAAGTAGATGAGGTAGGCTGGGTATTTGTTCAGCCAACCTTTCCTCCATCTAGGTTGTGAATCTACTATCTTCTTTGACTGTTCCTCCTTTGTGATGTCGCCTTCGTAAAGAGCGACATATTGCTCCTCCTCTATTCTCTTTTTCGTCTTTAGCACTTCAAATTTCATCAAAGGGAAAGGCAGGCTGGGTTGTATCCACTCTTCATGGAGCACTTTTGTGTCTAATCCCTGAAGTCTAATGGAGATGAGGAGTCTCCTCTCCCATTCCATTTCCGCCTTGGCACTCTCCTCTGCTGACTTTTCTATTTGGTCATGGAGCCTTTGTTCTTCTTCTTCAGAGATTCCTGAAGTCGAGGCCACCTCTTGAGCTGGGGCTGGATATTCAATTGTGGTTGCCTCTCCAGTTTCTGGTAGCTTTAGGGCTGCTCCACCTGATTCTTCGTGTGGTGTCTCTGTCTCTCTTCTTTGTTGCTCTTGTAGATCTTGGAGCTGTTTGCAGAGGGCCTCATTCTCTGTCCTTAGTGTTTGATTTTCTAATGTGAGCCTCTCCTCTGTGGCCAATGATCCCTCTGCAATGTGCAACCTTTGCACTTGCTCTAATCTCAGCTCTCTTTGTAAGCTTCGGATCTGGTCTTCTAAAGCTGGTACGAGAGTTCCTTCTTGTTCGGTTCCTGCTCTGCTAGCTCTAGGGGTAGTCCTAAGTCTAGTGATTGTTCTTTCTTGGAGCTCGACTCTTTCCCTTAGCTCAATGAGCTCATCCTTGGCTGCCTCCAACTCATCTTCTATCCGCTCCTTTGCTTCCTGTGCACTTGTTACCTCTCTTGAAGCCTCGGCTAGCTGGAGTATGAAGCCGTCTCTCTCGTTTTCCGCGTCATAGAGTGATGCTTTATGACTTTCAGATTCAGTCATAGCATTCTCTAATTTCCTCTGCAACTCTGCTTCCCTTTGTTTGGCTGTCTCAATCTCTACTTCCTTTGCCCTGGATCTTTCTTTGATCTTGCCTAGCAGTTCATGCACCATGTGCATGTCTTTTTCATCTTCATCTGTCAACTCTAAAGCTCTTTCTGCCACCACCTCCATTGGCTTCGGCTCTTCTAGTACGTTCTGTTCGTCCAGTTTCTCTTCACTTTCTTTTGTACTCTTTGTTTTTTCCTCCGTCCCTCTCCGATCATCTTGTTTTTGTAGGGTGATCCCATAAACTGCCTCAAGGGCCTCTGCTTTAGTGTATCCTATCGCTACCAGATCCTCATAATCAATTCTCTTTTGCTGAACTGGATCTATCTCCTTTTCTTTGGTCTCGGCCTTCGGCTTTTCCAAATCATCTGTGTCCATCTCTATTGTGGTCTCTTCCACGATATTTTTCGTCTTCTTCGGGCTTGGTACATCAGTCATAGAGGGGTATCTGTCCTCAGCTTCCTTGGCTTTCCCCTTGTCGGCTTTCCCGTCTTTCTCTTGAGATTTAGTAGACTCATCTACTTTTCCTTTCCCCTTGTCGTCCTTTTTCAGCTCAGCTTTTAAAAGTTGTACCTCCTCTTCAGTGTATGGCTCGACAGGTTGCTGCTCCAATATAGCCTCTGACTCCTCATAAGCTTTAATATATTGATCGTATTGATCAACATGTGGCCTGGCTGAGCTAGTTCCGACTTTGGTGGGGTCTGGCACCCACTTTTCTTCAAAGTCACCCTTTAGAGCTCTTTCTGCTCTAAACTGCTCCACTAGTCTTTCCATTCTTGCCACTTTCTAACTTTTGGTTTGATTGGGAGCAACCTTGTTCTTTACTTTCTTCATAAGCGGCTCGTCCACCTCCTCTTCAGGTTCTGAAACTATTTCTAATTTTCGGCGTGCTCTTGTGGACGCCCTCTTGGATACTTCGGGCTGTTCTTCCTCCTCGTCGGCTTCTCTAAGCCACTCATTCTGGGAGGGAACCTTTGGCCACTGATCTCTAGCTCCAATAGCTTCATAAGCTATTCTTGTCAGAATTTTCGCTCCTCCTATGTACTTTGGCTTCTCGTTGTGCATGGAAATTACTTGCTCGTGGATGTGTTGAGCGTAATTCACCTCTTTTGGCATATTGCTCTTTAATGCCCATGTGATGGTGGTCGCAATGGCATGGGGCGGTGTCGTATACTTTTGCGGTCTTTTACTGCAAACATGGAGAAACTGGTTGTACAGTCGGCAAAGGGTTGTCGCTCTTTGGTCCACCATATCTCCATAGGTTGCATTCTGTTTCTTGGATCCATAGACCTCTATGGCCTCCCTTCTTTCCCTGACAGAGCTCCCTTTGTTGTGCAGCTTCAATGCGTCTGCAATGAGCTGTGGAGTGATCTGTACTTCTACTTTCTCTCCATCCATGGCTGTCAATGTGGCTTTCCCATCCTTGTGAATGGATGTTGCCAACTCGTACACTCTTCTTGTATCCACACCTGATGGTCTCGAGGTGAAGAAACTGTGCAAGTCTGCCCTTTCCAGGTACCTGCTGATGTCTTCTGACCTGCTATAATTTACCAATTCCTGTGGGATCATCGGTACATCCACCGCTTGCCCTTGAGGATCTCTGAAAGTCCCCTGGTAGATCTTTATTCCCTCTTTCTCCAATACAGCTTCCTCCACCCAAGTTTTGGTTGGCTTGAGGGTTTCTGCTGGAATGTCAAAGGGTTCCGCTTCTGCAAGAGCATCTTTGATTGTCGGTCTTTTTCTCTTCGTTGCCGATAACTTGGCGAAATCCATGGATCCTGTAACTCCAATTTCAGAAGTTAGCGTCTTTTTAGTACTGAAAGCCAAAATGAAGCTTTTAACTATCCAAATGACTTGAAAATTGAAACATGAGCTATTCAGGGCCTAAGGATGCAAGGTAGGTGAAAAAATATGCAAAATGGGCTCAAAATCATGCTGGAGACATCATACGTGTATGATGTTTTTTGTGTCAAAATGACTTCATATTGGTTGTGCTTGTAGCTGATAGTGTATACATGAGTATCATATGCTTGGATTTGAGTTTGGATACCATTTGGTCAAGTTTTGGCCAGTTTAGTCCAGTTCCGGCTCTTGGCAAAATTTTGAAAGGGATTTGGATTTTATGATCCAAATTGGATAAAACTTGGTGGTTCACTTTCAAATGGCATGTAGATCACTTCTGTTTGGTGGTTGAAGCCCTGAGGTGCCAAAATCACATAGTGAGACATCATACGCGTATGATGTCTTTTAGTGTATTTTTGGACCAAATTTCTCTATAAGCTTGGATTTGGCTTTAGATAGGCTTATTCAGTGGATTTATGAAGTTTGGATAGATTTTGGGCTAAAAATGGCTCTGGAGACATCATACGCGTATGATGTCTTTTTCATCAATTTTGCATGGGATTGGTTCTGTGGACTCCCCATGTACTAGTGAAGGACTATATCTACTCAAATCTTGGTTTGGACTTGAGTATGTTGGATTTGGGCCAAAAATAGGCTTTAGGTGAAGGATTTTCCTCAATTGGGCTACTGGGGTGATCCTCTTGACCAAATGGTTCCAAATTTCATATGTAGCATGTATTAGATATATATAATGGATGTATGATGACAAATGAGCAGTTTTGGCTCTGTAAGTGCAAATAGACATCATACGCGTATGATGTCTTTTGTGTCAAAATGGTGCTTTTTGGTTCCAGATAGCTTGTAGATGTGTTAATCAACAATCCTACAAAGTTTCAATGAGTTTGGAGTTATTTTGACAAAATTAGAACCAAAAATCAATTTTATGGACTACTTTGCGTCTTTTTGGTTTTCCTTGGGTTTTCTAACTCCAATTCTCATGATACTTGGTTCATAGGATGTGATTAACATGTGGAATGAGGCTATGCACTCAAATGTTGAAATGGATGTGAAATTCATGCTGTGAGACATCATACGCGTATGATGTCTTTTCTTGAAATGTTGGTCTTTTTGTGCAAAGAATGCTTTGTGCTAGTGCCCTAAGCCCTGCTAACTAGTTTTCAACTTAAAAGTCATTAGTTTAGCTAAAAAGCCCCCTTATAGGCATTTCAGTCTCTGAAGTCGTCTTTTTGCCTTGGAGTTGAATTTCTTCAACTTTTCTTCTCGAGAGTTGCATTTCCAGCTCATTGGATATGTTGTGAAGCCATCTATTTGGTTGAACTTGACTTTGGCTTCCCGTTCTCCATCTTTCTCCTTTTGGTTGCCCGAAAGCGTCTTTTTCACCATCGGTAAGTGAATCAACTTTCTTTTGGGTTTTGCTTGCAAACATAAGTCATCCATGTATATTTGAAGCTGCCTGTGAAGTTTCATTTCATTCGGTCGTCAATTTCAGCCGTTATGCCAAAATGATGCTTTGTGTATCCGCAGCCGAATCGGTTGTTCCGACCTACTTTTGGTGGTCCAAACCTGGAGATACTCCATGGTTGCATTGCCCTCAATGTTGTTAAGCTTCCTGAGAAGTTTTGTGTCGTTTCGACAACTTTTTCCTGTTTGCCTCTTGCAGGCTCTGTTGACCTAGGGTTTTTCCAGTTGTTCTTTCTCGAGCTTTGAGTGTTAGAAACCCATCTTCTATACTAGGGTAACCCACCTATAAGTTCTTGCAAGGTTTGATTAGGCGGTTGTGCCACTACCTAGCATTCTACCCCATTCCCCGTCTGCTCTTGTTTCTTGGTTTTGGTAAGTTTTCGCGACAAAAGTTAACGATAAGCATCAAAAGCTTATGGAAACGAGTCTACCTCTCATGTCTGGTGTCCTCTGGGCTCTCGTAGAAGTCGTAGAAGGTCGTAGAAGATCTGTGCTCCTGTGGCTCTCTGCTCTTCTCCAAGAAGGTAATAGTGGAAATGAGCTTGAAAGTGATGTGAAAAATACTTAACTTCGGACTTCCCGGATCACTTGTTACCAAATTTGACATGTGCTCCTATCTCGTCGTGAAATGCACTTTAGGATTTGAAATTTCTCAATTTGGACTCCGTTTGACCTGTTTCTGAGAAATCTGTCCACTTTGCCAAAATTCTGTCATTTCGGGCTTTCCGCAACTTTTTCAGGATTGTACCCAATTTTTACCATGGGTTGCCCTTGTCATTAGGACCATCACCGTCTATTCTTTTCTTTTTCCCGATCTCGTTTCACCTGCTTTTTTATTTTTCTTTTATTTTTATTAAGAAAATCATAAAAAATAAAGAAAAATAGCAAATTGAAGCCAAAAAATTCCAAACATACACGATAAATAGCTAGTAACCCTGTGTATATGAATATACACTTATTTGTGATTTCTGGACTTGGATTACCACTTTTTTCCACTTTTTAGCTCCAAAAACACTCTTATTTAGTGATATTTACACGTATAGAGACCCAAATTCATCATTTGATGTCTTCTTGTTGCAAAACAAGGTATATAAGGGCATAAATATTATCAATATCCGCAATCAAACATAAAAATTGCAAAATCATGTAAGACACTGCCCTTGTAATATAATTTTTATTTTTCTTTGTTTTTGGCGCTTGTAGCTGCTTTGTAACTCCTGTATACCTGTATACCTCCCCCCCTCCTAGTCTGAGTCCTCCCGGACGACTATGAAGTGTCTGTGGGCGAAGCATTGTAGTTGTTTTGGTCATAAGTTCCCAATGCAATTGTAGAGCGATGATACAACAGTCTTTCCAATAAAGCTGCTCTTTGTTTGATTGAAGGATTGGTGGTCGGGTTTTGGGTTGGTTTTGGCACTTCGGTAGTAGAATCAGTAGATGGATTCTTCTTTACTTTGTTGTTCTTTTTTACAATCCAAATCTGCTTCCGCTTCACTTGTGCTTGCCACAAACTCTTTGCGACCCAAACCTGCTTTGTTCTTTGTGTTGATTTCCTCGACTTGAAATACCTAGGAGTTTCCGTGGATTGTACTGAAGGGAGTTCCTGTTTACAAATCCTTGGGATCCAAATTTGCTTGCTATAGCTTTGTGCCGTCATGAAATTCTTTGGAATCCAGATCTGTTTCACTGTCCTTGATTGTCTGGAATCACTCTGTTGTCTGGTATTGAAGACTCTGTTTTCCACCTTTGTGTTCTCTGGCACAACCTTTTTTGGTCTCCATACCAACTTTGACTCCGTTTTTTCCCAAGGTTGAGCTGTTATATTATTGCTTGTCTTCCTTATCCAATGTTGAGAATTCCTCGTCGAAGAGTAATCCGGTTGTATAGAAACTTTTGGTTGCCATTGCTTCTTCTTTTTCTCTGGTTGTTGTTTACCTTTGTTCTTGGATTCTTCCTTTGGAGTTGGCTTTGCTCCTTTGGTGAACTTAACTGATTGACTTTCACCTTCGTATTTGATAAGCACTGATTTAGAACTCCAGTCAATTATTGCATTGTATTGCTTCTGCCATGGTTGTCCTAGCAATAATGGATGTTGTGTAGCTTGGTCTTCAACCACGTAAAACATATGAGGATACACATACTGGTTAATCTGTATATGTAAAACTGTGCATCCGACAGTTTTGATTGAATTCTCAGAGTAACTCTTTAACTCTTGCTTGGCAGTTTGTAGTTTAGTGTCATTTGTCAATTGTCTATACAAACTGAGTGAAAGTAGTTTAGTTTGAGCTCCTGAATCCAATAGTGCTCTGGCTTTGATTTGGTTGGTTCCTACTTTGCATTCAATGATGGGTTCTTCTTTGTCATTATCCATTTCTGTTATACTGACTGCGTTTATTCGTATTGCTCCTTCATTGCGCTGTTTCTGACGTAGTAGTGTTCTTTTCTCCATTCTTTCCTTTGCCTCGGCTTGCGCTTCCTCCAAAATCATTTTCTTTTTCTGGACACGCAGCTTTTCTTGATGTATTTTGAGAAGCATGTCTTGGGTTAGCGGCAAAAGATACTTTTTCACTCTGCATCCACTAATCCAATTGGGCATTTCTTCTCCGTCTAATGTAGCAAGCTTGACGGCTCCACTTGGTGATAGATCTTTAATCACCAGAGGTCCCATCCCTCGCTTTTTAAGCTTCTTAGCATGCTGTTTCAGAGTGTAAACTAGGACATAGTCCCCAACCTTAAACTCTTTAGTCCGCACATGCTTATCAAAAAATTCTTTTTGTTGCCTTTTTTGAGCGTAGATAGAAGCTACTGCTTTTAGGCGAAGCTCGTCTAGCTTTTCCAGGCCATCTATTCTATCAGTTTCTTTTTCGAGTATAGTTCTCAACATGAAGTACGGAACCACGTCGTACCCGTCCTTGTCGCAAAATTTCGTTGTGGGACCATCCGGAATTGCACAAACATCTAGGGTTGCTAGAATGTGTGTCCATTCTAATGGTTCAAGTGTGTCCTCTGGAAAGGGTTCTCCTATATAAGTTTCGTCTTCGATAGCCCTTTCTAAAACACATTCTTCTCGCCTCAGACTTCCACATTTCGAGGCTCCACACATCCATAACTCCTTGGGCTTACCTAACCAAGCTGGAAATTTGGATCCCGCCAAAGTAGCTGAATCAAACTCCTCTACCGGTGCTCGGTTCACATCTTTGTAGCTATGGTCTTTCAGGTTCACACGTGTAGTGGTTTCCATATTTCTCAGGTATATGTGATCGTAGCCCCAATCTTGGACCATTTTCAACTGTCTCATGAATGGTCTTCCCAGTATGATATCATAGTTATTCTCCTTGCCCAAAATCGACAATAGCAAAAGTATGTTCGTATTCAATGCCGCAAGAAGTTACTACGACTTTCTCTAATAACCCCATAGGTTTCTCCATGTGTCCATCTGCTAATTGGAGTTTCAACCTAGTCTTCCTTATTGCTGGTTTCCCCCATTTTTTCCAGATTTCTTTTGTAGCAATGGCTACCCCAGCTCCGCTGTCTAGTATTGCCATCGTGTTCACTCCTTGGAATTCAACTGGTAAGGTTGTATTCTCCTCTTCACCTTCGCAATACTCTCCGACCTTGTTTAAGGATACAGGCTTAGCGTTCTTTTGTGGTTTACTCAGCTCTTGTATACCCTCTTGCAGTCTCGATGTTGGGTCTTTTATCCCAAATTTCTCCAAGCATTTTCCTACAGTGGTCCACAATGTGGTCTTAGCCTCAAAAGCTCAGCTAGAGTGATAGTGCATGTCACTGGTGTTAACAAGATCTCTATCAATCCTTGCGAGTCCATGATTTTTTCTGATGAGATTCTTCGTGAGGGAAGTGCTCTAATCTCGGATTTTGCTTCATACTCTCCTAAGTATGAAGGTAAGGTGTTCAGTGAATGAGGTTTGCTCTCCATTGTTCTAACAGAGCCCCCATCTCCCCAGTAAGATTGCAGATCCAAGTCCACTTGAGATCCTGCCTCAAATTCCACTATGGGAGGATTCCTGATGTCCTTTTCCCAATTTGTCTGATTAGCTTGGCAACTTAGCTCGTTTGCAAAGTTTGCCTCTCTCACTTGTTTCCAAAATTCATTGTAATCCTCATCTCTTCCGTAAGACCTCTGTATGACTGGATGAAAACTCTCTATCTCCTGATCGGTTGTGTTCAATACTATGCGGTCATCCTTGTGTGTATTTTCAGGCTTTTGTGCACTGGGAGTCTTTTCAGCTACCCGTGAAACGATAGTCTCTTGCTGAATTGGGTTTTCCATTCCACAATTCATTGTTTCTTTTGGTGGTTCTAATAAGGCTTGTGCAGTCTCGATCATTCTCTGGCACATTTCAAGTCTCTGCTTTTCCAATTCTGCGTTTGGGTATGTCATCCACCTCTGTTCTTGTGTTTGGTTGTTCTTTAACCTAGCTTCGTAAGCTCTCATCAGTGCGTCCAATGGTTCGTGTACTTTGTCGACTAGCACTGATCCCCCTGAGCTTAAGCTCGTTGTTTCTTTGGTACTCTTTTGTTTCGTTATTTCCGGGCTCATCTCTCGTTTTCCGTTTTGACTCTCAAGTTTTTCTAATCTATCTTTAGTTCGCTTTAGTTCCTCAGCTAGAATAGTGTCTTCACGTTGTTTTCTCAACTTCATGTGTTCTTTTCTAGCTTTCCATGTGTTTCTCTGACTCCGCGGTCCTTGACTAACCACTTCAGTCGCTAACTTTCCATTCTCAGGTTCTCTAGTGGTTTTCTTAGCTTGAGCTCTAGTAACAACTTGCGTTGGTATCAGAGTTTCATTTTCAGACCCACTGCTGGTAGGAATAGTTTCTAGCATATTCAATGTCGTCTTTTGCACTTTGTTTGGATTCTTTGAACAATCCTCAATGAAGTGAGTAACCCCACACTCAGTGCAATAAGCGTTAATTCTAATGATTTCCGTATGTGGACAAACATTCATCAGATGGTCACCTCCACACTTGTAACAGGGTCCTAGTGCTGGTCTTGGTCCCACTTGATTCGTCCTTTGTGGATAGGATGGTCTTTGTCCTGTTAACCCTCCATGAGCTATGAACATCAATGTTCTTGCGTCCAAATTGTATCTCTCTTCATCAGAAGCACTTATAACTGTTGGTATTCCAACATTCCCAATCATGCCCCATGGTTCTGGTTGTTTGGGTTCTTCTGGTGGGTAATACACAGTTGGAGACATGTATGCACCAGATTCTTCATAATAGGCTTGAACAGGCACTAAGGCTTGTTCTTCCTGATTCTCTAAGGTTGGTGCATATCTAATGCCTACTGGTCTTGCTCCTGGTAAAGGTGGTTGTTGTCCCAATACCGGTTGCGGTCTTTCTATCCCCATAGGTCCTGGTACATTTCCCGTTGGGTATCGAGGTACTGGATGTACTTGAGGTGGTGCTAATTGAGCAAGAGGTGCATACTGACACTCCCTTACATACCCTTTGTTGTAATAGCACTCCTCTGTTGGATGGTTTGTCCATTTTTGTTCAATAGCACACCATTTCAGTGGTTTTCGCAATGGTTTTTGGAATGGTGCCATCCTTTTTAGAGCCTCTTCTATCATTTGCTCTACATTTGGCATGGTTGTTGTTTGAACATTCTTTTTAGTGGTAGTCTCGCTCGCTACGGAGGAAGAGCTACTGGATGCAAAATCTGTATCCGCTGACACCTCTCCATAAACCGTACAGTTATCCACTAAGTACAATGCCTCTCTCGTTACTTGCTCGAAACTTGTACAAGCTTTCAAGTGCAAGTCCTTCTTGAGAGTCTCGTTTCTCAGTCCCTCAATAAAGAGAACAGATAGTCTCTCATCTTGTGGTCGTTCACGTACTGGACATCTCTTAATGTATTGTTTGAAGCGAAGTGAAGCTTCCTTCACTTTTTCGTGTTCTCTCTGTTTAAAAGCATATATTTGTGAGACCGTATTGTGCTTAATCCCTCGTTTTGAGAATTCCTCAGCAAACTCTCTTAGCAAATGGTCAATGTCATGGAATCCCCCTATGTTCAGTGGTTGAAACCATGTCAATGCCGTACCTTCTAGAGTAAGACCAAATCCCTCGTATTGTGTATGGAAATCTGTTATCTGCTCAGCTCTTAAGACTTGCTTAAAGAGTGACACATGTGCATACGGATCTCCTGAACCACCATACTTCTTTGGCATACACTTCGCTACTTGAGATGGTCTCATACGTCTATGGTCTGCTACCAATCTCATTGCTCCTGTGTCCCGGCTAAAGCTTTCTCTAGCATCATGGACTTCATGGGTTACCCTTGTCGGTTCCCCTGCCCTGAATCTACTACTAGGAGGTAAATGTGATGGTTCCGCTTCGAACCTTGGACCTGGAGTGGTATACGTGGGGATTGGAACTGCACTACCCCGATTTGTATCCATTGACTCTCTGGAATGTAATGATCCCATTGGTCCGGGCTTCGAGTACTGAGGTTGACTGAACGAGTCAGCAGCCTGAGTTCTTTGTCCTCCTGTCGTCATTGGGTTTTGCACTCCATTTGTTGGTGCTAGTCTTTGTGAGCTAGAAGTAACATAATACTGATGTAGTGGTCCCCCAAAGTATGTATATCCTTCTAATTCTTTCTTGCCCATTGTTGAGTATTGCCTCCCATACTTGTCGTAAGCAGCAATTTTCACTTCCGATCCCTCTGTGTAGGTAAAGACATGTCAACTCTCCAGTGTAGGGTCCTTCACATCTATAATAGAGATCTTGCTCCCCATTATTATATTTGTATAGCCCCACATAGATGTTATCAGTGTTGATCCTTGTAGTTTCATTCTCTCTTCTTAACCTCGCATCAGGGAAGTTCATTATTGGTGCTTTCTCCTCAAGTTCTTCATCTACTTTGGCTTTGGTGCCCATCAATCCCCACTTGTCCACAATGTTAGGGTTTAGGACTACCAAGTACATGGTACCCTCGTCATCTAGATATCTATCTCCGCTATAGCTCACAGGCACTAAGTCCTTAAACTCACTAGGTCTCTCCTCTATCTTTACACAATAGCGGTCCATTCCATCTTTGTAGATCTTGGCACCTTGCTCATTGTCGTACTGGTATTTTATGAACAATAGCTTCATTGTGGCGGAAGGGTTTGATGATCCTGCTGCCATATTTTCTCTGTTGTTCAGGTTCAAGTGTTCCAAGTGTTCGGTGAAAATCTCGTAAGATCTCTCCGAAGAAGTATCAGAAACACTTCCTTCAAAGATCGGCTCTAATGGTTGCACCCAACTTTGGTTTACACTTCCCTCGGTTGATATGACACTTGCTTGTTCCCCTTGTTTTGGTTGGTTATTCTGGAGATTCCTGCCCGATCTCAAATTCATCAATTCCCCTAAAGGACTTTAACTTTTCCGTCTCGACAATTTGTTTTCCCCAAGTTTTTGTGGTCAGAATTGATCCAAACTGATTGATACTTGGTCAATTGTTTAAGCTTGTCAGTTGGACAACTTCTGTTTCATCAAGTGAGAATTTTGTTGCAGTTATGCTGAAAAAGACATTATACGCGTATGATGTCTTTTTTCACACATTTGGACTATTTTTGTTATGCTCACTCTCAGTAGCCCCCTTATGCTCTATCCACTCACAAAATTCAGTTTGAACTCTGTTTAAGCAAGTTATGGCTAAGTTAGGCTTTTCTTGGCAATTTTCCGCTTTTGACTTGTTTTGGGTCAATTGTGATCCAAATGGAATGAAACTTGAAATATAACCTCTAGACAGCTATTACAATGGATCTGTGTTGGCAAAGTATCAAAATATGTCCAAAATTAGGTAAAAGACATCATACGCGTATGATGTCTTTTTCATCAATTTGGGTCAAAACTTGATATTTATGCTTTCTACAGTGTTTGTAACAATCTTGTCAGGTCAGATATAAAAAATAAGCAGTGGATGTGCTAAAAGACATTATACGCGTATGATGTCTTTTGTCCCAGATTTTGACTATTCTTGGTTTTAAGCCTTCTCCAATGTTTATAATTGAGTTTCAAGTGTTTTTGTCAGGTTTGAATGTAAAAACAAGATCTGAATCCAAAATTTCCTATTCTTTGCGTTTCTTGGACTCTGACTTGTCTTTTTGGGTTTCTTTGAGTGTTAATGCTCTTGTTTTAAGTTGAAATTAGGGTATAACCCCCCTTTTGAACACTCTGGTAAAGTCAAAATTTCTGTTTTGGTCTCTGTTTGGTCATTTAGACATCATACGCGTATGATGTCTAAAGTTGCAGATTTCTAATTTTTTGGCACAGAATCCTTCCTAAAGCTTTCTCTAGTGCTCAGCAACTCACAGATACACAAAAAATTTCTCTGACTTTTGTTTATTGCAAGTTTCACTACTAACTCGATGGTTTAGTGATCTAACATGCAATCAACCATATCAAGCAAATACTCCAATGATTACTAGCTCTAGATCAGGATCAAATGAAGTCCTACCTAAGCTATTCCTAATCATAAAATGGGTTTGGTAATTGTGATTTTAAAGAGATCCACTGCCACTCACGGACTAGCAAATTCTTCTTCTATCAACAACTACTCAACACCAACAAAACAACAAACAAATCTAAGCTAAACTAAAAATACTATCAACACGGAAGACCCAGGAATACCCCACTTCCTAGTATCTCTCGAGATCTTCGGAGTCCACCACTCCTAGATCTTTTCTAACTAAAGTATACAAAGTAGTTTATACGACTCACCTCGTAGGATTAGTCTAAGGTCACCTACTTAGGGCTCTCGTCCCCGGCAGCGGCGCCAAATGTTAAGGCGGTTACGCCGCTAGCGGAAGCTAAATAGCGAGAACTCAACCAACAACAGAATTTGTCAGACGAGGATGGAGCTTGACCCGCAGGCGCATGGAAACAACTAGGTGGGTGTCAAATCACGTACTCAACCTTCTAATGATAATCACTACTAAGGAAATCAAATCTAAGTTCTAAAATACGCAAGTGACTGAAATCCGTACTACGAACGAATGCTATACGAAATAGGATCTAGAATCATTGAATCGATCTCAAACTCAAGGGGAAGTCTATACACTAGGTAAGAACAACACCCTAAAGACTTGAACTGCAAAATCAACCTTTAATCACTCCGTGCGGTAAACGCGTATGAAGACAAGCCGAAAAATACAGGTGTCCGAAACTCGACCCCGATGGTACTAATGCGTAGCTCTACTCGTTGTGGTTCTATAGATATGCTGCACTCTCCATTCCGACACACGAGCTGGAAGAAAACTCACACCGAAGCTCGTAGGAACTTACCACACATAGAAGCCGATAGCGCACACTCTTGGTATCTGTGCATAGCTCTCGCCATTGCTAACACAATGGCGGTGTCGCTTCTCCAATGGCGGCTCCGTAGCTCGCGTAGCAAGTAGATAAGACTCTCTCTCTCTCTCTCTCTCTCTCTCTCTCTCTCTCTCTCTCTCTCTCTCTCTCTCTCTCTCTCTCAGACACAGTCACGGCGCTCAAAAACTCACTTTGATTAATAATCTGAATCTCCTTAGGTTACAAAAACTTTGGTTTATATACCTCAGCCTTGGAGGTGAGAACATCTCTAACTAATTACATCAGCAAGTGAAATTACTTCGGGATTACAAGCTGGAAACTCAATTGAGTCCCGTTACTTAAT